>NC_137439.1:16738993-17381493 GCF_964374335.1 Astatotilapia calliptera
CTGGCATGTCTGTGAATGGATTGTAGTTCTTTTATCTTTAGCAAATGTTCTTTTTTGTTTTGTTTTGTTTATGAGACACAGTATGTATGCCACTTCTCTCCAGCTTAAAAGTAAAATCTATTTTAGTTATCCTTAAATATGTCACTAAATAAAAAGCACATGAAGCTTTTAAGTTACAGACATTTGCAGTGGCAAGAAAAGATCCTCTTAATTCACAAAGTTTAATAGATGGAAATGGGACGGAAACCACTCCTCTGACATTGCATGGCCTTGTAACAGTAAAACTACTTAATATCATATAAATAAACTTCGTCTATAATTTGGTCATTTTCAGTCTAGTTCCTCACCAAATCAAATTAAGAATGGTAATGTAATCTTTGTGATACACAGCAAAACTACCCACACTGTGACTTCAGTAGAAACAAGATGCTCCGATAACAGTTGTAAATACAAATAAGAGCCTTTCACATTGCTTTATTGTTGCAGAATTTACCTTCAGTATCATCAATTCAACAAGTAAATATCACCTTACACTGAAGAGTCCTTCACCCCACGTCCCATGTTTCCTCCACCCATAGAGCATCGTAAAAATATCTCTAATATAAAATAAAGTCCTCTTCCACAAGAACTACTGCATCTTTTTCTCAACAAACTGCCTTAATGCCATAAACTATTGCCGGTTAAATCTGAGAAAAGGCCTTTGCCAATAGGGCTTATACATGTGTGTCTATACAGTTTTTGAGCTTTAACTGTATATCTTTGTTATTAGAGTTTCCATTTCAAAGCAGTGAATCGTCTTTTAGAGGACAGGCCGTACATGTTCATTTGTCTGTTTCTGCCTCTTTAAGTTTACCTCTCTTCCTGTGTCTGCATCAAAGCTTTGATGTGTAAACTGTATATTCATTATGTTAACAACCCATATTTTAAACAGTGGCTGTAACTTTAACTATAGTGAGAAAAATATAAATAAATATTTAAAAATGGGCAGCTAACAGGGTAATGCTCATTCTTTCTCTTCACACAGAGTCTTCACACAAGCAAGTCAAGGAGGTAATAGGAAACAGACTTGACTCTTTAACTCAGTGTAATCTGTGACTGACACTGGAAATTATGGTCATACAGATACAAGGTATGTTGATAAGGGCTTACCATAACAGCTAAAGGCCTTTTTTAGATGCACTGCAGCTACACTGCCTATTTCACCTTGGGGTATACAATGCTTGAACAGGACATATTTGTATGTTTACTGTATGTTGCAGATGTACAGTTTATTATTATTAAACTCTTAAGACGAGTGTTTATGTGTACAAACACTGCCATATTCTCATATTAATCACACCATCTGTCCACAGTAATCAAAAGGTTTGTCTAGCCCGCAACCACCCATGAAATACTCATGAAATACTACCACTTGACCCTAAATGCTCCTCACTCACAGGACTGGAGGAACATCCCTGAAATCAAAACAAAAACCCTCCTGACAAACTCGAGTCACTGACTCAAATCGTGTCACTGTGTTCAGCGAACAGAGGAAACCCTCAGGTCAGGCTCAAAGAACAGTCTGGGTGTGTCACAACCTCACATAAATATTTCCACTGCACCACAGTCTGATGGGAGTGTGTATAGAAAGCATAAACTGCAGTAAAATAAGACTTGGCTTTATTTGGCTTCCTCACAATACAAGTAACCGCTCGTCCACAACGCAGATACACGCAGAGACGCACAGAATAACCACAAATGCTGGGTTTCACCTCACCTATTGTATTCACTTTTGCAGTCTATGCTATTTTAATTCAGTTTGTAAACCCACCTATTGAGGTTAAGGTAATTACATCCTGTGTTCAACACCATTTCACAATGCAATGATGCAAGAGACTGAAAAAAAAAATCTAATCTCCTGCAGCTTTGTGCACTTTGTCTGTTTGTGCTTCAGAAAAGAATGAAGGGGCAATGCAGTTGCCTCGTCATTTGTTCGCTCATGTTGCCTTCTTTCCAGCAATGTTTGGGGACAAAGGCAGCATGCAGATCCCGTGTGGTGTTAGGTTGGTTTTGAGCTTTGGGCACAGTGGATTTAGCTGCATATTGATTTCTACAATAATGCAGTTGTGCTTTGTTAATCAAGCACTCTGGCAGTAAAACTTATTTTAAGCTTGTTTTTAGGCTTGTTAACGGTGTAACAAGATCACTTGGCTGGGTTAAAAATTTTGATTATTCTACAGAACAGAGTCAGGAAAAAACACACAAAACACACACAAAAAAGGAGTTTTACCCCTACAAAATGTGATTCGGTACAATTTGTTTGAAATGTAAGGTACATAAAGACTTTCATTTGACACTCAACTACTCTATTAATCAAGGTAGATGGCTTTCCTTGTACCTATTTAGCTGAGGCTGGCCAGAGCTCATCATGGTGACTCTGTGATGGATTGTGTGTATGCTTGAGTAAGAAACAGTGCTCTCTGTGTGCCACTGGGGCTACCAGTGGCACACAGCCATGAGGAATTAGCTGAGTTTGCCCCACATTTCTTTGCACTGACATGAGTCTGTAGATTCACTCTGGTCAATAAAACACAGTCTGGGGTGGGAGGAAGAGGGTGACTCATCATTCCACTTTGTATGTATATTTGGCAGAGTAAAACTGTGGAGTAACATGTTTGTTATCATGCAGAAATCATAACCTATAACTAATTTTGCTTTCAGAAAAGAAAAAAAGGAATGTCCCTATGAAGTCAAGGTGACGGAGGGAACGCAAATGTGATTTTTATCTACCACATTTCTGAATCAATCCAGAGAGTCCAAAAACTGATTTTGTTAGTTGCTGATAAAATCGCAGGCGGCGTGTGGGTGTAGTCGTAAGCACTGTCTCTTCATAGCAAGAATTCTCTTTCTGAGTTTGCATGTTCCCATTGTGTCTGCAAGAATTTTCTCTTGGTGCTTCAGCTTCCTCCCACAGTCCAAAGAGATGCATGTTAGGTTAATTGATGATGTACGGTTGGCTGTCTCTTTATGTTAGTTCTGCAAAGAACTGGCAGGAGTATGCCCCGCCTCTTCCCAAATGGCAGTTAGAATCGGCTCCCCCAGCAACCCTTTACAGGATAAAGTGGGTATAACTCATGAGTGAACAATATTAATATGGTTTTTTAACGTTAAGAATTAAAAATGTAGAACAATAATTTGGAAATTGTCCCTCCACACACAGACTTAAACTTTTGTCAGCTTCTTCCTGTAACGCACCAAATATCAGTGTGATTCCTCCTACATAAACAGGAGTTGTGCAACCAAAACTGGCACACAGGTATATATTAGGTTCTTATCTATATCCAGTATTATGATGTCGTTACATTACCTAGCAACAACCTACCAACAGGCTAAAATTATCCATTTTATAAATTTATGCCCATATAGCACCATATAAAATTATCATATCATTTGAACTTAATGTGAACAACATATAATTTATATCCAAGAACTTGAATATTATGATATAAATGATATATTATAGCAGCATCACATTGCCTGGCAACCACCTATTTTTTTAATAATTCAATTCAATGTGCTTGAATTACAGAGTTTCAACACAATGGCCCCAAAAAGGAAAGGTTCTTCATTATCCCACAGCACTGAAGGTGCTTCACGGAAGAAGAAGAAGAAAAATAGGTACACTGAATTTCAATATGAAAGAGAATATTTTCTAATATTTATTCATATAAAGAAGATCTACCACCCATTTTTTTTTTTTTACTTTTCTCAGCGTGATTAAATAAATGAATATCCTGAAGGACTAAAAACAAAAGCAGTCATTGTGCAAAATGATACGTCTAGTTTTTTGTTGTTTTTTTTACCTGAAGCACCATTAATGAACTAATGGGATAGCTTCACTTTAATTGTCTAACTTTAATTGAAATTAACAAATAGCATAAGCTGTCAAATGAACATAGTAAAGTAAATGAAGTTTTCCCTCGAAAATATACTAGCATGTTAAGAAAAATACAATAGAAATGCTCATGCAAGTTTCAAGACTGCTGGTAAAACACCACACACCAGCGTCTTTGTCTGCATGACACAGCTAACAGCATCGGTGGGGAATATTGTTCATTAAAGAACACTGTAATATATTACTGTAATATATTTTCAGTAAATTGCATTTAGCCTTTTTTAAACAAACAAGCTGCTTTCATTCAGGGACCTTTATCACCACCAATTAGCTTAACTGCCAGCTAAAAACATGAGTGCACAGTGTGTAAAGTGTTTACTGGAACTATGCTGTGTACAGTCAACTGGAGATCAAATTTCTGAAACAAATCTAATTGTGGCATTACAAAAGGCTCTGTCCTCCATTTTATTAATTCAATTCAGTTCAATCAACTCCAAATCACAACAACAGTCACCTCAAGCCACTTTATATTGTAAGGTAAAGATCCTGCTGTAACATAGAGAAAACCCCAACAATCAAACAACCTTCTTTGAGTTAGCTCTTGGCTACAGTGTGAAGGAAAAACTCCCTTTTAACAGGAAGAAACCTCAAATAGAGCCAGGCTCGCCGGGGGGGAGACGACGACACCACTTCTACATTATTGCTTGACTTAATAAGTGTAGATCAGCTATTTCAATTAAATAATTAAATCAAGGAACATGTCAACATGCTGGTAGTACTTGTTAAAACATTAAAACTGTACAACAGTAAGTACTCATGGATCAAACCACATCCACCTTTACACTATGTCTTTTTTTTTTTTTCATCTCAACAAGAAGGAGTTAGAGAGTGCAATCCTCCACCAACAGATCTCACTTTAGGCAGTATTAACTTTTAAGGGATTAGTGTATATATTAATATACATATTTCTGTATATTAATTTGGGGGGGGGGGGGGGTTGCTCTTTTTAAACCCATTTTAAGATCTGTGTAGTGCAGTAAAAATAAAAGTAGCATGACAGGCATTTTTTTTTCATACAATTATTATTATGGAGTACACAAAGGGTAATATGTATTGATCTGTAAGTAAGAAAGACATAAATAACAGGAGCTTATTATATAATATTATACTAGAGTATATTTCAGTATAACTCTAACTAAATACCTGACTCCTGGCACCTTGAGGTGACTGTTGTTATGATTTGGTGCTATATAAATTAAATTAAATTAAATTAAATTAAATTAAATTAAATTGAACTGAATTGAATTAACTAACTACTGACAATACTTTTTTTAATAATAATAATGGATTGCATTTATATAGCGCTTTTCGGGGCCCTCAAAGCGCTTTACAATTCCACTATTCTTTCACTCTCACATTCACACACTGGTGGAGGCAAGCTACAGTTGTAGCCACAGCTGCCCTGGGGCAGACTGCCATATCGCGCCATCGGCCCCTCTGGCCATCACCAGTAGGCGGTAGGTGAAGTGTCTTGCCCAAGGACATAACAACCGAGACTGTCCGAGAGACGGGGCTCGAACCGGCAACCTTCCGGTTACAAGACGAACTGCCAACTCTTTGAGCCACGATCGCCCTTTAACCTCCTAGGAGCTGGCGTCCACATATGTGGACATCACATTTTGGGTTGTTTAGATCACAATACTAAATTTTGCTCTACAAGGGCCTGATATCCACTGATGAGGACATTATACTGCCACTGTTCTATCAAAATTTAAAACGAATGACCTCATATGTGAATATTAGGCCCTTGTAGAGCAAAATCAGGTAAAAAGATAATCATTAGTTTTTACATTCATCAGGTCCCAATCAGCCCAAATAGCAAAGATAAATTAAAAGTGCATGCCCTGAAAGACTTTGATTCTCAGGAGGTTAAGTATATGATGGGTGTTGGAGTGAAACTGAAAGATATGGAAATTAAAAGCAAGTTCAGAGGTCAAATTTAAAATGATATTTGGATACAAACTATAATGTGATATTTAACATCCCCTACACCAGCAACATTTCCTAAATGTTGCCAATACAAACAAAAGGCAGAATGACTTTAAGCATAGCTTTAAAAATAAAAGACATTTTATGAAACTATGAAACCTTTTTTGATATTTCGATATTAATCCCCATATATAATTCCCTATATGCCTATATGTTGTCAATACTAACAATAGCAATATGAAACATAGCTTTAAATAGCTTAGGCTTTTTGTCAATTTTTTACCAATAAATATTTGGTAAATGGCCTGTATTTGTATAGCGCTTTTCTAGTCCCTAAGGACCCCAAAGCGCTTTTCACAACCAGTCATCCACCCATTCACACACTGGTGATGGCAAGCTACATTGTAGCCACAGCCACCCTGGGGCGCACTGACAGAGGCGAGGCTGCCGAACACTGGCGCCACCGGGGCCTCTGACCACCACCAGTAGGCAACAGGTGAAGTGTCTTGCCCAAGGACACAACGACCGAGAGTGTTGGAGCCAGGGCTCGAACCGGCAACCTTCCGATTACAATGCGAACGCCCAACTCTTGAGCCACAATCGCCCTGTTAGCCACGATCGCCCTGTTATTTAAGAAGACCTGAGTGGATTTAAGCCGAATTTTAAAGGATTGTTAACAGGACTCAACACCCAGAATTCATTCAAAACTTTCAAGCTATCATGTTTGCAGACAGAGAGAATGACAAGCATGCACACAGCGGAGAATTAATAAAACACCTGTAAACTTTTGCAGCTGTACCTTGCACAGCTGTAGTCTATACTCAGAAAGACAGACTGGCACATAAATGAGTGCCACACTGGTATTAGCTAACAGCTCATATTGGCCTATTAAAGCAAGATCAGCACTGGTTGTCTGATGTGCACGGATGTGAAAACTTTTTTTCTTTACAGAAAATAAAGCAGATAATGATGCTTCAGATAATTTGGAAATGGTGACATTATGAGCAGAGCAGACGGTGGTGGGAAGTCAAGCAGTGTCTTCACAGTAGGTTGCTAACTAGTTTGTGAAATACATTGCTGGAAATTTAATAAAGAACGATCCCACCATTATCTCTTTTTAATTTAACTGTACAATAATATGATATTGGGCTATATACTGATATATATGTATATTAATATCAGAATGCTTTTATTTGTCCCCCAAAAATCATTTTCCATGATGCCCCTCCTACACACACACACAGCCTCACACAATGAAAACAATGCCTGCCAGTGTACCGTGGCTGGTAATTAGATTTTCTGTGAATAAATTGATTGAAACCTTTGACAGCAGCCTTGTCACCTCTAAGCGTACGGCAAACGTGCTGTATTCTCACTAAAGATAGCAGGGCAAATTACAAACACTAATCAACAGCATGCGTTTAACATGCTGCTGATGAAGGAAACCTGCTTCGGGCAATGACTGTTTGATTCAGGCAAATGTTATGGCTGTTTAAATATCAAGTACAATTTGTATTCACTATTCACAAACCCCTCAAAAAGAGGGGGAAAATGCTGGGCAGAGGGGAGGCGAGCGGGGAGGCGAGCGGGGAGCCTCCGTGAAACCCCCTGGTGCTTGACGTTTGCTGAATCAATGAGATAAACATAAGGGCTCTGAATGTCAGAGTTTACATCTACAAGATTGAAGACTTAAATTTGGTCACTGGCGACTGCTCTTAGGGAAAATTCCATTTAAAAAGGTCAGCCTCAGCTCTCCTCATACTAAATAACTAAATGTCTGGGGTCTGGGTCCCTGTACGGCTCTGGCCTCCTGTATCAAAAGCATGCAAACGAATTAAATACATTTGCCTTTGTTTCTTCTTCTTTTTCCTTTTTTTTTTAAACACCCATTCTTGAAAACAGACATTTGTTATACCAACATAAATGTCACTTCTTATAGTGTAATTCCTCCATCTGAACTACTAAATCTACAATGACACGGACCTTTGAATTTAATATGTTGTCCTACCATATGTGCAGTACTCTCCATCAGTGACTACCTTAATTGGCCGACACATTTGAGAGGACAACAATTAATTTTCTGCTTATTCAATCCTCTAATTCAATCACACCTAAACAAAGATTAGCTAAACACTTGGCACTGATGCTCGCTTATTCATACAAGTCGCTGCCAGGGTCCTTGCTGAGGTCTGATGGTGGGACTACAGCTTCATAAGAAAAACCTGGCGGCCTTATGGATGGGTCTCTGGCTGGGATTAGACTTACAACAGAAGACCAGGTGGCTGTGCAGTAGGAGGCTCTTGGCAGGAGGCACTTTTGTGAGACTGGAGGGGAGGAGAATGTTATCCTGCTGGCTGAGGGAGCTGTTTCTCACCCCCCTGGTACAAGCCGAGCACCATTCTGCCAGAACACGCCTGTGGCGTGTGGGACTTTCACCAAGTCTTGAAGGGAGAAGCTGAACGTCAGTTCACTACTAAGATTTTACAACTTTATTTTCTCTTTTATTTGGAGCTTAATTTTGTTGTCACTCCTAAAAAAGGTTATTGCTATTGTACAGATTAAACAGATTAAACCTTTAACTAAAGGTTAAAAATCTCAACATGTTATAGATGCTACATTACTAGCGCCAACTGCTTGAAGTGCATCACAGCATAGCCCTCTGTATACATAACCAACATGTGTAAATAGAGAAAAATTAAGAACAATACATTTTTGGTCATTTTAAATTATAAAACTGGAATACCAAAACACCACAGCAGAAATAGCATAACATCAAAGATGCAAACACATCAAAGCATCCCTCTGCCAACCACTTTTAATGTGGAGCCAGAGTCAGTGTTGTTATACTGTTATCACAATTATATGCAGTGTTCACCTCACCAAACATGTCAGCAACCTAACATGAATAAAAGACAAGAGCATGGCATTTTTTTACATTGGCTCTGGTTTGCAGGCAAGAGAGGAAATTGGTCTGGTAAATGAGATTGGGGTGGGTGCTGAAGGCAAAGGAGGCAGGAGGCACAAGTTTCAATGAAATCCTCTTTACAAGGATAGCCTGTGAAAGCCTGAATGAGTACAAACCTAAACCTGGAAAATGAGGAGTAACAGCAGCCTAAGTGAGTTTTCCCCCGGCTCTCTCATCCCTCTGATGATAGGTTAAAAAAAAAAAAAGCAACAAATCACTTCTTAAATATAAAATGCATAGCAACTGAGTGGTGCTGTGGGAAAATCTGCAGCAAGCTTTATTTATAAAACTGTTTTTTCTTTCTTTTTGTTTAGTTTTCCTCGTTGAAACAACCACAGAAAGTCATTTGTCTTTGAGAATTTATTCAGCAGTGAGAATCTGTCTAAACCAGTGTGAAGCACTCTTAACCCTTCCATGTGTGATTTCTCCTAAAAATCCCCCTTTTGAATCACTATCACAACTGTTGTTCCCAAACTCGATGTGGGCACAATTCACATGGATCTAGCTAATCTTGTCACATGTTCTGTTCTTCTGGTTCTGCTAATCCATCGCTTTTTACATTTTATTTTTTTTGTAAATGGATATGTAAGAGAAGGCGACTGAGCAGACGAAGGCAACACTTGTGAAAATGCAATCACAACCACATCGACAATGACCAAAAATAGAAATTAAAAGTGCAGTGCCAATAAGTATGGCTGTCTCGTTACAGAATGTTACACAGATTCTTGTATCAACACATACTGAAAACAAACTCAGAGAAATATCACTTGCCAACAGCTTCCAATCAGTTGCTCCAACTGAGGAGAATTATCAGACCCATAATGAGTTCATTAGGATAATGAAACAGCCTAGGCTGATTTTCTATTCTGCATCTTAAACTGTTGTATTAGCTTCTCCACTAGCAATTTAGATTAGCAAAGCAAAACAGACTCAAAAAAATGTATTGAGCAGATAAGATGTTGCAGAATGCACAATGGTTATGAAATATTTTGCATCTCAAATGACTGCCGCTGAGAAAGTATAAGTATGATCTAAATGAACACAGCTGTGTCTGCTTGTAAACTGATGTTTTGCACTCAAACATGCGGCTTTACAAAAATATCCTTGACCTATGTGGGATTTTTGAAGCCAGTAATAATATATGATATTGGATATTTGTGGTAACAACATAGATTAGTTTCGCAATATTAATACTTATACTTATATGCGCAATAAATGCATGCCCTAAAGCAATCATTCAAACACACCACAGACAGAATACAGATACTATGTTAACAGTAGCTGTCAAAACAAACAGCAGCTGTTTATCTGAAGTTCTTTTAAAGTTTTCTTTATTAACCCACTTAAAATTGACCTATGAAACATTCAAGCATAAAGAAATCACCTAACTTGGGGGATGAACGAGTGTCATGTCTACACATAACAAACAACTTAGAAAAGGAACAATTTTAAATTGTATCTTTAGGCACTTCTTTACTTGCAGCCTGTCATAAAATTCACATAATTGGTTCCCAATTCTTGAGTTGAATCTATGAAAAATGTCAAAGATAATGTAGTTTGACAGCCATAAAAATTGTATTTCTGCACCAACAAGGTAATTCCCAAAGAGCTATTAGCCGAAAACTTGGCACATCTCAGCAATGTGTGCAGTGTATCCTTAAAAATTTTAAGGAAACTGGAAAAGTGGAAGACAAAGAAGAAGTGGCAGGTTTAAAAACCCATCTGCACCAGTTGAAGCATATCTGAAAGTCATGTCCTTAAGAAACTGGAAAAAGAAAAAATCTAAGGACCCGAGAGATGTATCTGGCCCTTCAGTTGATCCATCTGCTGCTCCCTGAAGCTTCATTAGAATTGGTCTCAGTTGCTTAGAAAGGTGGCTGTCAAGAAGCCATCCTTAAAGGAAATAGGCAAAAAAAGGCTGAGAATGAAAAATTACACAAAAACTGGACTGAACTGGACCAAATTTTAAAATTTCGTCATCAGAATGTACACAGGAGGTCAGGATAGTGTATATCTATAGGTGTATGTAAAAAATTGTGGAGGCTTTGCCACCGTTTGGGGCTACATTTCAGGTAAAGGTGTTGGAGATTTTGTCAAAATTGATGAAACTGCAAAGAAAAGAACAATCAGATTTGGATTTAGCATGGAACAGTATGTGGCTTCATTTTTCACCATGATAATGATCCCACACTCCCAATGCAATGAAAACATACCTGCAGCCAACATACAAGGAAGAGCTTTGAATGTCCTTCAAGAAGCCTGTTCCTGCAGACTACTTAAAGAAATGACGTGAAACCTGAAAGAGAGTTAAGGCTGTGTTGAAGAATAAAGGCGGTCACACAAAACATCGACCTTTAAGCTTGTTAGAATTATACAAACTCTGTTTTTGCTTTATATACTTTATTTCCATGTATGTTTCCCCACAAACTCTCTGCACCTATTCTCATCTTGGTCCCATTTTCTAGCAAATTACAAAGACCAGACAGTAATCCTAAATTGACACTGTCTCAGTTTTGGTTGTGAAACCATTATAAATGTCAACTCTAAACCTCTTCAGCATCAAAGTCAGAGCTATTGCCACAATTTATTTAGTCATCTTTCATTTGTCACCTCCCCCAAAACATACATCAAACATTGTGATTAGTATGCTCCCTGTCTATCCACATTTCCTCTATATAGTTTCACTGTCAAGCTCAATAAAAGGACAAACGAAACAAATGATATTGGAAAAGAAATCCTGGATATTTGGCCATAAAACTCACTACTGCTGTATTTTCTGCAAACTGAGGGACTAAATACAATAAGGGATCCTAATCCTACATTTTTCAAATGTATGGATCTGAACACCTTAATAATAACTTATTCTATTTACACGTATTTTATTATCTTGTAGAGTGCCAGTGTACAGTCACTAATCCCTACACGAGGGAAACATGCTACATACAAGTTTCTTTGTAACTATCTTTTTTTGTTAAAATAAAACTCAGGTATCAAAGTATTTGGACATTTAATCATCGGTTTTTGGCTTCCTCAATAGGTCCCTACAACAGGTGCATACCTGGATTTGTGCAGTTTTGCTATTCATCCCAGTAGATCCTCTTAAGCTCTGTCATATTGGATTGAAAGTGTCTTTGAACTGCCATCTTTAGATCTCTGCAAAGATGTTCTCTAGGATTTAAGTCTCGACTTTAGCTGGACCACTCAAGGACAGTTTGAGATTTGTCCTAAAACCACTTCTGCACTGCTGTAGCTGTATGCTTTGGGTCATTGTTGAAAGAAAAGAATAACTGACACTGGAAACACATAACACCAGTTCTGGCTTCACTCCAGCGGCTTCCCGTACATTACATGATTGATTTTAAAATGTTGCTACTGGTTTTTAAGGGTCTTACTGGTCTTGCCCTGTCATATTGAAAGGACCTTGTGAAACACCATACATCCACAAGAACACTAAGGTCAAACAATCAATTGCTCTCAGGCCAAATCAGAAAAGTAGAGGTGACCGTCCATCTCAGCCCCGTCCATCTCAGGCTTTTGAATTAAATAAAGCTTGATATCTTAAAAATTTCTATTCTTTTCATTATTTTTGTATTTCTTTTTAAATGAATGAATTATTTTATTCATTATTTTATTCATGTCTTCTGTGTTTTTCTTCTTTTTTTCCTATCAATTTTTTGGGTGTTTTTGCTGTGCAGCACTTTGGTGGAACTATTAAGTGATATATAAATAAAGTTGACATTGACACTGTCCTCAGTCCCGGGTTAAAGCTGCACCCCTATAACATGAACAATCCACCTATTGTTCACCTGATTATCCCTTCACTAGTGGGCTTTTCTTCTTCATGATTTCAGAGTCCTGTAAAAGCTCCATGCAAGCTATCAAGCTGCGTTTTTCTTAAGAGTGGCTCCATCGAACCACTCTACTCAAAAGGGCTGATGGAGGTTGTACTGCTAAGATAGCCATCCTTTTGGCAGGTTGTTGTTTTTCTGCTGAGAACATCTGAAGTTCAGCTTTGCCAATCCATCAACTTTAGGAAAAGTAGAACTGGCTCCAAATGTCTTTCACTTCACAGTTGATGTCAGAACCACAGGTGGACACCAGTAACATCTCACAGAAAATAAAAGTAAACTGGGAGAACTAAATGCAGCATTTTCGATTTTTTGTAAAATTGAACATTTAAAAATACACTGATGCACAGACATCATCCATCTATCCATTTTCTTTCTCTTATTCAACCCAAGGGCCCATCCCAGCTGCCACATGTCAAACGGCAAGGCATTTAAAAAGGTCGGTAGTCTGTCACAAGTGCAAAGATGTTACTTATCTTTTATTAGCTAAGTTCAGAATCCTATATATCTACTGACAATAATGAAAAACAAATACAAATGTGTCATCATTAGAGTATGTGAGCTAATTACTATATGACTAAGCCCTTGAACACATCCTTATTGAACACAAACCCCCCAAAAAATTACTGGTTGAAAAATAAAGCCTTTGGTAAGATCCGTGAATCAGTGTGAGTCAGAATTTGTCTTTTCAAAATGAAGCACACACATGTAGTCCCTCATGTACGGACTGTAAACAAATAAACTGTAATAAAAGCCTGACAAAAACAGAATGGCGATGAATCACTGATCATTTATTTGCAGCACTTCCCATAAATTATGACGATGGTCGTTACTCGTCCTCAGCTTGAGGCATGAGAAAAGGGTCGACGCTCCAGTCATTAGCCTCTGTGAAACGAGCACCACCCCTCAGTGAGAAGTTTGATACAGCACTCGGCAGCACAGCACATAATAAAGCATGGACAAGGCTATCTGCTTTAATTTATATGCAGGCAGAGAGTGATCTGCCCCGGGTGTGTTTGGCCTGACTAAGCAGAGCGAGTGAGACACTGACTTGTCTGCAAAGAGCCTTCCCACGATCCACTGAAGAGAAACTGGCCTCCATCGGCTCACTGCAACAGCATTACATCGATGCATGGATACTCCGGTGTCTACGCAACAGCTGCTTAACATGATGTTGACCAGACCTCACAGTTTCCATATGGCATCAGCGTGTAAACAGCAAAACAGGGACGAAAGAACCTTGACGACTCCAGCATTTTCAGGGGAGTACGACTGAGGAGTGCGTAGCCTTAAACCAGCCATCAGTGAGAGAGCTAGTTCAGCTACCAAAGCAGCAGTTTCCTAATACCAATTACTGTTTTAAGTGTTCAGAGTAAAGTGTCTTCTAAAAGGAATGTCCCCCTGTGGCTGTCACACAGAGACACCTAATAGACTTTATCAGCTGATATGACAGAGATGCTGAGACAGAGAGGAAGCGTGAGACAAACTAAAGAAGAGATGAGGAAATAATAAGGAGACAGAAGCAAAGATTCACTTGCTTTCCATGGTACACAATTTAGTTTTTGTTAAATGAAAACTGGATACTGTAATAAGTGCAGTGCTACATTATTTTAGTAATTACCACATTCAAAGGCTCCCAGTAATGACTGAAACAATGGCTCTTTTGGGAGTGGGATTTTCAACACAAAGCTACTCAAACCATAGGTATTACAGTCAAAGGAGTCGAGAAGGGTCTGTTTGAGCTCATACTGATGCAACAGCTAAAAACAAGCACATGGAACACCCACAGGTTTTTAACAAACTCTAACACGGGCGTTACGTATACACCTCACATGTTCAAATGAACCATTTTATGCTCAAAACACTGTGAGCTGTGGATTGTGTCGTAATGGGCAAAGTGTGAATCAGCAGCAGCAAAGGTTCACTAATCCGCAGAATCAGAGGCAGGGACGGGAGACAGGAAGGTACAAACTGTGCTGCAGAATAGAGACACTTTGAGATAAGCACAGTTACAGAAAATGCAAACTAGATGAGTCACCACTCCTCCTTGCACGTATCAGAACAACATATTTCAGGTAAGGTCATTACAATTACAGATAACAATACAGTACCAGAATTCAGTGCCGCGCCAACTGCGTGATTTTGTTTCACTATCTCTTGCAGGTTTGCAGCCCTGTCAACGTCCTCCCAATAACCCTTCCAGCTCACTCGGTGGGAGGTTTGGACCTCATTTATAGAGCTATTGTTGAAACCACTGCAAATCTAAAGACAGGCATTGTGGTGATACAGACACTGTCTGATTCATAGAGCTCACTCATTATTAGCAGGAGTGCAAACTGTGAGAATACATTCTCAACACCTCCAGTGCATTTCTGGCTGTGCTCTTTCAACAACACAATGTCCACTTTTTGACTGACCTCCATTAAAATCTACAGGTGGCATGACAGCTCCCAATCAAACCCATTAATAAATGAACACCACTGTAATTCTGAATTACCCCAAACTATGAGCTCAGCCTGAGTCACATTTGGATATCCATGACAACAGTCACTTTAGCACTTTTGAAGGGTGTGACCACAAGTACACTCTAAGAAATAAAACTGATAATTACTTAAATATTTTGGTGCAACACTTTTACACTCAAAAATAATGAGTAAATGCAAAAACAATCACATCTCTTAAATACACCTTATTAATTGAGTAAATCCAACTAAAATGGAATAAGTTGTTATGAACAATTAAAGATGTTACAGTAACATACAAAATTGAGTAAATACAATTGAAAATGTAAGTCAAAACAACAGTAACCAAAAGTTCAAAATACATAAAATATTAATTAGGAAATGCTGAAATGCTTGGCACATTTAACCAACACCATTACAATTATTTGTTTTTAAATAATGGTTCAATTTACTTAATATTTTTAAGTTAACTTAAGCAAAAACATTAATTACAATTAAGTGATTATATATATATATATATATATATATATATATATATATATATATATATATATATATATATATATATATATATATATATATATATATATATATATATATATATATATATATATATATATACATATATATATACATATACATACATACATACACACACACACACACACACCCCCCCCCCCACAGGAAAAAAGAACCACGTCAGTTCAACATTGTTCACAATGATTTATTTTAAACAGCTTTTTTGTGAATCAGATTTTAGCAGATTCCTTCTCTGAACACAGTGAGCTGAAATCTGTTCTACATTCAGTGGATAGAACTTGGATAAAATTTCAGTCACAACAGCCTTATATAATAAAATTGCATCCAAATTGGTATGCTTAACAAAACTCTGTAAAACTGGCATATTGATGCTAACAACAAGAAAAATGTACCTGCCATACAAAGAATAAAAGTGGCTCAAGTGAACGCAGTGCTTTACCTTTTCAGAAAAGGTCAAATGACAAAAATAAAATTAAGATCCCAAAAAAATATAAATCCTGAAAAAAAAAAAAGAAATTTTGCACTGTGACATAGTTTTTGAACATCTTATTTTGATTCCAAAAAATTGGGAAGATTATAACTAAAGAGTGACCAAAAAACATCCATAATTTAAATAAAAAAGGTTTCAAAAAGGATTGCGCTAAAAAAAACAAAAAACAAACAAACAGAAGATACTCTCCCATTTACACCTTAATGTGAATCTGGAAAGTTAATACAAAAACACAGTTTATGGTACAAACATTATTTATGAACAGGAATGTCAACACAATGTAATGCCGCAACTGAACCTTTTGATGAGCATTACATGTCACTTAACAAGTCTAACACTTTAAGAACAGCCCTGTGAAATTTTGTCTACAATGAACAGAGGTCATTTTTCAGTCTTTGAACCTTGACAGAAAGGTTTCCTGGATCCAGCTCCATGAACACTTTTTGAAATGCTTCAAATGTGCATTTGAAATTCTTGGGGTATTTCAGATCCAGAGCATAGCACAGTCCCAAAAGATAGCAACAGGCTTTGCTCAGATTCCCAAGTTTGCCCAGAACAGTAACGCCTTCAATAACAATACCCACATCAGTAGGTTCGTCTGACCTGTCTTGATTCTGCAGCAGGTAAATCTTCATCACCTCCTCAGCCAAAGCCTCTTCAACGAAGACAGCATCAGCACCGTCCTTTAAAAAGAGAAAGAACTGTTTTCAGCTCACATATTTCCAAACATTGAAACAAAAAGTTTCATTTGTATGACATCACCGGTACTCATAATATGTGGACACTGCTCCAAAATCTTTGAGCAAATGCTATTCTTTTGTATGCTTTGAAGTGTTTGCTTTTTTTCTTTAGAACAGTATCTTAAAACTTTTCTATGATCTCACAAGCTAAAATAAACTACTAATATTCCTAAAACAGATTTATTGCGCCAACCTCAAAGGTTTTGATTAAGGCACTTGGATCCTCTCCCAGATGGTCAATGAGACATTTGATGATGACTTCTCGTTTTTTCTCGATGGAATTTCCACTCTGTAAAACAGGAAGTCTCAACTGAGGCAAAATTTGCACATTTAAAACATGACTTACCATTTCTAGCTTAAACATAACTATTTTTTTTCTGTTGTTGACCTGTTTTCACACCCACCATCAAGGTAAGAACACCTGTGGAGCTAAAATATTGAACAGAAACCTAAGAAAAGCCGTTTTTAGTGGAAGGGCCTCTTCAATGCTGTGTTGGAACGTTTTTGTGGTTAGAAAATGCAATCTTCCTTACCTGAAGCAGAAGGTTTAACTGTGCTCTGTGGCGTTGTCCAGCAGCACCTTTCTTTGCTTGAAACAAGGACAGGAGTTTGGATGAATACAAGTCCAACGATGACATGAACTTTGGTTCAAGGTTCAGGGTCGTGATCCTATGAAACTCTGCACTGACCTGGATGGGAGAGGACAAAAAACCAAGGACAAAAAATCTGAAGGCCAAAATTCTGATTCAATCAAAAAAAAAAAAAAAAAAAATCTTTAAGTGGAACTACCATTTTTTGCAACCTGGACCTTATTTTCTAACATGCAAAAGATTAATTTACTCATCCAGACATAAATCCATATAAGTGGAGTTGTTCAGTATGCAGACTAAAGCCTTAACATAAAGTATTATCTTCCACTAAGCTTCTAAATTTTATGTTATGAATTGCTTGCACTATTTCCCTGTGAGATTGTATAATCTTTGAGGGAAGAGGCGGAGCCAGGTTGCCCTCTGAACCATCGTCTGCCAGGCAGTGATGCGAGAGGAACACACCTCCACTGAAGTGGCGCAAATATTCAGAATCGCGTCAGCGGCTTTACAGAGAAAGCCTTTCAGCTCCTCTGGCAGCTCTGCTTCCTCCACCTTCCTGGAGATGACAAACGCTAGCAAGGCAGTGTTGTTAGTCACTGCAGCTGACTGAACAGTGCATTGATGTGCGCGATCAGTGAACCTTGCTATCAGCTGGTCAAGTTTGGCGGGATGGGCCGGTTGCTGTCCAACGACCTTGGTCATTTTGGTGCCGAAAACTGAAGCGAGGCTCGGCTCTAGAGGGGGAACAGGCGGAAAACTCCGGTCTGTGAAGCCCTCTGTGAAGCCCTAGGTAGAGACCGCGCTCTAATCTTCGCTGGCTCTGCTGCTGCCTCAGAGAGGTAGGTCATCACCGCCGGGAACTGGGGCCAGATGGGATCTGGGCAACGAGAGTGAGCAGAGCCATACCTTCCCGCCAGATCATCCAATGGGGGGGTGGAGCAGGCTGAGGGACGGAAAGTCCCTTCTCACCAGCTGCCTCCTGGATGATGCCAGGCAGATCCAGGAGCAGCGCACCAACAACTGGGAGCGGCGTCCTCGCCGACATGTGAAGGCCAGGGGTGGATGAGCATCCCTTGAAAAAGGCTGACCTCCACTGCTTTTCCTCTGGCGGGAGGAGCTAACAGGAGCGGCAATAGGATTAAGGTGTGAGGGCGAGGTCTGCATGGTGAGGACCGAGGCAGCCCACGCAGACGGCATGTCGGTCATACGACATGATGTAGCCGGTCTGGCAGGATGGACACAGACGGATGGTCTCGCTGGACATCTTCTGGCTGGCTGAAGAAAAACGGCAGAGTCGATTTCCTGGTCTCACCATAACTTATACTAGACCAGGGTGAGGCCCACACAGCAGGTGGGCGTGGAATAAAATACTTCAGTGCTGCGCGCACAAGGGGAATACCCACTTAAAGGGCTGCGCCTATACTCATAGAATCTGGGGTTACAATACGTAACCAACGTTTCATAAAAATATTAAATTACTCTTCACTCTTTACTCTTCAGTAAAATCTAGTCTGTCGTTATGTGCTCCAGAGTTAGATAAGTGAGACAAAGGCACTTTGCAATCAGCCCAGTCATTCTTCAGTCAGGTTACATTAGCTTAGCCTAAAACAAGTTAAGTGAACGGAAATTATTTATCGTTCCATAGGCTTGGGAATGGTTTCAATAAGAACCATTCTGGTTTTGATTCAGATTCCTCATTCTGATTCAAATTCCTAGCGATTCTAGAGTCTTATGACAAATTAAAGCAACCTGGCTGCTGCAAGATCATCAAAATCACTAGGATGGTAGCAACATGTTTTTTCTCACTTCTCTTATGATGGGGGATCTAACAGACCAAATTTTATTTACAAGTGGATATCCCTTTAAATGTACACTTACTTGGGAGACGTCAAACAACGCCGGCCATCTGTCCTTGATGTCGCTGACACTCAGCTGTTGGCTGATAATATCATGTCTTCTATGTGCAAAGGTTTTGCACATTAAATCCTTGATGGCTGTGCTGTTTTTCTTCTTACACTCATCAATCAGTTGTTGTCGCTCCAGCTCTTGCTGTTCTTTACCATCTTGTCCTGGATAGTGTGGCAGAAACAGCACTTCTCCTTTCCGCGCCTTCTTTATGTTCTTCGCTGGAGCCTTGTCATCAGGGTGCTTGTTCTTCAGTGAGTTGCAAGTAACCTCTGGAACTCCAAGACTTCGTAACTTTGACCTGTAATTTCCCATCTTGTATTTAAGACTATACATCCATCCCATCCAGCCATTACGACTGCCTGGCTCTGTCAGACACGGGTGCTTTTTGACCAGAGCCTCTGCCACTTCTCCAATCTGAAGGCCAGTAGGGTAGGCTGTGTAGCTGTACATATAATCAGCTAATTTTTCCATTATATCTGACTTGACTGAAGTATTGTTCAGCACAGTGCCATTTTGAACAAAGACTTCATTGGCATTTTTCAGTACAGTCTCTGTTGCCACAGAGAAAAGTGGAATGACAATTTCATCTGGCCATGTAGTCTTTAGAGGACTTTGAAGAGGGGAGAGTATGACAGTGTTGTCTGAAGACAGAGATGATCCATCTGTTTGGTTCTCTGTGGTTTTATAGGTTGAAGAGCTTGAACTTTCATTCAGTGAACTTACATCTGAGGGATTTTCACACTGAGGAATCAATGTAAGCACTACTGATGGAATGACCACAGCTTTGACTGTACCCCTATCTTTGATTTGGTTGGGAGAATGAAGTGTAAAGAAATCTCCAAATGAGTCATCATAATAGTGCAATATGAAATCCTCAACTAGCCCAAATGTCTCTCTCACTGTCTCATGCAACTCCTCAACAGTCCTGGGTATTCCTGAAGAGAGCACAAGCTTCTCACTCTGTTGTCCAAAAATTACTTTCAAGGCAACGGAGTCCATCTGCAGAATAAAAACCACAAGAAAAAAGAAAAAGAAAGGGGGTATCTCAGTCTTTCCCCTTACACTAACAAACAATGTGACGTTTTATTGACACCATTTGCTTGCCTTCAACACGATATGGTGTTAAGGGGTAAGTGTCACCAAGTACTCTGGGATGTATTAAGGTCATTTTCCCAGAAGGATCCAGAATAAATGCCCTAAAATGTTCATCATACCAGCTGTTGAGCAACTTCACAATGAAAAGAAATTCATTGCTTAAGACAACAATCTGTAAAATCTCCACAAAGTCAGGTAAGCCACAAGTAGATCCATGAGGCAAAACCATTCCTGAGGCATATTTAGTTCCATGATGAGTCAGAGAGTTGGTCAAATTCACATAGGCTTGTGTTGGATAAAGTTCCTTGAGACACTGCTGTATTTCTACATCAAGCAGTTCCAATGGAAGAGATGATACTTTAGTGACACACACTGATGGCTTCAATGCATTACCATCTGAATAGTATGCCATCATCATCTGGTGCTTTGAGGCAAGTGACAATAGTACATTTCTGAAGCTGTTTGTGTGTTTAACAACCTTCTTAAAGAAACTATGTTTACCCTCAAAGCGCATAGTCCAGAGGCATACTAATGGACCAAATCCTCTGATCAAGTCAGGATAATGCTCCAAAAAATGGTGTTTTGGAGTTAGTTTTTGCTCTGGGAAAACCTCCAATAGCCTGTTGCGATGTTCAGATATAAGTGTGTCCAAGTAGCAAATACTTTCCTCTCTGTGACTAGGGGACACAACAAGTTCAGTTATATCTTTTAGAGTCATAAGAACTTGCCATGCTTCATCAATAATAAAAGGTAATAGTCTCAATAACGTCCAATTTTCATGTGCGTTGCCACCAATGCTTTTGCGAGTGGAAAAATTTAGGGGGATGATTTGGGGGCGATCTGTTTTATCGGTCCATTTGTAAGGAAATTCTGTTATGAAGTTATTGAGTTCAGTTAAGGAAAAGTAACGTTTACGGATAAACACATGAAGGCATAATGCTAATTCTAGTGGAATTATGCCTTCAAAAAGGTCGTGCAAAAGATCTGGAGGATACCCTGTGACAAAATGGAAATATTTTAATTTCCCCGTTAATGGACAACCTTTCTTCACACCACAAAAATGAACCGAGGAGGAATTTTCCTTTATGGTTTGGACATGTAGATCATAGTTCTCTTTTGTTCTTGGTGGAAAAGCTCCTGAACGAACTTCTTTTTGCTGAAAGTCTGAATGGTCTCCAAGGCAAAATCTACAGATGTAATGTCCAGAAAAGCTTTCCACGAGTCCACTAAGAGAATGAGCGCCAAGATTGTCAGCACAAACACAAAAAACAGTGCCCCTGATATATCTACCAAGCTGTGAACAAAAAATCCCGTCTCTCTCTAATGTTATGAGATCCTTTAAAAGTGGCTCGAGAACAGTTTCATAGCCAAAAGTTTTAACATCACTTGCCTTACACAGGAGAGCCAATTGAATTGATGTTAGCTGTGATCTCAGTTCAGTTGGTATATCAGCAAGTACCCAGTACACAGCTGTGACTTTGTGTTTTTTTCTTGAAGTCCCAAGTGGATTACAAATTTCAAAGTCATCCACATAGAGAACAAGGGAAATACTTAAGTCCTCAATAGCACAAAGTTGGTTTTGCTTGAAATATTGTCCATCGTGGAAAGAGGATAACTGTGAAGTGTTCAAATGTCTAGTTAATATACTGTTAACATCTTCTTTACTCAGTAACAGCTGCAAGGACTGAAGAATAGGCACATACTGAAAAGTGGAATTCTTTTCTGGATCCAAACAGTATTCTACTGGTTCAATAACACAGAAGTTTTCCTTGAAATATTTCTGTCTCTTATATCTTGAAGCAAAGGGACCATCAGGACTAAGGGCTGCACATAAAGGACTACAGTGACATATTTTTTCAGCCAATTCACTGACAAAAGACTGATCAATATTACAGTTATTCTTAATAAGAATATCACTTATTGACTTTGGAATATACTGAAGTGATAATGTGCAGATATAACTGAGCTGTTCTACCAAGTCATCCACACATTTACCAGAAACATTATAGATGCTTTCCAGTTTTAACAAGAGCACACCAATATTTTTCAAAATTTCATTTGTTGTTTCCCTTTCACAACCAAGTTCAGTGGTGACATCCAAGTCCTCGTGATCTTCTAATTCCAGTGCTGGTAAGACGATTTCATTAGATGTACTGACAGTTTGCTTTGAAATCAAGTTAGTTTTAAAGTGCTTCCATGAACAAAATCTGTGCTTTCGACTTCTGTGAGTCGCATAAGTCCCACAAATGTTTGTCTTAAACTCACAACCATCAAAAACACACTCTATGGTTTCATGGCTTTTCAAATGGGAATTTATATGTTGAAAATAGTCTTTTGTGTTTGGGTAAAAAGAGTCACAGATTTTACATCTAATAGTTGGAAGGACCTCACACTCTTCCGTTTCATGCGAACTGTGAGACCTAGACAAGTGTGAGCGTAAGGCACCCCATGTCTTAAAAGAGCAAGGACAATTCAAATGAAGACAGGGTATGGAATAGCCATGACCAAATGTACCATGTTTCACTCGATAATGTTTGAGTAGTGACACTTTTGATGACTCCTCATGTTTGCAGAGTTTACACTGCCATCTCATCACCTGTGACCTAAAAAATTGTGAGAAAATATGTCTCACAGTATGAAGATGACAGAATGGTGTATAACCATACTTACGCAGTTTTTGTATGATTAACTGATTGAATAACCAATACTCACTACCAATTCAGGTGGAGGATACAACTTACAAATAAGTCAACATGGAACAAAGTACAATACTTAACCACATTGAAATAATCTGAATCACATCACCATGCTGTATAAATAAAAAGATAGTATGGTGACACTAGATGACAGACCATGAACTCATCAATATATTTACCGAACTGAAAAATTCTCAAAATTTAGATTTGGCATTTGTATGACTAAAATAACCCACCACAAAACCAGTATAAATATTTAGGTGGTATCACCATCCACTACTCAGCTTGTATAAAACAATATCATATCATTCCAAAATTTAACACATCAAGTCCTCTGAGTAAAATTACCTGCTTTACTTTGTAGTTGATGCAGATTTTTTTCTCCTGGTGGTGAAGATGGTGCTGAAAAAATACAAATCAAAACTTTATCATTACAAAACATGTCACTGAGTAATCTGCCATAACATCAATCTCTTATAAGAAATTTTAGCTTGGATTGAAATAAACATTTATTTATGTAAATTGGGAGTAACTATACTGGAAATGATGGTACTTTTGGCTTGACCCAAAAGACCAAAGCTTTTTTTTTTCCATTATTTTCTGGGATCTGAAAGGAAGTAGGGCCCCGAGTCTAAATTTACTTAAGGCCCCATAGTACTTTGGACCGGCCCTGGATGAGGTAATCTGACCCGGGCGGTCCTCTCAGCGTTCTCTCAAAAACTGGCCCTGTTCAGGACAAAGCTGAAAGCAGCGTCTTATATGCTCTGAAAGACCCCACATAGAACAAGGAAGCTAAGCAGCATGGTTGCTGCTATGAACTGTTCCGCGGGCAGGTCTTCTTAGTTACCAAAGCCATTGATGACGTCTGTTCATCTCCTCCTGAACAACCTGACAGAGTGAGTCAGGCCGCGTGACTACCGCAGCTCCCGCACCGCGACTCAACAGGGCCATTTTCTAGAAATGTCTGAGCACACCTGCTTTCACGTGGTTCCTAAAATGCCCCCGATTAAACGGTCAGGTCGCTGGTACCGGGACATTCCGGTCAAATTACCCGGAACGCAGATAGCGACTCAGAACGTAAAAGGATAAAAGGGCGCGGTTTCCCGCCGCCTTGACTGGAAGACTGGTTGAAAACTTAAATTAACATGCACAAACACGCTGCGAAAAGTGAGCCACCATGACAAACGCTTTCTTCAGAACATGTTATAAAAGAACGGTGTGGATAAAGACAGCTAATGTAAGAATTGGTCACTTACCTGAAAACGTTACCAAGTCTGCAGTGGATGTGTGTCTGTCTCGTTCAACGTGCAGAAAATCTCCCATGAGGCCATGCTCCTCGCGCGCGGTACATGCCAAAGGTCATTAGTCTTACTCAAAGTTTTAAGTTAGTATTGGGGGACAAAATTATATTGATTTTGAACCATTAATAATTAAAGTTAAAGACAATGATAAATATGAATACCAGTCTCTCAGTTATTATGAGTACTTTCTATGAGATATATTGAGTAGATTTAAATAATGCACCCTGTGTTTCAAATACAGAATTTTTTCTTTTAAATAAACTTGAACAAAAGAACTCAGTTCAACTCAAAAACTGGTGTTGAAAATTTAAGCATTCTTTTCAGTATTTTCAACTCAAGATAACACGTTTGTGATTTTCAAAGATTTAATCAAGGTCATCTAACTTAGAATTATAATGATATTTACTAAGCCCCTGAATAATTTTTTAGGGTGTACACACAATTGGCATTTCAGTGTCTGAACTGCAACAGTCCAGCATCTTAACGAAACTAAACAAGGAAACACACAAGCTGGAAACTTCCCATTCCAAAAACAGGTTTCTGGTGACACTCGCATCCCCAGTGAAACCATTATTTTATATCCTCGAGATCCAGAGTCATAATGAGTCTCAGGGGAGTACATTGTCATAACAAGCATCTCTCCAAAATACAAACAAGGACAGGAGAGGCCAACATACTGAAACTTGTTGCAGTTGTCACACTGTGGCTTTATCACATTAGAAGGAAACTTTATCTAGCAATATACTCTGGCTGTGAGTTTTTCCCAAATCAACTTTGAGCAACTGAAAATTAACACATATCTCATTCACATAACTACAAACACAACCCACATAGCAACTGCAGTTTTACAGAAAGCAAGGTAATGCAAATAATGAAAAGCAGCACTGATTCTTACCAAGCAGCAAGCTTGATCTTTAGAACTGCATCCAAACATAAAGAGCAGAGAGAGTAAAGTGGCATGAATTCATAAAACTAAAGGGCTAATTTATCAGCTAAGCCAGATGAGTGATGCCAGGATAAATATCTCTACATTAATTCAAATTTTGTGTCCCAAACCCTGTCACTGGTTCTTTTTCTTTCTTTTCTTTTTAAGTCTTGATGTCGTTTAGTACAGATAGAAATTGGATTGCTTTTTAACTGTTACTCCTCCTGCCCATTTGAAAGACGTGGGTACGCTGCCAACGATCTGGCCAGGACTAACTTCCCTGTCATTAGACTACATCTTTCTATTAGTTTTAGATATCTTAACACACGTTAGCAGGTACCCTTTCCACTGGTATGTTAACAAATTGCCCTCAACTTGAGTAGTGCTATCATTTCATTAACCTGTCCCTCCTCTTTACTCCATGCTAGGCTGTAATCCTCCTATCACAGAAGGGGAGGTGGAGAGGAGATGAATTACAGATCTAGCTCTAACTGGTGTCATCCAGTTTCAAAAGACCAAGGTGGCCACAGCCAAAATGGTCAACTTGAGGCTTTAAACGGGACTTCAGTGACAAATGGTTTGTGTTCCAGTGGGTACAATTATCTTTTATACAAAAAAGATCAAAACAGAGATTTCTTTTTTATATAAAGAACTTCAACCCATTACACACATGCATCGGGAGCAATTTGCAATTCAGTATCTTACCCTAAGTCGCTATCCTAAAACAAGGATAGAAGAGCCACAGAGCAAACCTCTGAATTTCAGACTGGTGGATGACCTTCCATGTCTTCAGTATGGAAGGTGAGTAGTTTGAGCCCCAGCTCCAGTTCACATGTAAAACTAAGCATCCTGCAATGAATCTTTGACTCATGTAAAATATACTATAGCCATCAATTTTCTTAACTACTTATCCAATTCAAGGGCACAGGGGCCTGGAGCTACCTTCTTATGAGGCATGAGGTGGAGTAGACCCTAAACAGCTTACCAGTCTATTGCAGAGAGACAGACGATTGTTCACGCTCATCTTCACACCTATGGCCAATTCAGTGTTACCAGATAGCCTAAGAAGCATGTCTTTGGACTGTAGGAGGAAGCCCAAGTACTCAGAGCGAACCCATGCAGTCTTAGCTGGAGAGCAAGCTCAAACCAGGTACCTTCTCTCTGTGAGATGAACGTGCCACCTGTAAAATATTATTTAATGTTATATGACTCAAACTCGCACACTGAGTCTGTTGTGCCTCCATAGTGTCAGGAAGTCTGTCTGGTGTAAAAGCAAAACAAAAAAAAACAACAACTGCCATGTGGAGCTACCCACTGTGGCTACCACCTAAACAAAGGAGTTGAAAGTACCATTTTCTTTACATATTGATTCATTTGAGTGAAATCTACACTTACTTTAAGGCTCCCTTATGTAATAAATTGATCAGCACTCAATTCTGATGTAATTTTACTGCCTGCAGGGTCACATGTTGATCACCCATGGGACGTTCCACTCAGGGGTACAACTACAGAGCAAATACAGCAGGCAAAGGCAACATGATATTTGGTTCAACTCTGCATCACGCCCCATGTTAACCATCAGAAGAGTTCCAGCTGCACCTTAAAAGCTGGTTAGATAAGTCGGGTAATTGTGCAGAATGTTGAGTAATGCAATTCCTGATACCAGCATAGGAACATGCCTCACAGATGACTGCCATGGCAACAGACTGCCCCAAGGTAACATAGGGCTCGAATGAATTTCACTTCACCCTGAAAAGGAAAAAAACACATTTATCATCAACCAAAATATCGAGCTCTGGTCTAATGGATCCAGACTGAAGGTTTAATAAAAGTAGGTTATCAACACTGATTAGACACAGATAGAATGAATTGGTATTCAACTGCTAATGGTGTTTTAGTCATTACAGATAGAACCTAGAACACATACTAAATTTAGTTTTGTTTTTCATCCATTACTGGCAGGCATGTGGAATAAAAATCCAGACAATTGGTCACAAAAAGCATCTGTTCATCAGCAGCCTCGTGTAATGTAATTAACAACTATTCAATAACAACAACTTTAAATTCAAGATATTCATTAGCTTGTTATACTGCAGCAGATACAATGGTATATATGATGGCCTGGAAACTGTTTAAATTGTTTCTGATAGAATAGCCTTTATTGTCACTGTACAGAGTACAACGAAATTGGAGTGCCACTCCCTTGGTGCAAGTTTCAATAATAAATATAAATGTAAAATATAAAAAGTACAAAAAAAACAATCGTAAGTACTCAAACAATAGTATGTACAATATATACAGGATAGCAGCATTAATATAATGACAGTGACGGTATGGAATAGGTTCAATTGTTTTTGTGCTTATTTAAGATAAGACCTTGGCTGGACCCAGTAAAGGGAGACAAAGATAATTATGATTAAACAAGCTTTCAAAAGGCACACACTGTGCTCCCTTGTCAATGCAACAACTTTCCCTTTGGCCACATCTTTTGAAATCTTGGAGTTAACCACCACAGAGAGACATTTGGAAAAAAAAATGTGCAGGGAAGGACTGCTGAATCGCAAGAGACTATATTTAAAACACTGCTGAAAGCTGGAATAATAATTCACACTTAAATATGCTTAAACTTCTATTCTAGAGCTCGTTAGAGCCAAAATTATTAGGTAATTTATCTGTTATGTGAAAAAATGTGGAAACCAATCAATTCATCACTTCATACATTTTTAAAGAAAAATTTGCAAAAAAAAAATATTCTGACATGGATTTTGAAATGTTAAGTGAATAAAAAGCAATTTCACTTTATGTCTTAATCTAAGATACACATTTTTCTTATATTTCATAAATCTATCTATCTATCTATCTATCTATCTATCGATCGATACAGCATGCAAATTAAATGTTCAGACGTTCAGCTCAGATAGTTTCCCACATGGGAAAGGCGTAATAAATGCTGGACTCGTCTGTTACTCCCAAAGCAGAGGTGTGACCTTCTGTCTAGCCATTGACCGTGTGAGCTATCACTTCATCTAACAGCTTCGTTTCCATAACTGCACCATGTACTGTGAGTGCAGACTCTAGCAGCATATAGAAATAAACCCACTGCAAAGCCTATTTGTGACAGTGTCTTCATTTCTGGCTAAAACACTTGCAGAGTGGATTTTTTTTATCTTTGCTAAAGTGTTTGAGAACCACTGATCTACTACAGCATGCATTACTCAACATATTGCCACTGCAGCAGCAGTGATACTACACAATATGTACCACATGAGCTGTAGAAATAAGAATAAATCGCATAATGCATTGCCACCCATGGAAAGCCCTCATGTGAAGTGAAGAGATACTCTGGATTTGGTATTATCCACACAAATATAATAGTATTGGCCTTGGTTGTTACAGGACAAATAAAAGGGACAAGTCATGACAGAGCACATTATATACCGAAGGCAAAATAAGTGGATTTAATGAGAGAAAAAAGAAGAAGAAAAAATCGACAACAAAAAACAAAACAAAACACAAGAGCCAGTGTAGAGCTTAGAGGCACATAGCAACCTAAGATTAATTTCATTAAACAGCAATTCAAAACTCCAAGCTATCTCATATCAAAGTAAAGCAGAGAAGAAACTCCAACTTTTTTATTACTAGGACAAAATATTCTCTTTTTGTGGGGGGGGAAGTGAAGATGTTCTGTTATTTGTATGCATTTATTATACTCTGTCATAAACCAGGCTTGTACAAAACAGACAAGACATGTTGACATCTTGGCCCTTATAAACAGTAATCCAGTTTAGGAAAAGATAAACAAACCACAACAGCCCATGAATGTAAATGAGCAAGGAAATGCAGCCCTGTGGTGCAGCACAGGTCACAATCACAGTAATGACAGCTGTAATGACTTCTAGCACAATTCTGGTTCACTGATGGACTGTAATGTAATGTAATGTAAGGGACTAAAGGAGTAGCCTATTTTCAACCTCTGGGCCAAATGTGGTGGAAATTAATAAAGATTCTGAACTTGTAGGAGGCAAAAATCAATTTACGCAGAGACATACTCATTTGTCCTTTCTCATTGTGTTGCTGCATGTTAATGGAAAATAAAGCACTCACGCAAAAAGAAGGTGCAAAATGCTCATTGTGTTTATGCAATGCCAAAAGTATAGAAGTTCTCATTTTTAAAAAGAAACATCCTCCTCTGTGTATCTGTTGTTCAGTACAGCCAAGTTATATTGTAAACTAAACTAGATTACCCTTTGCTTTTTGTATAAATGATTGTACTCTCTGCAGTAATAACACACAGTCCTACAAATAATTTAATTAAGTGATAATACTTTACCTAGGGTCACATGGATCAAAAGTTCATGACAATAACAGCCTCAAGCAAACTGAATGAGTCGTGTTCTTTTCCATTTGCAGATATAATGGCGCAACACATAGCTTCAAGGTGTAAGCTGTTGTTCTGGTGGTGTCATCTTTCTCAGGGGGAGTGATACTCGAACAAATACCCATTTTCACGTTTCAGAGCACAGATATAAATTTTCTGTTGAGAAATCTCTTTAATGTAAATGTTAATTCACGACGCTGGTCAATTTTATAGAAAGAAGTAGGGCCTGGGATGCCACTTCAAGACTTTTATAAAATAGAAGTTTCATGTTCTACTGCATAACAAACCTAAATACAAAAAGTAGCAGATATCAAACAAACGCTATTTATTTAGCACATTTAAAAATGACAATGTGGCAAAATGCTGTGCACACCATTCATAAATATGTGCTGAAATATAAGGATAAAAGAATGAAATTTGTAAAAGAAACAAATATAAGATACTAAAAAACTAATCAAACTGAATGAATGTATCACTGGAGGGGAAATGTTCGATTGAAAGCTGAAGGCTATTCCAAAACTGCCACTGTCATGTCCCTTATCCACTAGCCTCAACTGTGGTTAAATGAAAGCAAATGATTAGCGCATCTAAGAAGCCTGGATTATTTCCTAACAAAGTACATTGGTGTCGTGTACAGGTTTGAAAATAAATATAAGAATCAGGGCCAGTTCAGGGCCACTCATATCGCTGTAATACAGTCTGTTTTTCTGTTAGGAGTGTTGCTGCAGCATTTTAGACCAGCTCTGATTAGACCAGACAACTGGGACTGGCCAATACTCTGATACAGTTGCAAAGCCTTAACGAGCTGCGACCATAAAAATTTTCATATCGCTGACAGAGATTACTTCATCTTAGCAACACGCCTCAGTAACAGAACACAGAGGTCATTTGTTTGTGAGATTACAGTGTCGATCAACAATGACAGCAAGTTTAAAAAGAAAAAAAGAAAATGTACCGCTACGCAGCCACCCCAGGTTGGATTCAAGAGTAACAATTTTGGGGGAAAACAAAAACACCAAGTCAATTTATTTTCGTCTTGCTGTCATTCTGCTTTCTTGCATTTTTTGTGATTCTGATGGCAGAAGACAGAGCCTAAAGGTATATATTTATAAAGGCAATTTAATGGGGCCTAAACTAAAGCCATGAGGTACTCCATAAGTGACTGGGACAGTAAACACAAAGGAAAGGGCATGTGATGGCCAGAGACAACTCTTCCTGATCGGATGCTGCAAAATTATCCAGAAGACGAGATTTATGAAGCTGTCAGCCATTTAAATTGCTTTGGAGTGTGTATACCTGTCTCCTAATATTTGTTCTAACAAGCCATGGCATTATTTAGCCTTGGCTATGACAAAGAAAAGCTTTTATGCTTGCATTGCTTTTATTATTTTATTTGCTTCTTTATTAAAGAAGCAAATATCTTTCAGTTCACTTCTGAGAAGTTCTCATTGTTAAAGTCTCCAAGAAGAATGCCAGCCTTTATCGTATCAACATCAGCATTTTATATATGATAACTGCAACTTACCAGAAGTTCTCGGCTTGGTATTTCAGCTTCTGTTTATCTCAATTTATCTAAACTAGTGCTGAAGTACTGCCTCTAGATGAAGTGAACATTTCTATCAACAAAACTAGAAATACTCCTATTCCTTTTGTGTGTTTCAACATTATACTGAGGACTGAATAGAACAAATCACTTTCAGATGATCCAAGTCTAATTTAGCATCATCTTAGTCTAAATAACCAAAACTGTTTCATTATAATCATCTGGTAAAAATGCAGCAATCATGACTGTAAACACAACAGTTTCTATCAGAGATCACCTTTCGTGTAATCTAAAGTCACTAAGAAGAAACTTTTGATTAATAAGAGCATTACACAGAATATTACAGCACACGTGCCATTTGGTTGCAGAAGCTGTAGGCTGTCATAACTAACGTTATCTGCTGATGCCAAATGCGAGCTTTGACACGAGGCAATCTCGGCAGACATTAAGCTCAGCGAATGGACCGACTGGAATGCAGACGAGAATAGCCATCGTCGGTGGGAGAAGTGACAAAAACTGCATCCAGGCTAGACAGTTTCAGCCTTCCTGAGACAACACTGCCAAACGTTTGTCATATTGAAAAATGTCACTGCTGATGTTTCAAAAGAAAATAATGTGTTTATCTCATATGAATAAAGCCTATTTATATTGGGACAGTATAATGTTTAAAAAAAAACTAACAAAAACTGGTAATTATGAGAAAACCAAAGCCAGGGTCAAAGACGTCCCAGGATGGATTCGCCTGCAGTCAGAGCTGTGCCGGTGTCTTTGTAGCTGGACGTGCTATCTGCTTCATTTCTGTCAGAATCAGAATCAGAAAGGGGTTTATTGCCAAATGTTGAGCAGGTTTACAACATTAGAAAATTGCTGCGGTGCTTCAGTGCAAACATAGTGTCATAAATAGCACTTAAATAGTGTCATAAATAGCACTTAAATAGACATGAAAAAATAAAAGTAGGGATAAGAATTAAAAGTGCTACGTAGAAAGATATGTGCATGAGCTATACATGAGATATATACATGAGAATAAGAATTAAGAGTGCTACGTAGAAAGATATATACATGAGTGCAGGTGGTGATCATTGTGCATTTGCACAATTAGCCTGATGTCAGCGTTTCATCTAGTTCTATAGTATTCCATAAAGCTTACAGGTTAGGGGAGACAGAAGATAACTGTACTTGTGCTTGTACACTGAGCTTATCCTCAGGACAGTGCTTCTGTACAGAATAGCACACTGCACTGCTTTAAAGGACAAAATTAGGGAATCATTGTCTCCAATGAGCAGTTAACTCCCTATATTAAATGTGCAATTGTGCTACTACTGGCTACATCTTTTCTCTCCAAGATACACACTGATGATAAATATGTCTATTTTTAGGGCGGTAGACAGTAAGCCCCTCTGCCTGGAGGCAGGTAAAGCCTTTGTAACACCTCTGCCTGTTGTGAATTTCAGGAGATGCTTCAAACTGCTGAACATTAATGAACTCTAAAGTAAATGCCTCACATGTAATGATATTTCTTTTTCTTATGGCCTGTCAATTTTTTTCTTTTCTTTTTTTTCAAGGTATCATGGATTTATTCTTAGATCTGGGTTGTTACTTTTATATAATTGAGGGGGGAAAAGGCCTATACTTCTTCCTGTAGCTGCTTCCTTCCTTAAATACTGTTGTTCATCAAACACGATGTAGAAGCCAATGTTAAAGTGACGTTAAATTGCACACTAGTTGAAACTTTACTTCTTTGACCACTAGTCCCAGCAACTCATCTTTACTTTCATGAAGCCGAGCATGTGCACAGACTTTTGACTTGACTTTATCCCCACATAAGCTTCCAATTAGGCTTGCTGTAGAAAATATGCCCATGTGCCATTCTGCGTATTTCTTGGTGACTGTGGCGTATTTGAAAAAGTACACGTGGCTGATATTTGACCCTAAAAATAATAACTCTTAGCACATTTCCTTGTGTGTATCCACATGAGGAACCGGCACATCACAGTGACATGAGGATCGCTTTAACGTGGAAATGTGTTAAATCCCACAAACTTCTGTCTAAAAAGGGGAAGAATATATTCTATTTTGTCAGCTCTGAGAATCACAGTGGCACTCACAGATTTTTCTTTGAAAAAATGCACGGCACCTTAGCCATATTTGAACATCAATTTATCTTACTTTTCAGACATGCCCATGTTCTGATTTTTCCCATCTCCATCTTCTCCTGAGTTTATACAGAGTGTGTCTGCTACACTCTGATAAGTTTTCATAACTCAACACCTCTTATAAAACTCATGAAACATTACTCAGTGGAGCGTCTTGTTTTCTTCTTTCCTGACACTGCCGCTTCGCCGTCACATATCAGCTGCTGTTGCTGAGCAGCAAGTGGCACAGCGTGGAGACACACATTTAGTTTTTTTCCCCCTTCTAAAACCAATTGGCTTAATGATGCAGATTTAAAGACTGCTCGTTCTGTCCAGCTGAAGAGTGAGGATAGCTTTGTTCCACACAGTCAGCCCACATACCCACTTAACAAAAAGACTACAGGAGGTCTACTCGGTGGCTGCTGGAGCAGCTTGATATTTTACTGCTAAAATTTGTACTTTACGGGAAGCAGTTTTGTGAAGCGTTGTTGCTTGCTCTCTGTGTGTGTACGTAAGGCTTCCTGTGGTAGTGTCAGCTGCCATGTTTCTGACTGCAGACAAGCCCCTGTGTTTATGTGCATGTACATACGGTAAGAAGATAAGCAAATAAAATTCTGAGCATGCACACTGATTTAAGCCTGTCTGGTGCTGGATTTTAGCAATCAATACAAATATTTTGGAGCCCAAAAGTCACATCGACAGCAGGCACAGCAGGAAAAGCAGTGATGTAATGTTCAGTTACAAAGCTATACTAATGAAAAATCTTATAATGGATTCAAGGACTGTGTGTAATAATTAAGCAGAATGCATAGTAATGAATCACATAATTATCACCCTTCACCGTTATGTTTGTGTACTCATACTGCTGTCATCAGCACCGTTTCTAGCTACACTGGCAGTTGTTTTTAATGAAAAAGCTCCAATAAATAGATTGTAAGAGCATTTAACAATAGACAGAAACAAATATAAATGATAGAATCATACACAGATTTAAAAGCTGGGACATTTTTCTTAAATACAGTAAGGTCCAAAATGTGTTGGACAAAGACACATATTTTTGTGGTTTTGCCTCTGTGCACCACAGTGGATTTTAAATGGAAAAAAATCATCATCTAACTGAAGTGCAGATTTTCAGCTTTAACTCAAGGGGGTCTCAAAAATTATTGCAGTAGCTATTTAGGAATTATAGCCATTTTTATACATGGCACCCCCTTTTCAAAGGCTCCAAATTAATTGGGCAATTGACTGACAAGGAGTTTCATGTCCAGATGAGGCAGATTCCCCTGTTATTTCATGACAAGTGAAGCAGACATAAGATCAGATTCAAAGTGCTGAATTAGTTGTTTTTTTTTTTAACTTTTTTACTCTTATTTTAAATATGAAATCTAAAGTGGTGTCAGTGCAAGTGAGCGGGGCCATCATTAGGCTGAAAAACTACAATAAAGATAGCAAAATCAACAATCTAGTTCTTTTTTTAATGAGTGCGATGGCAAACTCAGCAACACCAAAGAGCTCAGGAAGTCCACAGAAGACAAAAATGGATGATAACAGAATTACCTTAAAAAAACGACTTCACAACATCTAATGATGCCAGTCTTGTGAAGGTAGTGTATCACTACCAAAGTCTACAATCAAGAAATGCCTTCATGGAAATAAAGACTGTTTACAACAAGGTAAAACCTCTGGCTACACTCAAGAACAGGAAGGCCAGATTAAGGCTGGCTCTTTAAAGAAACCTGTATGGGCCAATGAAACCAAAATGTTCTTGTACCAGAGCGATGGGAGGTGAAAAGCATACCGAATTATCTGTAAAACATGGTATTGGACATGCGTGGACATGTATGACTGGCAGTGGAACTGTGTCACTAGTGTTTATTGATAAGAGAGCTGGCTGTATAAATTGTGAAGTGTGCAGGGCTACACTCAGATGAAGTTCAGCCAAATGCTGAATGCAAAGAGCTTCACAGAGCAAATGGATAATGACCCAAAGCAAAATCAAAACCAATCCAAGAGTTTCTCATTCTTCAGTACAAGATTAACTAGTCACTTAATCTAAACCCAATAAAGCACACATTTCGTGTTAAATACAAATAAATACAGTCCTGGTTACATACATAAATATGTTAGGATGTTCAATTAATTTTTAGCCTCTGAAAATGGGAGACCATGTATAAAAAAAATGACTGTAATTCTTGAACAGCTAATGGATTGTTTTGTTTTTTTTTTGTCTTCTTGGTTAAACCTCTTGAAATAAAGCTGAAAGTCTGCACTTCAATCATAACTTGATTGTTTAATTTAAAATCCACTTTGGTAGTGAACAGAGGTGTAAAATAAATTCAATTTTGGACCTAATTGTAACAGGAACATTTGTTAGACAAGAAGACACAGCTAGTCAATGTTAGATAATCATGTATGAAAGTCAGAAAGAACATTTATTAGGAGAAAACATGTCAGTGTTATGTTTTCAGTTTGCTTCCTTTTCATGATATATATAAAAAAATGAAATATTGATATTTTTTAGGTTGTTAAACAGTTGGGACAAAGACACACATTGCCGCGTTTTTATAGCTAATCATTAGTTATTAGTAACAGAATCTGCATCACCATCTGCTGAACTGTGATATTTTACTCCGCCAACTCAGCTGTCGCAGAGTACTGTAAACAAAAGAACCTGCTCAACAAACAGGGAAATAATGACTGTTTTTAAATGACTTCAAGTTGGTTTTATGACACTTGAACCCATCAGCCAATATAAACACAAAAGCTGACATACAGCGCACATATATTCCAACAATGCAACAGCCTCAAAATACTGTCTGTCTCCAGCATCAGGCTGTTCATAGGCAGAAAATTAGACTCTCTCTTCCAAATTTTTAGACCCACAAGTCATATAGTGTCAGCCTGGCCGTGTTTTATACCCTTGGCACCCACTGTCATCGGGATTATAAGATGAAAGACAACTCACATCTTAAAGACTGAGCTTCAGCAGAATGTGATGATGAATACAGATTTCACACACTCTGTAAGAAATTGACAGAAATGTAGCCCATGGGGACTTGTCATAACCTGTCAGGACTTAAGAATGGAGCACTACATCCACACCATCAGATTATGATAATCAACTTCTTGCTCACTAGCTGCAGTGTATCATCGACCAAGGTTCCATTTACATAGTGTTAGTCATAGGTCTTACAGAGTCACAGCAACTCAATAAATGCATTTCGAAAAAGGTCACTTTCTTGAACACACCTTTTTAAACTCAATTAGAAATATAACTCTGCTATACAAATAAATATAGACATAAATAAGTCCCAGTTTGTTAAATTAAACTTTAAAAGGGAATTTCTCTTTAGATATGATTGCATATTAAATCACTTTAGGAGGTGGGATTTATAATGAGAATGTTTTTACTTCACTTTACAATGAATTTAAGCACGAGACTCAAGGTTGCAGATACTCAAAGTGCACAATACTCCCAAAGAAACTGAAACTTCCCTGAATTTCAAACTAAAAAAGCTTGTCAGTGTTGCAGCAGCTATTTTAAATTTTAAATGCAGGAAACAATGAAATAAGAAGAATCCAAATTCTTTGCAAAACTGTTAATATATGCCTCGTAAAATCATTACAAGGGATTAAAGTTTTTAATAGTATTCAAAATACAAATTACCATTCTCCTCTTGCCCATCAATCCATTACAATGCAAAACATCTTGAATGCTTTGTTTCCCAACTGCATCATCACCGGGACTTAATGGGATTCTTCCTTCATTTATTCAAGGTCAAAGCTCATCACTCCCACTGTCCTTTGCATTGTAAATCTGCTTCTCAACATGTCTGTGGGGGGAATTTGAATATAAGCTACAGCCACCACAATACTGATTTTTAAAAAGAAAAAAACAAATAAATTCAATGATGATATATTATGATATCAAGCCAGCCTAATCAAACCTGCTTTATGAGTTTGATGATTAATTTGGGTCTTTTCGCAGCATCCAGTGCACTGAAGCAGGTTATGAACTTAGTCACTCTATTAGTGAGCAGGAAGCAGTTTCTGCACTTACTTGTGAGAGATGATTCTAAGATACAGCAACAAACACTCTGCTAGATGGGTATGGCATACTGTCACCCATCCAAGTCCTGACAGACCACTCAGAGCACAGCCGAGGGCTGTTGCACTGCTTTGACCGGTCCATCCAAACAACATACAAAAGTGATTAATGGATACAAATAAGACTGCTTAAATATGGCACACCTATCCTCAGCCAAGTGGAAGTTTACTGTTGGATCAGCCGTACTTACCTGGCAACGAAAAACCAACGTGCAGCATAACCAAAGTTATTAAATTTTTCTAACAGCTCATTTGATGCCGCAAGCATTTTCAATCAACCCGTACAACAGCAATTAGCTTCCCATGAACGATTTGCTTCTCAAGACACTCTTGAGTGCTGCTCAGAAACAAACATGTAAATGGAGACATTCCCAGTTCGCAATATTTGCGACATAAATTGAAAAGAAGAAAGCCTGAAAGGCAATATTACATTTGGGTTTTATCTCCTCCTTCAGCAGAGAAGAAGTATGATTGACTCTGAAGATAGTGCCATCACTCACTTAAAAACTGGACATCTTGAAGGGAGGGGGTTATTTCAGGGTTGATTAAAGATACAACATAGATAAGCAATCATATTTTTCCGAGTGGATAGATTCAACTGAAAGATTAGCAAGTTCAGTGTAAGTTAAGTATTACTCTATCAAACCTGCACTGCAAGAGATGGAATAAAGGACACGGGCACTCTGAGAATAGTAAAATACCTTAAAATAAGGAAATGGGAGTGAAACAGAGACAGCTAATATTGCAGCTTATCCCTAGGCTGCACCTATTTGTTTATTTATTCACTGGCCCATGTACAGAAGTCTACTTTATATCAAATAATGGCTACACCAGACCAAGCCAAGGTTTCCCTGCTTTTTGGGTCTGTTTTTCACTCAGACAAAATGAGCTAATAACAATTAAACAGGCTGATTAAGCTTGAAATTGCATCAACGCACTAGACAACAGCAAACAGGGAGATCACAGGTTGCCTTATATGGAAAATGCTTAGAGCATAATATTAATCACAATAATTAACTGGGATTCCAGTAAACCACAATGAAAAACAGTAAGAACACATTGCCTGTGCAGGAGTCACTCTTTAAGAACATGCAGACACATTTCACAGTGTAACGCAGCTGCAGTCCTTGGGTGTGTTCAGATCTTTGAGGAGACATCATTGCATCAGCTGATGCCAGACAAAACTGCCTACTTGTTCCACTCTTACAATTTATTTCCAGTCAACTCGATTCACCTGACAGATTTAAACATCTGGACAAGGCAATTATTTCATATTACCTGGATCCAGGTCTCTGCTTTAAATAATTAAGTCTGTCACTCTAAATGGCTGAACCAAGCATATGTACTGTAAATGACTTTCCAATTGTTCCCTTTCCTACCAACTATACACAATGTTTTAAATGAATGAGGGTCTCCTATTACCACACAAGCAGAAGGGCACTTTACAGTTTAGTGAATTTCATTCATACCGAATAGTAAATGAAGAGTTTGTGTGTGACTGCCAAATGGAGTGTGGAATGAATCAAAGCACAGAGTATGGATGCTTGGTGATAGCTCGGCATCAGAACACCTCTCCTGAACAACTTCTCAAATTAAACAAAAATAAATCTGTTACATTGCATTGTTTTAAGTGACAATTGAGAAATTACTTGTTGAAAACAGATCACTCAGAGCAACAACAGAGAACATTTGAATACAAAACAGCTGCAAAATAATAATCAGTTAGGAGGCTTAATTTCAACACTGTGACTAAAGTGTCTGATTTGCACAAACAAAGGTTTACGTGCACTTAAACTGTGTATCTGACCTCAATGAACCCCATAATGGAAAATATAGGTTCCTTCAAGATGAACACACACACACTACATATGTTTTCTGTATTCTTGGAAATCAAACTGTCTTCTGAGATCACTGAGCAAGTAATAGCAGTATCTCACCTCAGGACCTTATCCTTATTAAAGATATAATTCATAACATTATAGAGCAGTAAAAACACAAACTAAAGCAAGACATCTGTTCCAAGTAAACTGCAAAGTCACATTGAAACTGGGTCTAAACTTATCCAGATTCAAAATAAAGCGGCAGACTATCAAAACGAGCAGGAAACGAGATAGGATTACAGCAGCTTAAAGGACAAGCACAAGAACCCCTGGCTACTTACTGTGGTGAAGTTCCCCGGGTGGCAGTCCTCTCCTCGAAAGGTGCACTGCAGCAGCATGTCACTGATGTCATGACCAGTTCGGTTATAGAAATCAGTCATGTTGAACAGTTTTGGCTTAAAGTTCAGGAAGTTTGCCTTATCCTTTAAGGCGGCCAGAACTTCAGGCTCAGCCAGGTGCGGGTTGGCTATTTGGTAGTTATTATTAAGGAGGGCCAGGAGCTCTCCCACATGATAGAGGTCATTCTTGGTGATTTTGGAGAAGCGGAACTCATTGAGGTTGCAGAAGGTAACTGCTGGGAAGGTGAGGTTTGTTGCCGCCACCTCATCCAGCTTAGTGACGTGAGGATACTCCAGATAATATGACACCCGATCCATGCAGACCAGCATCAATAAGCCCAGTGAACCCAAGAAAGAAAGCGTCCAAAGAAATTGGCGGAATGTCATGTGCCCATAAGCGAATATGTGACTCATGCCATGTAGGGTGGACATGTTAGCAAAAGCTTGCAGGTTGGAGGGCCTGACGCTCTCTATGCTTTCCTCTGAGCTTCCCTTCATGGCTGTAGAGTGATGCTCAGCACTGTCACCCCAAGAACTTCAGGTTAGAGACTTTGCTTAGCAACAAGAATAGCAGAAACCAACCAGCAGTGTTGGTTTGCCACACTGCTTCTTTATTCCCTCAAGAAGTGGTAACGGTCTCAATAAATAGCCACCTTTAAAAGGGTTGCCAGTCTCTGTAACAGTTTTCTTTTCATGACAGTTCGCATTCCACTGAGCTGTTCTTGTAGTCCCAGGTCTCCCCTGTTCTTTCAGGCTTCTGTTTTATTATCTCCAAAGCTGTCTCTCACACTCCCTGCTCAGCTGTCCTTTGTAACGGCACCAAACACAATGACAGAAACAGCCACTTCTACCCAAACGCAATGCCTCCTGATTCCTGAGTCGTGTGAAAAGGAAGAATACGAGGGACAAGAAAAGAAAGAACAGAGAATATAGCAGGCGTAAGGATAGAGGCGAGAGATGAGGGGGGGGGCACTGCAATGAAAAGGGCTAGCGTTTGGAGAGAGGTGCTAAGCCTGAGCAGTCAATGGGACCCTTCCTCCTCCAATCGGAGAGAATGCCTCTACATCGCTATGATAATGGGATGCAATGGTTTTGTGAATGAAGGTAATAAAGAGAGAAATGGCTCACTGGTCCCTCGCTGCCACCTTGCTTTTTTGCGCTTCTCCTTTCTTCCAGAAATGAAAATGAGGGGGTCAGAGACCTCCCACCAGCCCACCAGTGTGCTTGACAACCGGCGTTCACAGATTCCACGGGTTCCACTTCCTTATTTGCACAGATCTTCAGTTAATAGGGATGACCACCTCTTGACGCTTTACGATCACCCCCCACCAGCATAACCGCTAAAGCCGCTCCAAGACCCCAAGCTTTAGTCCTGTTAACATACAGATTTATATTCTGCCGTGTGGAGCCTTTCACTCTCTTTCTCGCATCCTCTCTCTCCCTCTCTCTCTCCCACCACTCCCCCATTTCTTGCTCTCTCTCTCTCGCTCTCTCTCCTCCTCTTTAGTAGTCAGGATCCATTCCACTGCTGAATGGCTGCTTTGTTTGTGTCTCTGTGCTCACAGGGGGAGTCTCTCAATCTGGACATCACCATCACTGTGTTATTATTTCTTAATCTGCTCCTACCTACTGTCCAGTCACTGTGTCATCAACCATTTTCTCAAACAATGCCACAGGTTGTTTACTGCATCGATGCACATATTAAGAGTTCAATGGTGTTCCAGAAGTTTCCACATGTTAACCTTTTTATAACGATGTCAACAAGTAAAGTGTGAAAAAATGGCTTCCAAGCCACCTAATATAATTATAACTGAGTATTAATCCAGTCATCGATGAGATTTCCATTTTGTCTTTTATATATAAAAAATAAAACAAAAATTTTAAAAAGTTATTTTAAAAATGAACAAAAAGACATTCATATATATATATATATATATATATATATATATATATACACACACATACATACATATATAGCACATATATACATTTTCTTTTTGCTTCAAGCAATACAAAAATCCCAAAGCATTTCAGAGTCTTTCTGCAGCAGTCCTGGAACATTTATTTGTTGTGTGTATAATTACAGTTTAGGCTTGACCAGTAATGAAATTGGTGATTTTTCTTGTGGGGTCAAAAGTTCACCTCACCATTCTGACAAGCCCTTCAATTTCTCCTGGAACCAAACAAGACGATCACTCATTGGCTACTCAGGGATCACTTATTATCTTAACAATAGGTGGACTGCCAGGGATGAGACCACAGCCCTTTAGGCATCAATATCCTGTCCTGGCAACCGTGGAGCCCATAGGAACCTATAGCCAGAGTACTACAGAGGTATACATTTCACATAAACCCACAAAAAAAGACATTTGTCAAAGCTGAGATGGAATTTTAAAAATGCTCGCAGAAGGAAATGGAACATGATGCCTGAAGTGACAGGCTGTTGCACTTTTAAAATCTACCCATCACAACACAGGCTTTGAACATGTCTACCAAAACAAAATCTACAATATAACAATTTCCAAACTACAAGACAGTTGCATTTTTTTCCCCACCACAATATAAGAGCAAGATTAAGCCACTTTAATAACTCATAACATCATGACACGTCTGTATTTGTCTCATTTTATCCCTTGTCAAAATGTCATTAGCTTGATTAAGATGTTTGGATAAAGAAGCGGTTTGTGCTTGTCTCAATATTTGAAAATGAATACGATTCAGCTGCGCCCCTTTGCATTCACAGTGAGAACTGATAATGATTAATGTGCTAAAAAACACATTGATGGATGGTGCTTTAGCATTAGAGACCTTCACTGAGTTTAAATATGGCTTCACTCACAGAGCAGGGTTAGGCAACTCAATGACTGCGAGGTGAGAGTCACTAACAAACTAAAAAATCCTTCACCGAGGCGTCAAATTACTGCCTGAAACAGAAATCAAGTAGGAATTTGGCTAAATGCTTCTGGTACTTTATACATATTTGTGTAAAGTGACAGGAAAGCATTAAATCATAATGGATGCAGGGAGCATTAGATGTGGCAGTCCCTGCACTAAAAACAGCCAATTCTGCTGTTTGCTGATAAGACAATATGTAGAAAAACACATGTTCAGCAACAACACCCAACCTCCTCTGCAAGGGCTGGGCTTTTGTTAATGTGATGAAATGTTACTTTTTTAAAATAATGGCTAGAAAAAATGCAATACATTAGAACTGTGATTCTTATTTTCTGTGATTGTGAGTTAATTCCCAAACACCAAAAAAACAACAAAAACAAAGAAAAAAAAAACCCTTGTTCAAATAAACAAGGTGGAAAAGCAATATTTTAAAATGAATTTGGGACTGTTTCACATTTAATGACTTCATAATTAACTGTGCAAATAGTTACATTTCGTAAACATTTCACAACAATGACAGATTAGTGGAGAAGGGCACTGAACTTGAGCACTACCTAATGAAACAATCTGTCGAACACAAACTGATGCACTTAAAAAAAAAAAACTCCCACAAACTGTGACAAGCAAAAAAAACCCAAAACAAAAACTGTCTATATATTGTGTTTTGCTTCAAAAGCCCTGCATCTGCACGCCTTTTGGATAATGATGGCTTTCCCTAAGTACCTATGCAGAAGAAGAGAAGCTGTTGTCCACTAGCAGAGAAAGAACATTGACAGAACAACATCCGCTTTTTTCCCCTGATTCTTCATGTACCCAAACCCAGGACAAGTTTCAGCTGTCAGAGAGACGGCTTCATGTTTGACTCTAGAATACTTTGGTATACAGAGGAGTCAGTGACTGCAAGGTGCCCAGGTCCTGTGGCTGCAAATCAAATCATCACAAAATCATCACCCCTCCATCATTGTGCTCGACAGCTGGTAGGAGGTTTTTGTGCTGATATGCTGCGTTTGGTTTTCGCCAAATGTGGCACTGTGCATACATCTCAAACATCTTCATTTTGGTCTTGTCTCCCCAAAGGACATTGTTCCAGAAGTCTTATCATTTGTTCAGATGCAACTTTGCAAACTTAAGCCCTGCTGTCATGATCTTAGAGAGAAAGGGCTTTCTCCTAGCCATCCTTTCACAGAAGCAATACGTTTTTTTCTAAATGTACTGTCATGTAGAGCATAGGGTCCTATGCTCTACATGACATGAAGTATCCTTTTGAATCGAGATGTGACTCTGAATGAAATCACGGCACTAACAAATCAAATCATGTCATTAGATTGTTGAAGATCTGCACCACTGCTACCTTCACTCACTTGTATTAGAAAAACAGAAAACATTAAAGTGAAACTTTTGTGACACCAACAGCAACAATACTGACATATTTTCACTATAACCAAACAATCATTTAAAACCTCAATAGATTTAAATCCTCTTGATTAGAATTTAAAGTAGATGAATCACCCTTAATGGAATAAACATAGAAACATTCGTACACACCTCAATAAATATTCAGTATTTATCTTATAGTGATTTTCATCATCACTTTTGCATACATCTGCATTCTCTTTTCGACGTACACTCAGAAAATGCAAATGCTTTTCACACTGTATTTATTTCCATTTTCTATATTTTGATAACATCATCCTGTGTTAACATTAACAAACCTAAATTCACACTAGCAGGTAAGCCTGTTGTTGCAGTTGCAGCATGAAAGTGGGAGACTTTTCAGAAGTAATTGGCTTTCAAGTGGATGGTAGAATGCACAGCATAATGCAGTGAATATTAATTAGGAAGAGTAATATTTAAGGCACTACTAAGCACTGTACTCTCTTTGAAGGAGCCTTTGAATTTGACTTTAAACTATTAACTAATGTTCTGTAAAATTTCCAGGCCCCAAGCACCTCTGGGCTTTGGACTATGTACCATAAGGGACACAATATAATGTGTCTGTGTCATAAACACTGCTTACTAGCGATCACGAGAACCTGTTTTCTCATTATATACAAAAAATGATGAAGTAATGTGTGATACAATTAAGCTTTAAGTCATAATCTATATTCCTCCATTTTTCTATATACGGTAGAATACTTCATTCAAATGGTAGATATCTAGTTTACAGTTCCATATATTGTTTTTTGTTTTTGTGGACTCAAACCGAATGTGTTGTATATTCGTCCATAAAAGCTTGCAGCACTGCCAGAAATGTGACCAAATGCATCCGCCTGGAAGACTTACTGAAAATAGTTTCTATTATTTGTGCTCTGACTGTAACAGATCACTGGGATGATTGTAAGAGTTTAGATTAAAATGTATACACAGTCACAAACACTGATTCATTCTCATTCATGAGAACGAGGCTGCAAAACCTTTGGCAATCTTCAGAGTACTCTTAACACAGCTTTACCTGGTCTGACAATAAATGTGAAAACAGCACGTGATTACAGCTGCCACTTTATGTGACTCTAAACGGTGCTGGACATTAAGTAATGAGCTATAATTACGACAGTTCAGCAAAAAATTCCCATGACAAGCAAACCGCCCTGATATGATGCAGAGCTAAAAAAAAGAGCAATTACAGCAAGTCCTTCTATGCAGTGCCCAAGTTATGGAGATTTGGCAAGCACCTCTGAGAACAGATTACCCTGTTAGCAACTGGACACGGTATTAAAGCAGATGACATTTAAGAGCGCATATATCATTAAGTAAAGAATGAGAAGCAAAGATGCAACACTGCACTGGAGGGGGCAGTGCCAGGATGAAGACATAATAACAGACCCTGAACTATTGATTAGATTAAAAGTGTGATCCCAGCCTCTAAGCACTTTGTTTTCCAATATACAGTTTTCGAAAGTTGGCACAAGCACATTTGTAACAATGTTACTGTGACTATAAGAACAAAGTCAATAAATGTAACAGAGTTAGTTTTTTTTGGCTAAAAATAGTTAAACAGCCAAAAAGTGCAAAAGCAGATTGGTGCTTCAGTTGTTAAAACATGTGATTGAAACCTAATATGTTAAAGAGCCAAACTCTTTGTCACAACACTGCAGAATATGGAGTAACCGCTTTTTCATCCCCGCAGGAACAGATGCTACATTTAAATGCTGGGCTTCTTAAGGGCTTGGAAAGATTTAAGATCTCTATCATCCAAACTCTGATGTTATCATGTCTTTTCAATAACCGAGACGCATTTTTAATCTGAATAGAAAGCATTTTTCACTTTCTACAGCTGCAAAGCTTTATAGAGCTTCAACATAATTCACATACTGGATCTCCACTAACACCTGCTGAAAATGTCACAACAGAGGGCTGTTTAAAAGAAGGAATCGCATCACAATTTTATAATCTGCTCTTTCATACCAGAGTTCACAATCTAAGCTGAATGCATGGAACGAAGATTTGGAAACTGAAATCTCTGCAAAGGATTGGAAATCAACTTGTGGTGGAACTGATACTCGGCTGGTGAACCATTGCCTCAGATCAACACACTAAGAGGTCAAAATGAATCTAAGGCTCTCTTGTCCATCCCTCCCTGTAGCTTTTACAAAAAACAGAATCACATGATTATGAAAAACACCCTCTTAATTTTGCTGAACCTCAATTACAGCAGGCAGTATGGATGTAGGCACATAAAATCTTCTTTAGTCCCTCTAACTATGAATTTTACAAAAAAGTAATGGAGGAAAACAGAGGATTTCACAGTGTTTGGACACATTTATTTGCTCACACTGGCTGCTGGTCTGCTTGATCTGCAGTTGGAAAATGAAACTGAAACTTTCATATTGTTTGTTTACTTTTAGTATCTTCAGAGGTATCGTACTGCTAATCGCTCTACTGGATATCAAACCAGCCTCCTTTTCATTTGATTAACTACAAAGTAGCTCTAGAGCTTTGGCAAAGTCACTCTAAACAGGACATTTTTCCTCCACTTCACAACAGTTCTCATCTTTACGTAATAAAAAGTACACAATTTTAGTTATTGTTGTTCTATAATTTCATAAATGCAGCAGAAATATGGTGTTACTGTAACCATCTAATGATAAATAGCCCACTGCAGAGCAGACACATGAGTAATGTTGGAAATTATCCTTCTACTTCAGGCTATGTACTCTTCATTAAGACAAGATAAGAGAAGAGTTATTCAAAGCTAGGACATTTCTTGTTACAGCAAATAAAAGTTAAAAAAGTTAAAGTTGAAAAAACAAATAAGTTAATCACAACAAACCTATAAAAATAGCTTAAATAAGTAGGCACTGTAAGATTCAGTATTTACTGGGTCTCCATTCACATTTTTTATCTCAATAATTTAATAAGCCTGGTACAGTTCCTTTAATAGCACTAAACCTAAAACTATTCGCACTTTGTTTGTGTAAAACAAACCCCCCCCTCACCCACCCACAACACACACACCTCCACATGTTACCCAGAGGTTACCCATTAGATAAGACAAATTATGTCAAAACGTTTGAACTTTTTTTCTAGTCTTGCCTTTTTCAGGGTGGGGGTTAAGACTTTATAACCAATGTTAAGCACAATGCTGTGTTGTTATCAAGGCTTTGGACTGCTCATTCAATGACTGCAAAATGAAAGTGTGGGCATGCTCACAGAAACAGATGTATTTGTATACATCATTGAGACACAACATGAGCTGTAATAACTGCAGATATCGAGCCGAGTTTCATTCTAAGGGGCAACAAACTCTATAGAAAAGAATACAATAAAACAAATATGTTTCAAAGCCTTAAGCAACATTAAACTGTGAAGAAGAAGAAGAAAAAAGAACAACATCTCACTTTTTGTATGTGACAGTCAGACAGATTCACCTTTTTTTCTCATCTTTTCTTCTGAGTTGCAAAAGTTCAGCAGCAAAAATCTGTCAAACAACAGAAACAAAAAGATGGCCTTCTCATCCAATGGCTGCTACTTAATCGGTGACAGTTGCTGCAAATGACCTTGCATAAATGCTATTCTGAGATAAAAGCCGATTCATATGTAAGCTACTGCTCAATGTGTGCTTGCGACAGGAAAAGACAAATTCCTGGACTCTGGAATAAGTACTGGCATAATGCAGCACTATGAAGAAATTTGGCTCTGTTCAAACACTTTGTGTTAACACTGAGAATTCACTGATTAACACAAATGTGCAAATTTCAAACAGAAAAAGAAAGACAGACAATTTTAAATCTACGACATCTGTTCAGTGATAAAGAGTAAATCCTTAAGCTCAGTTCAATTCAATTTTAATTCAGTTCACTTCAGTTTTATTTGTAGCACGATCAAATCACAACAGTTGCCTCAAGTTGTTTTATATAGTAAGGTAAAGATCTAAAATAATACAGAGAAAACCTCAACAATCGGATGACCCCCTATCAGCAAGCATTTGGCGACAGTGGAAAGAAAAAACTTCCTTTTAACAGGAAGAAACTTCTGGTAGGACCAGATACAGGGAGGGGCAGCTACCTGCCACACCCAGTTGGGGGTGAAGTTAAATAGTATGGATTTTTTTTTCCTGCAATACACTTTTTTTTCATATTGCATAATACGGTCTAATTTCCACCAGAACAGCTTGGGCACAGGACACTAGACCTCTGGGCGTCTCCTGTAGTGTGGCTGTGAAGTGGGCCCTCTGTGAAACCTGTCATCATTATCATCATCATCATCATCGTCATTAGAGCATCGTATGGAAGCTCAATCAAGTTGGATCTTTTGGAGCTGGATGCTTTGCAGCTTTTGCTGTGAGGTGCAAACCCAGTATCGTGCAGGGGGAGGCTGCTGCTACCTGGGAGCGCTTTTGCCATAGAGGCATGCTTGGTCTGCAGCAATATTTAGGTGGGTAGTCAGTCGCATCCACACAAATGCTCATTGTTTTCTAGCAGACAATGCAATGCAATGTTACATCATCTATCGGTGACTTTAATGTTTTAGCTGAACGCTATATATAAATTATGTATGCTTTTTGATGAGCAGATACCACTTGACAGAACTGCAGATTCAAGTTTTTTAAAAAGTAGTCCAGAGTTTTCAAGCATTAGAGAATTCAGTTGCCTTAAGCAACCTAAAGTGCCTATTTCAGAAAAGCAAATTTACCTACATTTTGTAGACACCTATAAGGAAATAAATTGTATGTATTTCAAATGTCACTTCAAACATGTTTAAAGCTGTAGAAAGCTTTGTTATGATGGAAATGAATGAGCATAACACGGTGCTACGCCGTTTAGAGAGATTTGTATGTGAATCATTTGTATTCAGTTTACTTCCTGTACCTTGGAGCTCATCGATCAAACAGATAAACTGCTGTTGATACAGAAGCTAAGACCTCCAGTATGCACAAACGGATCAGACAAGATTGATAAAGCTTTCGACTGCAATTTTGTCTAACACGTTCACTAGCGTGCCAGTGCTAGGAAATATCTTATTGCTATATGGAGAAAATATTTTCCAACTAAAATCATAAAGATGCAACAATGCTGAGAATTTCAAAGAATAAAAAAAGTAACCGCACTGCTTTAAAGACAAAGTCAAATGCTGATATGTTTTTATAATCACGTTGGCTCTAACTCGTCCTTGAATATCCTATTTAATGAATAGATCACATGCTGAAGGCCAATTTGGACGGTAAACTTTTCATTCCAGATAAAACAACAACAACAATACCTGGAATAAATACAGGCCTGGAGCATAAACATTTAATCTTAATCATCAGCATGAAAAGCTTACATGTATCGGGGATGGAAAGAGCCCAGGATCAAACACAAGCTTAGAGATGTAAACACGGCACTACTAAGCAAACAGCCACAATCACACATTTACACCAGCCCAGACTGAAATATACAGGGAGTGCAGAATTATTAGGCAAGTTGTATTTTTGAGGAATAATGCTATTATTGAACAACAACCATGTTCTCAGTGAACCCAAAAAACTCATTAATATCAAAGCTGAATGTTTTTGGAAGTAGTTTTTAGTTTGTTTTTAGTTTTAGCTATTTTAGGGGGATATCTGTGTGTGCAGGTGACTATTACTGTGCATAATTATTAGGCAACTTAACAAAATACAATTATATACCCATTTCAATTATTTATTTTTACCAGTGAAACCAATATAACATCTCCACATTCACAAATATACATTTCTGACATTCAAAAACAAAACAAAAACAAATCAGTGACCAATATAGCCACCTTTCTTTGCAAGGACACTCAAAAGCCTGCCATCCATGGATTCTGTCAGTGTTTTGATCTGTTCACCATCAACATTGCGTGCAGCAGCAACCACAGCCTCCCAGACACTGTTCAGAGAGGTGTACTGTTTTCCCTCCTTGTAAATCTCACATTTGATGATGGACCACAGGTTCTCAATGGGGTTCAGATCAGGTGAACAAGGTGGCCATGTCATTAGTTTTTCTTCTTTTATACCCTTTCTTGCCAGCCACGCTGTGGAGTACTTGGACGCGTGTGATGGAGCATTGTCCTGCATGAAAATCATGTTTTTCTTGAAGGATGCAGACTTCTTCCTGTACCACTGCTTGAAGAAGGTGTCTTCCAGAAACTGGCAGTAGGACTGGGAGTTGAGCTTGACTCCATCCTCAACCTGAAAAGGCCCCACAAGCTCATCTTTGATGATACCAGCCCAAACCAGTACTCCACCTCCACCTTGCTGGCGTCTGAGTCGGACTGGAGCTCTCTGCCCTTTACCAATCCAGCCACGGGCCCATCCATCTGGCCCATCAAGACTCGCTCTCATTTCATCAGTCCATAAAACCTTAGAAAAACCAGTCTTGAGATATTTCTTGGCCCAGTCTTGACGTTTCAGCTTGTGTGTCTTGTTCAGTGGTGGTCGTCTTTCAGCCTTTCTTACCTTGGCCATGTCTCTGAGTATTGCACACCTTGTGCTTTTGGGCACTCCAGTGATGTTGCAGCTCTGAAATATGGCCAAACTGGTGGCAAGTGGCATCTTGGCAGCTGCACGCTTGACTTCTCTCAGTTCATGGGCAGTTATTTTGCGCCTTGGTTTTTCCACACGCTTCTTGCGACCCTGTTGACTGAAACGCTTGATTGTTCGATGATCACGCTTCAGAAGCTTTGCAATTTTGAGACTGCTGCATCCCTCTGCAAGATATCTCACTATTTTTGACTTTTCTGAGCCTGTCAAGTCCTTCTTTTGACCCATTTTGCCAAAGGAAAGGACGTTGCCTAATAATTATGCACACCTGATATAGGGTGTTGATGTCATTAGACCACACCCCTTCTCATTACAGAGATGCACATCACCTAATATGCTTAATTGTGTGGATGCCTTAATAGGCATCCACACTATTGAGTTCCTGTTTCTCTTTATTGTGTGGATGCTTTAAGCATCCACACTATTGAGTTCCTGTTTCTCTTTATTCTTTATTAGTGTGAATGCTTGAAAAGCATTCACAGTATTGTTCTTCTAATCTTTATTATTCCGTTTTATCTATTCCGTACGTTTTTTGTACTCCTACTCCTTCAAAACCGTTCAACTTAGAAAAACCATTCAAACACCATTAGATTCCTCTTCTTTTGGACATGACTGCTTCTACTTTTCTCATTTTTAACATTTATATTTTTAATTTTATTCAACTTTATTCAACAAAAATTTCCCATGTATTTCAATGGGGAGACCCTTCAAATTCTCATTCAACTTACTTATTTTTAAACTCCTACTACTTCCACATACGTTGACATAGAGCCACCATTCAAACTTTAAAACGAAGACAAGACATTCAACTATTCAACTTGTATTTATCTTTTCAATATCTATTATACTTTTTCTTCAGTTCCAGTTTAAGTTTCATGATGTTTTTTCACCCGTTTCAGAGTTTATAATGGGTGTGTATGGGACGGAATGTTGGGGCTAGAGTGAGACAGCTCAACTGCTAGAGTGAGAGGAGCAAAAAAATTAATCTTAAAATCTTTTTTAAAACTGCTGCTGTGTCCACAGCGTTTGCTCTACAGCCATCATTTTACCCTCAAAACGTAGCCATCGTTGTCCTCTTTCATCCAATGTGTTTACTATTGTAATATGTGTTATGGTTCTTTCGTAAATGTCACCAATGCACAGCCTCCTCCCTCCAACTCTTCCATAGACTCTAATGTTAAAACGGCTCAGAAGGTTCGTTTGAAAATCAGAAGAGCATGGTGTCTTTCCACTGTCACCACGTCCATATAATAAGCTCCACAGGCATGAAAACTGAGAATTAGGTAGACTAGACATTGCTGTCGCTCACGGTGAAAGAATTTTGTCAATACGACTTTTACTTTTCATTTGGGAGCGATTTGTTTCGGCCTGACTTTTCTGTTCATTTTAAGCAGCAAAAGTGAGGCGCATGTCTGTGTACGTGTGTATGGAGCCATTGGGTGCGGTCACTATAGCAACCAGGCTCACACCTGCCTGCTTAACGAGCTCTGCCTGCCACTGTACCAAGATCCATCTTAAGCACTTCTCTTTCAACTGCTGCTGTGTCCACAGTGTTACAGCCATCATTTTACCCTCAAATTGTCGCCATTATTGTTCTCTTTCCAACACCGTGTCTTTCAAAGCTCAGGCATTTAAACTTTTTAAACTGTGTGGATCAAAGTGGAGGGATCACATTTGAGTCATTCAGTGATTCAAAGAATATGACCTTTTAATATTCATTCAGATGTTTTCTGACTCTAAATGTTCTTTTCTCATTTCTTAGGGTTTTCTAATTTACATTTAAAACATTTTCAGTTTTTTTCCAACTCCTTCTTCTGTGTAACCTTCAGCTTTTAGCAGTTCAGCACCTTTGTTTTCAGGTTAAATTCGTTTTTTTTTTTGTTTTTTTTTATCTCATTCAATATTTTTAACTCAAAATTCAGCAATTAATTCATTTCAGTGCATACATTCAGATTCAAGCATTCACACTGCAGTTTCTTCAGAAAATGCACTTTCTAGTTGTGTGGATGCTTTAAGCATCCACACTATTGAGTTCCTGTTTCTCTTTATTCTTTATACTTTATTATTCTAGTTGCTTCCGTACACTTTTCGCCGTAGAACTACTTCCACAATTTTCAGCCGATTTTCACCGTTCAAATTTTAAACTATTCAGCTATTTTTGCTCTTTCCGGCTATATCTTTTGGTATTTTTAACTATTATACTTTTTAAAATATTCCACTTTTTTCCTTTAATTTGTCCCATTGAAATGAATGGGAAACTTCAGCAATTCTGCTAAAATTTGCTTGTTTTTGAAACTTAACTACTTCCTCATATTTTCACCTAGAACAACCATTCAAACTTTAAAATGTTCACAAATTATTGGGCTATTCAGATATGATTCAGCTTTTTCAAATCTTTTACTGTTTTACTTTTATGCCTCTTAAAGTTTTGAGTTGCAAAATTGTGATTTTTCACAAAATACATGTGTTGTTATGGTTGCTATGCTCTTGGCTTCCAGTGTGCCACTGAAGGTTTTGCAATTTTCACTTCATGTCTGAACAACTTCCTGCTACTTGCTCAATTTTCACTCAACTTCCACAAATTATACATCAAAACGTAGGTATTTTTGCTGGCTTTCAGAAAATGTCACTATCATTGTTGTGGGATTTATAGAATTTTTGCAAATCTCCTCAGACCAACACAAGGTCTCAAAACTCTCCATATAAAGTCAATGGAGAGCTTGTTCAAAATCATCGCTGGATTTCTGTAATGAGAGGCATATTCGAATCGTCATATCTCCTTAACGAAGCGACTTTAAGACATGAGGCTTGTCCCCGAATAGCTTCAGACACCCCTGACGCTCACAATTCAAGAATTTCTTTCTCACCTATTACCGTTCTGAAATGAGTTGGACTTGTTTGAGGGTAGGAAATTCGTCCTTCGCTCAGATTTCTTCAGATTTAAAACTGTGGAAATGAACCACTTTTTTCTCTCGTCATAACTTTTTTTTGGATTTCCACAGAGACCTGAAAATTTCCATGACTGTTCACCAAAGGCTGCTGTCTCTTACGGTGAAAGAATGATATCGATACTCCAAATAGATTTCAAGTTACAAAGCGTTGTTTGAGGGCAAGTCAAGGCAGTTTTTGCTTCGCTCTACTCAGTTATGGTGCATTAGAAGTCAAATATCTTTAATAATTCATATTTTAATGATAAATTGTAAACACTGGAAGATTCCCCCATGTCTTCTGAACAAAACGGTGTAAGAATGACCGTTCTAGCCCCTACGGTTTGGAAATTATGGTCATTTGTTTGAGGGGAGTCGTCACTATGAGAAATAGACTGCAATAATCCTGTGCCTCTCTCTGCTGTGTGTGTAAAAAGATGCACCTTTTTTGGCGGGAAAACGTAAACAGCCACTCTGATTGGTGGATTTAAATTCGGCAGCTCTCTCCCTCTGTGTGTGTGTGTGTGTGTGTGTGTGTGTGTGTGTGTGTGTGTGTGTGTGTGTGTGTGTGTGTGTGTGTGTGTGTGTGTTTAGTGGGAGAGAGAGAACCCTGCCCTTATTTGGCAGCATGTCATTGTAGGATTTAAATTGAATATAGTTAGACTGATTGACTGGATTAGAGCCTGTGTTTGTGTGTCCCTCTCTGCATTTCTGTTTCAATATGCCTCCATATTTGTAATTTTGTAAGTTATTGCTATTCTGCTAAATCATAGTATTTCTGGTACTTTTTGGTACTTGTGCTAAATACAGTATTTCTGCTAAATTATAGTATTTCTGCTTTATTATACTATTTGTGCTAAAACATAGTATTTCTACTAAATGTAGTATTTCTGCTTTTTATACTATTTGTGCTAAATTATAATATTTCTGCTTTTTATACTATTTGTGCTAAATTATAATATTTCTGCTTTTTATACTATTTGTGCTAAATTATAATATTTCTGCTTTTTATACTATTTGTGCTAAAACAGTATTTCTACTAAATGTAGTATTTCTGCTTTTTATACTATTTGTGCTAAATTATAATATTTCTGCTTTTTATACTATTTGTGCTAAGACATAGTATTTCTACTAAATGTAGTATTTATGCTTAATCATACTATTTCTGCTTTTTATAGGATTTGTGCCTAATATAGTATTTCTGCTTTTTATAGGATTTGTGCTTAATATAGTATTTCTGCTAAATTATAGTATTTCTGCTTTTTATAGTATTTGTGCTAAAACATAGTATTTCTACTAAATGTAGTATTTATGCTTAATCATAGTATTTTTATATATTTCTGCCAGGTCCCCAGGCAGCCAATCCTCTGTGAGGACTTAGACATTCAAATTTTCAAATCAGGGCCTGCACGGTTTCCCAGCCAATCATATATGTGTCCTGAGGCATTCAAATTTGCATATTGGGGGAATTCGTGGCTTCTAAGTCAACAAGTCATCCATGTCATATATCTCTAAAAATTCACATTTTAATGATAAATTGTTAACACTGGAAGATTCCCCCATCTCTTCTGAACAAAACGGTGTAAGAATGACCGCTCTAGCCCCTACGGTTTGGAAATTATGGTCATTTGTTTGAGGGGAGTCCTCACTATGAGAAATAGGCTGCAATAATCCTGTGCCTCTCTCTGCTGCGTGTGTAAAAAGATGCACCTGTTTTGGCGGGAAAAAGTACACAGGCTCTCTGATTGGTGGATTCAAATTCAGCAGCTCCCAGGCTGACCTAGAAACTTACTTCTCTCTCCCTGTGCATTTTTTTGCTGATTTTTTCATTTAACAAGTATATTTGAGGGACCCTCAGCATGTTCAGCATTTTTTCAGCTGTCCATTTTGCTTTTCCAATTTTTCTGTTTAACTTATTACTATTGTGCTAAATCATACTGTTTCTGCTATTTCATAAGATTTGTGCTTAATATAGTCTTTCTGCTTTTAATAGGATTTGTGCTTAATATAGTATTTCTGCTTTTTATAGAATTTGTGCTTAATATAGTATTTCTGCTTTTTATAGGATTTGTGCTTAATATAGTATTTCTGCTTTTTATAGGATTTGTGCTTAATATAGTATTTCTGCTAAATTATAGTATTTCTGCTTTTTATAGTATTTGTGCTAAAACATAGTATTTCTACTAAATGTAGTATTTATGCTTAATCATAGTATTTCTATATATTTCTGCCAGGTCCCCAGGCAGCCAATCCTCTGTGAGGACTTAGACATTCAAATTTTTAAATCAGGGCCTGCACGGTTTCCCAGCCAATCATATATGTGTCCTGAGGCATTCAAATTTGCATATTGGGGCCTTCATGGCTTCCAAGCCAGCCAATCATATCTGAGGGCTGAGGAATTCAAATCCACAAATCAGGGCCTGCCCGGCTTCCCAGGCAGCCAATCATATATGTGGCCTCAGGCATTCAAATTTGCATATTGGGGAATTCGTGGCTTCTAAGTCAACAAGTCATCCATGTCGTATATCTCTAAAAATTCACATTTTAATGATAAATTGTTAACACTGGAAGATTCCCCCATCTCTTCTGAACAAAACGGTGTAAGAATGACCGCTCTAGCCCCTACGGTTTGGAAATTATGGTCATTTGTTTGAGGGGAGTCCTCACTATGAGAAATAGGCTGCAATAATCCTGTGCCTCTCTCTGCTGCGTGTGTAAAAAGATGCACCTGTTTTGGCGGGAAAAAGTACACAGGCTCTCTGATTGGTGGATTCAAATTCAGCCGCTCCCAGGCTGACCTAGAAACTTACTTCTCTCTCCCTGTGCATTTTTATGCTGATTTTTTCATTTAACAAGTATATTTGAGGGACCCTCAGCATGTTCAGCATTTTTTCAGCTGTCCATTTTGCTTTTCCAATTTTTCTGTTTAACTTATTACTATTGTGCTAAATCATACTGTTTCTGCTATTTCATAAGATTTGTGCTTAATATAGTATTTCTGCTTTTAATAGGATTTGTGCTTAATATAGTATTTCTGCTTTTTATAGAATTTGTGCTTAATATAGTATTTCTGCTTTTTATATGATTTGTGCTTAATATGGTATTTCTGCTAAATTATAGTATTTCTGCTTTTTATAGTATTTGTGCTAAAACATCGTATTTCTACTAAATGTAGTATTTATGCTTAATCATACTATTTCTATATATTTCTGCCAGGTCCCCAGGCAGCCAATCCTCTGTGAGGACTGAGACATTCAAATTTTCAAATCAGGGCCTGCACGGTTTCCCAGCCAATCATATAAGTGTCCTGAGGCATTCAAATTTGCATATTGGGGCCTTCATGGCTTCTAAGCCAGCCAATCATATCTGAGGGCTGAGGAATTCAAATCCACAAATCAGGGCCTGCACAGCTTCCCAGCCAGCCAATCATATATGTGGCCTCAGGCATTCAAATTTGCATATTGGGGAATTCGTGGCTTCTAAGTCAACAAGTCATCCATGTCATATATCTCTAAAAATTCATATTTTAATGATAAATTGTCAACACTTGAAGATTCCCCCATCTCTTCTGAACAAAACGGTGTAAGAATGACCGTTCTAGCCCCTACGGTTAGGAAATTATGGTCATTTGTTTGAGGGGAGTCGTCACTATGAGAAATAGACTGCAATAATCCAGTGTCTCTCTGTGTGCTGCGTCTGTAAACAGAAGCACCCGTTTTGGTGGGGAAAAGTGCACAGCCTCTCTGATTGGTGGATTCAAATTCACCAGCTCCCAGGCTGACCTAGAAACTTACTTCTCTCTCCCTGTGTGTGTGTGTGTGTGTGTGTGTGTGTGTGTGTGTGTGTGTGTGTGTGTGTGTGTGTGACAGGGAGAGAGAGAGAGAGAGAGAGAGAGAGAGAGAGAGAGAGAGAGAAAGCCTTTTAATGGGATGATCTCATTGTAAGATTCAAATTCAATATATTTAGACTGGGTGACTGAATTTGATCTTGTGTGTGTGTCTCTCTGTGCATGTGTGTTTCCTTATGTGTACATATTTGTGATTGTGTGGCTGTTTTAGATTTTTTTGCTGATTTTTTTCATTTAACAAGTATAGTTGAGGGACCTTCAGCATGTTCAGCATTTTTTCAGCTGTCCATTTTGCTTTTCCAATTTTTCTGTTTAAGTTATTACTATTGTGCTAAATCATACTATTTCTGCTATTTCATAAGATTTCTGCTTAATATACTAGTTATGCTTTTTATAGGATTTGTGCTTAATATACTATTTCTGCTTTTTATAGGATTTGTGCTTAATATACTATTTCTGCTTTTTATAGGATTTATGCTTAATCATACTATTTCTATATATTTCTGCCAGGTCCCCAGGCAGCCAATCCTCTGTGAGGACTGAGACATTCACATTTTCAAATCAGAGCCTGCACGGCTTCCCAGCCAATCATATATTGGTCCTGAGTCATTCAAATTTGCATATTGGGGCCTTCATGGCTTCTAAGTCAACAAGTCATCCATGTCATATATCTCTAAAAATTCACATTTTCATGATAAATTGTCAACACTTGAAGATTCCCCCATCTCTTCTGATCAAAACGGTGTAAGAATGACCGCTCTAGCCCCTACAGTTAGGAAATTATGGTCATTTGTTTGAGGGGAGTCCTCACTATGAGAAATAGACTGCAATAATCCTGTGCCTCTCTTTGCCGCGTGTGTAAAAAGATGCACCTGTTTTGGCGGGAAAACATAAACAGCCACTCTGATTGGTGGATTCAAATTCAGCAGCTCCCAGGCTGACCTAGAAACTCACTTCTCTCTCCCTGTGTGTGTGTGTGTGTGTGTGTGTGTGTGTGTGTGTGTGTGTGTGTGTGTGTGTGTGTGTGTGTGTGTGAGACAGAGAGAGAGAGAGAGAGAGAGGCTTTTAATGGGATGATCTCATTCTAAGATTCAAATTCAATATATTTAGACTGGTTGACTGAATTGGATCTTGTGTGTGTGTCTCTCTGTGCATGTGTGCTTCCTTATGTGTACATATTTCTGATTGTGTGGCTGTTATATATTTTTTTTTGCTGATTTTTTTCATTTAACAAGTATATTTAAGTGACCCTCAGCATGTTCAGCATTTTTTCAGCTGTCCATTTTGCTTTTCCAATTTTTCTGTTTAACGTATTACTATTCTGCTAATTTATACTATGTCTGCTATTTTATAAGATTTGTGCTTAATATACTATTTCTGCTTTTAATAGGATTTGTGCTTAATATACTATTTCTGCTTCTTATAGGATTTGTGCTTAATATACTGTTTCTGCTTTTTATAGGATTTGTGCTTAATCATACTATTTCTGCTAAATGTAGTATTTATGCTTAATCATACTATTTCTATATATTTCTGCCAGGCAGCCAATCCTCTGTGAGGACTCAGACTCATATCACATATCAGGGCCTGCACGGCTTCCCAGCCAGCCAATCATGTCTGAGGTCTTTCGTTTCCTCTCTCGTCATATCTCAGCGACGGATGTACATAGAGCAATGAAAATCGCAGTCAAAGTACACCAAAGTCCGCTGATTCACCCAGTACAAGGATTATGCTTCTAGTCCACCTAGTGTTTGAGTTACACAACGTTTTGTAACTCCAAAAAACTGCGTTTTTCGCCTCTCACCTCGATCTAATTCTGACTGCTCATCACCCTGTTTTTCCAAGCGGCTGCTCTTTTTCCCAGTGGCGCAGTTGGTAATGACACGGGTCTGCAAGCCAAAGGTCGCCAGTTCGATTCCACCTTGGTCAACATGTTTTTTTCCCTACAAATTAATACACTGTCACAGACCAGTAATTCATATTCATCATTTATTACAATTCTGCAAACTTTTATGATTTTACCAGCTTTTGATAATATGGACCTCACATTCTTGTTAACACTCCATGGCACAAATACTCTTCCCTTTAGGCTCTGTGTATGTGTGTGTGTGTATCAATATTTCTCCCATTTTAAAGTATTACTCCTCCATAATTGTATTTCTGTTCAATCAAAGTACTTTTACTACATCTTAGTACTTCTGCTCAATCATAGTATTTCTGCTAAATCATAGTATTTTTGCCAAATCATGATTTTTGTGCCAAATCATAACATTTGTGTTATGTTAAAGTATTACTACTAATTGGAGGAATTTCTGTCATGTTACAGTATATGTGCTAAATATAGTATTTCTGCCAAATCATACTATTTCTACTATGTTATATTTTTCTTTCTAAATACAGCATTTCTGCTATATAATTGTATTTCTGCTTTTTATACTATTTGTGCCTAACATAGTATTTCTGCTAAATTATAGTATTTCTGCTTTTTATACTGTTTGTGCCTAATATAGTATTTCTGCTTTTTATAGGATTTGTGTTTAACCTTCAGAGGTCCTTAGGGACATTTATTGTCTTTTGCATTTTTAATTTTAATATAGTATTTCTGCTAAATTATAGTATTTCTGCTTTTTATAGGATTTGTGCTAAAACATAGTATTTCTACTAAATGTAGTATTTATGCTTAATCATGCTATTTCTATATATTACTATTCTGCTAAATCATACTATTTCTGCTTTTCATAGAATTTGTGCCTAATATAGTATTTCTGCTAAATTACAGTATTTCTGCTTTTTATACTATTTGTGCTAAAACATAGTATTTCTACTAAATGTAGTATTTATGCTTAATCATACTATTTGCATATTGGGGAATTCGTGGCTTCTAAGTCAACAAGTCATCCATGTCATATATCTCTAAAAATTCACATTTTAATGATAAATTGTCAACACTTGAAGATTCCCCCATCTCTTCTGAACAAAACGGTGCAGTGACCGTTCTAGCCCTTACGGTTAGGAAATTATGGTCATTTGTTTTGAGGGGAATCCTTAATGGATAATGTTTATATATATATATTTGTCTTTAAAACATCTTTGCAGACTGACTGTCCTGGACTGGTTGTTGTTGTTTTTTTTTTTTTTCAGGTCTGGTGAACTCAGCTCTTTGGTGTTGGTGTTCAGGAGTAGAGCCTTCTAATAATATTTATTCAAGTTATAGATTTAAAGTTCTGCGAGTTTTTTCTGTAGTAAATAAATATTGTATAGAATATTTAAAATCACCTACATTTTTGATGTTTACAATGCCCATTGTGTGTAATACTGGAATTTCCTACTACCCGTGAACGCCTCATCTTTTACCTGACTGCCGGACATCCGCCTTTCCGCACACTTCGCTGAGTCCGCTCTGGGTGAGTGCTGCTGCTCTGCTTCCCCTCTTCTCTCCTAAATGTTTATAGTCTGTTTGTGCGATTTAACGAGTTCTTGTAGTGATTTATAAAGCCAACCGAGGTATAACTCATATTAGAGTAACACAGTGGTTGCTTTTTCTTAGTGAAACTTTGTCATTTTTGTATGTAAAAGGAGTGTTTGATGAGCTAACAACCCGATGCTAATGCCTAGCGCTCCTTTGAGCCCAGTGTGAAATGAAGATTTGACGGTAAACCACGGTTGATGTGTTGTTTTATTAATTACATTTGGTGTGTTCGTGTTTGTCAGTCTGTTACATAAGGTGCAGTTAGTTCTCTTCACAAATCAGTTGGTTAAAACGGCCTCATTCTTTATGCTGTAAAGGTTTTAACGAACCGCCATCTTAGATTCAGTGTCAGCTGTCGGCAAGATCAAAAGAGCCATTTTACCGCCTCTGACCGAACACGGGAGAAAAAGAGTCACGTTTGTCCAGGTCTTGTGGATTAATTAAGAGAAAGGAGGGGGGAGAAACTGAGGATTAAACATAGGCTATGTCCCCACATACACGGGTATTTTTGAAAACTGAGACTTTACGTTTTCGTTTTAAAAAACAATCCCGTCCACACATAAACGCAGAAATGAAGGAAAACTCTGCTAGGAACCTACCAAAGCAACAGGTGGCGATATATTCCTAAAGTGTAGAAATGTTGGCCAATCAGAAGTCTAGAAGCCTCGGTGGGAAATAGCAAACAAAGATGGGGCATAAAAGCAGAACAGAGTCATATGTGTGGGGGGACAGTAACTGTGTGCGTATATGTAAGCATTTAAACACTGCAGAGAGAACAATTAACAGTAACCGTATTGTAGAAATGCATTTCATTGAAACAATAACGTGGCGCACAGTGTGACGTCAAAAAAGGCGCTGCGTTTTCTCCGTGTCCCTGTCCACACATAAATGCAAAAACGGAGTTTTCAAAAATATCCTGGCAAGCGTTTTTAGTTTTTCAGTGACCGAAAACGCCGTTTAAGTGTGGACGAAAGGTGCAAACGGATAGAAAAATCTCCATTTTCAAAAGTACCTGTGTACATGTGGACATAGCCCAAGAATATTAAGAACTCCTAATTTGTAGACTTTAATTTTTAAGAACTGTTTAACAAGGCTTGTTTGTGCCAACCTAAATCTGCAGCACAGTTTAAATTCTCACTTTGTGGAAAATTAATGAAATAAACAACAGCCCACCTTCACATAAATAAAATATGGCAGTATATTATTAGTAGTATGGTACATAGATATTTATTTTAAAACTACAGCATATTTAATGATACTATGTGCAGTTGGTAATATTTTAGGAAGTAGAATTTGAATGCAGACCACCTCAAATATTAAAGCCTTAAAAATATACATCGTGCAGTTTTTCATGTATGAGTGTTTTGCAATCTTAAATGAGATGTAGACCAAAGAAAACAGAGGAGAGTTGTTGTTTGTATTCCAGCTGTAGTAAACAAAGAAGTTTAGTGAATCTTTTTGACAACAGAGAGTGATGCAGTATTGATGCTGATTTGAGTTTTCTGATCCTGTACTTTTGTTCTTTGTCTTTTGTTACACAGAGTGAACTAGAAGCTTGGTTTTGCCTTTGCTGGTAAGTAAACAGTGATTGTAACTGAAGCAATATGAAATTGGGATTGTGTAACATGTTTAGCAATTTATATACAATAGTTTGGCTTCCTGTGATATCTTGCCATTTGCTCATGGGCAAAAACACATTTAGGATTTATAAGCAGTAAAGCCCCCCCCCACCCCCACCCCGACTAGATCTCTGAGTGTCCCTAAAAATGTCCCTGAAGTTTAATAGGCCATTTATGTCTAATTTTAATTTTAAAAGCTTATCAAAGTATTTCTCTAGTAATTATTGTTTTTATTACACATGTTAAGGCCATTTGAGACTCTGCAATTAAATTTTGCCCTCTTTAGACTAAAGTGAGTTCATTTTGTCTGAGGTAAAGTGCTGGGAAAATTCTTTTTTTTTTCCTTGCAGATTTATTTTGTTCATGCTTTTTTGTCACATGTTTCAAATCATCTAACAGGGATGATATGAATAAATACAAAAAAGCATTTTAAAGTGATGATTTCACGTATGAAGCAGAGAAAACCAAACCAGAGCTATCTGTTCTAATGTGAGAACATGCTGGTCTCTAATACCCAGTTGTGGAAGCCCTGATACGAAGAACTACCATCAAGCATTTATAGTATCAAGTATTATTTGTGATTGTTGCATGCTTTGAAACTGTGATGTTATCATTTGATCAAGTGTGCACTGCGAGCAAATCATTGCTTGTGGTATCTGCTGTGTTATGTAATAGCACAAAAGTATTAGAGCTTTACGTTAATGAGGAATTTCTGTGGCTTATTGCAGATTGATAAAACGACACATCACCTTAATAAAGACAGAAATCTTTAATAAGGTGCAGAAAGAGAAGATCGGGTGTTTATAGTAAAGCTGTTGTAAACAAAGAATTTAACAGATTTTTTTTTTCACTACAGATTGTGATGCAGTATTGACTCTGATGCTGATTTCAGTTGTCTGATTCTGTATTTTTGTTCTTTTGTTACAGAGTGAAACAGAACTTTGGTTTTGCGTTTGCTGGTAAGTAAGCAGCAATTGTAACTGCAGTAATATGACATTGTCACTGTGTAACATGTTTAGCAACTTACCTAACGTAGTTTGGTTTTTGTGACATTACCATTTATTGATGGGCAAAATCAAATGGTCAGAATTTATACCTTGTAGCAGCAAAGGCCCCACACATGACCTCTGACTGTCCCTGAAGTTTAACAGGCCATTTGTGTCTGATTTTTATGTTTGAACACAAACAACTGTTTTTATACAGTTGTTTGTGTTCTCCGTTTGTTTGTGGATTTATGTAGCAGAGCACCACAGTTGTTGATTTATATCTTCACTCATATTCTGCTTATGTATTACATTAAAGTCAGACCACTATAGAAGTATTTTTGCCTGAGTGAACAGAAGTGGTAGGTTAAACATTTAAGCAATAATAAAAAAACTCAGAGAACCAGAGTTGTGAGTAGGCAATGTTGTGTATGTTAAAGCCTGTGTGTAATTTATATACACTAAGTTTAAATCAGTTTCTTAATAATTTGCTTGATACAATGTGTTTAAAATTTTATATAAAAGGGAAATATTGCAAAATACAAAAAGATTCCTGCCAACAGGTACAATGGAAGGACTCTTTATTATAATTTTTGTAATTGCAAAATGGTGTGCCACTGTTGTTACTATAACATGTCAGAATTTACATGTATTTTAGGATTTACATATTCAGATCAGAACTAAAACCTAATGAGGTTTTCCGTTGATTCTAACAGTTGTGGTTTTTTCACACTTTATTAAGCACTGACTTGTGATAGAAAATGATGGAGCTAAAAAGCCATAATCTGTACCAACAAATATTGGTGCCTCTTCTTTGCACTTCTGTAGTATGCATGCCTTTATTACACATGTTATCACCATGTGAGACTCTGTAACTGAAGTTTGTCCTCTTCAGACTACAGTGAGTTCATAAAGGCTTGGAGAAATTGAGGATTTTACTAGTTATTTCATGTCACAGTAAATTGGATTGTGTGCGAAGAGGTTCAACAGTCTAAGTCATTAAACAGTGATCTGATGTGTTGTTTCCTTTCTCTAGGATACTGATCTGATCGTCGCAAGTCTGGTAAGTAAAGGTTTTGTCTGCGGTACAGTGCTGAGAAAGGTCTTTCTTCCTTCCAGATTTATTTTGTTTATGCTTTTTTCACGTTTCAAATCATCTAACAAGGATGACCTGGATAAATACAAAAAGCAGTTTTAAAGTGATGATTTCATTTTTGAACCAGAACAACCTGGTCTAATGTAAAAACATGTTGGTCTCTAATACCCAGCTGTGGATGCCCTGATAGCAACAATTACCATCAAGCATTTACAGTAACTGGTAATGACTGGTTTACATCACTGGGGGATTTTGGTCCACTATAATTTCAGAATTGTCTTAATTAGATCCAAACAGGACAGGCAAAAAAAGAAAAAAGTCTTAATTAAGGCCCAATATAGGGTTTTCAAGTCATACCAAGAATCTTAATTTCATAAATGTCCAGACTGATTAGTTTATACCAAGAGTTTTGTTTCATTCATTCAATTGGACTTGCTTGTGTGCTTCAGATCCTAAGTGTGATTAAACTTAAGCCCAGGACCTGATGAGTTGATGTAGGTCCTGAAGTAGTAAAGGAACTCTGGCACATCACAGTAACAGCACCATGTTTGACTTTAATGCTGGTGTTTTTCTCTCACTATAGATGATTCAGTTTAGTGCAGTTAGTCAGCACAACTCTTGGTTATCATCGAGATATTATTAGGCAACTTGTTTTTGCCTGTTCAGCTACAACATCTGGGAGGGTTTCTGTTTTCTGAGGTCTCCAGATCCTTAGAAATCTCTTTGTAAACCTTTACAGAACTATATGTGTTTGTTTCACATTAGAGCAGCTCACGACTAGCAGTTTAGGGACAATTAAATATTCACATAGGACAGGGGTCTCAAACTCCACTCTTCAAGGGCCGGTGTCCTGAAGCTTTTCCACGTGTCCCTGTTACAAAACACCTGAATAACATTTGTAGGTCATTAGTGAGAGGATAGAATTTCCCTGTGTGCTGAAGTGACATCCCCTAAGACTACTCAAATTTAAGTAATTTAAGTGTTTGGAAAAATGTACTTCTAAAAGTACTTTCATTGCATCATGTTCATTCACTCATGAGCTGCTATAACATGAATCAAATGGCTGAATTACCACCTCAGCATGCAGTCAGGTTCTGTAGAGTTTTGCTAATGACCTACTAATGTTATTCAGGTGTGTTGCAACAGGGACACATAGAAAAGTTTCTGGACACCAGGCCTTAAGGACCAGAGTTTGAGACCACTGGTGGTAGGGCATTGTGGATTTCAAAAGCTTCTTCCCTTAAATCACTGACTAAAAACTGCTTTTTGTAATTTGTCATAATGACTTGCAAAATATAGGTGGGATGAAAACATAAACATAAGACATTTTATAGTGGCCTGATATTTTTATCAAGGCTGTTTTTTGAAAATAATCCTGCCCTAATTTACAAAAGATGAACTGTCTGAAAGTCATGTTTGTTTGTTTGTTTGTTTAAGAAATGTGGGAATGTCCAGCAAAGATCTTACATGCAACAGCTCAGATACAGCACTCACTTCTGTTCTTTTTTTTATCATGAAATGATCTACAAAGAAATTCTCATCATACTAAATTTTGCTAATTAGGCCTTTATATCAGCTATGATACGTTTATTATAGATTTAGTGTAGTGCTTATTGCTGTGTATCAAACATGCCCCAAATGTGACTGAAATATGTAGAAACTGCTGTGTAGAAACTAGCTGTCTCCAAATTTCTCATTTTGCCAAAATTCATACAGAGTGGCCTGAAACTGTCTGCTGTAACCTCAGTGTGTTGGTTTTGTTGGACCATATAATATTTACAGTAAGTTACTGTAGCAGCACGTCTTGGTTTGAGTTTATAGACTTAGTTTATTGTTTTAATAGAAATTAAAAATGTCCTTATAACAGTTCCACCATCATTTGTTAAACATTGTCATTCTGTTCACTCCAATAATTTACTGTAGAAGTCTTTAGTATTTAAAGCCCTACATGTACTGTATTTTTGAGATTATAAGGCATAATGTCAATAAACAAGCCTGTTTTTAAGGCAGATTAAGCCAAACAAACAGTCAGATAAGTCAAACTTTATTCAAGTCATTCATAAACAACTCTCAACACTGTTCAGTTGTAACACATAAAATACAGAACAATACACTCACTTTTTCAGTTCATTCCTCATCCACAAATTCATCAAACTCTTCATGGGTTGATCAGTTTGAAATCTGCTTCATAAGCATGTCTCTTAGCACGTGCCAGGTCCTTGTACACACACCATAATGTTATGTTGAAGCACCGTACGAATTACTCTACGAGGGTCCTGACTATGGTAGCCATAATGCTCTGACAATACATCAAGCAGCCCAGCTTTGTAGCTTACCGAAGTATTACTAAAATATTTGACAGAATTTTGAGCGCTGTGTACCACAGAAATCCCGTTTGAGGTCAGTAAGCATAACCAGAATCGATACGCTAGGCACATTGTATATTTTTGAGATAATGACAGGATTTTAGGTGTGCCATATAGTCTGAAGAATATGGTAAATCCAAGCATGTTGGAAATATGACTAATTCCAGGCCTTTTGTGTCTTACAGGTGACCTGCTGCAGAAGATCCTCTCTCTCTCTATCATTATAAGCAATTCTGTCTATCCTATCACTCTCCCAACTCTTATCTAATTTGAAAGCCATTCTATCTTGTATCCCTCTCTCTACCGCTCTATCTAATTTGAAAGCCATTCTGTCTTGTATCCCTCTATCTCTACCGCTCTATCTAATTTGAAAGCCATTCTATCTTGTATCCCTCTCTCTACCGCTCTATCTAATTTGAAAGCCATTCCATCTTGTATCCCTCTATCTCTACTGCTCTATCTAATTTGAGAATCCAAGTTTTGAGAATCCTTTCAGAATCCAATTTTCAGAAATCCAAGTTACCAGAACTTGATCTATCTGTTACAGAATTCTGAGAGATCTCTGCTCTCACTGCTCTTTCTTTCCTGTCTTTAAACTCTCTCACATTCAGTCATTTTGCTGGAAATTACAAGTTGAATATACAGTAGTAGAATTACAGTACAGTAGAACTTTTAGTAGAAACTACTTACACAGCCCTACATTTGTCATTTTAATTTTGCATTAGACTTTAGTTTGGACTGCTAGTTTGGCTTACTTTGATCAATTGTATAAAATATCACCTTTTTATAAGTTTATTTGTAATAAGATAATCTGGTTATTTTGTAATACATACATTCAGATAAATAATAAATTAGATCCAGTCTGTTAGTCTGTTTCATTGGCTATAACATTTGACTGCAAGTTTATAGTACTATTATTTAAGGACAAACCCATTTTGTCACTCAGTGTAAGTATTCAGTTAGTATTGTCATCGAGAAGCGCCTGAGGACTTCCTGTTTCCTGACTGCTGCAGAAAATCCAGCTGGAGAATCCTCATCACCAGTCATCTTATCACCACACCACCAAAGCTCCATATATTTGATTTCAATTTTAGATATCTGAAAGATTTACATAAACTCCCCTAAGAGCTAAGACTTTTAATATAGCCTGTTGATTGTTGAGATTTATTCTGCATATCATTTTACAGAAGTTGTAATTATTTACCAGTCTGGTTAAAAAAATATAAGTAAAATTATACAGTTTCAAAAAGAGCTACAATAAAACGGATCAAATTGTTTCCAGAGAACTTTGAATTTCCTTTATTTTGAGTTTGGAGTAGAAAATCAGCTTTTTATATATAATAGTACATTTCTCAGATTTAACAGTAATTTGAGGAGTTATACGTTTTTCTGTGTTTCAAGGTTCAGTTTTGTTTACATTTGTGTATAACCACATATAAGCTCCAGGTTGTACTTCAGCAAAATGCCAAGAAAAGGTCAAAGGTCTCAGTCTCAGAAGCTTAGACGTCAGAAGGAGAAAGAACAGCTGAATGTTTCTCAGAGCAGTGAGCAGGTAAAGGTGTGTGTTTCAACTTTTCCCAGCACTGAAGTGCAGAGCAGTGTTCAGACAGCCACAGTGTCTTATGCAGATGTGGTAAAGAAAGGTGTTCCCTCAGTGTCTGTCCCAGAGCCTGAAGTTATGCAGCTAATCCAGACTGAACCCCAGCTAACTGTACAAACACAGCATGATGAAGAGACAGCCACAGTGTCTTATGCAGATGTGGTAAAGAGAGGTGTTCCCTCAGTGTCTGTCCCAGAGCCTGAAGTTATGCAGCTAATCCAGACTGAACCCCAGCTAACTGTACAAACACAGCATGATGGACACGCTCCAGGACAGTCTCATGTACAGGTTACAAACAGTGAAAGTCGTCCACGAGTGAGTAGTGTCTGTGCTTCCCGAAGCCAGGCCGCTCCTAGGTATGGAAAGTACCGAAATCAGCAATGCATGGCTAACAGTTTGGTTTTCCTGTCATTCTTACACGAGGATGAATTTATTACCAGAGCAGATCTAAACCGTGTGTTGGACAAAGGCCATGCCGTCTATTCAGATGCCAGACTGAGGTTTGTGAACAGTGTGTTTCTAGCCTGCGATGAACTTCCTTCAGTTGTTACCAGCCGCAGACACGAGTATCAAGTCGACATGTCTCAGTTTGCTCATTACGGCACATTTGATGGTACAGATCACTTTCCGAGCCTTGAACAGGGATTACAGTGTTTGGCTTCAGACGTTCGCTATGCTTTGCTAGTCATGGGAGGAACAGTCATCGCTGTTAGCAGGCTGACTTCAGGTGAATATGCATATTTTGACCCTCACCCACGTAAGTCTACTGGTATGCCATTATCGCCAAGTGTAAGTGGTGGAACTGCAGTTATGTTGAAGTTCACACGTCTTAATGACATGATTGACAGGATCAAATGTTTGTACAGAATGTTCAGCATCGCACCAAGCTGCACTTATGAGCTACAGCCCATCGAGTTTCACAGTGAAAACGCTGCTGACCAAAGAGATGCTAATCAAACCACCGAATACAGACAAACAGCTACAACTGTTACAGCACCAGCTTTAAATGAAGTTGTTCATGAAATAAACTCCCAAACATCTACTGACCAGACACAGAAGACTGTGAGAGACACTTTAACGACTGAAGTGACATCATCCAGAGTGGATTATTCAAATGAGACAGCTGCTACTGAAAACAACCATCTTCCTTCTGAGTATTTAGAAAAAGAAACATCTGCATCTTCTGTGAGAGAAACGCAGGTAACATCAGATTCTGTTCCTCAGAATGATTCAAACAGTGCCTCCTGTTTAACTAAGACAACAGAGGAACTCTCAGATAAACTGCTGAAACGTAATAAACAGGAAAGGCAAAAAATGAGGAGAAGATTATTAGCCCAAGAAAAACTACCACAGAGAAAGGAAAATCAGAAAAAGAAAGAAAGGCAGATGTACACTTTTGATGAAAGTTTTAAGGCAAAGAAAAAAGGTTGTAGTAGAAAGTCTAATGATCCTGATCACAGACAGAAGAAGAGTGTGTACAAAAAATATCTGTATAAACTAAATGCTACATATAGAGAGAAACAGAGAGAACATTTCAGAAGAACCTATAGAGAAAGTGCTAAAATAAGAGAGAAAAAAAGAGAATGTGTCATAAGGATGTATAAAGACGATTCTTTATTCAGAGAAAAGCAGAAGGAACAGATAACAAGAACATATAGAGAATCTCCCGTGTTCCGAGAAAAGCAGAAGGAACGTATGAGAAAAACATATAAAGAATCTTATAGACAATTTCCTATGTTTAGAGAACAGCAGAAGGAACGTATAAGAAGAAATTACAGAACTTGTGCTGAATTCAGAGAAAAACATAAAGCTTACATGAGGTCATATGTATATAACCTATATAAAAAAAGCGAAGATTTTAAACAGAAAAAACGATCTTATCTGACTAAGCGTTATGGAGAAGAAAAACAATTTCAGCAACAACACAAGGACAATATGAGAGAACGAATGAGAGTAAAATATTGGAACGGTTTTTCTTTCAGACAGATGCATAATATCAGATGTGCAATGAATATAAAACGGAAATATCGCCAGATGCATCGACCAGCTGAGACTTTACAGTGTCATCCAGAGAACACTTTAATGAATGAGGCCATATCTCGTTTCAGATCAAACATTAAGTCAGCACCATCTTATGTTTGTACTGTTTGTCTAAAAGCTTCTTTTCCTAATCAGGTGAAAATCTGCAAAAGAGAAAATTACTCAAAACACCAGACTGTAGCTCATCAGTGCCTAACTGGTAAATTTGTTCATGTGTGTGATGAAGCATGTCATGATCACTGCAGCTTTCCTGTTGAGAGAAAAAAAGAGTATATCTGTCACACGTGTCACAGTTCCCTCAAAAGTGGATGCATGCCCAGGCTTGCTGCTGTTAATGGTTTAGAACTGCAGGATATTCCAGCTGAACTTTGTGATCTCAACATTCTGGAGAGACATCTGATTGCCAAATGCATACCATTTGCTAAGATTATTCCTCTTCCAAAGGGGAGACAGAGACTCATACGTGGTAATGTGGTGTGTGTACCATCTGAGGTCCAACAAACAGTTGACAGTTTACCGAGGATCAGAAGCCAATCACAGATCATGAGGATAAAGCTGAAAAGACGACTGTGCTACAAAGGCCATCAGCTGTTCCAGACTGTCACCTGGTCTAAACTCATTCAAGCTCTGCGTAAACTGAAACAAATTCATCCACAGTACACAGATATTATTATCAGAGATGATGCATTGCTTTGTGATCCAACGTTACCTGATGATGACAGCAGTGATGAAGCCAGCATGGCAAGTGATGATTATAATGAAGCAGATTTAATGGAAATTGACAACTATGAAAAAGATGCCCTTTTGTGTGAAAGTGAGTCTCAAAGTGACCAAGATATTAATATGCAATCCTGTGATGAACAACCAGAGGAACAAAATCCAGATGAACCAGAAAGTGATTTGAGCAATGGAGGTTTTGCTCTAGAAAGTTGTCTGCAGCCTGTAGACATTTCAGAAGAGATTCTCTGTTTCACTGATAACACATATTGTGTGGCTCCTGCAGAAAGAAACAATCCTGTTAGCTTCTTCAGAACTCCTCATTTGGAAGCCATGGCATTTCCTGTGCAGTTTCCTACCGGTCAGAATACACTGGATGAAAAGAGACGTCTCAAGCTCACACCAAGTGCTTACTTCAAGTCAAGGCTTTTCAACATTGATGCAAGATTTGCTAAAGACACAAATTACTTGTTTTTCTCACAGTTTGTCACTGAAATACATTTGGCTAATTCCAGCATGACAATACAGCTAAGGAAAGGTAAAACTATGACCAAAGATGGACGCAAAATCACATCAGGAATGTTACAAAGTAAGACAGAAGTAGAGAAGCTGGTAAGAAATAAAGATGCAATCAGATTTATGCAGCCACTCAGAGGAACTCCAGCTTACTGGCAGAAAACTACCAGAGATCTATTCAGCATGGTTCGCCAAATAGGAACACCTCAGTTCTTTGTCACTTTCTCTGCTGCTGAGATGAGATGGCCTGAAGTGATTCAAGCAATAAAGAGACAGCAAGGTGAAGAGGTTGATTTTGAAGCCCTGGACTGGTCAGAAAAGTGTGAAATTCTAAGATCAAATCCAGTAACCACCATGCGAATGTTTGATAAACGTGTTGAGGCTTTGTTCAGAGATTTGCTTTTTTCTCCTGCACAGCCCCTTGGTGAGATCATTGATTACTTTTACAGAGTTGAGTTCCAGCACAGAGGTAGTCCACATATACACATGTTGCTGTGGATTCGAGAAAAGGTAGAAGCAGATGTGGATGATGACCAAACTGTCTGTGACTTTGTTGACAGATACATCTCAGCTCAACTCCCTGATCCAGAAAAACAACCTGAACTGCACAAAAAAGTCACTGAGCTACAAAAGCACAGCAAAAACCACACAAAGACATGCTTTAAGAGTGTGAACTCTGGTTGTAGATTTGGGTTTCCCAAACCACCAGCCACAAGAACAATGATTGTGAGACAGGATGAGGATTCAGACACTGAAGCTGCAAAAGCCAAACTCAGACCTTTGTTGAACCTGCTGAAGGAACCTGAAGCTGCTTCCCTCACCATAGAGCAGATTTTGTCACGATGCAACTTGACAATGAATGAGTATGAACAATGCCTCCAAGACATAAACAAGAAAACAGCTCTGATTCTGAAACGTGACCCAAATGAGTGTTGGATCAACAATTACAACCCAGACCTGCTTGAAGCCTGGAACTCTAATTTAGATGTCTCATTCATTTTGAATGCCTATTCATGTATAGAATACCTCTGTAAATATATAACAAAGAAAGAATCTGGCCTCTCTGAATACCTGAAGACAGTTATTGACAACTCTGATAAGAACACCGTCAATGAATGTGATGAAATGAGAGCTGTGATGCAAGCTTACTCAAAAAAGAGAGAAATCAGCGCACAGGAGTGTGTGACTCGAGTCTGTGGCCTAAAAATGAAAAAATGTTCCCGCAGTGTTGTATTTGTACCAACAGATGATAACCCAGTAAAAATGAGTCGGCCCATGAGCTTCCTGGAAAGCACAACACACGACAGTTGTAATATTTGGATGACAAGTTTGAGTGATAAATACAAATGCAGACCTGAGACCCCAGAATATGAGGAAATGTCACTGGCTGATTTTGCTGCCTTGTGCAGGTTGGTGAGTGGTCCAAATGAAGGAAAAGATGTGCTTCCTCTTCTAAACCAGCTTGGATTTGTACAAAGGCGAAAGAATGATAAACCAGCTATAATCAGGTATTACCACTGTTCACAGGAAAAAGATCCTGAGCAATATTATGGTCGACTGTTGAGACTTTACCTTCCACACAGATCAGAGCAGGAACTGAAACCACAAGGGTTCCAAACCTATCAGTCCTTCTACAACTCAGGTTTTGTACGACTTCCATGTTCAGACCACAGTGAGTCTGTGAAAAGGGTTGTGAAAAGAAATAAAGACAAGTATGAGAAGAACTCTGAGGATATTGAGAGTGCACTGGAAGAGTTTGAACAAAATAGGGATGTTGTGATTGATGAATGGTGTAATCTTGCTCCTGAATCTGAAGTTGTGAGGCTGCAATGTGATGAGAATCTTCCTGAGAGACATTCTGATGATGAGAACGAACAGGAGAATGTCCCCGACTACAGTCGTCAGTCTGATGCTGTAACAAAGATCAGAGCCATCAGAGAACAACCTGCAGTAGATCCAGCCGTGGTACGTGTAATGTATCAGAATCTGAACCAGAAGCAGGCCTGCGTGTTCTATGCTATAAGAGACTGGTGTATTCAGCGAGTTTGTGGTTTGAACCCAGATCCATTTTTCTTCTATATCAACGGTGGTGCAGGAACTGGAAAGTCACATCTGATTAAGTGTATTCACTCTGAAGCATCAAAGATCCTGAGCAGACTGCCTGCTAATGCAGAAGAAGCTGACATATCAAATCCAACTGTTTTACTGACTTCATTTACCGGTACAGCAGCTTTTTCTATCAATGGCTCTACATTACATTCTCTACTGAAACTACCCAGGAGTCTGAAACCACCCATTCAAGGACTTGGTAACCAACTGGATGAAGTCAGATCTGAGCTGATGAATGCTGAAATTATTGTTATTGATGAGATTTCAATGGTTTCAAAACCCCTTTTTGCTTATGTGGATGCAAGACTGAAACAAATCAAAGGCACTCAGAGACCTTTTGGTGGAATGTCAGTTTTAGCTGTTGGAGATTTTTACCAGCTGCCACCAGTGCGACAGTCTAAACCTCTCTGTGTTTACGATCCAGAACAGATTGACCTATGGCAGGAGCATTTTCAGATGATCACTCTAACCGAGATCATGCGTCAGAAAGATGATGTGGCCTTTGCAGAGATGCTGAACAGGATTAGAGTCAAAGAAAAGACAGATGAGCTTTCTCAGTGCGACAGAGATTTGTTGTCACAGGCTGTGACTGCACCAGAAGAATGTCCAACTGAGGTCTTACACATTTATGCCACCAACAAGAATGTGGAATCCCACAACACAGATACCCTGAAGAAGCTTCATTCAAACATCATAATCATCAATGCAGACGATTTCCAGAAGGATAAATGTACAGGCAGAATGGAACGAAGAGACAAACCATTTACAGGTGGGCGAAATGATTTACCTGACACTCTGAATGTTGCTGAAGGAGCTCGAGTCATGCTGACCAGAAACTTGGACACACTAAATGGTTTAGTCAACGGTGCTTTTGGTATACTGGTAAAGGTGGTGAGATCTGAAAATGATGGACACATAATTAAACTGGGGCTCAGGATGGACAACCGGCAGCCTATGAGACACAACCGCAGTGCTAATGCAGCATCTGATGATCTTGTTTACATTGAGAGAGCAGAGGAGAGTCTGAAGTTTAAAGGAGCGGTACGCAGACAGTTTCCTGTAAAGCTAGCATTCGCTTGCACAATTCACAAAACTCAGGGTCTTACAACACAGACAGCTGTAGTTTCAATGAAGAACATTTTTGAACCAGGTATGGCTTATGTTGCTCTCAGCAGGGTGACGTCTCTCAGTGGACTCTATTTGCAGGACTTGGATGAGAAAAAGATTTACGCCAATTCTGAGGTAACTGCAGCGCTCCAAACCATGAGACAAGCCAGTGTTGAGGAAATGATGCCTCTTCTTCAGGTCAGAGAAACAGCCAGCAGACTTGACACTCTTACACTGATCCATCACAATACGGAGGGTTTGCCATCTCACATCAGTGACATCAAGAGTCATCATGAAATGTGTTTAGCAGATGTTTTGTGTCTCACTGAGTCTCACCTTCAAGGCTCCTTTGTTGCAGACAGTCTTCATTTGGACGGCTACACCATGTTCAAACGCAACAGACATGTGTCCTACACAAACTTTCCTCACATGGCCAGCAGAAGTGGTGGGGGAGTTGTTGTGTATTTGAGGAATCATTTTCAGGTTCAGGTAAAACAGTATCTGCATAATGTCACTGATCTTGAGTTTTTAGTGTTGAAGGTTCAGGCTCCATTCCCTGCACTCATTGCTGTTGTGTACAGACCCCCTGACTACAGTTTGACACCATTCATGCAAAACCTGGTAAGTCTTTTAGATTCACTTGAAATAATGGACTGTCACCCAATAATTGTGTGTGGAGATTTTAATGAGAACCAGTTGCAGAGTGGAAGAAAACAGATTCTGGAGCAGTTTCAGTCGAGAGGGTATTCACAGCTGATCACTTCTGCCACTACAGACAAGAACACCCTGCTTGACCTCATTTTTATTTCTCAGCCACAGAAATGTCTGTATTCAGGTGTTCTGAGATCATATTACAGTTACCACAACCCTGTCTTTTGTGTCCTGTCCTCGAGCCAATCATGAAGTCGTCTGGTGAGTTTTGAAACAATTACAGATCATGTTTGTTACAGAGTTTACTGATTGTAGAGCATGAAAAAGATTTTTCATTGAAAAAAGGGTCTTCCCTACTCTGTCTGTCAGAAGACCCTTTCTTATTGCAATGTTATTAATCATTTCACCAAATCATTGCTGAACTTCATGCAGAGCAGAGAACATCTGCTATCATGCACCTCTGATCTGAAATGTGCTGCAACATTTATTAAACCAACATCATTTCTTTTATTCTCATGTTTTAAATGACTAAATCTTTTTACTGTGATGTATGTAGCTCAACAAACGAGATCTTCCCCTCCAAGGGCTTGAAAATATGAAATAGTAAATAAATAAATCCCACATAAATGCAGGTATTTATTATGGGTCACATGAATAAATACAGACAATTATATTTTCTTGATTATAGTAGATTTTGTAGAATCAAAAGTTTTTGTGATGAATGAGTTTTTGCTTATCATGTTTTACAGGTAAAAAATGTCAAAAGTTATAAACTATCTTTAGGCTACCAGAGATGTCTATAATGATACATTATGTAGAGAAAAACATTAGTACAGCTTACAGAATATGTATAAAAACTGATTTAGAAGTAAATGGATAGTTTTCTGAAAGTTCTCGACTACAGTTTAACACCACCCACCCAGATCAGCCCCCAAGTGTCTATGTAATGCTGGTATGGTGTGTGAGTTTGACTTGGCCTTTATCCGGGTGGGTTTGGGTTTGGGTGGATAAAGGCCAAGTCAGAATTCTCTGAGCAGCTGGAAAAAGCTGCTAATAAACAAAGACATCAAAAAGTGTGGGCTTTAGGTGTAGCCCCCGCTTTCTGATGCACTAATTAGACTTAGTAACCGACACCCCATACCAGCATTACATAGACACTTGGGGGCTGAGCTGGGTGGGTGGTGTTATAAGCACGTGTTTTGTTAGATATATTTTTTCAGACACCATCTTCATGAACTGCTGAGCCAAACCTGATCCATCAGTGCTGGACTGCACAGATAACTACATGCCACAAGGAGACTGCTGTGTTATGAATTGCCATACCAGTGTGTCTTCAATGGAGAAGATGACACACCCATCACCTGACCTCCTGCCTGATCTGGAGACCATCATCATGCTACCACACTACACACCTCTGAGACCATCAATGATGACTCATACTGAGGAAACTGTATTTCCTGTCAGAGATGCTCAGTGATCCTCAGAGCAGAGAGAGGTATCATTCTTTATCTTTGATAAAAAAAATGTCAGTGTTTTTAATTCAATTAATTAATTTAAATCCTGTTTATTGCATAAATAATTCCACACTCAAATGATTATACTTGTTGACACTTTTTGAGTTTTAATTCACATTATGGATTACAAATCTATGCTTTTTCTACTCTGTCTCTCTGTGCAGGTATTGCTGTCTTCTGAGTTCTTCCGTGTCCCAACTGAGGCCTTCAAACCTCATTGCAGAGCTCATGTCTTTCCTCACCATCATGTGAGTGTGAGATTGCTCTGGATTCTGGTTATGTGGTCTGCAGCACCTATAAGGTATTTCAACATTGTTCATTGTATAACTTATTTGTAGTTTTTAGGGTTTCTACAGACAAAAAAAATGTTCCTTTTTCTGTATTTTTTAGAACAAGCTCGTCCAGTGTGCCTGCATTCCAGCTTCTTAGACTCTACGCAAGTGGACAGAGTATCAGTGTTTGGCCACTCTTACAGACACTGACTTCTGTCAACTCACTTCTACTGATCGGGCACCTCACTCCAGGAAGACAGAGGGCTGCAAGCCTGTCATCATTTCCAGTGTGGCTTTGTATTCTTGGGGTAGCATCAGATTTTTCCCACAAATATTCAAAGGTAACACTTGTTTTAAGCTTAGTTATTAAATCAAAAGTCTTCCCTTGTGTCATGTCTGTGAAGGTTCTCATGATGTCCTTTGATGTAGTCTCTCTCTTCACTTGCATACCCACTACAGAGGCAGTGGAGACTGTCAGAAAACAACTGCAAGAAGACAGCTCCTTGGAAGACAGGACCAACTTCACACCCGATCAGATGTGCACACTGTTAGACCTCTGCCTCACCACTACATATTTCAAATACAACGAGGGTTTCTACAGGCAAAAACATGGCTGTGCCATGGGTTCCCCTGTGTCCCCTTTTGTAGCCAACCTTTACATGGAGGAAGTGGAAAGGAAGGCTCTTGGCTCTTTCAAAGGAAGAGTACCCAGCCACTGGTACAGATATGTGGACGACACCTGGGTCAAAATCAAAAGGCAAGAAGTGGAATCCTTCACTGCGCACATTAACGCCGTGGATAAAAAAATCAAGTTCACCAGGGAAGACACAAAGGACGACTGTTTGCTTTTCCTGGACTGCGCTGTGCACATTGAAGAGAACGGCAAACTCAACATCGAAGTTTACCGGAAGCCCACACACACGGACCAGTACCTCCTCTTTGGCTCCCATCACCCTCTGGAACACAAACTTGGAGTAATTAGGACACATCCCCCCCCCCCGGGCAGAACATGTTCCCTCTAAGCCTGAAGGGAAAAAGAAGGAACACACACATGTAAAGGAAGCACTCAAAACGTGTGGCTATCCTAATTGGGCGTTTATAAAGTCAGCAAAGATGCACAGAAAAGAACATCAGATACCAGCGAGGGAGGATAAGAAAGACAGATGCAACAACATTGTCATCCCCTATGTACTAATTAGATTTAGTAACCGACACCCCATACCAGCATTACATAGACACTAGGGGGCTGAGCTGGGTGGGTGGTGTTAAAAGCACTTGTTTTGTAGATATATTTTTTCAGACACGGCACAGTCTCCTTTGTGGCAAAACCTTCAAACTTCACCATCCTCAGCTGAAACAACAACATCTTAACACCATCTTCATGAACTGCTGAGCCAAACCTGATCCATCAGTGCTGGACTGCACAGATAACTACATGCCACAAGGAGACTGCTGTGTTATGAACTGCCATACCAGTGTGTCTTCAATGGAGAAGATGACACACCCATCACCTGACCTCCTGCCTGATCTGGAGACCATCATCATGCTGCCACACTACACACCTCTGAGACCATCAATGATGACTCATACTGAGGAAACTGTATTTCCTGTCAGAGATGCTCAGTGATCCTCAGAGCAGAGAGAGGTATCATTCTTTATCTTTGATAAAAAAAATGTCAGTGTTTTTAATTCAATTAATTAATTTAAATCCTGTTTATTGCATAAATAATTCCACACTCAAATGATTATACTTGTTGACACTTTTTGAGTTTTAATTCACATTATGGATTACAAATCTATGCTTTTTCTACTCTGTCTCTCTGTGCAGGTATTGCTGTCTTCTGAGTTCTTCAGTGTTCCAACTGAGACATTCAAACCTCACTGCAGAGCTCATGTCTTTCCTCACCATCATGTGAGTGTGAGATTGCTCTGGATTCTGGTTATATGGCCTGCAGCACCTATAAGGTATTTCAATATTGTTCATTGTATAACTTATTTGTAGTTTTTAGGCCTTAACACAAATAAAATGTTCCTTTTTCTGTATTTTTTAGAATAAGCTCGTCCAGTGTGCCTGCATTCCAGCTTCACAGAAAAGAACATCAGACACCAGCGAGGGAGGATAAGAAAGACAGACACAACAACATTGTCATCCCCTATGTAGCCGGTGTATCAGAAAAACTCAGGAGAGTTTTCTCCAAATACGACATCCCAGTGTACTTCAGACCCAGTAACACACTCAGACAGAAACTGGTTCACCCGAAAGACAAAACTCCTAAACACAAACTTAACAATGTGGTGTACGCTGTACAGTGCAGCGAGGAATGCCCAGACTTCTACATCGGAGAGACCAAACAGCCACTTCACAAGCACATGGCACAACATAGAAGAGCCACCTCCACGGGACAAGACTCAGCAGTTCATCTGCATCTAAAGGACAAAGGTCAGTCTTTGAGGATGCCAATGTTCACATTTTGGACAGATGGAGGAGTGAAAGAAGCCATTTACGTCCACTGTGAGCGACCATCTTTAAACAGAGGCGGTGGTTTACGACACCAACTGTCTGCCATCTATAATCCAGTTTTGAGTTCCCTCCCCAGACACCGTAACGTCCTCCCCAGACACCGTAACGTCCACTCACATCCTGGGAGTGGGCGTGGGTGATTTCCTGACCTCAGGAAATCACATGATAGGGTGGGGCCAGGTTTCACAATGAGCTCACCCGAAACCCTGGCTGATTGGGACCCACACCCACTTTCATACCTTGGCTCATGTGATTAGGTAGAGGATCATCAGGGGGTTCTTTGTCCCTCTTTGGGGGGAAACTCCCACTGGGTTTAAATCTGGGACTCTCCACCATTGACCCTTAGAACTGAAGAAGCTTCTCGGATGAGAGGTGAAACGTCTTCAAGGAACTCAAAGAAGTCCAGACGCTTTTCTTTCCAAGCTCCTTAGACTTCACTTGTGTTAATTACATTTTATTTGTTGTTGTTTTCTTTTAGATTTATATGCAGTGATTGGATGTGGTGGAGCTTTGTTAATCGTGTGGAAAACATCTGTTTGTGATGATATTTACAATGAGGCTTTAAGGTGACAGTTTCCATGTAATTTCAATCCTTTTACTAAGCAAAAACATGTTTGCAATTAACATATTTTTTCAGTTTTGTCTTTTGGATTTATGGTTAACATTCCTCTGTGACAGCAAATACTAAACTGGTCCAAGTAACCAGCATATCATTGGTCAAAGGCAAAAAGGACCACATGTCACACTAGCAATGAATTTTTGACTGTGTTTGTGTTAGTATAGAGTAGGTCTAACAGTGGTTTTCCACATCTGCTCTAATATATATAGATAATGGGTCAGACATATAAAGTCATTTTGAAAAGTTCATAAAGGTCATTTATATGTGTTCCTCTTTATCATTTTATATCAGGTCACACAGCTGACTTGAGTTTTGATCAGAGTAGAACCATAACATTCATGCTAATGGTTCTACTGTTTACAGTTACTTTATGATGGATTTCACCCTGGTCACAGCACTATGTGAAAAGCTGTTAGAGGTAAAGTTAAGCCAATTAATACATCATCATAAGTCACTCTCTAACGCAGGGCAGTGATTATTATTCACTGTAATTTATTCCACAACAATGTTCTTTATTTGATTCTTTAAATGTGCACATCGATTGTTTAGCTCTGTGACTCTCCACACCTGAAATATATCACAATGTGGACTTCATTTCGACAGTATTTTGTAGATTGGTACCATATTTATCATCGAATCATCTTGTGCACTTATTAACTAAATGTTGTTTGTTTGTTTTTTTTGTTTGTTTGTTTGGGGGTTTTTTGTTGCCATTTTTACCTTTCACCAACTGTGTAAATTCTGCAATTTTACCTTGGTTTTGTTTCACATCAGTTTATCTGCTGGCTGGTATTCCTGTCTTCCTTCTCTCACCCCAACCGGTCGCAGCAGATGGCCGCCCCTCCCTGAGCCTGGTTCTGCTGGAGGTTTCTTCCTGTTAAAAGGGAGTTTTTCCTTCCCACTGTCGCCAAAGTGCTTGCTCATAGGGGGTCATATGTCATATGATTGTTGGGTTTTTCTCTGTATCTATGAAGCGCCTTAAGGCGACTTTTGTTGTGATTTGTTGCTATATAAATTGAATTGAATTGGTTTTCTTTCTTTTCTAATGTTTCTGGTCATTTTTCACAGTTAAACAAGTAACTTTGAGGTTACGTCATCGTTTTCAGCTGTTATCTGTATACATTTTTTTCCTAATAATTACATTTCTGCAAAATTATAGCAGTTCTGGTAAGTTGTAATATTTCTGCCAAGTTATTAATTTTTTAATAAATTATTACATTTCTGCTAAGTTGTAGCTTCTGGTAAACTACAACATTTCTGCTGAATTGTTATGTTTCTTCTAAGTTATTGCATTTCTGCTAAGTTATTACATTTTTGCTAACTTGATGTTCTTCTGCAAAGTTATTAAAATTTCAACAACTTTTTAAACGCTGACTTTGATTTCTTCAGCTTCTTCAGCTATTTTCAACTATTTTCAGCAGACAGCTTCAGCTTTACAGTTTCCTCTAAGTGATTGCAGTTCTGCTAAGTTATTCCATTTTAGCAAAGTTCCTTTGCTTCTGCAAAGTTTTTACAATTTCTGCAACTTTTCAGCTTTTTCAGCTACTTTTTGCATACAGCTTCAGCTTTAAGCATCCACACTGCATTTTCGCAGGAAATGCAAATTTTTCTAGTTATTATTATTATTCTTCAAGTTGCTTCCGTACACTTTTCGCCGTAGAACTACTTCCACAATTTTCAGCCGATTTTCACCGTTCAAATTTTAAACTATTCTGCTATTTTTGCTCTTTCCGGCTATGACTTTTGCTATTTTTTTGCTATTATACTTTTTAAAATATTAAGCTTTTTTCCTTTAATTTGTCCCATTGAAATGAATGGGAAACTTCAGCAATTCTGCTAAAATTTGCTTGTTTTTGAAACTTAACTACTTCCTCATACTTTCACCTAGAACAACCATTCAAATTTTAAAATGTTCACAAATTATTGGGCTATTCAGGTATGATTCAGCTTTTTCAAATCTTTTACTGTTTTACTTTTATGCCTCTTAAAGTTTTGAGTTGCAAAATTGTGATTTTTCACAAAATACATGTGTTGTTATGGTTGCTATGCTCTTGGCTTCCAGTGTGCCACTGAAGGTTTTGCAATTTTCACTTCATGTCCGAACAACTTCCTGCTACTTGCTCAATTTTCACTCAACTTCCACAAATTATACATCAAAACGTAGGTATTTTTGCTGGCTTTCAGAAAATGTCACCATCATTGTTGTGGGATTTATATAATTTTGGCAAATCTCCTCAGACTAACACAAGGTCAGAAAACTCTCCATATAAAGTCAATGGAGAGTTTGTTCAAAATCACCGCTGCATTTCTGTAATGAGAGGCATATTCGAATCGTCATATCTCCTTAACGAAGCAAAGTTAAGACATGAGGCTTGTCCCGGTATATCTTCAGACACTCGTGACGCTCACAATTCAAGAATTATTTTCTCACCTATTACCGTTCTGAAATGAGTTGGACTTGTTTGAGGGTAGGAAATTTGTCCTTCGCTCAGATTTCTTCAGATTTCAAACTGTGGAAATGAACCACTTTTTTCTCTCGTCATAACTTTTTGTTGGATTTCCACAGAGACCTGAAAATTTCCATGATTGTTCACCAAAGCCTGCTGTCTCTTACGGTGAAAGAATGATATCGATACTCCAAATAGATTTAGAGTTAGAAAGCGTTGTTTGAGGGCAAGTCAAGGCAGTTTTTGCTTCGCTCTACTCAGTTATGGTGCATTAGAAGTCAAATATCTTTAATAATTCATATTTTAATGATAAATTGTAAACACTGGAAGATTCCCCCATCTCTTCTGAACAAAACGGTGTAAGAATGACCGCTCTAGCCCCTACGGTTAGGAAATTATTTTCATTTGTTTGAGGGGAGTCCTCACTATGAGAAATAGGCTGCAATAATCCTGTGCCTCTCTGTGCTGCCTGTGTAAAAAGAGGCACATGTTTTGGCGGGAAAAAGTACACAGGCTCTCTGATTGGTGGATTCAAATTCAGCAGCTCCCAGGCTGACCTAGAAACTTACTTCTCTCTCCCTGTGCATTTTTTTGCTGATTTTTTCATTTAACAAGTATATTTGAGGGACCCTCAGCATGTTCAGCATTTTTTCAGCTGTCCATTTTGCTTTTCCAATTTTTCTGTTTAACTTATTACTATTGTGCTAAATAATACTATTTCTGCTATTTTATAAGATTTGTGCCTAATATAGTATTTCTGCTAAATTACAATATTTCTGCTTTTTATACTATTTGTGCTACAACATAGTATTTCTACTAAATGTAGTATTTATGCTTAATCATACTATTTCTGCTTTTTATGGGATTTGTGCCTAATATAGTATTTCTGCTTTTTATAGGATTTTTGCTCAAACATAGTATTTCTACTAAATGTAGTGTTTATGCTTAATCATCCTATTTCTGCTTTTTATAGGATTTGTGCTTAATATAGTATTTCTGCTAAATTATAGTATTTCTGCTTTTTATAGTATTTGTGCTAAAACATAGTATTTCTACTAAATGTAGTATTTATGCTTAATCATAGTATTTCTATATATTTCTGCCAGGTCCCCAGGCAGCCAATCCTCTGTGAGGACTGAGAAATTCAAATTTTCAAATCAGGGCCTGCACGGCTTCCCAGCCAATCATATATGTGTCCTGAGGCATTCAAATTTGCATATTGGGGCCTTCATGGCTTCTAAGCCAGCCAATCATATCTGAGGGCTGAGGAATTCAAATCCACAAATCAGGGCCTGCACAGCTTCCCAGCCAGCCAATCATGTATGTGGGCTCCAGGTATTCAAATTTGCATATTGGGGAATTCGTGGCTTCTAAGTCAACAAGTCATCCATGTCATATATCTCTAAAAATTCATATTTTAATGATAAATTGTCAACACTTGAAGATTCCCCCATCTCTTCTGAACAAAACGGTGTAAGAATGACCGCTCTAGCCCCTATGGTTAGGAAATTATGGTCATTTGTTTGAGGGGAATCCTCACTATGTGAAATAAACTGAAAGAAGCAGGTCTATGTCTCTGTGCTGCGTGTGTAAAAAGATGCACCTGTTTTGGCGGGAAAACGTAAACAGCCTCTCTGATTGGTGGATTCAAATTCAGCAGCTCCCAGGCTGACCTAGAAACTTACTTCTCTCTCCCTGTGTGTGTGTGTGTGTGTGTGTGTGTGTGTGTGTGTGTGTGTGTGTGTGTGTGTGTGTGTTTAGTGGGAGAGAGAGGACCCTGCCCTTATTTGACAGCATGTCATTGTAGGATTTAAATTGAACATAGTTAGACTGGTTGACTGGATTAGAGCCTGTGTTTGTGTCTCCCTCTGTGCATTTGTGTTTCAATAAGTTATTACTATTCTGCTAAATCATAGTATTTCTGGTACTTTTCGGTACTTGTGCTAAATACAGTATTTCTGCTAAATTATACTATTTCTGCTTTTCATAGGATTTGTGCTTAATATAGTATTTCTGCTAAATTATAGTTTTTCTTCTTTTTATAATATTTGTGCTAAAACATAGTATTTCTACTAAATGTAGTATTTATGCTTAATAATAGTATTTCTATATATTTCTGCCAGGTCCCCAGGCAGCCAATCCTCTGTGAGGACTGAGACATTCAAATTTTCAAATCAGGGCCTGCACAGTTTCCCAGCCAATCAAATAAGTGTCCTGAGGCATTCAAATTTGCATATTGGGGCCTTCGTGGCTTCTAAGCCAGCCAATCATATCTGAGGGCTGAGGAATTCAAATCCACAAATCAGGGCCTGCACGGCTTCCCAGCCAGCCAATCACATATGTGGTCTCAGGCATTCAAATTTGCATATTGGGGAATTCGTGGCTTCTAAGTCAACAAGTCATCCATGTCATATATCTCTAAAAATTCATATTTTAATATTAAATTGTCAACACTTGAAGATTCCCCCATCTCTTCTGAACAAAACGGTGTAAGAATGACCGTTCTAGCCCCTACGGTTAGGAAATTACGGTCATTTGTTTGAGGGGAGTCGTCACTATGAGAAATAGACTGCAAAAATCCTGTGTCTCTCTGTGCTGCTGCGTGTGTAAACAGATGCACCTGTTTTGGTGGGGAAAAGTGCACAGCCTCTCTGATTGGTGGATTCAAATTCACCAGCTCCCAGGCTGACCTAGAAACTTACACACACACAGGGAGAGAGAAGTGTGTGTGTGTGTGTGTGTGTGTGTGTGTGTGTGTTTGTGTGTGTCTGTGACAGAGAGAGAGAGAGAGAGAGAGAAAGCCTTTTAATGGGATGATCCCATTGTAAGATTCAAATTCAATATATTTAGACTGGTTGACTGAATTGGATCTTGTGTGTTTGTCTCTCTGTGCATGTGTGTTTCCTCATGTGTACATATTTGTAATTGTGTGGCAGTCATAAATTTTTTTGCTGATTTTTGTCATTTAACAAGTATATTTGAGGGAACCTCAGCATGTTCAGCATTTTTTCAGCTGTCCATTTTGCTTTTCCAATTTTTCTGTTTAACTTATTACTATTGTGCTAAATCACACTATTTCTGCTATTTTATAAGATTTGTGCTTAATATACTATTTCTGCTTTTATAGGATTTGTGCTTAATATAGTATTTCTGCTTTTTATAAGATTTGTGCTTAATATAGTATTTCTGCTAAATGTAGTATTTATGCTTAATCACACTATTTCTGCTATTTTATAAGATTTGTGCTTAATATACTATTTCTGCTTTTATAGGATTTGTGCTTAATATACTATTTCTGCTTTTCATAGGATTTGTGCTTAATATAGTATTTCTGCTAAATTTAGTATTTCTGATTAATTATAGTCTTTCTACTAAATCATAGTACAGTATTTCTGCATTTTATGGGATTTGTGCTAAAACAAAGTATTTCTACTAAATGTAGTATTTATGCTTAATCATACCATTTCTGCTTTTTATAGGATTTGTGCTTAATATAGTATTTCTGCTCAATTATAGTATTTCTGCCAAATTATAATATTTGTGCTAAAACATAGTCTTAATTTAAAATTACAATATTCATAGTTCATCACAGTGTCTCTGGTAAATCACAATATTTCTGCTCTGTTGTACTATTTTTCTAAATCATAGTGTTTCTGTAATGTTTAAGTATTTTTGGCTAAATATATTCTTTCTGTTATCTTATACTATTTCTCCTAAATTCTTGTATTTTTGAGAAGTTATCATGTTTCTGGTAAGTTACAATATTTCTGCTAAATTCTGCTATGCTATTGTATTTCTGCCAAGTATTATGTTTCCTCTAAGATATTGCAGTTCTGCTAAGTTATTCCATTTTAGCAAACTTCTTTTGCTTCTGCAAAGTTTTTACAATTTCTGCAACTTTTCAGCTTTTTCAGCTACTTTTTGCATACAGCTTCAGCTTTAAGCATCCACACTGCATTTTCGCAGGAAATGCAAATTTTTCTAGTTCTTTATTATTCCGGGTGTTTCCGTACACTTTTTGCCGTGGATCTACTTCCACAATTTTTGTGCTATTTTCACCGTTCAAACTCTAAACTGTTCTGCTCTTTCTGCTAATGCCGGCTATGACTTTTGGTGTTTATTACTATTATACTTTTTAAAATATTACACTTTTTTCCTTTAATTTGTCCCATTGAAATGAATGGGAAACTTCCACAATTCTGCTAAAACTTTCTTGTCTTTGAAACTTAACTACTGCCTCATACTTTCACCTAGAAACTTCATTCAAACTTTAAAATGTTCTCAAATGATTTGGCTATTCCTGTATGATTCAGCTTTTTCAGATCTTCTACCGTTTTAATCTTATCCCTCTTTGAGTTTTCAGTTGCAAAATTGTGATTTTTCAGAAAATACATGCGTTGCTATGGTTGCTATGCAATTAACTCAGAGGGGACAGTGAAACTGTTTGAATTTTCTCTTCATGTCCAAACAACTTCTTGCTACTCGCTCAATTTCCACTCAAGCCCCACACATTATACATCAAAACGTAGGTATTTTTGCTGGCTTTCAGAAAATGTCACTATCATTGTTGTGGGACTTATAGATTTTTTGCAAATCTCCTCAGAGTAACACAAAGTCAGAAAACTCTCCATATAAACTCAATGGAGAGTTTGTTCAAAATCACCGCTGGATTTCTCTAATGAGAGGCATTTTCAAATTGTCATATCTCCTTAACGAAGCGAAGTTAAGACATGAGGCTTGTCCCCGTATATGTTCAGACACTCCTGACGCTCACAATTCAAGAATTTCTTTCTCACCTATTACCGTTCTGAAATGAGTTGGACTTGTTTGAGGGTAGGAAATTTGTCCCTCGCTCAGATTTCATCAGATTTCAATCTCTGGAAATGAACCACTTTTTTCTCTCGTCATATCTTTTTGATGGATTTCCACAGAGCCCTGAAAATTTCCATGACTGTTCACCAAAGCCTGCTGTTTCTTACGGTGAAAGAATGATTTTGATGCTCCATATAGATTTTGAGTTACCAAAGGTTGTTTGAGCGCAAGTCAAGGCAGTTTTTGCTTCGCCTCTACTCAGTTACAGTGTATTACAAGTCATATATCTTTAATAATTTATGTTTTATCTCTGAATTATGAAGACCTGAAGATTCCCCCATCTCTTCTGAATAAAACGATGCCTGAATGACCGTTCTAGCCTCTACGGTTAGGAAATTATGGCCATTTGTTCGAGGGGAATCCTGAATGTCAGAAATACACTGAAGAAAACTCACACCTCTCTCTGTGTCTGTGTGTGTAAGGGCTGACTACAGCAGGTGCAGCTAATTTAACTGACCTTCATATACCAAGCCCAGACTCTCCACAGCTCCTGTTCCCTTTACTCTCTGTGTATGTGTGTCTGTGTATCAATATTTCTCCTATGTTTAGGTATTACTCCTCAATCATAGTATTTCTGCTAAAGCAAAGTACTTCTACTACATCTTAGTACTTCTGCTAAATCATAGTATTTCTGCTAATTCATAGTATTTTTGCAAAATCATGGTATTTGTGCAAAATCATGGTTTTGGGGCCAAATATTTCTGTTATTTTATAATATATGTGCTGAATATATTATATGTGCAAAATCATAGTATTTATCCCAAATTATAGTATTTATGCCAAATTACAGTATTTCTGCTAAAACGCAGAAATAGTACCTTTTAGCAGGAATTTCTACCAAAAGATAGTACTTCTGCTAAATCAGAGTATTTCTGCTAAACCAGAGTATTCCTGCCAAATCATAGTATTTGTACTGAAACATGGTACTTCTGCCCAATCATAGTATTTGTACTAAATCATAGTACTTGTGCCAAATCATAGTATTTATACCCAATCAAAGTATTTCTGCTAAATCATAGCATTTGTGCCAAATCATGGTATTTGTGCAAAAACATAGTATGTCTGCAAAACCATAGTATATCTCTTATGTTATAGTATTACTACTAAGGCATAGTATTTCTGCCAAATCATAGTATGTGTGCCAAATCGCAGTATTTATACCAAATCACAGTATTTGTGGTAAAACATAGTATTTCTGCCATATTGTGGTATTTGTGCAAGAACATTGAACTGTTATGTTATAGTATTACTACTAAGTCATAGTATTTCTGCCAAATCATAGTATTTGTGCCAAAGCATCGTATTTGTATAGAGTCATAGTATTTCTTCTAAGTCATAGTATTTCAATCAAATCTCAGTAGTTGTTGTTAAAACGCAGTATTATTGCCAAATCATAGTATTTGTACCCAATCTTAGTATTTCTGCTAAATCATAGCATTTGTTCCAAATCATGGTATTTGTGAAAAAACATAGTATGTCTGCAAAACCATAGTATATCTCTTATGTTATAGAATTACTACTAAGGCATAGTATTTCTGCCAAATCATAGTATTTGTACTAAATCATAGTACTTGTGCCAAATCATAGTACAGCAAAATCTCCAGTGTTAAATTAACACTGGAGAGTGTCTATATGGGTCCACACCTCTGAGTGTTAAATACAACACTGTTGAGTGTTAAATTAACACTTTTCACAGTGTTATATGTTTAAAAGTAACCTAGTCAGTTTTGAAGATTAACAATGACTAACACTGAGCAGTGCTGATTTTCTAACACTGGAAAATAACTCAAAATGTTAGAAATATTCCAGTGTTAGAAAATCAGCACTGCTCAGTGTTAGCCATTGTTAATCTTCAAAACTGACTAGGTTACTTTTAAACATATAACACTGTGAAAAGTGTTAATTTAACACTCAACAGTGTTGTATTTAACACTCAGAGGTGTGGACCCATATAGACACTCTCCAGTGTTAATTTAACACTAGAGATTTTGCTGTGTATTTGTTGCACATCATAGTATTGGAACCAAAACACAGTATTTGTCCCAAAGCATCGTATTTGTATGGAGTAATAGTATTTCTTCAAAATCATAGTATTTCAATCAAATCTCAGTAGTTGTGTTAAAATGCAGTAATATTGCCAAATCATAGTATTTGTACCCAATCATAGTATTTTGGCCAAATTGTGGTATTTGTGCCCAATTAATAATTCTGTTATGTTATAGTATTACTACTAAGTCGTAGAATATCTGTTATGTTATAGTGTATCTGCGGAATATAGTATGTGTGCCAAATCGTAGTATTTATACCAAATCACAGTATTTATGCTAAAACATAGTATTTCTGCCATATTGTGGTATTTGTGCAAGAACATTGAACTGTTATGTTATAGTATTACTACTAAGTCATAGTATTTCTGCCAAATCATAGTATTTGTGTGAATTTGTATACTGTAATATCACTGTAGTATGTAGTGGCTAAGTAGGGGGTGTTTACAGTGTAAATAGGTCATCTCTTGTGTTGGAGTGCCCTCTTGTGGCGCCTTTTGGGTAGTGCCTTAGTAAACGTGAACCCTGTAAGAAGTGGTATCAGACTGATTTGTAGTGGAGGAATTTGTTGCCAGTTTTCTTAATCATAGAAACCACACCATATCACCTCTCCACATCCTCCTACTGTATGCCATGCCTCCCTGTACCATCCATCTGACCGCCAATAAACTCCACCTGTGGTAATCTAATCCCTGGATGTCAGCCTCTCCTTCTGACCGAGGATAGTTACTATTGCAGCACCACCCAGCATTAAACTGACGTACACCATTCTGTACAATAGTATTTGTGCTAAAAAGTAGTATTTCTGCCAAATCATAGTATTACTGCTATTTCATACTATTTAAGCGAAATTACAGTGTTTCTGCAAAAACATGTTTGAGGGGTGGAAATCTGTCCTCCTCTCATTTTTCAAACTCCGAAAATTAAGCCATTTCTTCTCTCGTCATATCTCCGCGACAGAGATACAAAGAGCTATGTAAATCGCAGTCAAAGTACACCAAAGTCCGCTGATTCACCCAGTGCAAGAATTATGCTTCTATCCCACCTAGTTTTTGAGTACAAATTTATACACTATCACAGACCGGTAATTCATATTGATAATTTATTACAATTCTGCAAAGTTTTATGATTTTAGCAGCTTTTCTAATATGGACCTCAGATTCTTGTTAACAGTCTATGGCAGAAATACATACAAGTACACAGCCTGATGAAGCAGACAGAAGCAGTACCTCTGATTGGTTCAGCATTTTCACCTCTTTTCAGCACAAATCTCAGCCTCTTCTGCTGTTTTCATTAGAATTGTAAGCTTTTCCACCTTTCTTCAGTTACGTGAGAACCAGTTTGGCTCAATGAGTAGCTGAAAAATATCAGCCTCTTCTGCTGTTTTAGCAGGATTTCAGAGTTCAGCTTTTTCACTTGTTTTAAGCAAAAATTTCAGTTTCTTTACCTCATTTCACAACAAAGTTCTTCCTCTTCACCTCTTTTCTGCTAATTTGAGCTTCTGCTCCACAGTGCACATTGTCCCTCTCATCATATCTTTGCTTGTGACCAGAACTCATTTGGCTCAGAGGGTAGGGCATCTGCCGTGAGACCCGGTGGCAGAGGTTTGAATCCTACCTGTGACAGTTGCTACACATGTTCCCTGCTTGCATGCGCTCTGCTTTCTTGTGTGTCACTGCTCTCCAGTGTGTCATTACACATACAGCCATCTTCAGCAAGCACTTCTGCTTCTACACCTCTTTTCAGCTCATCTTTTTGCTTCTTTGCCTCTTTTCAGCAGAAATTCTTCTGATTCACCTCTTTTCTGCCAAATGTTTAGCTTTTTCACCTCTTATCAGCACAATTCTAAGCAGCTTCTGCTAATTTCACCACAATTGTCACTCTCTCCACCTCTTCTTTGTGTGAATGAGTTTGGTGCAGTGAGGTGAATCGCCGCCTTTAGACCAGAAGGGCCAGGTTCAAATCCTGCTCAGGGCAATGATTTTTGTTTTGTTTTTTCAACTTTTTCAGCTTTTTTCAGCAGACATCTTCAGCGTTAAGGCATCCACACAGCATTTTCGCAGGAAATGCAAATTTTTCTAGTTGGTAGTAGGCTTTCAATCCTATACAGCTTGGAGTAGGACAACATGCATGAAGAGGATGATGTGGACAAAATACTCATTTGCCTAATAATTCTGCACTCCCTGTATTCAGTATTTAACATTAAAAGAGAAGAGTGAAAAACCTATGGGCTCACTTCTATTACCTGCTACCATTAATTTGTCCTTACTTCTGGCAGTAATAGTCGTATTACTCCTCAAATGAAAAGTTTTCCATTTCAAGTTTTTCAAAATAAACACAAAGAAAAAGGAAATTTCAACAGTTAGTACAGCAGTCTATATTTAAACACTTGATTTCTGTTTGCTAATGAGAGCAGTAATCATGAAAATCATCATAAATAATGTAAGTTTTGCATTTGTAAAAGTTCAGCTGAAGCATAAATTCTGACATGTGAAAGGGGACATGTCCGGAGAGGTCAAAAGGATGGATGGGTGGATGGATGTGGCAGGAAACAATCATTAGCATCACACTGAATTTTTTTTTTTCAATCTATCCATTCACTCTGCTCTATTATCTTTAAAGCACTGGTGGAGTACAGCCACAAAGAGACTGGGCAACTAAGAGTCACCAGTAAACCTCCATCCATCCATTTGCTTCTGCTTACCCTTTTCAGGGTTGCGAGGGGCGCTGGAGCCTATCCCAGCTGTCATAGGGCGAGAGGCAGGGTACACCCTGGACAGGTCGCCAGTCTGTCGCAGGGCCAACACACAGGGACAGACAACCATTCGCACTCACATTCACTCACACCTAGTGACAATTTGGATTATCCAATTAACCTATCCCCACAGGCTGCATGTCTTTGGACGGTGGGAGGAAGCCGGAGTACCCGGAGGGAACCCACACAAGCACGGGGAGAACATGCAAACTCCACACAGAAAGACCCCGGCCTGATGGTGGAATTGAACTCGGGACCTTCTTGCTGTGCGGCAACAGTGCTAACCACCGTGCCGCACCAGTAAACCTAACTTGCATATTTTGGACTGTGGGAGGAGAGTGGTGCGGTTAGGGGAAACCTTCACAGGTACAAGGAGATGGCAAAAAGACTGCCAGCTGGCCACCTGGGGTTACCGAGCCTTCTTGCAGCAGTCCAATCCTCTGCACCACTGTGCCCCATTAAGAGTGCAGAGTTAATTTTGTCACACTAAAAAATACTACTGTGAACAAAATGAACTCTGGGCTTTGGGGCTGGGGTTAAAGCTTTAATTCAACCTTGCGCATAATGGCATGCATTTTTAATAAACACAGTGCGCATTAATCTATCGGAAAACCGTATAACCTTACATGTCTGGCTGATTGTCACCTAAACACTGGATATGACTGCAAATGGAACTCAGAGGTGTTGTTGATAAATGTTATGATGCTTAATAGCATCCACATGTTTGGTACATTTAATGACCCACGAGGCAGAAGGAAGATTAAAGTGGATTGCAATTAAATCAAAAGCAAGTATAGAAATCCGCTTTCAAGCGCATGTCGAGTCTTTAAAACTAATGCAAGTCCGCCACCCAGTGGACACCATTGTTAGGCGCAACATCCTAAATATAGAAATCTACTTCCACTTGCAATAAAAAATGTAAAACTAAATAAATAAAGCCACTAAAACACAGAATACGAAGGAAAAAAGGAATAATACTATTGTGATAAATAACCGTTCTCATGGTCAGTATTTGGCTATACTTTGATGTCTATCAGTCTAGCCTAGAGAAGCAAACCAGGTGAAGTAAATTAATGACTAATTAAGGCACGCTACATAAGCAGCTGCCCGTCAGCCAAGCTTTGGGATAACCGCTCCTGAATAAGTGGATATAGCAGTTTTGACTAGTTAACATGACTAACGACGTATCCAAAAAGAAGGGGAAGAGTTCAACTGAGAAAAAAGCCAAAAGAAAAGCCAAAAGAAGAGAGACTTACGCGATGTACATCTATAAAGTTTTGAAACAGGTGGGTGAAGAAGAAGAAAGGCGCAACGAACCTTACGGCTGCCTCGGTTTTCTTTGTCCTCTAATTAAGTTGCATGGCAACCCTTCTTCCTGCCCTCAGGTTCATCCGGACACGGGGATTTCGAGCAGAGCCATGAGCATCATGAACTCCTTCGTCAATGACCTGTTCGAGAGGATTGCCACAGAAGCGTCCCGCCTGGCTCAGTACAACAAGCGCTCCACCATCACCAGCAGAGAGGTGCAAACTGCGGTGAGGCTGCTGCTGCCCGGGGAGCTGGCTAAACACGCCGTGTCTGAGGGAACCAAGGCCGTCACCAAGTACACCAGCTCCAAGTGAAAACTTCCAGTGCGTTATGTTGAGGAATTTAAACTTGAGAGTTGGCAGATTTGTAAGCTGGTCATTAAAATATTTCACAAAGCCATGATCTTCTATTTTCTTCTCCCCAATAAAGTAAAGCCATCGTGGCTGGTGTCGCCACTAGATGGGGTAATTGGATCTATCTCGTTCAGATGCACCTTCAAAGGGGACTTGTGCATTTCATCCTTGCATAAGTTGTATACCGCAGTGTGATGGCAAACTAGAAATTACTCATTTGGAAGCCAGTAGCACTCCGCATTTAAACATTAACATTCCTTTCACCGGCTTGATAACTTTTATAAAAGCCAATAAAGTCAATACAACAGCAATAACCCTTTAGAAATTCTACCTTAGCAACCCATTAGTGCACTGAATGCTATCATGTTTTGTCGGGGAGCTTGAATATTTCTATATATCAAGAATGTCCAAATTAAGCTCCATTAGCGAATTTTCTCTTACCACAATGAGCGAACATGGTGTGGTAGAGGTCTGCCATATTTCACCGGTACAGTCTAATGTATGGATCTATATGTCTGCTGGATGCCGTCCATAACAAACCTATTGAAAACATGGTTCTGATTAAAACATGACATCACACTTTCTTTCTGATTACAGATGCAGATTACAACAGCAGCAGGCACAGGTGGGCACTTAAACAGGTGTCTCCAGTTTCACCATGTAAACTTGAACCTGATCACTGCCAGGTAATATCGCCTTGATTTTTTAACGTATACTTTCTATTATGATTCGAGACCTCATAGTCTGTACGACCACAAATAATAGTCTCTTTTTCACTTCAGACATCGTCATCATCATCGTCATAACAGTTTTGATATTATCAGAAGCACCTGAGCGGTTGTAACTATGAAAAGTGACGTTAGAAAATTAGCTAAACTATAGCTTAGCTAGCTAGCAAGTCATCCTGTTAACCCTGACGACGATGAAAGAATGAAGGGAGGTTTATTTAACATGTGTGAGTGTATGCTGACTTATGCCATGTAGTGAAACAAAAAAAGTGTCTTTGGTTTTGGTCACTAATCATTTGAACTCATTTCCGGATTGTCTGTCCAGCTACGAGAAAATAGAAGAAAAAAAAGTAAAAGAAATAATTTTTAAAAGTTATTTCTGAAATTTTGTCCATCATGATAATGGAAAAAATGAGATAATAATTTTATAAAATAAAAGCAATTACTTAATTGAAGGAAAACTTAGTGGTGTTTATAAGTTTCGAAGTTTGGTATGTTGTCAACATTTGTTTTGTGTTGTTTTTGACTAAATACACACTAGCCCTCTGTTTACTTATATTTTAAAATACAGCAATCTTTTCACTTATGATGAAGTTCATGCAAACCTCTGCAAGATCTTTATCTGGCTAGGTCATCCTTAAAATTGAAATATTTATAAACTAACAGAGGAGATAAAGCAACACTGTGTCCTTGTTATGCATTATAATCAGGTTTTTAAGAGACGGCACCATCAGCTGAATGCTACTTGATTACAGGATAATGACACTAGCGTTTGCACCAGTTCAATCTGCATAAAGCGGAGGAACTGATAAAGGTCTCTCTAATTAGGATGGTGTTTACATCGGGCTTTACATACACCTATTAGTCTGCACTTATCAACGTCCCACAAAGCCAGACTTACTGTGATAATGCAGGTTGCCACTGACTGTTATTGTTGAGATACCATCTCAGATATTTCCTAGTATTCTTGGTAATGATATGAAATCTAGAGACGTTATTATGAGGGTGATACGGCCTTTAATGGCAGTGACTTTGTTCATAATAATCGTGGCCATTTAGGTTTTGTGTCTTGCACTCTTCCCCATATCCCCTCTTATGCCCATGCCTAGTAGTAGTCATCGCTGTCTCCTTTAGGCAGACTGCTATGAACACATTATGGATGGGTGCATTAGTGAGTGATGCAGAGCCTGGGATGACTTGCCTTGTTTTCATGTGAGAGTGCATCATTAGAAAATGTTCCACTTGGCAGGGAAGCGCGTATTAACTGCAACCGCAATGAAATGAGGTTGTGATAGATGGTTAAAGTTATACAGGACTATTAGGTTGAAATATGAACCTCTCAATTGTCATGATGAAACAGAGGGCTATTTGCGTGGTGATCAGTGCATTGAGAGACAATTGGAATCTGCAAAGACCCATACAATACATTATAGGTAGTGGGCTAAGGGCTGAAAGAATACAGAAAAAGTAATCATGCTTCCACTGAATGGTCTGGGGCTACTGTTCAATTCAAGGCTCTATAAATTCATTTAGGTTCTTCACCAACATCTCAAGCATTGTGATGAGATTTGAGGAAAATTTGCAAACAGGAAACCTCACCTAAGCCCAGTTGTAGACTTTTATGTGTCACATGTATAGAAGCAAAGCATTGCTGATTAGTTATCCAAGATGTTTAATGGTATGAAATATGCAAAGCAGATTGTGTGTGCCTAGCTTAATACAACTGGATGAACTATAGTATGATACAAGGAAAATTAGAACAAGTGAGCCCGGATTAAAATCGGAAAATACATACAGTAAGTGCAACAGCTAGCTTGTCTTTAGATAATGTCAATAGCCAATTAAACTTGCCTATCATCTCTTATCAGTTGTTCCACGACCTGAATGCAAACTTCATGGCAGGCATGTGCTGAAATGTGTATCTAGCGTATTAACCAGCACAGAGTTGCTCAGGCACTGATCTCGCTTTTTCTGATAGGAATAACATGAAATAACACATAAACCACTAAGATAAGAAACACCTGATGGATAATTGATCCATGTCTAAACTTGGACGGTCTTTCTGACTCTCTTAAGCTAACAGCAGAGCCAATTGCAAACACATTAGCATTTAATATTACTGTAATTACTGTGTACATTTCATTATGTTCCCAGTATATTAAATGACTGCTCAGTGTGGAGGGAGGGCTATAGTTTAATTTCTTTCTGTAGTACTGTGGCACACAGTACTCAAAATAGCATTAAGAGCCTCATAATCAGAGGGAACTAATTGCCTATGATTGCATAAATGAAGTGCCTCGCGCTCATCAGGGCCGTTGCTGATGTCCAGCCTCTTACTGACTGCCTTGGGATAGGAAGGTGGTTGACCACAATGCAGAAAGCCTTGGAGAGGCAGCTACTGGTGGGTAATGTGAGGAAACCATAGATTTAATATGTCCACAGGGGGCTGTGAGGGCAGGGGGTGTTACTGCTGCTGATGTTTTTTTGTTATCATCAGAGTTGCCTCCGCTTCACAGAGAGAGAGAAAAGGGGGGAAAAAAGGAAACACGAATGCCCACCATTTGAGAAATGAATTTATCGAAGTGGCTGTCTTTTTCCCCATTAGTAAGTGTTTAGTTCAGCGTTTTAAATAATTGCGTTACCAGGAATGATATTTAAAATACATTTGGGAGTCAATGAGGCGGGAAAGTGCCTACATGTTTTGCTGATGACACCCGGGCCATTTGGAAGACATCAAAGTAGAGAGGAGGTAGCCCAGATGCATATTATAAACTCATTATGTATATCATTTAAAAGGATGTACTCCAGCCGCAAAAACAATATTCCTAGTCTCTCTCTGGTAATGTGTGTTTTCAAAGTTGAAACTCTTACTCGCCTTCAGTTTAATGTGGCATCTATTACCAACTGTAACATAAAATAAATGACCTTGATTTCCATACCAGAACAGTCGTTAAGGTATAGATGAGATGCGGCTCTGCCTCTGTGTTTTCGAGTAGAAAAGAAGGTAAAACCTCTTCGCCAATATCGTGTATTTCTCCACCTGTGGCGCAAACTTTGTTTTCCGCAGAGCTTGCAGGCATCTTAATAGACTCCAACATGAAGGCGGATAAATACACCTTAAAAAGTGTGTTTTTGATACGCAATGTATCAAATACTGCTAAAATTAGATGGTGATGGTGTCAAATTGAAGGTCACCCTTCCATCCTTGGTGTCTACAGAGCTGTGAGATCTGTTTTGTTTTGGGTTTTTTGTTTTGTTTAGTTTTTTTCTGCTGGGTAGAATTTCTACTACTGGAAAATGGTTGTTCATCAGTCAAAAGAGATGTTTGTCAGATGCCTAGCGAGTAGGCTTAAGAGGCTTAATTATGTGCCGTCCCTCCGCCATCAGAACACTACACGTGGGGCAGAGTGACACAGCGGTTGCCAGTCATTCAGCCTAATGTTCTAATGCAGGGAGCCATGTGGATACATAAAATCCATTAAAGCTCTTGGAAAAAAAATACTGAGCTGAAAAAGGCATTCTGCTAGCTACTCAGGGGCTTACAAATAGGGCATTCTTATTTGCTCTTCCTCTAAGAAAAATGTCATGGCAAAATCTGACCTTATAGGTCTGGAGATTTTTTATTTTTTAACATGTTTTTTTTTTTTTTTGTTAAAACAGTGAAGGTGAACAGTGGACAAAAAGGTTCACATCCACTGACTTTTCAGACTTATTATGCTCAATAGATTTAAAGTAGGAAAAGTTGAAAGAACCACACTGAAAATCAGTAGTTTTTAAGCCTCCTTTTGGTAAAGTTTTGCTAAATTACATGTAATTTTAGTAAACATTGTATTACTTTTAAAACAGCATGCACTGGGTTTGATACTAGCAGCCTAACAGAGAGACTTTATAACTTTGCTGGAGGCAAACAGGAGAGGTTTGAGTGGCTGCGTGTGAGACATAAAAATAGCATTTACTTGTCACGCTGCAGGGAGGGTCTCATGCCGAATATCAAAACAACTCGGTGAATCAACCCTGTGAACAGCCGGCGGGTACAAAGTGGACATCAGCCAGAGAGAGTGAAATAACAACAGAAACAGAGAGAAGGGACTTGTTAGACATAATCATACACATATCGCACAACAAGCATGTCGAGAGGCAGCTTTGTCTTCACGTCCATGGCCTTGCGTTCTCTTGAACTTGACAAGGACACACTAGAGAGATACAAGTACAGCAGGCAACTTGCCTCTCATAATCTGAGTAGCTATATGCTGAAGAAGGAGGCCAACAACAGAGCACTGCTGAAGTCCCTGCCACCAGCTGTCTGCCACGATGTGGTCATCCACAATGCTTTGTATACAGGAGACCTGGAGGCTATGCAGCACTTTTTTCCTAGAGGATCCACAGCAAACCTCATCATTGAGCCACAGGGAGGGGAAATGCGCTGGGCTGCCAGAGGGGAAGGTAAGAGACAACATCTGTCTTCATCAGTGATCTAAGAAGTCACATGAATCGGACCGTATTTTCTCGAGATTGGCATCCAAAATCAGAATGGTTTGAACACAACCGATATTTCCTGTGATTTCACGAAAAAACTAAAGGCAAAAACATATAAAGAAATCACTGCTGTGCATTGCTGAGCAACGTGCATCTGGCGCCTCTCGCTCAATAAATCAATGCAATATTTATAGCCACAGAACCCGAAGAGCTATTTATAGAAACCATCATATGCCCACCACATAATCAGACCTGCGAGTCATCTGTTTGTTCTGTGCAACAGGACAATCCATTAGATTCAGTTGTGACCCTTCCATTAAAGACTGAGTCAGTGTCCGTTTTCAATAACTTGTTTCGTCACTGGCAAAACATCATGAAGGACTTTTTTGTTGTTGCGAAATAATGTGTCACTTCTAATTTCTTAGACTGCAAAACTGTATTAGCTGGATAATTAGGCAGGTTACATGCAATGCAGTCATTGGCTCTCATGCCACTGGTTCAAAGGGTCAAGCACAATATCACATAACACCTCCCTGAAATAGCCCTGTCTGCACAAACAACCTGCATAAGTGGTGCTTCAGGAGAAACCTCACAACTAATACATTTTAAAAACAAATTAGCTCGCTGTAATATGGCTTACGTAGCACCTAGAGTGAAGTGGCGCAAACAAAAGAAATACAGAGAAGATGTGATCGCCACAGCCAAGGCTACAGGTTGTATCCTGCAGTTCTGGAACTCTTTGCTCGTGGGCGATGAGCTGACTATCCTCGGTATCGTGGATGATGATGAGTATGGCTACCTTATTGATGCAATTTATGACACCAGCAACTTGGAGGAGTGGAAGAACTTTAGATTTAACTACAGAGGCCTGAGTAGGTCCTTAATTTTTATGTTTAATCTTGCATCAGCAAGGTTAAACTAGATTTTGATGAAACATGTTATGAGTACATTAAAATGTTACGCTGTATACCAGGGATGTCAAATTACATTGAGGGTTACATACAGTCCACTTTGATTTTAAGTGGGCGAGACGGGTGAAACTCAACTTTGTCAGTGTAAGGATGTTTAACCAAACATCTGATCCCAGAGGTACCTTAATATAAGATAAAGAAGTGTAGTTTCAACATGACATCTCAGTTTTTCCCGCATGATAAATGTGTAAAAGTACAAAAAAATGCCTGGTAGCTCAGACTATCATGTATTTAAAAACCTAAGGTTTTTGTTCCACTGAAAGTTTTATGTTTTAACCAAGAAAAACAGGTACTTCTCTGTCATTTCATTCTTTATCTATTACTTAACTATGTCTATTAGTTTATAGCGGGAAAAGCTGTAAAACATATAAAAATACAGTTGAATTTCCAAAAATGTTTTCCCTATCTAATGTTTTCCAAAAGCCATCCCCTGGGCTGGATTGAAGCCTTGCCATACCTATTCTGGCCCCCAGGCCTTATTTTTGTCACCCCTGCTGTATACTATATCTGCTGAAGCATATATGTGACATATATACTTTATGGCTTGAGTTCAATGTTGGCTTCATGACACTTTTGCTCCCTGTTGGCAGGACTGTGGTCACTGACTTATGAGCAGGAGCTGACGACACCGCTTCACATCACAGCTGGCCGAGGCTTCGCGGACTGCCTGAGGCTCCTGCTGCAGCGCGGCGCAGATGTTGACCTAGCACCTGGCGGCACCACTGCGCTGCACGAGGCTTGTGAAAACTGCCAACCAGAGTGTGCCAAACTCTTGCTGATGCACGGTGCCAATGCCAATGCTGTCTCAGAGGACGGCCTTCTGCCTTTGCATGTTTGTACAAGCCCTGAATCCCTTGAGTAAGTGAAATCCAGTAAAACTATGTAAGGGTATTTTCATTCCTCATCTAGTTCAGTCACTCTTAAGCACCAGTACTTGAACTTGTATCCTTGTAGCTGCAAGGTTATATAAAAGCAAACAAAACCCCTGAGTATATTTACCTGAGCAAAAGGTGTATTTATTGCAGAGTAAACATTCTGTTGTTTCTGTCATTTCCTCCTTCAGGAGTTACATATTCCAGGAGCAGGAGGTGAAGCTACAAGTGACAGTAAAATATATTAAATTTGGGACTGCTGCTGCCCCTAGTTGTAAATTTTGCTGTAATATAAACAGCTGACAAAAAGCATAATGCATTAAAATGCCTTTGAATCTGAAAGGGAAAAAAAATCTGAAGTGTAGGAACAACTGATCTACCTGATTCTATTAATCCTGTCTGCAGATGTGCCAAGTATCTCCTTCAGTATGGAGCTGCAATCAACGGCTGCACTGTAGATGAATATGACACTCCTCTCCATGTGGCTGCCAGGAATGGCCTCCCAGACCACACTGAGCTGTACCTGCGTCATGGAGCTGCTGTGGACAAACAGAACTATGAGGGTCTCACCTCCATCAATTCTGCTTGCTCACAGCCCCAGGAGGCACAGGATCTCCGTAATTATTTCAAGGTGTGTCAGATACTGATAAACGCAGGGGCCAACATCCACACTGAGGAACAGGACAAACGCACTCCTTTGCACATGGCCTGTAAGAATGCGAACCCAGACATAGTGGATCTGCTGCTGGAAAATGGGGCCTGTGTTAACAACATGGACTATGGAGGTGAAGCTCCAATGCACAACATCCTGAAGGTGGTGGCCTACAAGATTTCCCATAGTCCTGAGAGGATTGTCCGCTCTCTGCTCAACCACGGCTCCATTCGGGTGTGGCCCGGTGCTCTTCCGAAGGTAGGGACCCAAATGCTTGAATATTACATGGAATCAGAATAAAACGTGTGGAGAAGCATGCTATCACGGCTACAGCCAATTATTCATCAAGGTGGCTCATTTTGCATAATTAGCAAGTACTGCACATGTAACACCTTGACTAAGATTTCTTTGAAACACTACACTGTTCCTTGCGATATTCCAGACTTCACAACTTCACATTCAAATCATTACCATCTCATGGCACAACATGAAGTGTTGCACTCTCAGCGGGAAACAGACTACAACTATCAGTGAACCCACGTGCACTACACAAAATGCCTGGTTCCTAATTAGGCAAGTGTTAATAGGAGATTAATTAGCACTAATTGCATAATTTCCAGTTAAACCCCTGGAGGGAAGACCAATCTGTTCATTTCACAAGTGTTTAATTACTTTATTTCTTCAGTTCTATGGAGTCACATGCTTGCTCGTGAACTTAAATGTTGATTGTTTAAATCGTACTGCTTTGCTCTGAGTTGTGATGCACCTTGCAGGTTTTGATGCACTGCTCCAAATCGCCACGCACTGTTGAGGTTCTCCTGAATGCCTACAGTCACCTCAAAGTCACGGACACCTGGGTTGAGTCCGTGTCAGAGGAGGTGTTTAAGGCAAGCTTTTTAAATGTGAAATTATGAATTAGGTTTACCATTTTTTAATTATTATTATTATTATTATGTTTAGTTAAATGTTTTAGTCTTCATTGTCTTTAAATTAATACTTTTAAAGTGACCCATCTCAACCCATCTTAGGTAGAGAAAAATATTGTAGTTTCTTATAAATATGAGGGCTTTTAAAAATGAAAAGAACATTAAGTAATTTATCATTATTTTATATTCAGAAAGCTATTTTTTAATATAAGCTGATTGCAAAACTAAACTCAGAATATCAAAGCATCAATATAGAGCCATCAATCTAGTATCAGTTCATCAGTTAAATCTATTTTTTGTGTGTTTCTGTCCAAAAAAGGAACACAAAGAATTTTATGAGTCAGTCTTCTCCCTGGAAATGACTCCTCGCTCGTTGCAACACTTGGCTCGCTGCAGTCTCAGGAGATTCCTGGAAGGCCGGGTACACAAAGTGGTCCCAAAGCTCGATCTGCCCAAGTTCATCAAGAACTATCTTCTCCTGGATTTCAGAGGATACATTCACTAAAAGTCCAATCTGAGTGTGAATATTTGTACCAAATATCGATGGTGAGAAAAGTCCAACAATGTGAATCAATACACAGATTTTTTTTTAGGTTGCGTGCTGCCATACATAAGATTTTCAGGAGGCAGACGCAGAGTCGTTTCCTGTCATGTTTTGATCCATGTCTCAGCGCAGAAACACGTTTGATGTTGCACCACAAGAGGGCGCTACAGACTAGAATTATTAAATTATGCAGTGGGGCTGCAGCTATATTGGTTTATATTTTCTTTACTTTTTTGATCACTTTTTCTTTTCTTTTTCTCTTACTTTTACACTTTAATTTAAAAAGGACGACTTGCTTTAAATTGTATACATAGTTATTATCATAGGTCAGCGCTAGGGAGCATAGTAATTATGTTTTGCACATCGAGTATTGCTATCAAAATATTTGCATTAATCGTTTGAGATGCCTGTAATTATATGAATATATGATTAAAACAGGCTTTAAATGAAAATAAAGTTTTCCACTACTGCTGCATGATCTGGTCATTGTTCTTTTCATGTTTCGTGTTTTTATATTTTTCTGTCATGTTTTTGCTTGTAGTCATTTTTCTCTGTGTGTGTTTACTGGCTGTTTTGTCATTGCCGCGTTTTTCTGGAAATTACTAATTTATAACACAAAAATATTTTAGGAAGCACCGGTATCCAATCCAGTATGCCCTCAAAAATTTAAAATTGAAATCAAATTAAGCAGAAATATGTTGAATAACTTTTAGAGATATTTGAATGTGTGTTGTGAAATTATTTTTAGATTTGGTTTTTGAGGTTAGAACAACACAGGCGAAAAAAAGAGCGCTTCTTCCGTTCCATTACTTACTGGGTGGAAAAGTTTAGATGGAGACGATCTGGACCTTTTTAAAATTATTACACGGGGGGAAAACAGCTTTAATGTGAATTTACAGACAGCAGATAGAGGTTCGGTATCATTTTTATATCCCTGCCGTATAAAACTTTGTTTTTAGTCATAAAGAGGTTGAGAACACAGGCCCTATTTTAACACAGTTTTAATTGGTCTTTAAGAAATGAAACAGGCAATCAGAATTTCGTTCACAAAGCGCGCAAAGAGCAGCAACGTAAACTCAGAATAACCCGAAAAAGAAAGGAAGACGAGCTCGGCAAATGGTTTCAGTAGATCAAAGCGAGGTGCTGCTGAAGTCACTTGCAATTATAAGAATTAGCCTGCCCTGGCCCTCCACTGCTAATCAGAGTCGGTGGTGATATGTTTATGTCCTCATGCAATCAGACGACCAGTTGGAGAGCCCGGGCACCCAGGACTCAATAGGGCTAATCATCATCAGTTCCCATTGCCATTTAAAAGGTGAGATGATCTGCGATTAAACCAGTGCTTAAGAAAAGAGATTTTTTTTCTTCCCACCCTATGCGACTTTGATCAGGGACAAATTACTTTTCAAAAAGCGCACAGTAAAATTTGTGCTTTATTTAGTTTCTAAAAAAAGAAAGAAAGAAAAAAGCACACGTTGTTTTAATTGGCATATGGCCAGCAAAAGAGATTAAAGTTTATAGATTTATAGATTTAGATTTGGGGATTACCGGTAGTAACTTTAGCCACTGTGAGTCTGTGTCCACACTGAAGTTGACCTTACAAACGGCTTTTATCTGAATCTAATTTCGCAAGCAGCATCTCTCTCTCGCTCTCTCTCTACCTCGCTTGCTCTCTCTCCGGGGAGCGATTGTCGTGGCACTTCTTCTTTCTGAAGCCAAACGCATTGTTTTTAGCCGCGGAGAATGGGAGAAACATCTGCCTCTCCTCCCTCCCGACTCTGATGCCCATCGGTCCCAATATTTCAACAAAAGCCACCGTTGTTTTATGCTGTCCCTTGAATCCAGAGTAATTACTTATCATCAATCAAAATTAATAATAGCTGATTGGGTTGGTGTGGTCAACGATTATAGAAGGGGAAGGGCTGGAACAGTCTCTCACACCGTTTTGCAGTCAATGGTGAACCTGGCAAAAGGGGAGGAGGGCTTGAGGAGGGGTGGATGAGGGGGGTGACTCGTCTATTTGGTCTCCACTGGGAAACTACCGCCTCTCAAGACGGCCAAAAAGTCAGAGGCTGAATAAGGAAATGAAGCGTAATTTGAGGAAGATGGATGAGCCCCCAGGGAAACACCCCCTTTTCATTCTTCTTGTATTGCAGATGATAACCAATGCGCTCTCGCCCTCTCTTTCCTCGCGCACACACACACTGTGCATCAGAGAGGGGTGAAGGGAGGAGTTGGAAAGAGGGGACAGATAGAAAGAGGGAGCGTGTGTTTATGTCTCAGTGTGTGACAAATAAGAGGGAAAGGGTAGCGCTGGTGCACACAACAAAGCGTCCGACTGACTGAAGCATTTAGAGCGCAGATATCCGAAGAAGAGGTCTACTTCCAGGGATGACAACACAGCAGAGGATCTACTTTCAATTCACGCTCTCTTTAAACTGAAAGTTTTGCTCGTCGTCGACGGAAGGACATTTGCTTTCAAGTTTTCACCGAACAAAAGTGTTTGCCTGCAAAATGCAGCGACCAGGCGGGCAAGGGACGGCGTTTTCAATCGATTCCCTGATAGGGACCCCTCAGCCCAGACCGGGACACCTGCTCTACACGGGCTATCCTATGTTCATGCCATACAGACCTTTGGTTATCCCACAAGCTTTATCCCATTCTCCTTTATCGTCTGGTATACCTCCACTCGCGCCATTGGCTTCTTTTGCGGGACGACTCACCAACACGTTCTGTGCCAGTTTGGGACAGGGGGTGCCGTCCATGGTTGCGCTCACAACAACGATGCCAAGTTTCTCGGATCCCCCGGACAGTTTCTATCCACCACAAGAGTTGCCTGGTCCACGTTTAAGCGCTGCCGACCCGGGAGCGAGAAGGCAAGAAAGCCCACACTCCGAGGAGCTGCACAGCCGGGACAAGAGCTCTGAGATGCTCAACTTCTCGGAAACTTTTCAGACAATATCAGGTAGGCTCAACCACTTCTACAAGTCATTCTCTTTCATTATATTTAAGCCTCGGGGGCTGCCGCGTAAAAGTGACCACTGTGCGTAAAATGCGATAAAGCGGAGATTAGTGGCCTCTTGGGTGAAGATGAATTAGCAGGTATAGTGTATAGTTCTAGTTAATCTCATCTTTTCACATTTAGAGCTCTTGATTAAAATGCATTTTACTAAATCCCGAGTATGCAGCATAAAGCGAAGCTTTATGAGGGAACTGCCGTTTCAGGCACGTTTGCTATTTTAAAAGGCCGTATTTGGAATGATTTCTGAACCAGTCTTTATTAAAGCATAAAACAGAGCTAAATGCCAAGAACTCCAGTCTATATGTGGATGCAGCATTTTCTAAGTTTCTCAGTTGCGGTGGAAACTTATGGAACAACTGAGTGACCACAAACAAACCGCTGATGATTCAGCATGACTGATCTGATTTTTTTCTGAAATTTTTTTCTGAAAAAAGTTCTTTCACATGATCTCTGCCAGCCTTTTTCCCCCAAAACACACCAAGTGTCGTCCAACGTTGTGAGACATCTGCAGCTGTCACCGCTGATTTGCGGGATCATAAACTATAAAATCACTAAATGCGTATGTTTGCGTGTGTTCTTTGTTTATCTTCGCATTTTAGGCGAGACCAAACTCTACAGTTCAGACGACGAGAAGCTGGACCTAAAATCAGCAGACACAGTTTGCAGCGACCGAGAGGACAGCTCCGCGGACAGCGAGAACGAAAGTTTCTCGGACGGCAACAACTGCGGCGCCCTGTCCCAGAAGAGCAAACTAAAAACGGGCTCGCAGGAGGCGCTACCGACCGGCAGCTCAGCAGGGAAGAGCCGGAGGAGACGAACAGCTTTTACCAGCGAGCAGCTACTCGAACTCGAAAAGGAGTTTCACTGTAAAAAATACCTTTCTCTGACTGAACGCTCCCAGATCGCACACGCACTCAAACTGAGCGAGGTGCAGGTGAAGATCTGGTTTCAGAACCGTAGGGCCAAGTGGAAACGGATCAAAGCGGGCAACGTCAACAACCGGTCGGGAGAACCGGTGAGAAATCCCAAAATTGTGGTCCCCATCCCGGTGCACGTCAACAGGTTCGCTGTGAGGAGTCAGCATCAACAAATAGAGCAAGGGACCAGGCCATGAACTGAGATGAAAATCCAAAAAAAAGAATATTATTAGAAACACTTGACTCTAGGTTCCACTGATTTGTTGAACGCATGAAGCACAAAAAGGATGTTCCAATTATTTTGTCTGAGGGAGAAGAGGATTTACTCACAGACAGACCAATTATTTGGCAATATGCTCTCATTTTTATTTATTGTTTCTGTTAATATGTAAATATAAATGGGTAAAAACTGGTACAAATGAGCACTATGAGATGCGACTGTAAAGATTTTTTTAAGTATTTATATGTAGGGCCAAACTGTTTTGTTGGTTATGTGCATGTCCTCATTTGATGAAGCTATTCTGGATTTATTTTTTTGTTTGTTTGTTTTGTGTTTCGTACAATTTGTTGGAGACATTTGCATGTAACTTAAGGCGTTTTTTGTTTGGCAAGTGTAGAAACCACCTTTTAAAGCTATTTGTGGAAGAACAAAAAAAATGTGAAGGAATTAACGACCAAACAAGAGACAACTGTAAAGTATATTGACCTAATAAATCGCTTTATACGAAAGCTGGAATCCAGGTTGAATCATTGTTATTAAAATGTAGAGCAACAGCTGTTGAAATCATTTGATTACGCTAAAATGAAAACAAAGGTGGCCTTTACTGTTTAAACATCACGAAAGATTATTGAACAAGTTCATTAAAAAAAAAAAACTACGGTCAGGCGGCTGTTTTGACTAAAAATATATCCTGATGAAACGTTGAAATTTTATCATAAAAAATATTTCTGTTCATTTTTTTTGGACTTAGAAGACCTTTTTAAAGCATTTTTTAGAGAGTTTCAGTGAGGCGTTAGAAGCACATTAATGTCTGTTTTTGTGTAATTTCATAGCTTCTGCTGCACATCTGTTAGTCTTAATTTCCTGAAGTTGCAAATTCTTTTAGAATCTATTAATTATTTATTTTATTTTATTTTTATTTTATTTTATTTTAGATACATCAAGGACCTGAGACGTGGAACAGTCTTTTTTAAGGTAGCAGCAGCAGTGATTGATTTCTCTTTAGGAGGCCATGTTGTCTCAACTGAACTGATGGATCCTCATTAGGCTGAGCACATTCAACACTCTGTAATGAACTTCTCTATCAGTCACTGCACCGACACAAACAGACATCAGCTCTTTAATCTCGTGGCGCTAAAAATGTTTTTTTGTAAATCGATCCAAAAAGAACTAAATATGAACAAGAAGTCATTTAATAGGACGCATTAAAGTCCGCTTTGAAGGCATAATTTATTGGTGCTGTGTCACCTAATAGATACGAGATACTTTATGCATCATTTTAATACAACTAATATCCCTCAGAAATGTCGACATCTTTCGAGATTTACTAAAATATGAAGTATTTCATCTTTTGTTTCAATGGCCGAAGTAGACGATATTTATAAGTTTGATTTCTAATGAATGTTATGATTGTAAGAAGCTATGTTGCTCCTAAAACGCGGATTTTCTTCAGGATACATACACAGACCTGTAGCTAGTAAATGCAGTTACTCGTCTTGTACTTACAGAAACAGACCTGAGCGAATAAAAGCGGTGCTAAATGAAATCAAATCGGAAATTGTACTCTACATGCCAGCAGTATTAACATAATCTCTAACCAGAAACAGCTACCCTATTACAGGAGGAAGGCTTGGTGTTTTTGTGAAAACTTTCATCACGGCCCTCGGTTTACACGCTGTCTCTGAGCTGCTTGCACAAAACCTTATGTTGGATTTTTTTTTAAACTTTATATCAGATGGTCTTCGTGATTCCAGAAAGATTCAGTAGACGTCAGATCACGTTTATTTATTTATCATTTGAAATATGATAATGGGGCAGGATTCCTCAGATAATTAATATTTCATGAAATTAAACTTTTGCCACAATAAGGTGGGTTTGGGTTTTTAAAAAAAAACTAATCTCAAATAGCAACAGACATCTATAATAATCTTTACATTTAATTTTCCTCACGCCTCTGTTGAATACAGGCTTGACCTCAGAGCATAAACAGACACTTCATGACCCGGGCACCCATGAGTAGTAAACTTTATTTCACCGTCCACCTCATGCATTAAGATTGTGACACTCACATGGGGATTCAAGGAGTGATGATCGTGTGAAGGTGCAGTGGAAGTTTGATTATGGTCCAAGAGCTGACTAACATAGTTGGTTATTTCCACGTCACTGTGCCAGAGTGCCACAGCTATTTCAGACCCCATGCATGCGCTGCATGGAGGGACTGACGATGAGGAGCCATGACAAAACTCATGATAGGCACTGGCTGTTATCACTGAGATCCTGCAGGTTTAGAGCTGTTAGTGTGGAAAGAAATAATATTGCTGTTATTATTAATGAATTATTAACGTGCAGAAGCTTTCTGGAGGAGAGTAATGTGTAGCAGACTTGAGTTTCTCGGGTTACTGTGTTAATCCATTCAAAGTTTCTAACAGTCTGTTCTTTTTAAGCCGCACATTCAGTAAACACTTCAATCTCGAGACTCCATATTCTGCCATTGTGCTACTTGAATCACAAATTGAAATATCAGAAGTTCTTTCCAGCAAAGACGTGTAACTATTCCCTCATTCCCACCTGCAGAGAGAGAGAGAGAGAGAAAGGGAGGGAGGAAAGCGAGGGAGCTCATTACTGGCTTGGTTGTGTGAGTGTGCAGGCTGCTCAGCGCCGACTGGAGGCCTGACTTCTTGGGAGGGTCCGGACGGTCGTGGCTACAGTGATGTATGGGCAGATGCATCAAATCGCACAAGATAAACAAGCGATGAGTTTCATCAGGGCCATCATAGCTTTAATTTGGCTGCCTAATGAGTCAGATCTAGTGGCGGAGATAAGAGTTGTCAGAGGCCCGGCTCTAATGAATTTCTTGCCACTTGTAATCAAGGTTGCCTGTCTGAGGGGGGATGATTAATGGAACCCTGGAGGATTCCCTCGGCCCTCAGCCTTCATTACAGCTAATGCATTCTCAGGCAAATTAACAGCAAAATGCAGGCAAAAGCCAACGGGGAAGGGGAGAAAAAGTAAGGGAAGAAGGAGGGAAAGGGAGAGAGTGATGGGAACAGAGCGTTTATATAAGACAAAGGAGTGAGAGGAGGGTGAAGAGGAAGATGGCACGGTGGGTATGAAGCAGCCAGGTTGGGCAGCAAGTAGGGAAAGAGAGGTCGCTCACTGAGAGGATGGGGAAATGAGTATGGAGACGTGGGGCAGTCAGGAAGGGCAGGGTGCAACATGGATGTACTGCTCAGACATGATGGAGCTGGAATTGATAATGGATGTTTAAGTCTGTGGGGGATTCAGGAGAGGAGAGAGGGTCAGGGCAAGAGAGGATATAATTACTGGTTAAAGAGACTGCAAGATTGAAAAGAGGAGGAAAAACAGGGAGCAACAGAACACATCCACATCAGGACAGGCAGCAAGGAACATGTAAGATAAACATTTGTTCAGTGCCACCTTGATGCAGCATTCATATCAGGACTGGGTGCATCACTCACTGCCGGTGACCTGCGGCCAAGCAGCTTCTGCATAAGGGAAGTATGGATTTAATGTTTGCAAATATGGTCTCGTCAGGTCTTTGTGTGCCCATCCATCAGCCTCAGACCCACCTCTGCAATCTCGGAGGCAATTTGTCTGAGAAGAGGTGGGCGGCAGAGAGCCCTCCTCACTGTTTAGCAAGCCCTGATGAAATATCAAAACACACGGCGGTGCAAACAAGCGCTCCAGTCTCACCACAACAAACACAAGTGGCCGGGGTCTGCCAAGACACGAGGCATGGTAATAAATTACAAGACCTTTTTTTTTCTCCCTAGGTAAGAACAGACAAGCACTAGTTTAGATATGTGCGAGTAAACCCTTTAAATTTTGACATTAAAGACCTTGAAGGTTTATAAATCTTAAATCTACAATTATTATTATTAAACAAAACACAAGAGTGTTACCTGATCTTGCAATAGTCCCACAGACTACCTTTAAAGGTTCATTTGATATCATTTTTTTACATTCCCTGGGTTTCATGGCCTGCTACCTTAATCTGAGTTAACTCTCAGCTCTTTGTAAGCTGAACTTTTCCTCCAAATAGTTGCTCATTGCTATCAAAAGCCAAACAGGAGGAATTGTTAGATATATATCTCATGATTAGTGCATAGAGGCCAAAAAGAGAAGGAGTATAAACGAAAATAAGTTCAAAGGAATGTGAGATGGATTTGATTTTTCATGACAGCAACCGAACACCTCCCATCTAATGCTGCTAAAGGATAGCTGGTGATAATGTTATTCTAAATTAGCCCTATTAATTTCCTCCCTCTGAGGAGACTCCAGAGGAAGGTCACTAATCCGCAAGGTGAAGTAAGCAAAGACAATACTACCCAATTACTAATAAGGAAGTTGGTTGAGAAAATTTGTTTTTAAGAGCTTTAAAGCGTGACATGGGGGAGTCAGTCTCCATTTCAAGGCAGCGCAGAGGGAGGAAGAGGAGAAACTAAAGAGAAACCAGGTGATAAAGAGCAAACAATGCTGGCCAACAGAAAGAGGAAGGGGATGAAGATATGCTGAGACAAGATTAGCAGGAAATAAGAAGTGGATTAGTGAGGGCTTGACTCCTCTGAACACAGATCTTTCAGTTTTCCCCACAGTGTTGTGCTGCCTGACACTAAGCCCAGCTCTTTATCTTAATCCTCTTTCAGCAACTGTTGGGGGTCCCTCGAGCAGGAAGTGAAGAGGGTGGTTCACTTACCTCGAGGCAGGCCTGGCTGAGTTGTTTCGGACACGAAGTTTGATGAAGGGACACGCAAAAGAGGAAACGCGACTTCTAATTTGAAAGAAAGCCTCACCTTCACCGTTAAGGCACAGCAAGACAAGAGATGGGAGAGACAGGAGTGTGATGGATAATGAGTGAGCGACACACACACACACACATACACAAGACAAATGCGTTGATTTCCCTAAATCCAGGGAAGGCTACATCGTTTTTATTTGAGTGTTTATTAATAGGTCAACTGTCAGCCAAGCATCCAAGCATACAACAAGTTATTCTTTAGCTTTTGATTCACGTTCTGAATGTAAAGGAATTACAATAGGAAAATGAGCAAAAAACAAAACAAAAACAAGAAAATATATTTACATACTGCATTATAAATATGTTAAATGTACATCATTATACACAAGTACCAAAGATGGTCGGTTAACGGCAAGACCAAACAGAAGTACCTTAAAAAAATATGCCAAAGAAGAAACAAACAAACAAAACAAAACATATTAAAATACGGTTTGTTGGTCAGGAAGACCGAAAACCATTTCAGTTCAGGAGTTTGTCTTCAGATAAAAGCATTAAGCTAATATTTACACTTCATCTTGTTTTCAGGGGAAAAACAGGCAGATTTCTAGTGTTTTTTTTAAATCATCTACAGTATGTAAATAAGGGTAATCACTGTACACGCTTAACTCCTCTTACTGATCCCCTTGGACAACAAAATGCACTCAATGAAACAGGTTGGTCAAGTAAAGATCAGAAATAAGGCCAGTATCACATTACAGTACTAGTAAATTCAAAGAAGTCAGTTTGATTTCTTTTGGGGATGTCTTCAAAGATTAATTTGACATTTTATTAAATATGCTTATGCGCCTCTTGCTGGGAGGAAGACAGGAAGATCGATACGACTGTTAGGTGTGCATAAACTCCAGAGCAAGAAACCCCAGAAATATAGGGACGTATGGAGTAACTTCTTTATTAAGCCTAGTTCCATCGTGGTAACGGCTCTGTAAACAAGGTGCAATGTACCTAAGTAGAACCTTTACCAAATGTGGTTGATAACTACTTCATATGGCTGCTCTGGAAAAACATCTGTACACAATCTTCCCATCAAGAAAGCAAATAAGCATATTTTTTTTTTAAATGTCAAAACTTTCCTTTACAGTATCTCCATCGCCTGGATGAACAAAACCCTCTTTTGACCCCATGGTCATTTTCAGTAGGCTCTGAAAACAGGAATACTGTAACGCAACAACGAAACCATGTAGATAAGGTACCAAGTTCATAACTTGCTCTGTAAACAAACATTCTGCCTATGTAAACACGTAAAATCAAGATGTTTTAAAACCTCACAAATGGCAGTTTAATAAAAGGAGAAATACACCCACATTGTGCCGACTCCATCTAAAGTCATTTTTACGTCCGAGTCCCACTTACTCTAAATGAGCTGGCTTATCACGTCTGTGGAATACTGTACATTTGTAATAATGCAAACTAATTATACTCGTCTCTCTATATATATGAACATCTTTGCTCATTTGAATCCCTAAATGTCTCACGTCAGTCACGTGAATGCGCGTTGTTAGCTCCCTGCTTTCGGGCTGACAGGTTCTCAGGGGGAGAGCACAGAGGTTTAAGGAGAAGGTAAAAGGCTGCTTCTCATCGACTAAGTTCAAACTTCTTATAAGGAATAAGGCAAAGGAAGAAGAACTACTTTTTACAGTGGTCTGTACATTGTTACACAGTTATGATCCCAAATCGTCACTGACAGTTTCTGTCTCCTCTCTGGCGTCCTTTCAACAACAGAAATGCCCACGAACACGCGAGCACAGACGTATCGTAGCGTTGTGTACGGACGCACGCGCGCGCGCGCACACACACAGTACCAGTATATGCATTTCACAGCAACAACAGAGGAAGTCTTCTTTAGAGTACCAAATACGACAGCCTTCGGCCCCAGGAGGCGAGTGGATATTCCAGGACGCTCACGGGATGAAATTGCGCGAATCTGTGTCAATTATCAACACAATCTTGTCATTTGGGAAATTACTCCAACAAAAAGATTGTAATGGCACAATTTCACTGCTTTAATCAAACCTTTGAATCTGAATGAATTCTGATTGAAGAGGAACGCGTACAAAGCCATGTGGCTCACTGGTCATAAAACATTATGCCCTTTAATTCCTTTGTAGTCACGGACACTTTTACCCGAGCATCACAATAAGGGTGGCGAAGGAAATGACTCAATTTCACCCGATAGGAATTGTGCAATCAACTCCTTTATGATGATCTGAATCCATTTCCCTGTAAATTAAGTATCTAAATCATTTGGACTCTTTAACTATAATTGCTTTGCCTTTGTATATGAATAGTATGTCAAGAGTTTGATAGCTGTGTTGAAGACATGCATCATTACGAAAGCCTGCAACAGCCACTGATATCAAGAGAGATTTAGTTTCTTTCCCACATCAGTGTTTTGTCACTTCTAAAACTATTCTTTACAGTTTTATGTTATTACACTTAGGATTGGAAATTTGAAGGAAGTTTCTCATTCACACTGTATAATCAGTTCACATCGCAGAAGGGGAAGACATAAAAAGGAAATGTTCAAGCATTAAGGAAATGCTTTTCGTAGAGTAGGTATGAATGCCAAAGTAAGTCATTTGTTTGGTTGACGCTTAAAAAACAAAAAAGCTTAAAGCTCATCGTGATCACTTCAGACCGAGATTGAATAAATTTAACAAACAACAGGAATAAAAAATAATAATATAAAATAAACAATGTACAATGTCCGAAACCCCAAACGCTCCCGCTTCTGTCAGCGCGGTGGAATATCTGCAGTAGGTCCGTCACTCCTGATACCTATCCGTGCGTACTGGTTTTGGGTTACACAGTGTGAGAAACAGAGGAGGAAGTACTGGGAGGAGACACGGGTGGGTTTAGGTGGGTGCTCGTCTGCAGCTGCTTTCTGGCTCCTACATGATGCTGATACTGCGGTTGAGCTCACACTGGGCGTTGTTGTTGTTGATGTTGGGGTTGCGGCGGCTCATGTTGGGTGTGGGCACAGAGGTCAGGCTGCTGGTGTCGTTGGGGCAACCGTGTTGGAGTAATATGTCCGCGCACTCCTGGCTCACAGCCCGCCGAGCGTAGGACAGCGGCGTTTGGCCGCGGGCATCTCGGCTTTTCACATCCACACCGTACTGTGGGAGAGAATGGTTGGCAAGAAAAGAACAAAGGCCAAATTTAGGACATAAGCATAAAGTACAAGTAACTACACGTTATTTTTGGCACGTCCTCTGGAATTAATGCTTATGATTTAGGCTCATTGATTAGATTTAGTAATAATGTGATACGTTTTTGATTTCCCTGAAAGCACTCTGTGAAAAGCCCTTTTTTGGTGGGGTGGTACAGTACTGTGCAGTCTTGAGCCATCCTCCACCCCCCATTTCTTTGTATTTTGCTAAGAAAGTTGGAAATACAGCATATAAGAAAGACGTTGTTACATCTGAACAAGCACAAAAGCCAACATTTGGTATGAACACCTGTATGTATGACACAGCCTCTATTAGGCAAGCTTTGTACATTGTAATGACCTCCTTATGTACTGAGACCTGTTAGGGCTGATTTTCAGTCCAGTTCTTGTATACACTGTTTTCTCCTTATCTCCTCTGTACATAGTGATGATGACTAATTAAAAAATGGTTCTTTGCTAAGTTGTGAGTGCCGTTTTTATACTTGAATATACTATAATATACTTGAAAATACTAATATTCTATAATATTTTGCCTCCTACATTTGCCTTCCCCCAAGGTTCTCCTCTTTTTTTTCACATTGCCAAATGAATTCTTCCATGTTGTGAAATTATGCCCAGTTACTCACTGAAATACCTCTGTTGTCCATCCAATTCAAAATGCCACCTAATACTAAGTACTTAAGTGCTACTATTTATACCAAAACATACAATGAAACAGTAGTTTGTGTAGATTTCCAGATAATTTCCCCTAAAATCCCTTTTGAATTACTTTAAAATCATTTAATAAGTAAATTTAAAAATATTTTTTCCATGACTGACAGTTGCAAATGCTCTGCTGTGAAAGCAGAATTCACTGCTTCAAATGTTCATCCACCTTTAACAATGCTCCCAACAACGCTCAGTGGAGCCCACTCACCCAGATGAGCAGCTGTGTGATGACTACATTGGCCATAGCGCACGAGAGGTGCAGAGCGGTGCGTCCATCTCCATCCCCGTAGGTCTCATTAACCTCCTCCTTGGTGCCATGGGCCAGCAGCAGCACCACCAACCTTAGGTCATCCTCCACCACCGCCCGAAGCAGCTGCTGCCCCAGAGGCACATCTGACTGGGGCAGTCCCACCAGGAACAGCTTCTGCTCGTACTTGGCTCGGATCCAGCGCTCCTTCTCTTCCCTGGAGGGAAGGAAATGACAGGGGCAACGCAGGTCAGGCAGGGTGAAACATGACGAACACGCTATGAGCAATTTCGCACCCAAGTTAAAGAACTTTCTCGAAACGTATCTCATAATTCAGAGGCCTTGACGTAAAGGCAAAGACATGTACAAAAGGAGAAATGCAGACACACAGGGGAAATATTAGAGTAATTGGCCTAAGAGACTCACCGGAGTGCAGTGACATTTCTAAATTATTAGAGCACAGGAAAGTGACTAGCCTTCACTATCACAGTGGGAAATAATACAGCAAGATGTGCTGGAAAGATGAGAGAATGCCAAAGGGTGTGACGCTTTGGGCAATATTCCAGTTTCTAGTGATTGTGGTCGTCAGCATGACCGTTAAAGCCTGGCCAGCTTTCTAAAGGTTACACATCCTGAACAGCATGTCTGCTGTGGACAATACGGGAAGGCGGGGGACGTATTTTTATCAGCACTGTCGGCTGTCAGTCTGAACTGGTGGATCCCCTCCACAAAAGAGGCAGTGTGTCTCAGAGCCCCAGTCTCCCTTGGGGTGGCTGGGCCCTGAGTCAGATCGATGGGGCTGAATGGCAGCCAGAAAGGGACAGTGGGATGTGGGGCTCCTTCACTCCAGCCCGCAGCAGAGAATAGAGGATGAGGGAAGGCTCCATCCTCTATCACCAGGCAGAATTCTATCTATTGCTCTCCATCTTGACCCCCCATTTCATTCTGTGCCCACATACAAACTGTACAAATAGGAAAGGGGGAGAAAAAAAAATCAATATCAATACGCGAATGACTGAGCATGCCCAGTGTGGTACTAACCCGGTGACCCTGTCAGTCGGTGTGATAAGAGGAGCAAAAAGAGGCTGTTGTTTGGATTTGTGGGTGAGTGACAGAACGGGGAAGGTTTGTAAGGATAAGTTAAAGCAGCAACGCTGGCTAGAGTGACAAGGCTCTCGTGGGACTCTCTATCAGCGGGTCGAGGCATAGCAGCAAGTACAAATGGACACTCTAACTCAATTCAACTGTATTTCATCATCAAATAATGGCCAGCTTTCATCATCATTTATTAAAAAATTACCTTTGGATGAGAAGTGGAAGAATCTGTCTCTACACAGTGAATAACATTGTGTATGTATCAGCTTACTATAAAGACCTGGTTTACACAAATGAAGTAAGTCAGTTCTACATGCTCTGGTTTAAGCTACCCATCATGTAAGATTACATTTGTGAGTTTTGTTAGTTTATCTGTTAATATTTTCCACTCTGTAGGTCCCTCGCCAATTTCCCCACAAACTGAAATGCCCAAACATAGCTCACAAATATTTTTTTTTCTTTCCCGAACAGCTGGATATTTCTTGGACAGATTAAAAATCTGTGGGTTAATAATAATAATAATAATATTTTTATTTGTATAGCACTTTTCAAAAAATAGGGTGCTTCACAGTATTAATAAAACTTACGCAGTGAAGATAAGTACATATATTGAAACATACAGACACGTAAACAGACTTACGGTCAGACACACATACGTGAAAATAGTTGCAAAAAAATGGCCGAAAATAAAAGGGGAAAAGTTTAAGGGAGCGCTAACCAATAAAAAGTCAATTAAAGCAAATAATAAACTTTTGAAGCACACACTAATTTATATCAGCAGAAGTGCATTCCCTGTGTTCATCATAGGAAAGGAACGTTTATACAAAGTGCTTTCCATCAACAGTGCAGCTCTATGGTATGGTCAAATTTTTGGCTACGCAGATACTGAAAAGGATAATTTCACTGTTGTTTTTAATCTATTCACAGTATTTTAGCAACAGATCCTGTTAGCGACATCTCAATCAGAAACAACCATTTTAAAAACAGCAACCAAACTTCGCCACTACTTTTTATTGCCTTAGCAGCCCGGTGTCGAGGCTGCCGACTTACCGCAGACAGCAACTGTGTTCAGACTCATATGTCAGCTGCCAGGCTTACTTCACAAAGCAGTCAGTCTTGCACAGAGCAGCCTGGCACCCGCCCTAACTACAGGAGTTAAGGATGTGATGAAAAAGGGGCAAGTCTTCTTCTATCAGCACCCAAGCAGAGATTGATTAACTGCAAAAAAACCCAGCAGCTCATAAAGCTACTTAGCCCGCATCTCAAAACAGCCTTAAAGTAATTGCTCCTATAGACACATGGGTACATTTTTTTTTCATTATGACCTCAAAGGGAATGTGGTAATGTAATGTAATGTAATGTAATGCAGCAATGACGGAGAAAGCCCCCCCCCCCCCCGCTACAGCATAAGCAAATCTTTTCTTTAGGCAGAGGGTATTCTGTGAACAACAATACAGCCCTAATAGCAGGCAATTGCTGTGGCTCAGTTTTATGGTGTAAGACCTCCATCAATCCCTACTCAGTCATTATGTGGGGACAAGCCGGTTAGCAAATCAATTGGCCTCAGAATCGGTGGTCTGCTCAGAACAGGAAGGGGCCGTCCTGCCGTCCACCATTATTTCCCTTCTTTACAGCCAAAGACATTTAAGTTTGTCAGAAATCTGACTGACTGGCTGTAATCCCGAAGGCAAACTCTACAACCTTTAACAAAAATCCGAGCAGGGTTAAAAACAACCTGTTGTCCAAAGTTTGCTTCAGAGAGCTGGACGCTGAATGAGATGCTGAATCCGTAAAGCCCAGTGAATTGATATGAGCTAAATGAGGCAGAAAGTTAGCACCAAGATGTGAAAACAAAAAGGCTGAGGAGAGCCATTAGGAAGACGTCAACAACTCAGAAAGGAGCCCTGAGGGCACTTTGTTAGCCCTCACTACGAAATCAGCCCTGGAGACCTGCAGAAAAAGGCCTCGCTCACTGCTGATGCTGTGCTTTAAATTCAGCAAGAATAGACAGACCAGAAAAAAAAGCTAGAACAGCCAGGCAGTGGTTTAAAAACAAAAAAACCTCAGCTGCTGCCACTTGAAAGAGTGTGAAAGGAAGTGAAATGGTAATCCCGCCTCTGTCTTTTGTTTGAAATTGAAAAACAATCCAAACAGAGGCAGGGTTTAGACAGTCGGGGGGGGGGGGGGGGGGGGGGGAAACTGAGACCCTTGAAAAGGACACTTCCTCACCGCAGGAGGAAGAAAAATAAAATCAGCAGATTTCGCATGTCAAAGTGCCAGGACAGAGTAGCAGGGGAGGTAAAGAGGGAAAGGAGAGTGAGCTTCACAGCATGGGGGGGAATTTTGAAAATTGAACTGATGGTTAGTTCTCTATATACGAGCAGACATCTAAGCACACAGACACTAATTTCCCCACCCAGGCTCGAGCACATAGTTGTTCTAAATTTCTCTGTCGCTTAGGGATTAGAGGGGATCTTAAGGTTCCCAATAAAAATGCCTGCGCCTCCAACCAAAAAAAGAAGAGGTGTTTGCTTCGCCGCAAACTTCCTCCGTCATCCAGAGTTATCTCACGGCCGATCACTGCTGTTTAACTTTCTTTCGCTGGCTTTGATTCCAATGTAATCTTTGGGCAAACATCAAAACACTTACTGACTCTAAAGTGGAAATGGGATTCCTGCTTAGAGCTGGTGTCCCCTTTCATTTTCCTATGCGAAGCCCACCTAGATAAAAGCAGCCTTAACAGTGGAGAAAGGCCTCTTTTATAATTCTATTAGAGCTCCGTCCCTCCAGCTCTCCGTTGAGCAATGGATTCTGACCCTGACTTAATTAAGTGGCAAATGGCAGAATGATTCTCCTAAATCCAGCCCACGGAGTCAAGAACACATGACTGAATTCAAATAAAGAGGAACAAACAAGGATAATTAGTCAAGCCTGAAAGACAAAGGCAAGCAGGAATTTATAGGAAGGGAAGGGAAACTGAGACAAAGCGGGTGGAGCCAACGGTGGAGGAGCCACAGGAATGACCAATCTGAGTGCCTGCAATAGTGGTGCCTTGGCCTGGAGGAACAGGAGGATGGCCATCGCACATCTTTCACATGCCGAGTCCTCCTAAACTATCAAAGCGTCTAAGCTCCTCCCACTCGTCCATGATCATCCAGAGTCACTGTGGATACATCAAACAGACGCACTGAAGGGTGGAAATGGCAGAGGGAAGGGTCTTTGGGTTTGACCAGCCTGAACAGACTTCACAGTGGGGGTGGGCAACTTGTATGGGACCAATTCCCATGCAGCCAGCAGCTTCACTTCCACAAACCGAGGGGTGGGTGTGTGTGTGTGTGAGGGGAGAGTGAGGAAGAGGGGCAGCAGCAGAAAGACAGAGAGGGGGCTCAGAGGGAAACTACTGAGATGAACAAAAAAAAAAAAAAAGAGCACACAACAGGGAAAGAAAGCTGGGCCCCAAAGCATCAAAGGTTGCTAAGGGCAAGAAATGAAGGAGCAACACAGTAAACGCCACAGCAAGAGTGCTAAATAAGGCCTCCTATGGTCCAGCGGGTTACACTGTAGACATGGTGTGCTCTGCTCTGAGAATAACAACACAAAAGAATTAAGACAAATATTTTACAAGTGGAATTGATGCTGCTTCTCTCGCTTCAAGAGTGCGGTCTGAACAGATGACCAGAATTCAAAAGGTTGTTGTGTTGGGCTCTAAAGAAAGGCCAGTGGAAAAGCATCTGGCTGCTGTAGGCAGGCAGAGGGATGAGTTGAATATATTGTGACATTAATGAGGTTGTCAGCCTCCTCATGATGGAGTGGCTGTGTTTTTGTGCCAGCAAGACTAACACCCTTAAATGCTCATGCTGTTAACCCCTGCTGAACCCTCGCCTCACATACAAAGCTGAGGGGACGACGAGCACATGCCCCCCTTAAGTGTGCGTCCCAGTGCACGCAGGTTTTAAAAAAAAAATCTCGATCACATAAAGCAGTTGGGTTGGATTCTTTTTCTTTATTAGTCTTTATTTTTTAATGCTAACAATATTGAATCTTAATTTCATGGCTTAGGCCCCTTCTTCAATGAAGCAGTCCTTCCTCTATGTCCACCTGGCCCTGAAACCCGGTGGCATGTGGGCAATTAGTGACTACAGTACCACTTCTCCCACACAGGGCTAATTACTGACCTGTGGGTTTCATTTAGAGAGAAACAGAGGCAGAGGACATGGTAAGGCCCAGTCATTCATTTGTCTTAATTAATTACCCTTTCCTCCACCGGGGCTCCTGGCAAGGCCAACTATTCTAAAATCTCTCTGGTGAGTTGGTGTTCCCGCACTCGTAACCTGTGAGTAGCCTGGAAGCTTTGCTCCATGTTTTGGGAACTAATATGCAGCACAGAGGCCAATCTGGTGAGATCCTAAAACAGAAGTTTATGGCTGATATTATTATTATTATTTAAAGCAGCAATAAAGAACTTGGCAGGGCACGCCAAGGTGGCACTGCTGGAGCAGAAGGGGTTAAAAAAGGCAACGGGGCCAGGTTTGGAGAGGTTAGCAGTGTGATTCATTTTTATTACCACGCAGCCCCTGCAGGCGGCAGGAGTGGCAAATTATTTCTGAAACAAAGTGGAGGGCTCTCATCAGAGCTATTACCTGCCTGTGGCCGAGGGCAGCGCGGAGCCTACAGAGGGTGACAGTGAGAGGCCCACGTCAGTGAGGGATAGCCGTCCACATCCGTCCACGCTCCAGGACATCTCCCCCAAATGAGTCTTGGTGTCTTGTGTATGTGTTTCATTTTTTTGTGTGTGTGTGTGTGCACGGCAAAGGATAGGGGTAAAGTTAACCGCGAGACCTCTCCCACAGTTTCCGTAAAAATAATCTGTAGTGTTTTTCTATCACAAACATGCCACGCAATTAGAGGTGACATGCAAAACACAACGACTCCCAGGTGCTAATTAAAAGAACAACTCCCCTGCAATATGCTGACTGCAGAGATCAGCCACAATGCACAGCTCCCGCAGATTTATTATCACACATTTAACTGTATCCTGGCCAGATCTGACTTCTGCTGTTAGCATGTTGGCACTACTTGATACTGAAGAAGCTTTACCGCTCTACCAATAAATAATTATTTATAAATCTGCTGGCTGTAAGGCGTTAGCACAAGAGCAGTTTAGTTAATCGAACTGCTTTCCTTGTTTCGTTCTGGGAAGAGATCCTATAAGATGAGGACTAAAAAAACTGAAGAGAACACGAAAACCAGCAGACTTGGTGGCTCATTAGAACCTGAAAGCCCTGAGCATTTATTGGTGGATCAATAGCAGTTATAACTGCATTATAACAAGCCAAAGAGACTTTGTCTAACATGCCTATTCCAAAAATATTCAAATTTAACACCAACTTAGAAAACATTGAGAAATATTTATCTAATGATAACAAAAATCCTTTAAATGCACGCATACTGGTGCGTGGGTATTTATTTGTGAATTACATTAATTGCATTATTCTCACACGGACAAAAAAGTCTAGTTAATAGCTCATGCTTAAAAAAACAAAACTACAGCAAATAAATTACTACCATTGCAAATGATGCTTTATTGGTACCTTGCATTCTTCTGCAAAAGCAGGTAATCCTACGTACATATCCATGCATATTAACACGCTTTCTATTATGATGTCTGTAATCATTCTGTTCTACGCCAGCAATTGCACTGCTGTGCAGATCCGCGTACGACAAATCTATATATTGTGTTCTTTCGCACCCGAATATCATAAGCTAAAACAATCTTGTGGATGAGTGCTTTTAAGTTAAATCTCAAAAATGCAAAAGGGGTAAAACTAGTCTTGCAGGAGACATTCTATCAGACGCCGACTTGATATTCAGGTAGTTACTGAATCGTTTAGATTAGGTGTCACTAATGTTTAGTAGAAGTCAGGAGCCATACACCGCCTGCCTGGGTGCCATCACAAAGCTGCTGCATGTCACCGGTGTGACACAATTAAAATTCTCCCTTATGCGCGGTGCTCAATTTAAGAGAAGCACCCACAGAAGTGGCGTCAGAATTCAATAAAAATAATAAAAGAAACCGCATCCCTTTAAATTGGTTTGAATTCATCATTCAGGATAAAGCAAAATAGTCCGATGCAAAGCAGAGCAGAAAGTCCAGAGCATCTAAATGACCGGTGTCCATATATGATATTTCCAAGTTCTGTTTTTTGGCTAAAGATTAGTTATCCTGCAAATGAGATTTATTGTTTGACAGTGAAAACTAATGGAGATGCTGCTCCGGGATAAGATCGGATTTTTTAGACAATGAAGAACCTTCCTGCTTGAGGCGACGTGCGACTGACAGCGGTAGGGAGAGAAATCAACATCAATAATCTTTCATCAAGTCCACAGTGGAGCACTTTCACACAGATACCATTCAATAAACAACTGTAGGCCATCATTCAGGTCTGAACTGGCCGGAGAGTCAGAGAATGAATCCAAGAGGAAAAATAACTGAAAACTTGCTCAATGTTGCACAGATCATTTTATGTGGGCCAACTGTGAGCAGAAAAATATGCATTTCCTAAAGAAAGTAGTTCATAAAGGATACAATTTGCAGTTTTACAGCCTTATGCTGCTTTCTTATTAAGAGATCTAAGCTATAATAAGTGATTTCAAAGGTTAAACTCACAGGAAAAAAATACTATGAATTAGCAGCAATGGAGGTTACACTCATAATTAATGAAACTCCAACAGTAAGTTTTGGCATGTAGCAACAATATGTTATAAGTGTAATATTAACTGTTTATATGCCACTTTTGGCTTGTAAATAGCACCACTGTAAACAAAGTGTGCACTGGCCTAAAATGCACACATCAATCAAGCCATAGTATCACCCGAAGGTTGGAATTAGGCCGGGAACTGATGACCGTTTCCACTCATAATCACTCAAGTGCTTATTAGAGTTAGAGGTTTCAACCGATTAACCTATTTGTAGTCCAAAATACTACAAAAATAAATGACCAGCTCATCAAGCTTTCATAGCCCAACGTGACATCTTCCTAATACATTCTCTTCCACACCAACAGTTTGAATTTCACTAAACGGTTCCGGTACTTATATCGTGCTTTAGTTGAGCACTCAAACCACTTTCTACTGCAATTCACCATCTTAGTGCTTTTATGTAACATTTACACACTCAGACTCAGGGTTCAGTATTTTGCCTGAGTATATGTCGACACATGAATTGTAGGAGCTGTGGAATCGAACCTCTGACCTTCCAACCAGCAAAAGACCCGGTCTATCTCCTGAGCAACAGCTGCCCCAGTGCAATAGTCCTTTCATGTTACAAAGTAGGACCATTATAAAGTGAGAGCGGTTCATTTATGTTTAACACATTCTTGCTATTTAACATATTATACTGTCTTAATCTACTAAGCATTGGCTTAAAATGACAAAACAAAGATGTTACACCTCTACCATGTTAAAGTCTGTTACATTAAAATTTTAAACCTAACCACTATTTATGTTTCATTATAAGACAGGTTGGCCACATTGATTGGATACTATCAAAATACATCTACGTTATCAAGTTGGTATGAAAAATGTTTTCTAATTAGTTTGCAATAAAAAGGGTCCCTGTAATGCCATATTGTTTTAATTTTATTATATATTTAATTAAAATTTGGAAAGATTTTAGTCTCTGAAATGTAAAAACAAAGGTACTAGCAAAGAAAGTAACCAGACGTCCTGCTTTCTTAAAGTTACAAAGCTGTGATGTTAAACAGTCTAATGCCACCAGGGAGACCCTACAGACAGTCTCTGTGTGACAGACAGAGTGATGACCCAGGCCTGTATGATGGATATGTGACAGGGCAGCTTGGGACCTGAGGGCTTGTCTCTCAGGGTGGGGTTTAGCCCTAATGGTGTGCTTAATTACCTGCACAGCCACACAGCAGATCATTAGTCAGGCGGGAACGCTAGGCCTCACCTGTCACCAAGAGATAAACAATCCTCCTACCAGATCTCAGAAGAAAGGGAAAAGGTATTTGTCGGGGTGGGTTAGGTTAGGACAGGCGTTCACAAGGTGAATGGAAAAGTGTCATTTAAGAAAAACGGATTAACAAGAGCCGCTCGCCAGGATCTAAAGTAAAACACACTGGCTTTGCAAACAGTGCTGAGAAAGTCCCAGACTTATCGGCACATGCTGGATCTTAAAAGAAAGCCTGAACAGAGAGCTGTTTCAGATGTGGTTTTGGTTTGCTAATTTTCTCTTGATTAGTACTTACATATCAAATGACAAACATGATGGATATGAAGCTAGTCAGAGCATTTATCAGGCAAGTGCAAAATGATGTCACATTCCTCTGGTGAAATATGGTTTTCCAGTGGACAGAGGGTCAGAAGCATAACAGAGACTGTTGATAACAACAAAGCAGTGACTGATACAAGAGAAGCACAGCGATCAGTGTGTACAGGATGGACTGACGCTCAGACATAAAATACTGTGTTTTTGGCTCAATAGGCTGACATTTATGGACCCCTGGTGCTTCTTATGGAGCATTTTGCGATGTGAATTGCCTCTGTTCAAATGTGGGTGGCTAATAAATGGCAGCTAATGGAGAGAAGACAGCGCTGCCTTCTCATTCTATAATCTCTGCACGCTTCATTAAGCAGCACCTTTATTTGTAGAAGTATGCTAACCTGGTGCTGTCGCTCCCTGGCTTGGTGTACCCCTCCAAAGCGCCTTCCCACACACTGTTGGCCATTGCGTTACCGATGGCAGTCATCACCATGCTGAGCTCCACCGGCCAGTCGTCCAAGTCAAGAGAGCGCACGCGAGACAGGTGGGTCCCCAGGTTCCTGTGGATGCCTGAGCATTCGATGCACATCAAGGCACCCAAGTTCAAACTGGCCCAGTCGGGGTCTGCGTGACAGAAGATAGGAATTAATAAAAAAATTAAAAGTATTAACAAGAGATGCTTTGAAAGCCTCACCAGGAAATTTGTGATGAACCTATTTTGAGTATGGTTTAATGTTGGTAACCTCTTCAGGGAAAAAAACCCAGTACAATTAAATTAGTCAGACAAGAATAATCAGTATCTGCCAAAACTGCAAGATGCAGTACTTCTAACAGTGCTGAATACTAGTTCTAACTTGAGAAAAGCTGGTAGAAATGACTCGATATCAAATAAAACCTTTGCAGTTGCTGTTTGGTCCCCAAAATGTAGTTTTTTGCACCTTCCCAAATGTAGCAGCACCTCCAAATGCAAACCCAACCCACTTTTATTATCTAATAATATGACGTCATAATTTTCATATAGCATTACCAACTCTCCTACAAAGTGTTTAATGTTCTAAGTGGACTTTTTTGTGCCCTGTTGCACTGTAGGTGCATTGTATGGAAAGTTTTTAAAGTATTTTTTGACAAAACTAAGGAATCTGGTTACAGGAGTATGAAAACTGAAGTTTTTTTTTTGTTTGTTTGCTTTTACGCACGACGTGATAAATTAAAGATTAAAAAACCCTCTCAAAATCTTGACCTCTACTACCTTTTGTTATGTCACCAAAAGAGGGGAAGAATGTTGGGTTTTTTGTCTTTAATCTGTTCCTTTAATATCTGTATTTCATATGTAATAGACAATGTGTTCAGATGTGTTTTAACCGTAGAGAGTTATACTCACTTGGTGCGTCACAGTCCACACAGAAGCTATTCCCCCTCATGTTTCGTATGGACTGAATGGCCATTGCATCACTTTGGCTGCCCAACCGAGACTGTGAGAAATGAAGGTGAGAATAAATCAACGGGAACTAATTATTTCACTGGCGATCACGAGAAAGCAAACAATTATAGCTGGACTCAAATTATAGACAACAAGCAAAGGGAGAGAGAAAAGGTTTTTCAAAGTCTCGGGAAAAGACACAAGCAGAGAAAATATGAATATGAAAATTAGGATGTGTCTCCCCAGTATGCTGACACAAGCCGTGTTCTATCTCTGATGTCTGTCACTTCTAATAAGAGATCCCCCACACTGCGGTGCACCTGTCTGACAACCTCCCACATGTGACAGCTTGAAGTGGGGGAAGAGAGGAGGGTGAAGGCGTGATAAAGGTTGGAAAGAAGGAGAAAAAGAGGAATGTAAATTAAGTGGGAGAAATGTAGCACGATGATGACGATCACGACGATGTTTTGATTAGATGATAATCGCCAACCCTGTCCAGTTCCTCTGATATTCTTTATCCTTCATGACAAACTGTACCTTGTTCTTTATGCTTTCACAAGACTGCAGGCTGGCAAAAATCTGGCTCTCGATAGCTTGGACCCACAGTTCCCTCTCCTCATACGTGGACGCTTCAAAGTTCCACGTCTGACCCGTCAACGACACAATCACGAACTCAAAGGAATCCTCTTGCTCTGGAAAACAAAACAAAAAAGACACACAATATATTAGTATTGATTAGATAATTAGATGCTTGGTAAGAATGTGTATAAAACATCTTTTGGTCATTTTAGCCTCTTTTAACAATAAATAGTACAGATAGACAAGAATTATTGTATGAGAGTGACGTGCTGCAAAGTTGACCAGCTAATATATTAGCTTGACTTGACACTGATAGTCATGAATTAGACCTAAAACAGATGATTTGAAGTTCAGCTCAGAAATCGGTGACACATCCAACGTTAAACAGAAAAATTGTGTTGGTGGTTCAACTGGAAACACATTGCTAAAAGACAATCAGAAACCACTGGAGACTCAGAAAAAATACTTATACCGCATCAGGGTCACAGTCACTGCAAAGTTAGCTTTATAACCTGTAGAGTCTCGAGCATTATCTGCTTGAGGTTGCTAAAGTCAAGGTCACCAACTTTCACCTCCCCTTTTGCCAGCACACTGGAAGTGGATATCTGAGAGATCACTATGTGAGCTATCTGTGCAAACACATCGATAGACATTGCTTATTCTTTGAGTCGTCAACCCTTCTGTAATCAAAGATGCAACTAAATGATGCTTTATCAGAGGCAATCTCACCAGCAGACACATTTGTTCTCTTAAAACTCTGGGATTGGTCAACTCTTGCCTATGTCTTACCAGAAAGACTAGTCTGGGAGGCAATTGTCCTCTACGGTTTTTGATATGAGGCTCTGGCACTGGTCAGGTTAGTTAGAGCAGAGCACCAGAAGAATGGCATTACAGCTCATGTTCTTACTTCTTAAAGCAGAGGCTGCTTTGTTGACAGTTACAGAGTTCATTGCTTAAAGCTGACAATGTGCATTTGATAAAATGATGTTTGTACAGCTCTCACTTGAATATGATAGTCCAAGATTAGCTCTCAATCTTTATTAAGCATCCTCTGGATCAAAACAAAAAGTAGAGGAGGAAAAATATCAATCCTGTTCCTTTTTTTTATTTATGTGTTTTAAACTTAAAACTTTAAAAAATGCTTCCCATGATAATATAAAATATATCTATAATCATCTGTGGATTCACTTTAATTATATTATTTAGCTATGATTCACTATACGAATGTAAACAATGAAGCAGACAAACAGTGGCAGTATCAGATGTGATGCTTAACATTTTGTTGCAAGTTTTTTGTGCTATATTTGTTTTTCCTTTTGAGCATTTTAAAGCTAATGTGGTACTGCTTTCCACGTGTGTTCTTTCAGGAGGCTTACTAATTGTCAACAAATGTCCGATATATTTATGGATGTGGAGTAAGCAGCCGCTCCAAACCAAATGCGACATCTAACTCGTGGACACAGTCAGAATTTTGCATTTCATGGCTTTGATTTGAATAACTTAAGCAGTGACTTGACTTGCTCAACTCATAGAAGAGACTATCTTGGTTCTCACCATAGGAATTTGATACTTACTTTGACTAATCGCACTACAACTTTAATGGCACACGCAACTTTGCCCAGTTCTTTTTTGGAAATGGTAATCTAATTGTTTGTGTGTGTGTGTATAAATATTATTTTAATTAACACACCATTTTGGTAAGTTTTTATAAACAGAAACTGAAAGGCACTGCCTCAGATCTGTCACTTTAGCCCCAGTCACAGAGGGAACCACTAGTCAATAAGCAATAATGTGTGGGAGCACCACTTACATTTAATTCCTGTGACACACCTGCCATTCATTAGAGTGATTTTGCACAGTATTATAGCAGGACTTAAATTAAATCTTAGACAGCTTAAAAATGTGTCTAGAATTGAAGATTTAGACTGTCGGAACACCAATTAAGGCCAGATTTGGGTTTTCATGCAGAGTATACCATTACTAGCTTTCAAAGAGTTTTTGTAGATGTTTTGTATTGTTTGTAAATTAACTGCCACATCTCCAGCAACAGTTATTAGTCCAAGATAAGCAGGTGCTTATAAATATTTGTGTCATATATCCTGAAAAATTATTTTATGAATCGACTGAATGCTAAAATCTACTACCAAAAATTTAATCCTTTATCCCCCAATTTTTCCTCCTCGTCATAACACACAGATACATTTTTAAACCAAGCTGCTTTGAATCCATTTTTCCATCCATTCACTGTGTTTAACTAAGATTTATGAAAATGTCACCTGTCGTTTGCAAAGAAGAGGTCTGACACAACATATGTTCCAACACATGCTGTAATGATTCTGCTGTTCAGCAGCAATTCATTAACTCTGTACTGTACCCGTGTAACGTCTCTGGTCTCTGCACATGCTTGAGCTCATAGCCAAATGATTTGTAATTACCTAATTATGTCTATGCAAATAGTCATCTCATTTGCATAAACCATGCTTGGAGGACTGGAGGCAAATAGACACAAGAGGAAGGGTTTTTTCTTCTTCTCCTCCTATGTAGCTTTTATCCAATGGAAACAGTTCTACTGATAAGCTATCTGTGCTGCTGTTTACTGCCAAACGTGTTGACATAATTTACCATTAAATAAGTTTAAAAGTTTTTTAATTGCACAGATGCATTGATGCTTTTACTGCAATCCATTCCGAAATCTGAACACAAGGAGATGCTTAACAATAAACGGCTTCTGTATGAGTTATAAAATGAGGGCTATCACATGGCGATAAGATTGTCAGGCAAATCATCTAATCAAAGAAATTACTACTTTTTCCCCCATTCATAATCAATTCACCCTCCTTGCTGTGAGACACGAGCCTGTGCTGTTAAATGACAGATGTCTGATGGACGCCACTAATGTAGCGATCCCTGTGCCGCGGCGGAGAGCCATCTCTTCAGGGGGAAAGCAATAATCCAATTAGCTCGACGCCGACTTCAATTATCTGATTTAGTTTGTGGAATCGACTTCAGGTCACAGAGAATCAATAAAGACTTGGAAGCCTCTTTATTTAGACTTATAGTAGAAAAAGTCTTTATGTTGGTGTGACATAAGAAAACACTGATGGGATTACAATATTTTTTAAAAAGATAGAAGCCTACCATTAAAGATAAAGAAGCAAATAGGTGAAAGAAAATAAAAGAAAATTACATTTAGAAAAAAGAATAATTGCAATACCCACAGTAGAAATCCATTTTTCTTGTCAAATATACCTTCAGGTACAATAACTAATGCATCTGATTATAATTTGTGATTTTCAGACTCAAATGTTGTTGTACTTGTGTTTTCATCTTTTTAAAAACCTGAACAAAGCTAATTATTCTGTTGGCTGCCCAGGCAATAAATTGGAGGCATTAAAACACTTTCATTATGGAGATTAAAAAAGCGACGGATGGCTGGTTTCTTAAACTGATGAGTATACAAGACAAAACAAATCCAATTCTCCATGCATAGTAATGCACACACGTGAAACATGGTGTAACCACGGAGGTAGCACACGATTGTATGCAGCAGGAATCTTTATGTGTGACCCATGTACGGTCATTACATGCAGCTCCACTACACAGTGCAGCAATTCAGCTCCACGTGAGCCGAGGTCAGAGTGTTTCAGTAAATCTGAGCGTGAACCGAGTGTCAAAGGTATCGCTGCTATCTCGCAGGCACCTGCAATGATGAGCTTGTACAAGCACCATTAGCGCTTCTGTTATTACTCAATTGTTGCGGTTAGCACACGGCTAACAGAGGAACCATCACCTTCTCACATTAACATAAGCATTAACCTCCTGACCATATCAATCTGGGAGCCTAAGGTCAACAAGTTCTTGCCAATTAGAAGTAAATTACCACAGCTCTGCGAGTGGGCGGACGAGGAAGAACACAATTTAAAGCCAATGGAGGCACAAACTGTGAGGAATGACCAAACTATGATTTCCCTCAATTAGCATGGCATAATAAAAAAGAAATTATAGTGTGATGGCCATAAAGCTAAAGAGGAAGGAACAGATAAAGATACACATCTTCGTCCGACATTAAATGCATCATAAAACTGTTCAGTCACAGGTTCATTCGCAACTTGATGGCACCTCGCAGCAACACAAAAGCACTTTAATTAGCAAAACATTTCTTCAAGATACAAAAATAGATGGCAAATAGTTGTTGTTTTTTTACATATTAACTACACTGGACTTACATGAGTTCAGATTTTTTAAGTACCTCTGCTTAAGTAGTTACATTGTGTAATTACAATGTAATTACAAAGGAAGATACTGTACCCCCCCTCCCCCTTTTTGATTTCATATTTAAGTTATATGTTAATGTGAACAAGTGAAGTTATAAGACAGACTGTGAGCAACCATCATTCATCTTAGAGAGACGGCTGTTTTTCTGACTTGTTATGATCCTGAAAAACGTGTTCAGGCATTCATCTGTGGCAGGCTCGACTACCGCAGTAATGTAGTCCAGTAAATATTCTTCCAAAAACATTAGAGGAAGGCTGCAGCTTTTCCATACCACTGCTACAAGGTTATTAATCACATTTAATGATGGAAAGCACATGATGCCAGTTTTCTCAGAAGTACACTGCTTCTCACATTCAGCCTGAAATGACCAAGTTACACTGATGCCAGTCGCTTTATGTGCCAAACTGTTCAATACCAAACTGTCAGACATGCATTATTCCTCACAGAGACAAATTAATTAGGGATACAGCAGTTATTGTCAGTTCCGCCCAAGCTTCAACTTGCTACGTTCTAATTTTAAGTTGTAGAAAAGCAACCAGTACGGCTCGTTGCGTTATACTTTTAAAGACACACCTCTTCAATCTGACACTAGAATTGCTAAATAATAATAGCCACATCTAGAGTCACTGAAGCATATGATCATTTAATCAACATTACATCTTGGGAATACAAGTGTAGAATAAGACAAATTTAGGGTTTCAGTCAGAAAATTGTGTTTCTGTCACTCATATAAAAAGTGTGCTTTGCTGTGACGTGACATGTGTCTCGTAACGTGTAACTGCAACTCGCACAGATATAAATGCTGCCGATGGAGTCGGCCACTAGCACAGGCTGCGTCATAGGCTCTGCATAGATTCAGCGCAGGAGCATGATTCAGGCGTTACTCTGTCCAACGATTTCACAATGGTGGAGGGAAATATTCATTATGTAGATGCACTGAGAGTCATATGGAAGTCTATTCGCCCCTCCATTTCTCTCTCCTTCCTCTCTGTTCCTTTCTTTACAGTTTTATATTTCTATATAACAGAAACTTTAATATAACAGTTTCTTTTTCATGTTTTAATATGTTTGTGCTTTGCCTGTTTTCAGCAGGGCTTCGAGTCCTGCTCTCTATGTTAAACATTAAATTTTTGGATAGTGATCTACTACAAATTCTAAGTGGAGCTCTGTGTTATGTTAAGATATATATTTTGTTTGCTTTATTATTTATTTTAGTATACTGTCTTCTACACTTTGTACGCAGGAGTTTCTAGACCTGAATCCACTATTCACACATAATGCTTTAAGTGCATTTAGGGGATAGCTGTCTCCTTTGTGTTATTGTACCGATGTTATTGAGTACTTCCTTTATTATTGACTGGTTGCCATTAAAAATATTTACTTGATGTGCAAAAATCAAATTGAAACCTCACAGACAAGACAGTGACTCGAGGATGGTGCTTCCTCTATAGCTGTGCATGTGCAGCAGATGTACCATCGAGAACCTGTGGACCAGATTAGCACCTCAGGGGGTTTGGTGCTGAGCCCAGCTGTGCTGTCTAAAACGCAGTCTGCAACCCTGGATCTATCTGTCTAAGCCCTTCAAAGACCTCTGGAGACCGGTGTCACAAACCCTTTGAGATGACTTAGCAAACAGCTCTTCACCTTGAGGACTCTTTATTTCATCTATTTGCGTGAGCGCTTCACTGAAATGACAAGGTGCAGAGGTACATAAGGTGAGCTATTGTTTTGGTGTGTAGGATGTGCTGTTTTGTGTCGTATGCATGCATCAGGCAGTCACTTAAAGAAGTGCTTGCCGTTCCCGTGAATTAACGAGCAGTTGGGAAGAACAGGCCAAGGCGGTGCCATCTGTAAATGTCACAGGCACTGCTTGCTCATTTTACACATCATTAAAGCCAATATTCCTAACCTGTATCAGAGCAATCAGGAGCAGGCCATTACTGCGACAGGGGCCCCAGGGGAACCACGACCAAACTCCGAAAGAAAAAAGCAGAGAGGAAGAGAGAGATAGAGCACACTCTTTATCTATCTGACACACACAATTCTGCACACTTTTACACGCACACACTCGTGCTCAAACAAACGAGGAGCACACCTTCCAACAATAAACAAACACATGAAATCAGCACCAATACCACTACCCTAATAGCTAGTGCATTTAACAACAGAGCAGAATGAAAACAGGGCCAATTATACATGTATCTGTGGGCAGTGTGTATAGAGCCCAAATGAGAATCTTGTTATTCCTTTCCCTCTGTACTGTGGCGCTCAGAAAGCTAAGCCATTACAAGAGTGGAGGCTCCAGGGACAGCTTTCGGAAATGAGAGCGAGTCAGGGAGTGACAAAACAAAGTATTGAGATAAACACCCACCATTAGCACAGGCAGTTAAACCTCCATTTCCTAATCCCCAGCTGGACTCCAGAGGATATTAACCCTTACTTTACTAAGGTGCAGGACAACAGAATACTGGATTACAGCCGGACTCTCAATATAAGCAAAACTTTAGCTTACTATCGACTGGCCTGGGTTAGGGAACATAGTCCAAAAAAGTTTTGATGAATGAATATTATAAATGTTATAAAAGCAGTTAAACATTTTGCAGCAGGCACTTAAATATATTGTGTTACTAGTTGGGTTGGTGCACTGTATGCTAGGCGTTCTCATTTAACATCACTGCAAATTGGTTTTGTTTCTTTGTCCAGTTGCTAGCAGGTAAATATGTCATTAATTCCAGATTATTACACTTATCACACTCCTAATCCGCATCCAGTGGTAAGCTTCTTCAGTCCATTTATACCTCTTCCTTAGCCACAGTAAAGATGATCTGAAACGTGCTACATTGGTATTAAAGCCCATTTAGTTTTCAGGGTTTGCTTATTTAAGTCCGTTTGAGTTCTTCATGTTCATATATAAAGTAAAATGATTCCACTGGGTCGACTGTGGCAGACTGACAACATCAAATTTAGTTTAAATGGTTTTTAAATGAAAGATGATCTACAGTTTTCAACCAAAGTGAAGTTCCCATCAGCATCAGCATTCTGGCCACGATCTTCAAACTGATTCAATTTAACCTATCCAGTAATTTAACAAGGGCGGTTACCATTATGATTCTGAGAGTCCACACTTTTACAAACACAGAAATAATTTCCCCGATTCTCCTTTAACTGCTGATAAAATTACATCGAGTGCTTTCAACCACTTTAAACTCAATCAGCTCAAATTTTAAATGAAACTACTCAAAGATTTAAAGTGATTATCCCGTTTCTGCACTTTTTTTAATTCAAAAATTAATTTGTGAAACAGAGTACACTGAATCCAATTCTGCTCTGTCACAAACAAACGCTTTATTCTGAATGCCTCCAACTGAGAAAAAAAGGAAGATGTTATCTTGCATTTATGTCTTCTTATCATATATTATGACTTAATATGTCATATTAATGTGAAATGTTATGAATGGTTTTTAACTATTATCATGTCTGAGTGCTTTAATAATTTTAGATTCAGTAGGTTATACTGAGGGTCTCCTATTTGTTGATGTTTAGATGCAGATTTATATTACATTACATTTACGCCTAGAATTCATCATATTCATTTTTTCTGGAATTTTTACGTCTTTTTGTTACTGACAGTTACTTTGATAGACAATAAAACACAAATTCACATTCAAATTGCATCTATTACTACGATTTCTAATCAGGCAGCTAAGCATTTACTTATAAATATTAGGAGTGTAAGTCACATCAAATCTAAAATTATATTTATAATATGCATCGCTTTCGCGGAAGTGTTTGATTTTGACGCTGCAACTAACCTTTAATCACTCTTGCAAGAGCTACATTCAGACACTCCTTTGACTTCATCGCCCGAGTTTTTGATCTGTTACGGTTTGTGTTTTTTCTATGTGTTTTATGGGTAAGTAGATGCACTGAAGTCTCAAAAATGACAAAAACAATGACTCAAATTAAACGTTAAACTCCTACTTATAGAACAAAAAAGTTGTCAAAATGGCACGTTAGTTGATGATCTCATACCGTAATCTTTTCTAAATCTAATAGCAGATATTATACGTCTTAAATTTGACTTATAGAAGTTTTAAATAATAAAAATGTTCTAGTGTCTGAAGCAAGTTCCCTAAGTCTTCAAAAATGGACGTGCAGTTTGACGGCCTTTGTTTGACTGGACGTCTGCAGATCTCGTTATCGTCTGCACATCAAACACATTCTTATTTTCTTTTAATTTCTGCCACTTTAGCAAGAATAAATATCTCCACCTATAAAACTGGAAGCATCAGCAAGGAAGGTCTCGTCACAGTTTACCTCCGTCCCGACACCCCCCACCCCAGCTCACATTGGGCAAGCTAAACTCCCCAAAACAATGAGCATTTGATACACTTTCTTTAAAAGAGAAATACATTAATGATGCTCCCTGACAGTCTGCATTAATCAGAGGGGGCTCCCCCTGAACACAACTCTTTATCGGCCATCGATTTTCCAGTGGGTTTATGGCGAGCGACACATCGAGAGAGCTCGTCGCCGGGCGGCTGCTGGGAAACACATTACGGGGCTGTCAGTTGTCTCGCCATGCATCCTGCATCATTCTTTAAGCACATGAGAAGTTCATTACACCGCACAGCTCTGACAGTGCATAGGATATTAGGGACTGTGTCCCTTGTGCCTATTCTTGGTGCAAGTGCAGCGCATTAGACGTAACAGAGAGTTTTGACTTTATCCAAATATGGCTTCAAATTGATTGTGGAAACATGGCCTTGCATTAATTTGAAATAAAATCATTTTGAAGCACAATAAAAGCTAAATTACAAGAGAGTACAACGGATGACTCAAACCCATTTGAAAGTATGAGCCCATCTGCCGAGTGTTTAGCCTGTAATCTTCATACTAATGAACTTAGTTTTAACATAAGTCTAAATTTCTCTCCACTTTAGCAGTGATTTGGAGAAGCCTCGCTAACTACTGTAGTGCCATATTTGGAAATTATGTTGCAGCGACTGTCTCTCCAGGCTCCCATGTACATCCCACACGTCCCATGTTGACCAAAATGATTTCTCACCTTAAGACGCTCACGCTGTTTTGATTTATGATGCTTCACAACTACTAAAATTCAATTTCAGCCTGCATTGCATGCTTCTGATTTGCCCCGTAAATGAGATAAACTGATAGCAATTTATTCAAGGATCCCACCTCATCTCTCCTCTCTCTCTTTCCTGTTCTTTTAACAGGAGACACAACTCACATCCCAGACTTGGGTGAATCCAATATTTAAGCGATACGTCTGTATTCCAGAGCATTCAGCAGAACAGACAAGCTGATGCTAATAGAAAAGCTTGCAGAGAACAATGAGAGAGACAGAAAACAATGTGCATGTTTGATGATGTGAGAAACATTGAGAATCTGCCTCCTCCTGTCTGATTACTCTTATACTTCGGTCTCTGAAGTAAACCTTGCACCGTGTGGTACACTTATTGCCGAGATATAAAGGGGTTCGATAATACCAGCCATCGCTAAGTGAAGACTTTAATGTGACTGTGTAATTCTGTCAGGAGATATACATTAAGATCTAAGTAATGTCAAATAAAACTGAAGAAACGGGTGCCTTGGAAAAAAAAAAGGATGCTTGATTAGATACACAGCAGCTCATCCCATTTCTTGGAAGCTGGATCGCTGTTTAGAATGTAAATAAAAACAGAATGCACTGCTTTGGAAATCACTTTAAGGCTGAAAATAGTCTGTTGAAACTGCTAGATTTTACTGCTTTTGAAAAGTATATAATCATTTTGAATTTGATCCCAAGTACATGGTTCAAAAAAATTGGGGCATGCGTCATGGAAGACAATCTGCTCGCAGATAATTAGGTTAATTGGGAACGTTATTGAATATACATCTCCAAGAGACGAGACGGAAAGACTTCGTGGGCATATAGTTCAATAAATTAAGAGCATAAAAATGCAAGGAAGGTGGGATTTCATCACCATGGTACACAGTTTGTAATTTATTTAGCAAATCGTGGATGTGGCATTATCGATATAATAAAGCTAACCTCAGTGATAGCACTGATAACTTATATATCTGTGAAGGCACCATAATGCTTAATGATAAATACAGGTTTTAGAGCAGAATGGCTGCCATCCAGACAACGAGACCATGCCACGTGTTAAGACAGCGCGGCAGACACACTGAAAATATAGTGACCATTATAAAAAAATAATATATAAATGTATTACAAAATCAAATTGAAATATATTATTTCAAAAAACAGCAAAATGTCTCAATTTCAACATTTCTATTCTGAATTTAACAAATCTTCAAATGACTGCAAATCAATTCGATACAACGTCCCAACTATTTTGGAAACAGCGATGTCTGTTCTGAAGGCTAACTCAGAATATTTTAAGACTGCCAGACTACCCCTACAGAAGCCGATGTCACCACACACTACCCTAGCAATAAAAAGGGCACCACTTATCTCATACCACTTATCTATGTGATGCTGATGATGTTCCCTCTATATAACAATGTGGTCAGCAGACCCATTCAGACTTTAAAGAGAAGCTGTCAGAGACCATGATAAAAAAGTATAATGATTATAAATGCTAAGCCCCATTTAGGAGGCGTCAATGCCATTGTTGTTGTTATCCAGCGTATCAATCTTGTTGATTGATCATCCCGTTCTGGTGACATCAGTTTTATGGCCTCTGAAATGCGCCACAGTGTTTTCACAATGCCATCCAATTAGACTAGTCCATTCATCATTGGACTGAAGAATCATTATTAATTGGGTGGAGAGTTGACTGCCACTCCCCTGCTGAGGAGGGCCACATTCGCTATTCACGCAACAGTAAAATAAATGGAGGCTTTGAGGGTGAACTGTGCAGGGGGCCACAGGGAGATACAAAACTACACACCTTTATGTGTATCATAGGCCACATTCAGCCAAAATAAAGAAGATTACATGCACTTATTCCATGACGACTATAAGGAGTCATTTTAAATCTGATCACTGAATAGCACATATGTTAATAAAAACAGTAAAAGGATGCAAAGAAGTTTCTATAGTTTTTGTCTGTATACATTCATGCCTACCAGTTAGGGCTACTGTTTAGATCTGTGCAACTTTATGTATCTGTGTGTGTGTGCAGAGCAACCAATAACCAAAACTTTGAAGGAGAAAGAATTAGATGGCATATCTGGTAAATTTGGTGCTATGTGTTAAACATAGAAACACAAACTGTACATGTACAATCGCAATTTTTTTTGTGTGTTTGCTCCACAAAATGAAACTGAGTCTCTATAATAGTAGGTGAGTATTTTGCCAGTCTGTCCCCTGTGCAGCACTTGAAAGATTTATATATTTTTGTTCATTCTGCAACTTTTATCATCTAGCTAATGTAGCATTGTAACTTTTCATACCTTCATTGCCTGCGGATAAGCCATCTGGCTTTGTGATGCCTGTGCTCTTTTTCCGTCTGTGTTTCTTGCGGTTTGCGTGTGGCGAGGGAGGTGGCTCAAGTTTAGGACTCGTTGCACTGCCCACACTCGAACCGGTCAGATCACTCGTCCCGTTAGCTGTGGGAAAAAAAGCATAAAAGGGGAAACAGTTACTGTTTTTGAACAGCAAAAGAAAACACACTCTGGATTTTCAGCCTTATCTTTAAGTTTAATTTTTACTATATGATCATCAGCTTGATGATCGTAGTTCTGACTACTAACTGACATCAAACCTCACCAAACAAATAAAGTATGACAGGTATGTTTATTAATTTTAGCTCGTTTTAAACCTGATTAAATGCAGCTGTCCCATTGGTGGATCACTCATAGAAATGTGTAGAATAAGGTTCTGCTTTTTTAGACAGAATCAATTCTAGTCAAGATAATATTTCCAAACAATAGAAAAAAAACATCATGATTTATTCAAGAACTGTGAGGATGAACTTTGTTTTAGATTTGACATGTTGGGAAAAAAAATTGACATTATGATTTTCTTCTGGAGCTTCTGCAGGCAACGAATACACAGAGTAATGACTTCACGACTACTGAAGGAAAAATTTGACGGAGACAGTGAAGAAAAACAAGGTCATGCGGGATTTTCTGTCTTTTGCTATGATGATGCGTGATACATTTAGAAAAAGAGATGCAGAATATGGATGAAAAAGGGAATGCTGGGTTAAAAAATTTAAAATGACTTCATATGTATCCATAAATGACTTTTCCCTTGCAGATCAATATCATCAAGGTGACTTTGTGTGGACAATGTAGACTTAATATTTTGCAGATATACACATGTCTCAAAACTCTTACGTTAGTGGCACAGCAAGCGTTAACGCAATGAGTTACAAAAACAGAGATTGAAGCTAAAATAATAATAATAATTTTATCACATGTCCTAAAAAGGGTGAAAAAGTATGTTTGCACCATGTTAATTCCTGTGAAATGACAGCTGAGTGTTTACAATATTGAAAATATCATGAAAAGTAAATGTAGACTTGTCACAATCCAGTATTGCATCTACAGTAGGAGGAGTTCAAAATGGCTACGAGAGCTCTAAAAGTAACTGTGTAACAACTCCAGCTTTAGATGGTCTGAAGGACAGGTATGGGGCTATCACTGAACAAATGGTTACCTAAGTTGGCCTGCGGCAAAGCTCTTTATATGACTGTCTGAGAGTGACAGGGGGCTAAGAGTCGGCTTTGTTTCTTGTAAGTGATTTTATAAATGTGATATTAACCTGTGCTACCGTTGGGCAAAGGGATAGGAGGGATGGGACGATAGGAGGGGGATGTCAGCTTGCCATCTTTCTGATTTCCTGACATTTGACATCACTTTCCCTTCTTTCCCCCTCCGGATGCCATTATGAATCTGGGAGCGGGGGCCAGGGGCCTGGGGGAAGCAGGGAGGGAGGGCCAGTAGATGGGCCCCATATTGCTCTCATCTTACCACCCTGTGTGGTGCTGGCAGCCTCCTCCATTGTCTCCCATCAAAAGCTCATTGTAGTGTGGCAAACTCCATTCATTTCCCTGTGCACCGTCCCAGCCCCAGGGGTGGAGTGCAGGAGGACAAGGGGCTCAGGGATTATTGCTGTTGTCGTTGCCAGTTGCACATGCTATAATGTGCGGCACTGTGCCATTAGCCAGTGTACAACATTAGGCCTAATTCGGTCATTACCTTTGGGGAGATGGGGCTGTCTTGGAGGAGTAAGATGGGCTCAGCGGGGGACTGAAGATGCCTGAGCGGGGGTGGGGGGAGCTCAGAGGATCGGGGATACACTGCTCGAGTGTGGGCAAAATATAGGAAACGACACCTGAGACGAACATCATTATGCCTGCCCTCCAAATTATTCTTGATGAGAGTTAATGTATACAAACCGTAAAGTCATTACTGGGAAAAATTAACAAATTCATTAAAACGATCTCTAAGTTGTTTGAAAACAGGAGAAGTGTCTTTAAAGGTAATCTTAATATTTCAGCATAAATAGCAATGTATTGATTATATGCCATCACATTAATAAACATAACATTAGTGCATGAGCTGGAGCCCATATATTAGGCTCTCTGGTGTTTTGAATGGCAGCGCGCAGCCACACATGTAGCAGCTCCTAGTCAAGGCGTCTGTTTCAATTTCCCTGCTCTCTTACAACAGCCCCCCTGAGACGAGTCATTAGCTGGCTCAGACAGCTGGGGGCACAGGGGTCCTCCAATGTGCCCCCCACCCCCCACCCTCTGTTTCCTCCTCCCTCTCCATACCAGCGTCTGTCCCGCCAGCACAGCTCCGTATGGCGGGTGGAAGACTCGAGCTCCAACCTGCCTCCAAAGTGACAGCCAGCATTTGTTTAATGTCGCTTGAGGTTAAAGGGGAGGGCTGCCCCTCAGGGGGGCCCAACCGTGTCATAAACACCTCTAATTATCAATTTCTGCCCTTAATGTTGTGGAAAATGACCCCGGCACAGCTCGCTCTGCACCTGAAACATATATATATGTAAAAAGGTATACACACCCCTTTGTTTGCATCCACTGGGCTTTAAGAAGTTTGTGATATTCAGGTGTAGGAGCAGGACATTTAAAACTACAGCACACATCACTAAGCAACAATAGCAAAGCGTGTGAGATATAATAGTTTTATATAAAGCCCCTGAGTGGTTCTCAGCTCTAAATGATGCATGGCAGGTTAATTAAAATTTGTTAAGTTGACAATTATGAAGTTGAAAGCAAACTGCAAGCGAGGAATTCACCGTGGCATTATTAGCTGGCTGTTAGCGTGCATGAGGGCCATCAGGACCAAGCTGGGTAATGAAGCACGCTGGGGACCAGAAGTCTCTTTACCCACTCAGCCAAGATCACCTGGGCAGCAGAGTAGGTACGAGGCTAACCTGTGATTACAGTGTATTGCACTCCCAGCACTGAGATGACAGCTCCAGAACGGAGGCCATGGGTGAGACAGAGGGCGCTGCTAACATCTTTACCAACGCTACGCTCAAAATGAATAAGAATGAAAAATGGTGAGAGAGTGAGCAGCAGGGGGGAGAGGGTGAAGAGAATTGGGGGGGGGGGGAGTCATTTCATTGTTATTCAAGAGGCTCCGGGTAAGGAGCACTATGATTCCGCCAGGCCCCTTGACATGGCAGCCCTGCCTGTCCTCAATCAAAGCCAACGGCTGCAATTAATGGCAAAAATTAGAAACAATCACCGCCTCCCCCTTATTATCCTCAATTAGAGCGTACTAATCAAGGCCTGATCGCGCTCTGCTGCTCTCTCCAAACTAAATGTCAAACTTCATTACGGCCTGGCGTAGAAATCAAACGCCCCACATGCCATCACCCTCGCATTGGGAGGCCAAGGTGTAAAACACAGTGCCACAGGAAAAGGCTATCTGTGCATTAAGTGCCTGTGTGCTGATGTGCAAACTCAGAAGAGAGAAAAAAAACACTCTTATATAAATAAATTAGCAATGGTGCAAAAATAAATTGGAGCACAAGGGATTAAAAAAAGGGAAGCGACGCAAACTTTGCATGGACTAAGGTTTTGATAATCAGCACAGCATTGTCAAAAAATTCATATTTTCATATTGGCATGAAAACTGACACGGCTCACAAGCCCTTCTGCAATTAACAATTATTTCAATTATTACAGGTTAACCTGATAAATACTTCTTAATTAATCAACTCTTTGTTCCACGTAAGCATCACTTATTTCTGACAAAACAATTTTATACATTTAACGTAAATAAAATGTGATAAAATATAACTAGAAATATTATTATCAACCAAAAATATATCAGAAAACATGAAAAGATAACCTTTGAATGATGTAAAGTTTTACTTAATCAATTTCCCCTGTTTTAAGACCTGGCTCAAGGCATCGGTGACACTGAAAGGCAGAAGTCTTTTGACTTTGACTTTCACTCACGCATTGACAAAGACTTAAGTTACTGTCATCAGCCAGCCTATCAATTGACTGTTTGAGCCTCTTGCTTTTAATTCAGGCTCAAAGATTGAGGTGCGTGAAGGAGACCAGGATCTAAACAAGCATCCAGTGCATTAAGAATGGGTGTCTTTATGAATGCAAGCAATAGAAAAATTGGGCCGGGATTTAATCAAAAATCTGCGCTCAATATTCAAGAGATGCTACTACCTTGGCTTCTGCCTTCGTTCAATAGGTTTACAAATGAGGACATTCTTTAAATAATATGGAAATGGTTACCTGGCTAAGATGCATTCATTCTCCAGTGAATCATCAATCTGCTGTTTTTGCATCTCAGAATCACATTTTATGTTAACCTGCAACCTTCACCAAGGATAATGGAGTGATTGGGCATGGTTGGAGTCAATTCACATGGCAAAACATGAGCAGCCGTTACTGCGGAACACCCTCTATTGATTATTGAAGACACATTAGGAAGGAAGATAAGAGGGTTGCGTTTCAATCAAGTTTGTGTTGTGACAGCCCGGCATCACTTTACATTGCAGATCTGCTCCGCTACTTTAATTCACGTCCTTAAACTGTAAGGAGACATTAACGGCAAGATATTCAGCAAAGTTTCTGATGCTGCGTTCAGCGTAAGCCTTTAACTGTCTGCACTGACTATGCACTGATTACAGAGACACTTCTCTTCCTCTAACATAATCTATCATTTGACACATCGCTTCTGCTATTATTTTCAGCTCATTTGCCTCATTCAAGCTCATTTGTGGTTACCTTAAAAGTAGCATGAAAATAATTGAAGAAAATAAAATAATGGAGCAAATTGTATCTGATTTAGTTGAAGACTGGATGCTGGTTAATGAGCTATGTTAATATTAAAGGCTTTACAGTTTACCAAACATGAAAATAGGAAATTCTAGCCTCCTTATTTCCAATAGCACAATGTTTAGGAAGTCCTATTTGTTCTCTGCAGTTCGGTCGCCCAACCCGCATTCACAAACATCCCCACAGACGCACACACACACACATTATAATGCAAACACGCTCTGTGGAAAACAAAATCACATACAAACAGCCACTCACAAAAATTCTGCAAGAACACATACAGAATATATATACACACACACACACACACGCAAACACACGAACACACACACACACACTCATGCTCATTTATTTGAGGACCCCACGAATCTAAGTAATTCTGCTTTGGGCATGCTGCTGATGGGAGACAGGGGTAGGGGGTGATGGAAGTGCCTGCGTCCAGGCAGAATTGATCGTTTGGCAGCTCCAAATGAGAGACAGGCTTGTCTGCGGAACCACGAGGGCCGTGCAGTTGGACTCCAGCAGCGCTCGTAAAGTGCGCTCTTTAAACTGCCGGGGCCCCTGGGAGCCCATGGGGAGGGGGGGAGCCGCCGCCGTGCTAATGAGAACTACCAGAGTGCAAACATGCATGGAAATGACTGTTATTCTGTTGATGTGCATTTAAGTGCTTTTTTACTGCCAACCACAAAGAGAGGGAAATAACTGGTGATGAATGGTACCCCCGAAAAGCATTCATTTTCCTCTTCGGAAGAAAAAGAGAGGAAAACAGAAGGAGGAGGGGGGGCAGAGAGTAAGATGGAAGGTAAAGACAGGATGGGATTTGGGGGGGGGCAGTAGACATGGTGAATATATTTTCTTACTTCACTCAAGTACAGTGACAGGGCGAAATGTGACAAGGAGGCAGCAAGAGGAGATGCATCGATGGCGGAAAGTTAACCTTCACCGTTCCTCTCCTCTGAACATGCTGCTTCTATCAAAGAGCAGCAGCCAAAAAGGTCACAGCGATCACAGCTCTAATCAGCTAATTATGAAAATGAGGCTTGTTTCACCTGCCGAAGAAGCTCAGCAAATGGCAGCTCCATCACTCCACAACTCAGGATCAGGTCCCCTTAAGTTTATTTTAATACATTCTGTTCTTTGTGGCAATAATGAATTATATGCGAATTATAAGAACTCGGGAGGCGAGTGAGGATGTAGAAAGCGTAGGTGGAGGGCTTACGGGCTCCGCTGCTTGTACTGGTGTTGATGGCTTCATTCCACTGGTCGGCGCTGGACACAGAGAAGGAGCGCTGGTGCATGCCATCTTTACTGCCGCCAAACGCCGACCCGCCCGTTTGGAGGGATGTGCTGCTGTTGGAGTGAGAAGCGCCTGGAAAATAAAAAAAATTAAAAATTAATGCTCGTTTCTTATTTTGCATACAGCTGTTTGAATTCTTTACTTGCAGGATTGTTTTCTTCAAGCTCAGAGGATAATGATGTAATTGAGTTAACAGTTTTAGGTAGTTTCTACTGCACTGCAACACTGCTGCCACCCTATTTGTGCACATATCTCTGTCAACCAACCCCCCACGCACACACACGCGCGCACACACACACACACACACACACAAAACCCTTCTCCCTCCGCCTCTGCCTCTAATTAGCCCTTAATTAACAAGATACACTCTGAACGCTAATTATCTCGCCTCATCCCTCTGACTGCCACATCGATCTCCACTGGCGTCAGCAGGCGTTCTCCCCCTAACTTCCAATCAGGCAAGCCACGGACGCCTGGCTCTCTTTACTAATTCATGGGCTAGGCTGAACCATGTGGGGTCCTTCCCTCCTGCTCGTGAGTAGCTCCTACAACACGTCCTAACTACTCTGAAAAACTCATCGATATGCTTCCAGTCATGTGAGCGGAATCAGATTAACTGTCGGAGGTGGAAAATACAGCTCCGACAGTTAATCTGATGAATGGGAATCTCTCATGTGACATGAAAATATGTTCTAAAAAATAAATAATAAATAAAAGTAACGGAAAGTAAGTGCTACTTAAAAGTAGCGTGGGCGTCTACACACACACACACACACACACACATGCTGCATGACATTGTAAAAACAAGTCAGTTTAATAAGGCCAATAGATATCACACTGGCACTTAGAAGGTTAAAACATCAGAGGTTTTGTTATGGAAATCAACACAATTTTCTGATTTTCTTGACAAAGCTTCCTCATCTTACAGGTAACACACATCAAGGCCCTTTATTTAATAATTACAAGAGAATATCAGTTTCTGATTGAGGTGACAATAACAGAAAATATAGTGTGTGGCTCGTGTGTAAAGTAAACTAAGCGGCACGGGTGCTTGTTAGGATAATATGTCCTACTCATTATCTAGAGTAATAAGTGTATCAAATTCACATAATCATGTCTAATTAGTATCAGTAATTATCTTGTTGGGCCCAGGAATATTAATCTTCAGGTCCCAGAGGGGAGGGAGCAGAATCGCAGCAAGAATGGGAGAGAGAGCGAGGGAATCATGCTGAGGAGCACCGACTAAATTAGCATGCTGAAATCAGAGCGGAGGAGGAGGAGGGGGGGAGGAGGGGAGGGGGAGAGCCTTGGAGTAGGAGAATTGAAAAGAAAATGTGAAACTTTGTTTTCCAAAAACGTGCCGCATAAATTATATAGTTTTTTTTTTAAAAAGCTCTGACTTCTATACATTTGCTCTTGGTAAGTGTTTTTTTATTATTATGTGATTTTGGACAGCAGTGCACCACTGCATGTTATTTCCCAGAGCCAACGTTAGTGTTACTGTTTAAAGTTAGAGGCATTTGTAACAGAAAATCCATTTTTCCACTATTCAAAATGTGTTTTAATTCACAGAGTGCAAAGTTTCACTCTGTGATACCTTAAAATAGAGAGGAGAGGGGGGGGGGGGAAGGATTAGATAACTCCAAGGCAACTTCGATTGATATTTAAAATTCAACAATCATGTCTAATTGTCAAATTGGATGCTAATGATTAATGAATTATACATGGCTGTATCCATTAGTCCCCAGAGACCACTCCTGCATAAAGGGGAGGATAATGTAATTACAGTGGAGAAATAATCAGCTTGTGGCATTAAAAGAACACTGTACTCAAAGCTCCAGCCAGGCCCGACTCCTTTACATTTTATAGATTTAACAGTGGCACTACGGTGGACTGACAATGACGAAACATTATGACTCAAACTGAGATTCAAGGGATTAATACTCAATTGGAAATCTCTCACACGGATTTTGGTGTCATAGACAATACAAAATATTAGTAATTAATGATTATTGACAATATAACTGGATTTATTTTGAATTGTGGGTGAACCAAAACCCCAGTTTGAGGCCTCATTCTGTCCAGTCGCTGTTTAAGTCTCTATGAAAAACCATTGCAGCCATTTATGTTGACATTACATGAAATATAAACAGTAAAATAAGCAAATCCGGATGAACAAAGACTGCTTAGTTCTAAATATTAGACTACTGGGATGTTACATTTTTTGCCCAGCTTTATTTGTTTGACAGCTTTCCTCATTAAGCTTAGAATAATAGCATTTCTATAGATTAAACCACCCTTCTGCACAGTCATTAAAAATACTGTGCTATGTACCATAATGATCTACTTAAATTATTACTAGTGCTGTCAATAGATTAAAAAAAAATTAACTAACTAATCTCACAATTACCATTACAAATTAAATTATAATGTAATAATTTATTACATTATAATTTAATTTGTAATGGGGCATTATTATACTGGAATATTGCTATCTGTTAGACTATAATTCTTTTACCACTGCATCTACTTATTAAAAAAATATCACCAAAAAACAAAACAAATTGCTACTTTTCTTCAACACATTCTGACACTGATTCTCTTATAAAGAAAGCACGCTAAACATTTAACTTTTGTTCATTTCCTGCTTAAACTCTTCACAGAAAAAAACCCACTGTGGACTTTATTGTCATGTGTAAAAAGAGATAACAAAAGCCATATAGTTTCTACTGCAGGCGATCCAAGGCTCGGGTGTTAAGTACAGGCGATGGATTAGCGGGGAGCAGCTCTGCCTTGCTTCTCATTTCTCTTTAGGCCGGGCCGTCAGTGGGCTGATGAGCCGTGACGAGGCCTGACCCCTCCGTGGAGTTGTTCCCATTATGTACAAGTAGTGGGATAATGAAGCATTCATGCTAATGTGGGCCGAGCAACACATCATCTGCGGCTGTGTAATCCACCACCACCATCATCATCATGACCAACGCCCAGACGTCCCCCTTCGCCTCTCATACTGCGGCTCCTAATCCAATCACAAGTCACTACAGCATTTGCATTCAGACTTATGCATTTTATACAATGATTTCTTAAACTGTACGCAACAAATTAACATTAAAATATTGATTTTAGCCCTTGTGTATGAAAGTACAGCCTGTATTATCTTTGGAAATAGACATTTTTACGGATGCTTTCTTCTCCATTTCAGCTCCTTTTCAGATTCCATCTGATGACGTCTATTTCTATTGACAAAACAGATCTCGATACGAACAATTAACTCTCTCAGTGGATCTCAGAGGGATCCCCAGCAGCACTTCCGTGTTGCAATAAAGCAACTTTAGAGAAACAACATTCACTTTTAGATAATTAAGCTAAGCACATTTGGAATATGGGAGATGGTTTTCGCTTACCCAACAGGGTTGAGGGATTCAGACTGAAGAGATTGGGAAATATTTCAACTTGCCGAAGTTGTTACTGGCCTGTTAGTTAGGGAGTGTGTGGTTCTTAGTTCTGTAGCACTATATAAGCTGGAGACAAATCATGGCGCAGAGCTGGGAGGGAATGGGCGAAACACTTTTCTCCTTTTCCTCCCTTGTGGTGAGCGCATCTCTCCCTCCCAGAGGATTGATTAAAAGTGACTGGGCCCATTAATACTTTGATACAATGTATCTGTCGCTGGTGACACGGCAGGACGCATGTTAACAGGGAGGATCATATTTAAAATGGTTCCGCTCAGCACCCAGCAAAGGAATTAAACCTGGCCGCTTGGCAAACTCGCGGGCGCGTGCGTTCCCACATTTACTCTCTGTCTTCTCAACCTCTCCTCTTCATCTTCCTATCTCCCCCCATCCACTCTGCCCCTCCTTCTCCCGGTTGCTATCCCTCTTCTCCCAGTGATTATAAAGGTCTTTAGATCTAAGGAATGAATGAATTACCAAAGGCAAAGACAAGGCTTGTGATTTGGACGCTGTGAATGAAAAATTACCCCTTTGTTCCCTTCATCAATTGCATGTCTAATGAAATCAAAATCCCGATCGCATAATCAGAAGAGGGTCCTCCACCCGGAGAGAGACCTGATGTGATTTGTAACCTTTCTTTTCCTAAGTGGAGATTAAGGCAAATCTCTCTCACATTGTTCCCTGATGCAGACATAGATGAAAACTGAAAATGTTGGGAATTCATCATTGATGAGTCTTTTCCAAGAAATGATTATCAGGTGAAAACAACACTTTTGCGTTAACAACAAGAAAGAAAACAACCCAGTTGGTGGTGGGTTTTATTCTCCCCAAAACCTTATCTGGCCTGATTTTCACCGCCCTTCGTCCACTCAGACGACTCTCCTCAACCCTGCACTCAAGGTCAACACTTTGCAGGATGACACAACCTTGATCTCCTGTCCTGCGCTCTGTAAACTCCTACATCTTTCTGCTTGTGACTGATTAACTCATTCAGCTGTGGCAGCACCTTGGCCACATTTGAAAGTAACCTGCCCGGACAGTCCTAACGGTCCCTGGTGGCACATCTTTGGCACTGAACCCACTCTCAGCCAGTTAGCTTTAGCCTGAATGATGGAAACACTGTGCCCATTTCACAGCTGACGAAGGACCCCACCTCCCTTCGGGGATCACTCTGCTAATTAGTATTAATTACTCTTAATCCTAACCCCTAAATCCAATCACGGGCTTCCTCTCTATACGGCTGCCAGACTCTCAGCAGCCTCCAGTGGTACTGCTTGCTGAGAGAAGAGCTCTATTTTTAAGCCTGAAGGTGGAAAAATCCTGGCACGATGCTCAGGACTAAACTGCTTGCTGTCTCTGTGACCACTACAGTACCACAGAGGATGGAGAATAAGTAGGTCAGTGACTTAAAAGACAACGATAAACAACTGTTTCTTAAACATGGTTGCAGCATTTACTTGAACACAACTTGCGATTCCCTGTTCAGTAATATAGAGAAGTAATAGATTTGTCATAGATGCTCATTAAGTCATCAGTGTGTATACTACACGGCAGCTAATTTGCATATATGAAACATACAGAAAGATAATTAACCTGTTGGGAGCCATTTTTGTGATTAATCGCAAACAGAGGGCAATATAAAATTAGTAATGTAATAAAAGCCTAATTGAGTAACCATTACATATTCAAGGTATGATTTATTTCTTCTAAGAGCCTGAAATGTATATATATGATCTCTCTTAACTTAAAAGTGTCCATGCTTTTAAATTTACCAGCATAAGTGAGTGTTATAAATGTGGCACTAGCCTCTATACCATGGCTAAAATTGCAACTTTTATGATTAAGTTGGATCAGTAGATTATATAAATATACAAATCATTTCCCAATAGACTACATTTTGGACACTCCGAAGTCCAAAGGATGAAGTGAAGGTTGTACTATGGCAACAACAAAATAAAAATACTTGATGACTAGAACATGTTTTTTGAGATTTGTCCAAAACCACAATGATGTAAAAAAAGTCATAATAAAATTTTTTTTAAAAAGCTTGCACCACCATATTTGTAGTCTATCTAAGGGTGTTTTCACATGTGCAGTCCTACACTTTGCTCTAGTTTATTTGAGCCCAAAGCTGAGAGAACGGTGCAGGTTTAGATCTAGATGAGCAGAATGCATCAGGTGTGCCAGCTAACTATACCAAAACTGCAAAGTGTGCCTCTCTTGATACATTAACATTAACATTACTAAGCTGTATAAAGTTTTTAAAAATAAAATATTAAATCTGAAATCTGCAAAGCTGAGCAAACTATGAGCTCCTCAAATAATTAGACTTTGCTCACATTTGTGCTCTTTGTACAAAAGTGCAGTGTGATGTAAGTGTAGTGGACGCAGAGCAGGGAGGAAGAGGGTGATACCGTCATTCATGTTGTGACACAGCACCCTAAAATTATTAATCCTATCGTATCATAACTGTTTATGTGAAAAAAGAGCAGAAATTCTGCCCATTGGACAAATAATGAAGCAGGGATTCTGACCTGTGTTTCCTATGCCCAGCTGCAAAGTGCTGCGGTCCTTGGTCAGCCCGTTGGTTTTGGGACTAGCAGTGGGGGCGACGGTGGCCACTGCTCTGGGCGGTCGCTTCCCAGGCACCTTAACTGTTGTCCTCAGCAGGTCTATCTCTTTTCCGTGCACGTTCTGCATGTAGTCCTACAGGAAGTAATAAATAAGAGCATGACAATTGTATCAAGCAGCCTTCACCCTACACAAGCTCGTATTTCCAGATATATCCCACAATTTACCTACTTGATTACAGTCTGTGGACCAACAAGAATCCAGGAATTATAGAAGAAAAACAAATTAAAAGACTATTCAATTTCCATCCCCATTAGTCACAACCCATCTTAGACCTTCCACTACGGCTGCGTGATAGTGGGAAAATGATTGTAAAGCCATTATACATCACCTGTGCCCACGCCGTCTCTCCAAATAGCGAGATGGTAGGCTTAATGAATGCAAACTGTCTCATTCTCTTTCAATTTGGTCATTTGATTTGGTTTAAAGCGACTGCCGCCCAAATGTGGGAAGCCAAGGTGAAAATCATTGGGCTCAGCAGAAAAAGATCCAGATAGAGGCGAGCTCGGCCTTTGCCGTCCCCCCACCGGCTCCTCTGCTTTATTACCGTGTCATAAAGCACTCATTTCTTTCCCAAGCCTCCTCGCTAATTACCCAGTGAGCGCTCTCATTTCATTTTATTGCTGGAATTAACAGCCAGATCGAAGCGTGCAAAGCTATTAAGATGTGTGATTAAGCCACATTCAATTAGTTTCTACAAACAATTTAATTGATGTAGCAGATAGAATTAACAGAAGGTGATTGTGTGGATGGCTTGGCTGACTGCGAAATTAAAGGTTCCCCTCTTTCACTCTCAGGCTGCCTCCCTCCCTCGCGCCTTTCCTCAATCTCTCTCTTCCCCCCTTTTTTCCCCTCCTTTTCTTACTCCTTCTCTGCTCCACTGCTCAAAATGAGCTTGAGCTAATGTAACTGTCAGCCTTATTTCACCTCCCTCTGTAAGTCAACAGATTCATAGATTCATAGATTGCCCCGATGACCTGTAATAGCTGTAATGATCAAGAGATAGCCTGTTCAGTCAATTACATACATCACTTTAGCCTGGCACCGCTCTACTAATAACTGCTTGTAAATTAAACCACTAACACAATGTCAGAGTAAAAAAGACCACACACAGGGTTCATGTCTAACCACTGGGCCCATTTTCAAAGTTTGAGTTGTCTCATTAGAGACAAGATGCTGAAAATATCGCTCATTTCATGTGGCCGAATGATCTAGACATGCCGAACGCAAGGCTGGAAGAATCAGAGAGTGATGGAGGGAATCCGAGGGCAGAGACGGGCATTTCTGAGTGGAGCACCGGGCTCTTCAGCTGTCTGCTGCCAGCCAGCCGAGTGTTTAAGAGGTATTAGCAGCCCAGCGGGACTCTGACAAAGATGGATGTGGGAGGCTGGTCAGGCTCTGCTGCCATGCGGTGAGAACCATTATAAATACAAGCCAGCGTGAGGCCTGGGCGCGGCAGGCACGCAGCAGCACAGCCATGTCTCCATTAGCAGACACCGTGGATTGGCACCACAGGGTGGGCAGAGATGACCACTAGGACACCCCGTTTTTTAATACTAAGCTCAAAGTCCCAGGGTTTGCTAATATGGCCGTTACGTTACACACAGCAATAAGTCTCTGTTGACATCGTGTGCATATGTGGTTGCAATCCAGTTTCCTTCAGCAATGGTGGCAAATGTAATCGCATCAAGAGAATCGTGCTCAGCGGTTACAAAAGTCCTGCATTAAAAAAATCCAGCAGCACCCACGAGTACAAACAGTGGTGTAACAAACCCATAAAGCCGAGTGGAAAAGAAATAGCAAAGGAAGGAGCAAAAGTCTGTGTGTGGAGGTGGGGGGGACTCACATGTAAACTGGGGTGGTAAGTGAGGACGCCATTATCACACAGTGTGACATATTTCTTTTTCCACTCCTTGTTGAGGGATTTGCCACTTCGCTTCAGAAGGATTCCCTGTAAGAGACAAGCCATCACGGTGAGCATATGCTCCTCTCAGAGCAGCGCGGTCGATGATATGAGCCATTATGGATGTTAAATACCATAAAACAGTGCTGTTATTGTTATTACAGATTTGTTATTGCGCTTTCATGGAGAATTTTCTTGGAGGTACACCATAAAGCAAACAAACATCATATTAAATGACAATTATGAAACAGTATGGAAGTAATTACATTAAAAACAGTTTGGCAATTACCTAACAATTGCAATTAATCTCTTTCTGTTATAGCTCGGCGGCTGACAGGTTTAATGAAATGCTGCTTTTGCTTCTGCGCCCTTTTGAACCTACAAAGCTGGACAAGTTCCTCTGCTATAGGGACCATTCAGAAACAGAGACAATCCAATTTGCCAGACCTCCTCCCTGCATTCATGCACATAACATGCTGAACTCTGGAAGACCCCTCAATCCTGGGATTAGAGAGTGTGATCTACCCTCTTCAAAGCCCACTCATCTCTTATTCTATTCAACTTTATCTTCTGGGGCCTTTTAAGGCCTCACAAGGTTTCCTTATCTGTTTAGTAAATCCACTAGTAAACAATAGAGTTCCACTGCTGGAGGTGACCAAAGGCTGCTGAGTGCAAGGGCCAGGAGGCTCTCTCTGAGGTTAAATAGTGAGGAGGGGCCTGCTTAATTAGGGGATTAAGTCGGGGCAATGTTTGTGCTTTTACAGCCCGGCCCTGTGTGTGTGTGTGTGTGTGTGTGTGTGTGTGTGTGTGTGTGTGTGTGTGTGTGTGTGTGTGTGTGAGAGAGCTGAAAAAAGGGGGGTCAAAGGGGTAGTGTTTTGCTAGTAAGGACCATCCCGCAGGCTTTAATCCTGATTAACACATCAGGAAGAGCTGACCCTCGGTGACCTGGGCACCAGGCTGTTTGCCGACAATCATCTTAATCCAGACCCTGATTCATCTGCCACGACCCTCCACCCCCCACAAATGAATCCTGACTGTCCTGACAACTGGGCTGTACGCTGGTGCTCATAAGTACAGGCTTCATATCCTATCAACAAATCTGCATCTGAAATAATTGAATTTTACTTTACAGAGTAGAAATAACATTTTTATAATGAAAAAAAGAAAATCCAAATGTAAGCTTTGAAAAATGAGGGAGCAGGCCGGCTCTGTCAGATCCCGTACCACTGGGTACAGCCTGTTGTTTATTAAGATGAAGTATTGCTGAATTACTTGTACTGGAATACATTTAAGAACCCATAAGTTTTCAGACAAGATGAATCAAAAATGAGAACAATATTTTGAAACCATTTAAAGTTTTGATGGAAAATGAGGACAGGGAAAACACAGGCCATTAAATTAGAATTTAAACTATATATATTTTTTAATATTCAAAAGCCACTGTTAACCCTTTTGTAACTATTCATACTTGAAGAGGATTTTTTGTCCAGGAAGAAACTTGTGTCCTTTTGATCGATTAGTTGCTGACTGCCCGGGCTCTCTCTCAATATGGTCAATAAAAGAACTGTAAACACTTTTTAAACGTGTCTTTAATCATACAAAGTAAATGATGCAGTCAGAGGGCCTCTAGCAACTTTATAATGCATGTTTTACAAGCAAATATGTTCCTCATCTTGTGGCCTTACTGAACCATACACAAATCTATACACGCAATCAGTGTGGAGCTTCAAATTATTCATCAGAGCCGTGAAGCAGATCGATAAAGATGCTAAGGCAATTATGCGAAAATCTACGCATGCACACTAATTCTTCTGTTATTTTATGTGAACAGTTGCCCATTACGACTGTGATAAATATCATCATAGATCAGGTCACTTTCAATAACTGGAAGCCTGACATACGATTTAATTGAATTAATCATCGGGGCTCTGTCTCAGATTAGAAAATGGGATAGTGTGACATCACGAGGAGAGGTGCGGAGTCCAGCGCTTCCCCTCGACACTGACGTACACATGAGGGTGCGCGCGCGCACACAAAAGGATGAGTGTGTCAAGCTTGTGCGACACAAGGAAACGGGCCAGTTGTCAGACGCGCTCTCTGTGTCCACACAATTGTGATATCTACACAGAGGAGATAGTGTCTTTCTCTCCTTTTGTCAGATTACCAGGAGGAAAGCTGCAAACTGCCACTGTGGCTGACTGATAGGCCGGCCCTTTGTGACACACCAGGAGAAGGGAAAAAAGTGTGTGTGCTGGTGTGTGGGGGGTGAAGAGCTGCTGACGGCTCCTCAGCAGTGAGTGCATTGTTATCCTCACTCACTATTTTTATAGATAGAAAGTGCGTGTGTGTGTGTGTGTGTGGGGGGGGGGGGGGGGGGGGGGCATGCAATGTGTAATTTGGCCTGATGGTGTGAGGGTGAGGGGTGGGGGCGCGGGGAGTAGTGGTAATTAAGCTCGCATTGATGCTTTGATCTCCTTGATTGTGCATTTCACTGGCCTGGAGATCAGCTAGTCAGTCCCCCTCCACATGCCTCCCCCACCACCACCACACACACACACACACACACACACAAAAACACTCCATCTGTCCCTCCACATCTGTATGTGAACTGCATCCCTACCCATCCAAAAGAAGGAGTGTTTTTTTTTCTTTAGATAAAGCATCGGTTCTGATCTTGCCAAAAGTGGCTGCGATACTCAGGGAAATTGGCTGCGCACTTTAGAAAGGAGGTCCCACTAATGCACGGGCTAAGACTGAAAGAGTTTACACTAAAGATTGCTCTGAGGGGGATTTCGTTTAATCTGTGAAAATCAAACTCCTGATCACCTGTGGACTAATGAGCGTCTGCAGGGAATTACACAGATCTACAAAAACGCAGCCACTTCGCTGAGACCTAAATTACATCTTTGTAGAACAGCCATCATGAAGTATTAAACATTTTTAAAGGAGTTTTTAGCTGTTCTCAAGCTGCTGTTCTCAGACTCATAATTTGAACTCGTATTGCTGAATAAAAAAATAAATAAAAAGCCTTATCCATTACACAAACAACTATCGTTGCCCACGGAGTGATCACCTCATAGCCAACTATTTCTACTTTAAACACAAAGGAACGTTTTTGATTAAGAAAGCATCACCCTGCCATTATTTCAGCTAGACCCAAAGCCTTGGCAATTTTCTCCCACAGGGAACGAGGAGGTCTGGCAAAACATTTTCGAAAGAAAGGACAGTGTCCTCTATCAGCTGCAGGTAAAGATGATAATACAGGAATGCTGACCTATTTTCAAAAGCCCTCATATAATCAGGAGTGATTACTAATGAATGTACCATTTACTCCTCCTTACAGTCGGACCTTTAGAAAGGATTTAGAAAACGCTTTATTCGGTGGTTTGCTGCTGTGCATCTGTTCCATTCACTGCAGCGTGTGACTAAAACAAATATAATATAGGGAAACAATAAAGAAACACAGGTACAAAAAAAAATCAATAAATAATGACAAGATTTTTTAAAACAAACCAATATTAGACTAATATTCCAGCAGTGTTTGTGTAATAATCATTACCATTAAAGCTGTAGCATTTTTACCATGGCTCAAAAAAATCAAATAAAATGCCTATTGGGACAATATATAGATATGAATGAATGAACTAAATATTAGTTCAGCACAATCAGGAGGAGTCAGTGGTTCAACTACAAGATGAGACTGACCCTAAATAATGTTCTGAGATCCCGTAAATATTTGTTTAGTAGCCACAGTCAAAACAAGATATATCCTTTAAGGAACAGCTGAGGAAAAAACACAAAAATCTTTATTATCCACTAACAAGCCTTAAACTGTGACTGGAAAATTGCAGTACACAAAGTTGGATGTTTTTTTTAAATATAATCTATAAATTTATAGTTGCTGCTCAGAAAAATCACACATCAAATATTAATGTTGATTTCTTTTTTTCCTGACAGATCGTGTCATTTTCTGAGAACAAAATGACCCAACAATGGTCAAAGGTAACCAAACTCATCAGTTCTCCAGGGTTTAAAATTTCCGCCTTAGGTTTTTGGAAGTGTACACTTTGATAGGTGTGTGTGTGTGTGTGTGTGTGTGTGTGTGTGTGTGTGTGTGTTTTCCATATCATAGTGGTAGTGGTGCCTGCTTGTAAAGCATTTATTACATTGGGTTGTGCTGCCATCTAGTGGATTTTGTAGCATACGGCTTTTCTCCAAAATCACTGAATATAAAATTACTTTAAACCTCTACTCAGACCAAAGAAGCCATACTTACCACAGGAACTGTGGGAAATGTAGTTAAAAAGGGTTAGTAAGACTGCTTACCTGTTTGATAGGTATGGCCCTTCCACTGCCTATGCTGTCTGTTTTACTGTCAACGCTCTTTGCTTGTTCATTGGCTTTCCGTGACTGCAAGGAAACAAGAAAGTCAGTCAGACACCGAAGCGACGCACAGAGCACGAGATGGGAGCCGTGGGGGTATGAGGAGAATTTGGGTGGGGTCGTGCGTGTTGGGGCGTGTGTGCGTGAGGGCAAGAGACTGGGGGTCAGAGGGTGTTTGGAACATTTGCTGTAAACTAAGCATTGCAAAATAAAAAATAGTCTCAAAAGAAGCCTCAAATTAACAGACAAGCAGACCAGCGGAACAAACAGCATTAACACCGACGTGCAAGTCAAAAAAAAATGAAAATAAGAAATTTAAAGAAAAATAGAGACCAAACCAAGACCACACTGGACACATCTCAACACAGAGGAGACCAGAGACGACCACACATTGAGTCATGACTCAGCCCTGAAACCCTTTGGTAGATCCTTCCCTCTGTCTGAGACCCAGAGCGGGCCCTTAGTGGACCTGCAGACCACCTGCTGCTGTACCCACTGCAGCATCAGCTGTGCCTTTCACATAGTCAAATAATAAGTGCTTGTATAGCACGATCAATATGTTAAACGTCATAACAGGTTAGAAAGGAAAGAAAGGAGAGTGGTTATTTTTCTTTCTCTCTTTTTTAAAAAAAAAAAAAAAGGCTTTGGTAGTATTTCTTCCTCCAGCCTGCAAAACCTAGAAGGACACAAAATCAATCTGCCAAAGTCAGACAATTTAAGTGTAAGAGAAGTTAAAATACATCAGCATTAAAACTCCCGGGAATGCCTGTGGAGAGGGGGGGGAAACCCAGTGGTACAGCGACTGAAACTTGACATGAAACAGTTTAATCATAACCTTCCCACCCCAACACAAATAAAGAGATGAGGTACAGGTAGGGACAGACATGAGTGTGTATGGTCTCACTCAGAACATGAGAGATGTCCAGTCACCAATGGAAAAGAGGTAGTCTGAGTTCAAGTAAACCAACTCTGGCGTTTATATTTTTTTCCAACATTTTATTTTTTTTTATGATGACTTGTTTAGCTTCTATACAGACACCATACAAAGCAAGTCACAAAGTCACTTCAAAATATTCAACAGATTGAGCCAAACATTGCAGTTCCCACAAAATATAGGATGGACAGTTATTTCATATATTCCTTATATGTATGTACTTTTTATAGAGTACCATTGTAAATAAAATACAATACAAGATATACAGCAGTCTATATTTTTGTCAATCCATTCATGATAGAAAAGCGATTATGCAAGAGTTCATAATCTCTGTACCAAACCTAAACCGAGGAAAATGAAAATAAATTAAAAAATAAATTAAAATTGAATCTGCAAAAAAACAAACAAACAAAAAAAAAAACCCCAACCCAATAAATTAAAAATAAATAAAAGGAAAATAACTGTTAAGTTTAACTACATTCATACAAGTCGGTGCAACCCAGTTTCATTTGTTTTTCGTATATTATGCCTCTGTATTACCTCAACACCCTGACGATCTACACTAGTTTTTATGAAGGCCTTCATAAAATTTACCCCAAACTGCTTTAATCTAAAATACCTCTGCGCTAATACCTTTAGATCACATTTTCAACATCCATTCAGTACTTCAAAACGTCCTGGAAAAGGAGAGCGAGTCAAATAAAAACAGACCAAATGAATCGAGGAAAATCTAAAAGGAAAAAAACAACAACAACAAACAAACAAAAAAAGAACAACAACTTGGCACCTCTAGTCCTTGAGTCCTCATTTATGGCAAAAGGCAGCGTGATGTCATGTAAGGAAAAGGTTGTGTCCTTTAGGTGGCTGGGTAACAGTTCCAAAAGTGACTCGACTGTACAGCATGTTTTTTGTTTTTTTGTGTGGCGTGTCTGAATGAGAGCACGGGGTAGTGAGTAGAGGGTGGGGCAGGGCAAAAAAGGGGGTGGATGGGGCATTTCCACAAGAGTCCCTACAGTTTGTCTCATGCTGTGATATTAGACGGTCTACTCTGAGTGCGCTCAAACACTTGAGTGGACTCGACTTTAGGTTGCATTTGACGCAAAGTCCTACGTTTTCCACACGTTCTACGCATTACCCGAAATGCAATAGGGCACTGAGGGTAAAGCAGCAACAAGCTGAAAGTCCTCAACCAATAATTTCCTCTCTATCAGGACTGGCAAAGCAGGGGGACTCTTTTTTTTTTTTTTCTTTCTTTTTTTAACCATCATGCTCTTCTAATTCGGAAGGAGTTGGAAAGCCCTTTTTGTTGAAGAAAGGTTGGAAACAGAAGCACAAATCTGCAAATATTAAAAAACAGTGTCAAATGAATATTGTTTGTGTTGTTGTTGGAGTTTTGTTTCACACGAGAAACAAGTTCAGGGACTGAAATACAGAATGGAGAAACACTGAATGGCGGACATTAATAAATGGGTCGAATGAATGATGGAATTAAGTATAAAAATGCTGTAATATTCATTTATATTCCTCAATAGTGTGCTTTTCAACACAAAAAGGGGACAGACAACCTGAAGACCTCAGGAAACCACAGACAGACTACAAAACACATTGTTTAGTTATTGACTATGGAAGCACTAGGAAAGAATAACGTGTACTGTGCTGACACCTAGTGGCCAATGACAGTTATGGTGGAAACTGGCTTGAAATGATTGTGGTTTGGTGATTTGTGAGGGTGGTGAAAAGACGGAGTGATAAGATCTTCTGATGTAAAGCTTTGAGTTTTATTTACTTACTTTAAAAAAAATCTAAATGTATTAATGCAAAGCACTGATCTATTTCAAGGGGCTTTTTCTTTTTACGTAAACCATATCTGGTATATTTGGAGCAGTATTATCTAAGTAAACTGCACAATGCAAAGGATTTTTCTTCATTTTTAAGAGTCCCAATGCCAGTGCCATGATTGTTACATGTGTTACTATTATCTCAGATTTATAACAGGACCGGACCTCGTATGTAGTGACTAAAGAGAGTCTATTGTTGATCTGCCAGAGCTCGTCTATCGATGACATTAAGGCATTTTTCTGGAGACCTTCTCTTGAGGCCTTCTGAGATCTGCTTTACAATCTACTCACCTACTTTCGAGATTGTGCCTGGCAACCTGCGATCTACCAGCAGAACTTTTTGTGAACTTGTAACACAGATACCAATTTCTTTTTTAAGACGTGCAAAGCTAGGAAAGGAACATCCTCGGCATTGTTGTGTTGATGAAATATTTTCTCTTTCTGCTGTTTTTCGTAAAATGGCAAGGAGGTTTTTGCAAAGCAAGTCTTCCTCTCCTGAGCCCATTGCTCTCTTCGAGTGTCACTGAAGAAATGTCGACATCGCCCCGTCAACTTTCCGTCCCTTCCTCCTCCTCCTCCTCCCTCCCCCTCCCTCCTCCCTCCCTCGGCTCGCTGCTCCTCAGAAGGTCATGAGCTGAAACTCCCGCTCGGCTTGCCACTCTGGCACCCACACTGGGTAGGTGGCGTGCTTCGGCATCTCCATGACGCGGACTGGGAGAGGCTCATTTCTCTGGTGGACATGGTTAGTCACTACCTAGCGGGGGGGAAGGGAGACAACAAGGGGAGCTAGCACACAGCCTGTACTGCTCGGTGGCCACAAAACCTGCGGCTCCCCAGCAGCTGGGGCAACAAGATGAAGGCGGTAGGACAAATAGAGGAGGGGAAGGGATAGATCGGGGAGGGTTAGAGAAGGAGTTGGTTAGAAAGAGAGGAGAGAGGAAATAGGAATGAGATGGGAAACAGGTGACAGCAAGAGGTGAGAGGGAGGTAGATTGGTGAAAGAAAGGGGATATGACTGGGAGGGAGAGGGAAAGGGGTAATCTCACATAGCCTGATCTGTCTCATAAAGCTCAAAAAGTTCTGCAGAGAAAAAATTTAAAACTTGGATACAAAGATGGCATGTGAATGAGACACTGGTTTCGCAGGGGAATTTGTTTTTCCCCAACCAGGGAACTTTAGAGAATAGTTTGTACTGATTTTAAAGCTTGCTGATTTGTACTTTTTTTGCAGACCTCCCTGAGCTTAAGGAGGCCCAGGTCCGGCTAAGCGAGTTTAGGAAAGGCTTAGCAGCAAAGAAGAAGGCTGGGAAGAGAAAAGGGGGAGAAGGGGAACAGGCTGGGTAGAAAAACATGGCAGAGGCTACAAGTAAAAGACAAGCTTAGGACAGCTAAGGAAATTAGAGTGGTTAGTGCACATATACGCTATCGGTTAGGGCAAAGGGCAAATGTGACAGGACATGGGGTAAAGAGCAGGCAGACAGGGGTGTCGGGATACTGGTGTGGTAGTTAATCTTAGCGATCGAAATCAAATGTAAAATGGGGACTCAGCAAGTTGATTAGTGGCCAGTTAGAGCACTTTCTGTCTGAAGCAGGGGTGCTAAGGGTGCCAGCATGCATTATTAGCAGCGTGTAAACGGGCCACAGGTTGGCAGGGATTTTAAAGTTTAGCTTGATCGGGGCAGGAGAAGTGGCATTGGCGGTTTTGTCGCTGCCGTCTCTCCCCCAAAAGGGAAGTCACTGCAAAGAAAGGATCTAGCAAAAATAAGAGGGGTAGGGGGAGGGAGGTCAAAGATTTAGACAGCGCAGAGGGCCCAGTTTGTTATGGGTGAGATGAGGAACTTAATTCATGTGCACTCACTACATCCAATTAGAAAAGAAAAAGGACATGAAAAGAGTTAATGTTTTTCTTCCACAGTGTTTATCTTTGATATTTGCTTTAAGGTTTCATTTTATTTCTTTATTTTTTTTATTTTTTGGTGCATTTCAGGGATTTAATGAGATTTATTTTGTCTTTTTCTCCTTTGCCCATTGTGCTGTGTGAACAAGACACTGTCTTTGCCTGCATTGAAGGCAGGAGAGGTGGCTTTTTTTATGCATTTTGAGCTACCTGTCTCCCTCTGGTGGAAAAAGTGCGCTCGGCAACATGCCTCCTAGTAGTGTGAGTGGGTGTTGCTTTGCATCAGCTGTCGCATACTTACTGTGAAAATGTTGGAGCGGCGCTTTGACTGCTTGCGGATGGGCGTGGGCGTGTTGGAGGCAGCGATGGTCTCAATGCGCATCTCCCGCTGACTTATGCTGGGGGTGGAGGGAACGGAGGAGGAGTAGTCGCTGAATGCACCCCCACCATTGGCCGCCTGGGGAGCGAGAGGGATTAACACGAACCGACAGAATCAGAGGAAAAGTGGGAGGAAAGAAGAGGAGAGAGGATAGTAAAAAGAAAAAAGGAAAAGAAAAAACAACAACAGGGGAGACAGAACCAGGTCAATTTAGGAAAAATATGATGTGGACAAAATTACCCACTCACTAACAATACAACCAATCACCATGAGAAGAATTACATAAACTGGAGATTTTTTACATATTCACGTGGAGGATTTAAGTGTGGGCTGTGAATATCTGGATCTTACCTGGTTAATGTGAACAGAGGGGATCGATGCAGCGGGGACTGATGAGTGGCTGGGAGAGTTTGGGAGTGATTTGCATGGACCAATAGAGAGCTGCTGCTTTTTCCTCATGGCCACAACCTTCTGGGCAACTGGAGGCAAACACACAGCAAGATACGGTCAACTAGTCCGGTCAGCCAACCTTGGGAGAGTTTTTAGGGATTTAGTGGGTTACACTTTGAGAATGTGAAACCCAGGATCACGTGTGATGATGCAGAGTAGCTCGGTTGCTGAGCAACAGTGGGAAACCTCAACGAATTCCTAGACAGAGAATTCCCGTTCTTCAACTTCAGGTTTAACAGGTGGTCTCTGCGACAGTCCAGAATAAATATGCCATTTAAGCCAAAAAATATAATGTTCATGGGAGTAAAAACAGAAATAAAATGAATTTTTATTATGTTTAACATTTATGGAGTTTAGGTTTTAGTAAAACACTTTAAGTTTTAGGGACATAACAGAACCAAAAGCCTCTTTCTGGACCCATAGCGCTCCCTTTTGAGCTTTTGTGTCAGCTGTTTCTGACACAAAAGTTTTTGTTTTAGTTCAGTGGTTTTAGTTCAGATGTCTGTTATGGTCACTGAACAAAACTGAGTGCCATCGAGGGAATGCGTCGGCTGATAGGTTGGTTACAATATTTACAACCAATCAGCACACGTCAGCGGCATCCTTGTGTTTTACAGACAAAAACTGACAAATAAAACTGACTGTTTTTATTTCGATTCAGACATCAAATCAAACACAAAAATATTATATTTATTAAAATTGAAGAACACTTTGGGGTTTTAGCTCAGTTCACTCACTATGAATCTCCTGAGACTCGAGCTCTTGTCTGAGATGCTTTTTTAAATTTCTCCCAGTTATTTAAGTAGTTGGACCTGATAAGTACAAAAACCAACTTCCTCTTTGAACAGGAAGCTGTTACTTCATTATAGATCCTCTTGTTATTAAACAAAAAAAAAAGAGTATGTCCTCATATTGGCACAATGGGTATCTTTTACAGCATAACACAATAAAGTCATTGCTCAACAAAGTGCGAAAGTAAAAGGTGCAGAAAAGACTAGATCTAATCTCCCAATATGAGTGCACAGGGTCTAAAAGAGATTCAGGAGTGCCCAAATAGACTGTCCAAAACAGTACAATAAGATTAACAGGAATTGGCTCTGGCAAGCTACCAGTCTTAGACATGACTGTAAGAATGTGTTTCAGGTATAAACCAGCTACAGAATTATAAAAAGTTAGAGAAACAGTTCCACTTTGGGATATGCTAGTAGCAGACATAATTTTCTATTAGTTATAGTAAATAGCAGATTGATGCGTTTACTTGCATAGCTTTCTTTCAAAAGCTATTAAAGGTCGCATGTATGTAAAATTCTCCACTCTTTCTTGACAGCATTAGAGCAAGAGATAGAAGAAAAACTACATCAGGCATCTCACCTTGTGACTGCTGTAGATTTGGACTACAGCATCACAACATTCAGTCTTAATGCAATTCAAATGCCAAAAAAAGTCTTTGTAGAGCGCTAAAAGCAATGAAAGAAAACTAGCACTCCCAACTACGCACATTATCTAGACCTCCTCGGGCCATTTGTTTTCCAGGCAGGTAATAAGGAACATACTGCTTATGCATGTCTCCTGGGACAATAAGGTTACCAAGAAAAGTAATCATACAAAATGACTTGCTTTAATTTTTTTCTGTCATTCATGGAGCTCTATAGTGTGATGTTAGCCAAATGGAACTATTGTGTCACAGCCTGATTGGCTATGCTGGTGGTGGCGTAAACCGTTAATTTGCTGCACACGCGACTGGGTTGAGCGCGAGGCGTCGAAGGAGGGAGGTGATGTTCGGGGCTGCGTGACGTGAATTAGCATTGAGGGAAGGGGAGATGATCTGAAGTCGTGCTGACAGCTGGGACCATAACGCCCGGCTGCCTGCTGCAGCATGGCAAATACAGAAAGAGGGTGCGAGTGATACTGGGCGACTTCTCCAGACAGCCAGCGCTCCCTTCATCTCTTTTAATTATTTCAAATTGAGCTTCAGGAAGCAATTAAGGCAGGGGGGGGGAAGACAACGTGCCTGCGCATCAACAGTCAGTTAAATGCAAAGTGAACACAGCGTTACATATTCAGATGTTTTCTGAAGGGATGACAGCCTTTCAAAGGAGCTGCCGCCCGAGGGGAAAATGTGCCAGAGTTGAAGCAGCCGAGTTTCCAAATAACAGTTTCATGACTTCAATTATGGATTCAGGGAAAAACTCAAGAGTTTCCAGAAAGTTGAAAAAGAGACAATATACAAGATGGTGCTTTTCCGCCATTTATGCCGAACTGAATGAAGTCCACATTTACATGCGAGCCTTGATCATGAATCTAACTTCCACAATGACTAATTGCAGTACTGACAATCATATGTTACTGAATGTGAAATATTATAGTACTTTGCATGTAGCCTGAGGTAAAGAGAAACAGAGAAACAACTGTCATTATGGAAATTTCGACACAAATTCTTCTCGTTTTTACAAAGTTACACGGGAAAGCAAGGAAAATGTTGATCCAAGTTTATTGAGTTGATCCAACATTTTCCCATGTGAGGGAGCGGCATCACACAGTGGAGGCTGTGCATCAGGGGGAAACTGGCTGACATTGGCAGACTGGCAGCTGGACCTTCCAGGCTATAAAAATGTGCTTATTCCCTCAAACCTCCTGTTCCCTTCATTTTTTTTGCACCTTTCAGCACCTCCACAGCAAACAGGACACTAATAACTAACACTAATAATGCCGACTTGTGAGTTTCAGCTTTATTAAGTTACATTGGTTTTGAGAAAAACTCTTCTGTGAATGCCCTCCCTGCCAGTTTGAGCCAGTTCCAGAGGGTGTAATATAAGGGTTACACTAATTACTAGGCTCATAGTTTTGCAAATACAAGTTATACCAAATTGGACCGTGTTTCCTAAAATTGGAAGGAGGTGACAAGATTGCATATCTTAGTCGGATTCACACAAAATCCGGTATTTGAAAAACTGCAATTTAAATGTTTCTTCAAGAAACTGTCAAGAAATCCTAAGTGGAAGTCTGAGAGTGGAATTGAAATGAGGCTAATTTAAATGTTTTGCCTGCAATGGAACCTGGGAATAAGGCAATTTAGATGAAGGTCATTACAAACAGCAAAAATGTAAAATGCCTATCCAAAGTTTGCAACATTGTTCCTAAGCATATATCCTTACATTTGAAGAACTAGTTTATTCTAAAATTAGCAAATGCTGACAAGTGTTTGCTCTTTCGACTGACTGAAGCGTTGCAGGATAAACAACCTACTAAGTATATCGAACATTTACATTCAAGCTACGCTTTACACCTTCCTGTTTAACCTATCTGCACTTTTAAAACACCCCCTCTCACCGTCCTGGAAGACTCTCTCCACATTCAGGCCGTAGGTGGAGCAGGTCTCGTAGTACGTGCAGCGCTTCAGGTCATTTGACAACTTTCTGGCCCGTGAGTCATCAATCACTCTGGGGTTGGCAGCACTGATTGCATCTAGCAGAAGAGAGCAATAAAAAAAAAAAGATGTGGATCAAACATTTAATTCCATGAATGAAGCTGGCAATACCCAGTGTCAACAGCTTTCACCAAAAACCCCCACAGAGAAGTCCCGAATATATACTTGGAATCTGAAAGACGCCTACATATTTCCATATTTCCAAAACTGATGGGTACTGATGTGCAACAGCGTGCTTTGCTGGTGTGTTTTAATGATGTGTGGACAGCAACAGAGGTCCGTTTTGCACAAAAACAAATCGGCACTCAAACCACAAAAACTGTTTTGGTCTTCTCCTGACTTTTGTTGACATTAAGATATAAATTCAATATACCTCACTTATTAAAGAATAGCATATAACAGCTATAGTTTCATTATGTAAGAGGCAATAAAGAACATTTGTATATACATATCAGATGCAGGGCAAGCACCTTGTGTTCCAACGAGGACCATGGGGACCTCTGCTGTGTTCCTGTAGCTGGAAAGGCGCAAGAAGTAATTGTAGACCGTCTGGAAACTGATCTCATCCTCCAGGCTGAAAACGAAAACCACTGCATCCACCCAGGCAGCAAACTGAGGGCAGAGCAGAGGTAATGTGTTAAAGAAAAAAGCTACCACAAGAACATTTGCACAAATTAACGTTTGCATTATTATCGCTGATGCACTGACCACAAAAATATACTATTTTTTTTTATTTTAAAAGGGATAATGGGAGACAGGGATGGAAACCATTATTTGTTTTAGCTTTTATGAATACATTTTACCTTATAATAGGTTGCAGCACTTTTACTGTTATTGTACTTCATGTATATCTACACAAGGGGGCAGTGTAGCAACAATCTTAGGACACTGAAACATGTTTTTAGGCAAGATACCAGACCAAGGTGAACAGACTGAATGAATAATGATTACTACTGAATGCGTATCTGCTTTCTTTATCCCCACAGCTACCATAATACAGGAAAATGTGTATTTTCTGTGTCATCTCTATATATGTCAGAATTTCTGGATAGTTTATGATCCAACAGGGAGCAGAGCGAATCAATCTGATTCAACATCCACAGCAGGAAATAGGCTAAGCTGACTCCACAGTACTAGTAACGGTGACAATCAAGTGACAAACTATTCTCCTGTAATGCCCTCTTCTTTATCCAGCTTTTACGTTTGCCCAGACCCCCACAGGGACTGAATGGCAAATCGAGCTTCCAAACCACAACTGTGCTCAGCCTCCTGCGAGTGGGAACATAATGGAGGCCTTTAATTATGCCAGTAATTATACAGGCAGCTGACAACTGAGCTGCACTCATTTCTATTCCCTAATCTCGCCGAGCGTAATGCAAGCGTAAATCGGAGCTTTGCCAAGCCAGGCATCACTAGCCGCTAAAACAACTGCAGGGTAAATACACCGGAAACACTGAACCCTGTGAATGAAGCCACAAGCAAGTTTGTCTATATTCTCCGGGGCTGGTGGTTTTGATACTTGGGCCTTTAATTGAATCCGATTATTACATTTGAATCTTTTTAAATCCCTCATCAAATCTATGTAAGCTTAGCAACAGAAAATATTAATAACATTGCAGTTAGAAGAAAGACTCACGTGAGAGAGTTTATTTACTTTAAGGGTGCAAAGTAACTGAGTACATATTACTCAGTGTATAAAAAGATGTTGTGACTAGCCAACTTGGGGCCAATAAGTATAACCTGTGAACATAAAAAGTCAATTAATTTGTTTCTGATCACCAGGCAAATGGGTCCTGTTTCATATAAAGCCTTCTACCTGCTAAATGTGCCCCTGTGTGTTTGTTGCTAACACTGCTCAACTGGTGTTTAGTGCTGGGCTGTTTAGTATACACTGGGCTTATCACAGATTCTGCTTAAAACAGCTGCCTGCTGCAGCTGGAAACCATGCTGGTGAGAATGGGAAGAGTGAATCCTAATGTCTAAGAAGTGGGCAGTAGAACCAACGTTAAATCTGTGAGTTTGTAATTATGGGTGACCACAAAGCATGTATTAACTTTGTAACGCCAAGTGTATCACATCTGACACGTGTTTTTTAGACCTTTACATCAGTGTGATTTTTTTCTAACCCTAACCCCTTTTATATGTTGTTATTGGTTTAAGACAGGAGTGTCAAACAGAAATCTGGGGGCCAGAATCAGCCCGGTGAACACTTCAATCCCGTCCATTAGATGACTTTTGGAAGATGTTAAGTACATATGAAGTACAAATGTTAAGGAGGACATAAAGTTTGGACTTTTTATTATTCTGTTGTATTATTATTATTTAAAAATTAGTTAGATAGGTTAGCCAGAAGTTGGCCATCTCTGTGTGCAAATGTGGCATATCAGGGCACTTTAAGAAAGTCATCAAATTTCAAGCTAAAAAAATGACCTTTATGGTATTTTTACTGCTGTCAAATGGAAAAAAAACATAAATAAGGGTTAACTTTACTTTTTTTCTTATCTCACTAAAATTTAAGGAATCTATATTTGTTCTTTGTCCATGTCATCAAACACTATGTTTCAAGCTTGTGTTGCTGGAAGCCCGACTTTGTACAGTAAGGAGTGTGACGACCCCTGCCCCTTGTTTTCCCAACCCTTCCTTCATGTGTTCGAGAGCTTACGGCCGCTAGGCGACAAAAAGGTACCGTAGATGTCGTCACATTCCTCTGTGACCTCATGAGGAAGTCATCAGTTCAGATAAGTTTATAAGTAAAGCTCCGCCAGCTTTGAATGAGTCAAGCTCTTTGGACGTGTTCATTGGCCGGACATTACGTCATGAAACAACAGTTTTTCAGTTACAAAAACAGGTGTCCCATGAGTGCCAATTAGCCAATCACTGACATGGGCTGTAGTCAAGCTTTGTGCCACAACAGCGATATTAAATTTAAACGGCCAGTGCATGTTTGTTGTTGGCACCCCTGAGGCACAGCAGTTAAACGAAGGAACAGGCTAAACTCACGGTTTATGCAGCTGTATAACAGTGTGGTGCCATTAGCATGCACGTTAGTCTCTCATGATTGGTTATGGGAAACTGAATCCTCCCATCTATGGAAATCGGTCTGACTAGAGCCTTGTAGGAGTGAAGGTGGAAACAGGGTGTAACAAGGAGATTTGTCAGATATCATGCTTTGCTGACACAAACAGTGCCAGTGATCACAGGCACTCCCATAATTAAGTGGATTTACTTATTCTACTTCAAGTATAAATAATAAAGTAGCATGACAATGTTCTTCTTAGTTCTCTACTACATTTCTAACATCGTGCTTTACAAAGGAAAGCATTTTGATCATGATGATTGTTTGCCAGTGGTGCTATTTTCCTTTTGCAAATGTACTCTTGGGGAAAGCTGGGGAAACCTGCAGTCAGCTAAGACTGAAGAAGTCACGCGGATGAGCGATGAAATGTTTCTCCCACCGAAAATGCTACGTCCAGATGAACAGAATAAACTTTTTGGGGTTTCCTTACCTGGATGATTGATCAAGACATTGATGCTTCAGCTTCATAGTTTCTTAGACTGGATAAAGTATATAAATTGGAGACAGCCAATGTCACAAAGTCCTGCAGTAGCTCAAAATTGGGCCCTCCGTTGTTCACAAATAATCGAAGATAAGATTTTGATGGCTGCACTGTCATAACACGTGTCACAACATCACATTTTCTCCTAAAAATTAACCATAACTCTTCAGATTTCGCATACTAATAAGATAATTAGGCGTTGTTTCTTTGACCACAAAAATCATCTCGACTTGGCTTTTCCATCGATCCGTTGTTGCTTTTGTTAGAACACCCACAGAGTTCTGTCTGCTCCAAACAGTCCTGTAGAGAAGTAATGGTCTGTCTCTAAGCAGGCTCTGTCAGCTTGACAGTTTCTACCCAGCAGCTTTTGATTAAAGAGACCTTTTTAAGGATCCTACCTGCAATTCTGGAGGCCCCCCTTCATCTCTGATCAGAAGTAAGTAGCTCTGTCCATCCACCACAATTTCTTTCTTGAAACGTCCACCTAAAGGAAGAGATGTTTATTCCAAGAGTTTACTCCACAGCCAGTCAATTAATCAAAGTGTAAATTGTCTGTTAGAACGTAAACCAACCACCAGGGGGTTGTCAAAAAAAAGGAAAGACAGCAGACACATTTCACACCCACTGATAATTTAAAAAAGAAGAAGAAGAAGAAAGCAATTGAAATGTATGGCTCTTAAAAGTTTGTTGATATGCATCTGAATTTAAGTGCAGCTTCTCAATTTAGACCTGCTGAACACGGTGTTGCCTGGATCACATGCTGACAGGAAACCAGGTCTCTCTGGAGCCAATTATGTGGGCGAGAAATTGCCATTTAGCGTGTCAAATGCACAGCTGCTGAGGGAACCAGTTCAGCGCCACTATCACTGCACTTCCATGAGTCACGAAAAGGCCCGACTTTTGCTTCACAAACACTCTCCGGCTAATTGTAATAAATGATATCTTAAGACAAATAGACTTCATTTTAGAAAAGATGATAAAAGGATGGAAAGGAAGCAATGGGAGATAAACATCAGAATCCAGTAAATGTGTCGTGACTCCGAAACTGTTCTGCTTTAAGTCACATCCCAGAAAAATTGGTGGAAAGTTAAGAACGTAGCATCCATACTGCCTTGAGTTTCTCTCCCCTTTTCTTCATTTCTTTTGTAGCCCAAATAGATTTTCCTTGCCGTTAGCAAAGCTGGCTGCAGATAAAGACTACACCAATGGGAGAACCACGCTGTAAATTAGATTTTGCATATCATTTGAATGGTTCTCGATCCTGTGGAGATTAAAAACATTGAAATGAGAAAGTTGTGAGGCTAGAGATGTCCCTGGGAGTGAAAATGATGTCTCATGAATACAAAAAAATATGCCAAAAGCCGTTTCAAAAACTGAATAAGGCACACATTTAAAAAGGTCTACGAATGATCGTGAAATGTATCCCCCCCCCCGAAAAAAAAGGAAAATTATGTTGAAGGCAGCAGATGTGTGCACTCCTGGAACGACTGAGTAAGAACAAGTTGGAAATCGTGTTGTTAAACCAGCCCACAGAACTAAAGATCACACATCAGAGGAGCTGTAAGTGGGCGGGGCCCCAGATTTTTTCTTTTTAATAGTCGGACACTATTCCTGTGTCAGCGTGCACTTGAGCCACACTTCCACGCTTTTAAGTCGATTTTAGCCCGCTCTGCAAATCGGGGATTCTCCCAGCCTTTTGCACGGGCTCTCAAAGCCTGCTGGATGCTGGTTGCATAACATGCAGAGAGAGAGAGAGATTCATAAACCACCAGTCAGCTTTTTATTTATTTATATTTTTCTACTGAAGTCAAAGCGCTTTGCAGATTCCGACAAAGCACTGAGAAACTATGCATCTGTATGTGTGAATGCTGATTGCATCAGAGCAAACCAAAGATTTATCAGAGAAAAGGGTTTGCATGGAAGCTGGCAACATGTTCGTACTCCAGAACGGATTATGGAGGAGACTCTCAGAAACCAGTATCTGTAATGAAAGCATACGGCTCTGGAGAAAACATGGATGGAAATTCAAAGCAAACATCTCAGTTACATAATCATCCAGAATGTCGTCGTCTCTATTTAGAGCCTGAATAAGCCAATGCTGTGAATAAATGAGGCAGACTACCTCACTCTCTCTTCCTGGCGTGATGAAGACCAATTATGAATAATGTGAATTTGTGCTCAACGTCTCATAAAGGAGAAAAAAAAACAGGCGAGTGATAACATTGCACACACAGCCTACAGAGAGACGGTGAGTTGGTAGGCATGGTTAACACGCAGTAAGCATACTCTGCTTACACGGAGGCTTAGACCTTGACACAGAGCCACAATCCAACGGAGCTCCATCCGGCGTTGCCATAGTAACACACCCCAGTACCTTTTTTCAGATATCATAGCAAAAGCCCAGGAACAAAACAGTGAAGAAACAGCCACGGATGAACCTTCCCTCTGCTGGGTGAAGCTTCTCTGCAATGTTAATAGTCAGTCTGGAGTGAAGCCAGTGTTGAAGCGCAAGAAACAATGAGGTGCCCGGTGTTCGCCAGACAGGTACGTCGTATCAGAGCAACGATGTGAAGGGACACGGACATATATGAGCCGATACATTTCCCTGATTAAAGCAACAAGGGTCGATCTGGGGTTTTTTTCCTCCCCCAGCATTTCAGCCATTGATTTCTCAAGGACTAATTAAGCTATGAGGATTTTTTTCCTTCTCCCATGGTGCAGCAAAATGCCAGAAACTAATTATGCGCTTCATGTCTCATCCTCACTATAATTACACTAAAATGAAACACTGCAAACCCCTCAAAGATCATCAGTTAACTCTGGGTTTGCCAACATCTTGCTGGAATTTGTAGAGGACGCAGTCTTCAGGCCAGAGGGGGGCATTCTTGGTTTGTGTGTGTGTGTGTGTGTGTGTGTGTGTGTGTGTGTGTGTGTGTGTGTGTGTGTGTGTGTGTGTATATATATATATATATATATATATACACACACACACATAAAAGGATTCCTTTCATATCAAGTGCTTTAAATGTGTAAAAAGCACCTGAGTGTGACAAAAACCTTCATTTACAGTGCCACTTTTACTTGCATGTTTTAGTAATGAGCTTCAAATTACTAGAAATGTTACATTTTGTCATTTTCCCTCCATTTTCAGTGAAGGGAGAAATAGAACTGAGCCAGTTATCAATCTCGCCATTTGGAAGCTTAACAAAATCCAAAACAAAACAGTTTAATGGAAGTTAATTATAAAAATACGCACAGAAGCGGCAAAAAAACAAAAAACAGTGCTGTTCTTCATTATTTAAATATCCTATTACACTCTTCCAAATATGGTCACCCAACCGTCCCATCCTAACAGAAAGCTGACAAAACCAGCTTTTCACACATCGTCAACAATGTAATACATATGACAGGCTGCGGCAGCTGAGGCGCTGAGGTCAAAAGAGCCACGGTAAACATGCTGCATTTAATCTGCAATGCTCTGATCTTTGTGCTGGGCATCATGTTTGTAATCCACCTCCTGACCCACGCTTTCTTCAGCAGGCTCTTACCTTCAGGCGATTCCTCTTGCACATATGTCCCTGTCAAATATCGATGAACCAAGGCAGACTTCCCGCTGGACAGGTTTCCCACAATCCCCTGCAAGTCCAAGAGCAAAAAGCTATGAGATGATGTACAGGTTCAAGTGACCTGACAGAGAAAAAGAAAAAAAATCCTACCACAAAGGCACTGAAATTGCATAAGTCGTGCTGTTTTGAGTTTTATTTTTTTATATTTTCTTTCCAAAAAACTGAAGCTTCAACCTCAATCATAAAGGCTTTGCAAGTTTTCAGCCCAGTGTGTGCAAATTGTGTGTGGCAAAAAGGAAAACACTGCATCAAGGTCAATAATATCAGAAATAAAACCATCTCCACATCTTATTTAATTCCTAATCTTTAGTTATGCTGCTAAGTCTTAAATCCTAGCTGTATGAGTCACTAAAGTTTTAGAGATTATTCTTTCTACAGAGACATACCATCAGAACTCAATTGAAAAATCAAAGACTGACGTTCTGGGCATTTTTATTGCGCATATATTTCAATGTGTGTGCATTTAAGAACATAAGTAAAAAAGAAGAAGTGCTGCATTTAAGGCATCTTTGAAAAGACTAACTCTTTTTTTTTTTTTTACCAGTATGCAAGTTTCTTATTCAAAAAATGAAAAATGTAGTTTTGTGGGTGTGATTTTTCTATTATTATTTTTTTTTACTCTTAAAATTGGTCAAGGTGTAATTATTTGAAAAAGTAATGAAACTTTCACACTAAACCTAAAGGTGACTCAATTTTTTAGCTTCTCTGCTAAGTAGATTTTTATTACACACTGGCCTGAAGTGAAAACAAGTGTTGGCTAGGTGGAAGAAAATCAAATTAAAAACTTTAGAAGGTAGTAGGCAGTAAAAGAAACTCCATATGGTTTGTGTTCAAGGGGGTAAAGGTCCCTTTCGTAGGGCATGTGAGTTTGAAATATTGTCCAAGTGCCTCTGATTTACACCCGACTTTGGTTGTAGTCTGTCCTGTTCTACCTCTCCCTGCCGTCTAGACCAGACCAAACTGCAGTGCCTTCGGGGTGATGCATGGCTGAGGGTGGGCTGACGATGCCAGCATGTCTGGGAAGAACAAAGACTGCAACATGCCTCATCTCCTCCCTCTCCAGCTCCTCCTCTACCCACCATCGCCCTCTCCTTCCACAGATCATTAGTGGGTGTTAAAGCAGGTATGGTTCTAATTATAGGGACGTTTGAGGCACAAGAGAAAAGGTGTGTTCAAGGTCTTTTCCTAGTCTAGCTTCTTTATAACTGAAGTATATATATCATGAGGTACCCAGAAGAATAAGCTATGAATAAATTCAAAGTTAGCAAAAAGTTGTGGTGCTGTAAAAGCTGTGAGTCAAAAAAAAGGCTTTGAATGTGCCACAGAACCAGCATTCTCCTGCTGTTTAACTGCTGGGCTTTGTGGCCCGCTGGTATATAGGATTTATGATCTCGAAATGCTGTATCAGCATTATGCTACTACAGAACCTTCACTCTTCTTTGTAGACGTTTAGCTCTGATGTGAGATGATCAAAAGATGACAATAAAACAGGATTTAACCACAGTCAAGTCACCAGCACGAAATCAACAGTACCAGAGTACAGCTCACTGTTGCGGCAGAAAAAAATTAGAGGTTTTCTCACATGGTTTTAATCGTTTTAATTCATCTACAGGAATTGTTTTGACCCCTATTACTGTGGTATCAAAGAGGAAGAAAGCAAAACCTGCTTTTTTCCCCCCTATCGTTTTTAAAAGCTTCTGAGAGTTGTAACCAACTTCCTTTCAGCACGACCTTGTCGCTGCACGGTAACTCTGTGAAAGTTTTGAAAAGAATGATTACTATTTTTGCGACACTTAATTTAGTCTTACCGGGTCCATTTAACAAACCCCCGCATGGAAGCTGCCAATTAACACCTTAGAAACATAAAAAGCAACAGACGCATTTAAAAGTGTTTGAAGCCAATAAAGGAAGTTTGTCTTTGTGCTTGCTGTGAATCCCCCCATTGAAGTTTCCCCTTCTTCGAGGTGCCACAACAATGAATTCACCTAACACTGAAAATATCATATCCACTGGGAGAACGGCAGACCGGAGCCTTCCAAGGCTGCTAGTCTTTATGTGGGTATGGCATTAAATCATGTGAGGATGTTAGTAGTGCATTTGGCAGAGGTTGTGCGTGTGCTTCACTGGCGGGTGGGAGCGGACCCAGGATGTGTCACCGGCCTAGCCCAAAACTGTCACTCATCCTGTGTCCTGCTGCAAAACCACCCTGTATCGCCATGCCAACGCATCTCATTAAAAATCACCCACTATGTGCCAGGGAAAAAGTCCAGCCAATTTCTCAAATGTTCCCTCTCATGTGAAATGCAAAACTAGTATTACATGGAGAGAACATGCTTTCCCACTGACATTTAAATCTGTTAGTAAGATGAAACCTCTGAGGGCAAATTAACACCAGGATTGTCAAAAACAACAAAAAAAAGTTACTCACCACTTTCAGCTCCGGCACTGATCGACTCAATGTCCATTCCTGGCTGTTGACAAAAGAGTCTAAAAAGAAAAAGACAAATGAAGACGTAAATGACAAAAGCAAAAAGTACTAAGCGATAATATGCGTTCTGTTCTATTTGACCCCCAGCTATAATATGGCACCGACAGCTTTTGCTAGCGGCTGAATTTAAAGAGTCTGCAATAAGTTTTATGCTGAATGCTACACCAGTCACATCAAGCATTTCGACTTACACAGCAGTCAATTACAGTAAAACATTTTTAAAGGAATTGTGGGGTTGTTGCCCTTTTTTAAAAAAAGATTTCCTGCACACATGTTAACCAGAACCACTGAATCAAAGTTTTATGGCAGATAGATAGAGCCAACTTTAGTGAAAAAGTTGTGTAGTTATGAATATATAGCCATTTGGCCTGTCGTGTTCTAATGTTTGTCCTTTTATTTTTACCTTTTTCCCTCATTGTTCTTTTATCTTTCTTTAATTTCCCCCCTTCTTCTCTTTACCACTTCAACCCCTCCCTGCTTGTCAGCTTTGGCATTGCTAAATTACACATATCCTATGTGAATAATAATACAAATATATGAATTATTAAAACATTATTTATAGAGTTTAGGCAAACCAAATTTGTATGGCAAACAGTGCATTCAGATCATAATTATGATAATAAATGCTGTTGGACAAGACAGGTAAAAAAAAAAAAAACTTTAAAAAAGTAGAATTTTTAAATAAGTAAAAAGAAAAAGATACAGTCATGCTGTGTTCTTGACTGGTGACCAATAGGACAGCCTCACATATGTCTGATTATGCATGTGCAACATGTGCACAGCAGCACAGGCTAATAGTTGCTCACAGCCATTACTGAGCTCTGAGGAAGACACAAAGTTGGCCAAAGTAAACCATGGAGGAACCGCCATGAAATGTTAAACCTAATGAGACACTTAAATCACCCTCACCCAGCTGAACATGGACATTTTAAAGAGGCTAATAAAGGAAGAGTGGCTAAAGCTAAAGCTATCCAGAGCTCAGTATCTACAGACTCGGTATGAGCAAGGGCTCAAAGCAGGAACAAAAGAAAAAAAATTGTTTAGCCAAGTAAAAAAAAAAAAAAGAGCAAAGGTTCCACGTGCTGCTATCTGATGAAGTTATAAACATAATCATTATATTATTTATGTAACTTGCATTTGTGTTGATATATAAATCTGATAAACCTGCTTTTGTTTGGTAGGGTAAAATATGTCAAGTAAAGGCAAATGTATAGAAACCCATTTTAGCTAATTATCTGTAGCTTTATTCTCAGTTCTTTCAGTGAGAGTCTATCATGTCCAGTTTGTGGGAAATTAAGAAACGTAATAATTTATTTTAGTGTAAAAATATCCCGCATAGAAAAAAAAAGTTGATTTTTTTGTATAAGCTGTCCCTTATAGAGCTTAGAAAACTGGAATAAGCAAAAATAAAATTAAATAAATAACTAAATGAATAAATCAGTAGATAAATAAATAAATAAGAAATAAAAATCAGCCAAGAAAATTACAATCAGTGCATCTCATATTTCTGTGATAATAATTTGCATAAAGTAGGATTTTTTTTATAATCCTCCAGAAACATATCTGCATATGAATGAGCTGAATTCGAACCTTCTGGTGATTTCTAGTGCTGGAAGCTATCTGGTTTCAGTCTATAGTCCGCTCCTAGTTCAAATTCAATCGACCAATCAAATCCAAGCAGGCCTTAGCTGCATGCAGGTCCCCTCAAAAGTGGAACCCCGTTTACTGAAATGCAATCTTAAATTCATCAGCTAACATCTGAAGACGAATTAACTTTTTAAAAAGTTTATCTCCATTTGTAAACATCACAAAATACCTTGGACCAGGTATCTGCTGGTTACAACGGATACCTGGAAAAACTGTTCCCTGCATTCAGAGTATAAGGAATCTTAAGGTGCCAGTTTTTCAGGCTTAGTTCAATGATAGAAGCACTTTGATTAAAGCAACTTAAACCAAAAACTAACGGCGATATTAGATGAAGCCCCAAGAGCCACTACCCTGCTTGTCAGCTAATGTCAGCTGGCTCCAGCCCCCAGATTCTGATTTGAATAAGTGGTTAAGAAAATGCATGGATGGATGGATCGATCCCCACGATTTTCAATCTGTCCGACTCTTCTGTTTCCTCTAGATTTGTTTATTTGTACACAACACAAGTGTGAAGAAGTAGTTAATGCAGTCTGTGAAGGCCATTTCAATGTACAGCCCAATCTTAGGAGGGGATTTTGCTAATCTGTTTTAAAAGGCAGTTATTATCAGGCTTGATTCAGCATGGTAGGTTTACCAGTGACATTTGGAGACATTGACTAGATAATAGAGCTCTGAAAAAGGGCAGAACACTATAAAGTACAATGTGAACCCTCAGAACTAAAAACACAAATGACAGCTCCACAAGCTGTGCCCATTTCCCACAGAGATGGAGTACAGCTATGTGTCATAACATCTATTAGAACAAAGACCACCTTCCTGTTTTGGATCAAGGCTTTCTTGCCATCTGAACCTCCCAAATAAGATACCATCTCTAATACAGGAGCCTACATGCCGCCTTGCACAGGTAACCCCCTCCACATCTCTAAACCATAACAATTAAACTACTCGTACACCATCATTACACAGCTATGGCGGTTTTTCTTTTTGCTGCAGGCGATGCCAATATGAAAAGACACAAAGCATAAACAGTAAGGACCCCAGTGTCATTATAGGACATGTTTCAGGGTTTTTTTTCCAAAATATGCTAAAAGCATAAATGACTCATAGACGGGGAGACATGAGCCAAAAATTCCCCTTGACTTGTCCATTAAAAAACCCCCCACAAAAACAAAAATCAGTTAAAATCTTGACTTTTTCTCCAATCCATTTACAAAGAGCGTCACTCTGCTGTGGATGTCTCACTTGTTGTGGGAGAGGAGAGTGCATCCCGAACACAGGGGCCTTTCACCAACCATTGTTTGGAGCAGAGGAGTCTTTAAACAGCACGCCTCCAGTTAAGCCCTCTCAGTGTGGGTTTGACATGTCAGAACATGAGCGGAGACATCCAAACTGCCTCAGTTTTTAAGTGCAGGAAACTCAATGCAGGTCACGGCTCTCTGAGGCGATCTCCGATAAGGCTGCCGCCCCATTTTATTACAGTTCCTGTTTCTTGTTATTGAAAGGTCAACCAGCGGTAATGCTCAAAAATAGCAATTACATGAACCCATCTTAAGGTGCCAGTCTTTCAGGCTTTGTTAACAGCTCACCCAAAATCAAACTTTCTGTATGTTCCTCTGGGCTGCATTGCTATTTATCTGACTAGATTGTGAGTCATTTATACTGGCTGTAGTAATAGCTGCTTTCTCTTGAATATAATGGAACTCAACGCAGCTTTTTTTGTTGTACTTAAAGTGCCAACAAATATGTTTTTGTCAAACGTGGTATCATGACCTTGTTACTAGAATGGTCCGGCACTTTCATATAGGAACTATTTTCTTTCTACTGTCTCATCACAGCCCATCTAATGTTTACATCCTGTTACTGTATCATTAGCACAAGCCTGCCATCATGGGTACATAGATGCTTTCGTCAGTACAGTAATATAATTATCAAGTAGTTCCTAGATTGTCCTTTTAATGAAGAACTGGTTATTAGTGAAATAAAGCAGAATGAATAAAGAATAATATTTGATAAATGAAGCCCCCAAAAAACATGATTTTCAGATTTTAAACAAGGAGTATTTTAAACTCAACCCAACTAACGTGTAGCCATGAAGGGAAATTTTGGGTCATCGCAGGTCAATGCAGAAATTGTGTTGTTGGCCACTGACAATCGCTTCATCTCTGGAGCACCGCATTGACTACCGGAAAACAGCACCACTTATTCTTTCACAGACAATAATAACAACAAAAGGAAGCAATAGAAAATGAGTGCCTTTCACTAAAATAATATTGAAATCAAGAACACAACAAAGAAACAGCATCATGGTGAAGATGCCTGAAATTTGCCATCCCGAAAGAGATAAAGTGGAACCGAACTGTTCCCCCACTAAAAGAAAAACCCCTAATTAAATCCATGTGGTCAGCATTACGTCATTCTTTAAATATGACCATCCCCATATCGCTGTGTCCCAGAATGCCTATGGAAACAAGGGAGCCCCGGGACTCGCGATGCCTACAGAGGACACCAGTGTCTTTGTCTCTGTGAGGGTAAAACTGTTGGCAGCATGTTTGTCAGGTCTTTCACTTCGCTGCTCACGTCTGCTCAGATAAAAATGACCACTCAGTCTGAGGGTAGCGAAGCACAAGCGAAGCCCCAACTTATTCCATGAGAAAAGAAAATCTAATGTGAGCAGCAAGTCCGTGCGTATGCACATGCATGCATGCGTGCCAATGTGCAGTGAATCTGAAGTGGTTTTTTGGGGAACGAGAGAGGACAACCTTGAGATCTAAACTTCCACTCTTACTCTGACCAACTTTCCAACCATACTTTCCTTCCGTCATGAATTACAGAGTGAGAATTTAGCTAGCAATTAGTGTTTCTACTCTGATGATTCACCAACTGACATTCCCTGTCTGGCTACTTTTATCATGCATGTCATGACAAAGACGGTCCTGCAGCATCTTCTTTCTGTAGCTCTACAAAAAAAAAAAAAAAAGAAAGAAATTACAGAAAAAAACAAGCATAAGAGCTCTTACTTTTCTTCTGCTGAGCTCCCAAGCACAAGCCAGTCATTTCCATCAAATTAGGTAAGTGACAAACACAGTCACCAGAGAACAAGGGGAAAATCTTTACCCCGAGCTCGTCTAATGCAACCTGGATGGTCTGGCCTACTTAAAGCTCCCAGAGCCTTGTGTTGTCTGCAGAAAGGCATTGATCACTTCCCCTTAAAATAAATTGGACATCCCAATTCACATTTAACATGAGATTTGCAAATTGGGTTTTCAAGAAGCCTTGCAGTGGAATGCCCAGGCTGACGGACTCAGTTTGTCAAATTAAGAAGGGAATGTGCCAGAGGTTATCGTTGCAGCTACAAAAAGGAATAATAAAAAAAGAACAAAAACCAAAGGAATCAGTCATGCATGAATGAAACTGAAAGCAAAGTTAGAGAAGATCCACAAATTGCAGCTTTTTTGGCAAATGGTTGGTAGACCTCTTGGTGAAACAGCAGGATCCTGCTTCAAATGAGCCACAGTTCTGAAAAACACAATGTACTGGAGCTGAGATTTGCAGTGGCAGCTGCTCATATACAAGTTACATTCAGTTATTAACAGATTTCCCTCTGCTCCTAACCAGACTGTCTGCGATTCAGTGGTTTTTCAATATCTTGCCATCTCCCTATGTGTCCTGCTGCAGCTGAGAGGGCATTATCGCTGTGTCACTGTTTATTCAACTTCCCCTGAAAGTGTATTTATCTTGAACATAGCTACCTGCTGGGGACTCAACTACACCTGCTGATATGAACGCCAAAAACAAAAGCATTTTTTTCTAATTATTTTTCCCTCTGCAGGTTTTAAAGTAAGGCCCACTCCATCTGAAAGGTAAAGCACATACAGGAAGGAGGCAAAGCGAAAGGGAAACAAAGGGAATTCCATCCTCATGAATATATTTTGTGTCAGATTTAAGATAAATGAGTCTGGATTTCACCTTCGTGGGGGGGATTTTCTTCTCTAAAAGGTAACTCCAAAAAATACCCATCACTGAGTGTTTTCCTGTCTGCAAGCTACATTGACAGGTTAGAGTACAGGTTACTGTAGAGTTCTATCTGCAGCACCACTGCAGTATTTCAACCTCTGCTACACATGTGCACCGCTGACCACCTACACTGCTTCTCCGACTCTAAGGACCCCAGAGACCACACCCCACTCCCCATTTCAGCACACAGTTCACTGGCCACTCCTGGATCCAACAGGATGGCTTTGTTTACTCGACAGGTGGGGGTGGGGACACCTCAAACTCTTCCCCCTGTTAAACTCCCTTCCTCCACCCAAACGTCATACACACACTCAAGTACAGCCTGAGTGTATGCAAGCGTTCAGTCACAGAAGAGTTGGGCTTCGGCTTTTCTGGATTTAATTTACTTTAAGACCAACAGTTAGGCAGGTAGCAACAAGCGCAGAGTCCCGCCCAGGGCATTGAACACCCAGCTTAACTGAAGCTGATCGGCACACCTACATTCCTGAAGCTTGACTGACTGACTGACTGCAGTGGAAGAAATGGACAAATACCACTTGACTCTGGAAAACAAATCAATAGGTATCCTTGGTAACGTGTCATGGGAGAATACAAACAGACAAGAGATTAACAAGTCTGACCTCAGCCCCTTCATGAGTCTCAATTTAACATGAAAATTAAAACAAAAGAAATGTTTTGCTGGTTCAAAAGTTGCGAATATATACATGACATGTGCAACTTGACATCGGGGGAAGTTATTAGGTTGTCACAGACGACTAATTAGGTCTCTTTGAAAAGGTGTGAAATTGGAGCTTGACGCACAAAACGCAGCAAATCACAGCCATTAATTCAGATAGTTACAAATATTTGCCTCTCTGCCTGCTCTTCCAGGCAACTGGACAAACACACTTCACTGTCAGAGTTAACCTTTAAACACAGCGCTTAAGTCGTTTGCTCCTCTCCCCATCATTACAGTATGTAAGCCCTCTTAATTTAGCATTGCGAGACTGCCAAATGCATCCCCATTACAGCCACTAACTGCTTTAATGCTACTTCTTTAAGCTGCGTCTCTGAGAGACCAATAAGCAGGCCTGGGTCAGGATAACACAGAGATAGCACGGGGACTGTGTTATGCCACAGCCGCCCCTCTGTAAAACAAACTGTTATCATGTGTTCTTTGCAGTCACTGGTGATTTCACTTCACCTACTTTTTGACTGAACTACAAAAACCTCAAAGAAGGCAAAGGAATTGCTGTGCATGTGCACACGAACTGAGGTTCACACATGAAAAACACTGGAGAAATAAAATACCCGAAATAGAAATTCCAAAAGGACTCTTTGGACTTTTTTTGAATGCCATCCAAACTCACAATTCCCCCACATGTTTTTCATTTGCTTGGCCTAAAAAAAGTGCACTTCCTTATTTCTCTCGAGCTGTAACTTTCTGTGCAGTGAGCAAGAGGGGGTATATAAAATGGAGCACTGAGCTGAGAAATAAATCAGCAGTCTTGCAGGTCTTACCTTGACCTTTGTGGGAGTCAATGCCTGCCAGAGTCTCTATGGTGACAGGCTGTGACTTATTATTCCCAGTCTGGGGATATTGACCACTGTCTTTGCTTTGGGACTGCTGAATTTCACTTTTGCCACTGCTTGGCTGGTCTTTCCTCCTGAAACGGTTTGCTATGAGCTGCCATATACTTTGTTCTTCCTGAACTGGTTTGGAAGTCAGTTTTGGTGGATGGAGAGGTACCTCCATTACCTTGACCTTCCCCCTGCTGTGATACTGAATGTACTGCATGCCTCCATCTTCCGTCTGATCACTGGAAGTTGAAATCTTTCTTCCTGTGAGGTACGAGAAGGGTTGAGGAGGCATCGTTGCCTCTTCAGCAGTACTTTTAGTCTGAGAGTACTCCTTTGACTCTACCCCAGGACCCAAATCCCTAGGACGAGTCCTCCTGATTCGCAGACTAAAACTCCGTCTTAAAGAGCTCAGTGTACTTCTTGAAGTATCAGATTTGTTGTTTTTGGGGGAAATTTTAGCATCTTTGTCATTTTGCTTTTCCTTGTTCTTCTCTTGAGAGGTTTTGCCAAACAGTTTCCGTCGTAAGCCTCCTTTGAAAAATCCCTCTCCTTCGCCACCTCTGTGGCTGCCACTCCTCTCGCTGTTTATCTCATCATCAGAGCCCCTCTTTTTTAGTTCCAGTACTGTCATACTGACGGGCCTGGGCTTCCAGCTCCTCTGGCGGACCCTAAGGTTCACCTCCGCAGGGCCTGATGGCCGTTGAGCCACAACAGGATTGAGGCCATCCACTGCTCTTAGCTCAGCCTTCCTGCTCCTGTGCTGGTGGCTGTCTAAACTTCCTGTCCATTTGCAGGATTCCTGGGCTTGGGGCTCTGGCAGAACTGCGACTGCGCCTGGAAGCATGCAAACGCTCCTGGGCCTTAGCAGCCGTCGTTCTTGTTCGGGCTGACGATCTCTTTGGACCTTGACCGGACCGTCATACATGCTCATCGTCCTTCTGCCGAGCAGGGCTTCATCCTGATGTGACCTTCGTAGCAGGGCCCAAGGCAGAGACCTTCTTCCTGGTGCACTGTCATGATTCCCATGAACAAGTCCTTTAGCCTGGATGGTGGCAGAGCACGATGTTGAGCTCTGAATGAGCTGCTCCTTGGCGTCTGGTTGAGCTGTTAGCTCTACCACTTCTCTGTGTTGTTGTAAGGAGTTTCCTGTGTATTTTGAAGGTGGTTTAAAAAACTTGTCTGTCTTCATTTTTCCCGCAATCACCTCCTCCAACTCCTCCTCATCCTCCTCCACCACTACCTCCTCTCTATGCCTCCCGGCGCTACTGAGGGAGAGCCACCTGCTGAGCTCGTGCTGTGCCTTGCCCAACCTCGGGCTTTTCTCCATTTGGACTATACAAGTCATTTCTCCATTTGGCTGACAATTCCCAACCAGGGTGTGAGTGACCTGGCCCATTTCCAGCTCTGACACCGGTGCATCTGTATGTGTTTCTTTCAAGATTACAGAGACTTGGTATACAGTTATCTCCTGCTGCTGCTGTTCTATAGCTGTACTCCTTGGGGTCACATCCACGTTCCCACTGCTAAGGAAAAGCATCACACTTCATTCAGACGGATTCACACAATCATCCTCATTAACACACTGAAACCAGTGTGTTACATTCTGCCAGAGAGTTGAGATTCAGCTCATGAAGTCCTTCATTTGAAGACTAAATTCCTCTGCCAGGTATAATCTTTCACCTTTGACATGAGGAAAGAAAAAAAAAAAACAACTTCAAACAAGTTAGTTCAAAGCCTCGCTGCCACCTGCATCCTCTGGCTCCTTTCCTCAGCAGAATCAAACAGGCATTTAGATGGTAGCTGCTTTTTGCTCCGCTCTATTCTACCTGTCTCGAGCAAGTAGATGCACAGAAGAAAAACAAAACTTTAACTGCTGATTTTGCAACAAAGGCATATCTGTAACAGACACAAAAGTTACAGCTCAAAAAAACTGAATCATCCTTCTTCTTTGGCAAGTTGCAAACTGCGAGCAATCCCTGTTGTTGGCGGTGCAGAGAAACCCCTTAATCTCTGAGCTCTTGCCATGTAGAGCATGAGGGAGTGTGTCTCTGTTTGAACTTTCAGCTGCCTTCCAACCCCCGGGACACATGGAAAACAAGGAGTGGATCCCAAGGACACTGAACACGCCCTCATGATTTCACCAGAGTTGCTAACAGCCCCCGGAGGTATAAACAGACAAAAGTGAACACACAGGATCGAGATAAGACTCTGCTGATTACACACTGATATATACAGACTACAAGCCACAAGAAACAGCCATAAGTGGGCATTTTATTTGGATTGACCAATGGTAGAAGAAAAGAATAAACTATAAACTTTCTCGTATTTATTTAGACACTTGACTGATTCACCTAAACACATCAGCTTTGGGGATACGCTGCTTAGGTTTTAAACACTTTTATGGGGACGCAGAAGTCAAAATGTCTCCCTCGCTCCAGGATCTATGAGAATACTAATGCAGCACAGCCACGGAGTAACATGGGAGTACCCACACAACCACACACCAACCTTCCAGTGGCTCCCACTATACAGCCTACACTCAATGGGAGAGCTTAACTTAATTCCAAGATTGGCTGACAGCTATTTTTGTTGAGGAACTTGTTCTTTTTAAAGCACTAATGGTTACCATGGCAGAAAGCAGTACATTGGACATTATGTAAAATGGCATTCTCTGAATCTAAACATAATTACACATTCACTGCGTGGGCAGTCCTGCATCTAACTTCATTGAGAAAATTAGCACATTGAGCTACTGAGAATGCTGGCATTCGATTAAATGCAGAGAATAAAAAGACTGAGCAGCCTTACGTGGCCTATTCAATCTTCTGGTGCATTAGTGCAGCGTAATGGGCAGAGCTCATTTAGACAGCCATGCACCACAAAGAATCAAGGCAGATTTTACCCCCACAACTCTGCAGCACCCAGTGTGGTTAAGACTGGAACACTGCCCCTTTGTGGTCAACAAGAGAAAGCACACTGGAAGGGAAAATGTTCACTGGGCATGTACTGTTATCGGCTGGATAACCATTCAAAGCTGGTGTGATTTGCCTGGACAAAAAACATATATCTAAAACAGATGCATAATCAGAAGTTAACAACACTGCTTATGAGGAAAGAAGAATAACAACAACAACAACAACAAGTGGCCATTCCTTGAGTGCATCACTGTGGGGAAACCAGAATAACCGGGAGGCAGAAAGTTACAGCCCAACTGCTGCAGTTTGTGCCAAACGCTAAATCTCAACAGCATTTGACTTGAACTGATTTTGTTTTTTCGTAACGTCTCCCTAAAGTCCTCCAATTGCTATTGCCGTTGTGTGCCATCTACAGTACGTGTGATATTCCTGATATTTGAAGTGTTTCTTGGCACATTTCTTTCTCCCTTATGTCTCTTTATCAACTGACTCAGCGGTGTTAGAATGAAAACAATCAAAAGCATTTTAGATATTGTTACAGGAAACTCTAACCAAGCGCGTGCACCGTCAGAAAAATCTGAAGTGAGCAAGTACAGCAGCAAAGTTGAATCCCATATCAGGCTGTCAGAGGTTGTAATTTCGGCCTTTACCTGTGTCTAGGAAGCAGGGGTTTGAAAGGATGTGGGTCTCATCGTCGAGTAAACGGTCCTTTTCACTCCACTGGATCTCGTGCCGGTCTCGAGTTTGCTTGCGACTCCCGAAGCACATCAACATATTCTAGCTATAACCTCAGAGGCACTTTTCCGTGATATAACCAAAAAGAAACAAAGATATTTAGGTGCCTGAATCCACGTTCAGATTATTGATCATCTTTGATTCATTGCGCCACTCCCGGGTTTTTATCTTCCTTTGCTTCTTTCAGACATTTCTGTTGACATCTGCAGCTCAGTTAGTCCCCAGTTTTTTTCTGTCCAGCATAGAAACCAAAAAAAAACCTATTTTGTCATTTCTGGCACGCACTCCATGCCAGCCTGATATTGTGGTAACAAGCAGAAGCCGGAGCGGCTAATGGACAGTCCGAGGAGGCGGCCCAGAAAGGCCATGTGGTATCGCTCCCTTTGAGTCCTTTCCTTAATGCAGGTGTTGGTTAGCAGGGTCCTACATAGGAAGTCCTGATAGGATTAAAGTTAATCCACTATCCTGTTGTCTTTGTTGTGGTCCGGTCCAAAGGAAACCTGTGCTGCGGTAAATCCTGGCATTTCAAAGTGCTGACCAGGTAACAGAGCCTCTCTTGTGTTTAACCCTGTCCTGCAGCTAAATATTTCTCCGTCTTGAAACTGTATCTTGATGGAAGGTGGAGGGAAAACCTTTTCTGAAAAACTGGATTGGCATGTTCTGAGGTTTCAGAATTACCCTCTGCGTCTGTATTTCCCTGTGTGTATGTGTACACATCTGCCTGATTGTAAGCGGAGGTCATACTGTGTGTGTTGACCGTTTATCTCATTTCTGTGCGTCACATTGTCAAACACAGGCGTAGCTGTTTTGCCAACACCCCGACCTGAGTTTCTCTTTCAATTTTTCTTAGGCTACATTCCTTAGTCGTTCAGCAACAGAAAGGTATGCTCTGTACTTTTGGAAGACAATTTTCTCGCCATGCGATTATTATCTCACCTATAAGCTACGTTTGGAATCTTTCTTTGTCAGGTTAACATCCCAAAAAACCCCTTTGGTACTTTTCCAGCATCCCATAAGACGACATTATATTTTAAATGTGTCACAAATACAGCGTGCACATCATCTCTACAGTACTTTCATTTTTGTTATTATGGCGGCATCAGAATTGAATTCAAAGCAGGCATCATTATAAAATTTGACTGGACAATCTCGTCAAATCCCTAATTAGACTGCCTGTTGGGGTTTTCGCCTTCACTTTCTAATCGAATTCAATCAAGGCTTTTGCCAGTCAGCAGTATTTCTCTTCATATTAGATCATTTGACACAATATACCACATTTCCAGTGGGGGGCAGTCACGTCGCTAAGGAATTGCATCCTAATTATAACATTATATCAGTTACATTAAAGTAACAAAGTACTTCATAACACAAAGAAAACTTTCAAAACTAAGAAGCTTCACTCAGACTGGTCTCTGTGGCCCTGTAAGCCCGGGGTAACTAAGAGGCTGAATTGGGAAGGCCTTTTTTTTTTTTTTTTTTACAGCAACATCACTTATCTGGAAGACTCAAGCAGTTTCGGGGCTTGTGATGATGTCTGGATAACCATTAGCTGGAAACACACACAGACTCACACACACATAACGGAAATGTCTCAACAGCAGACATAGCAGACAGTCAGAACTAGTGTGTTTATATAAGACGCAGACACTATGTGCGACAAACACTGGTGCTGTCTAGCAGATTGCATGATGCATTCAAGCCACATGAGTAAAGCTTACTAACTCCTCGTCAGTATTAGAACATGAGTCAGTGTGAGGAAGACGGCCGCGTACATATGTAAACTCCTTGGCGGAGATGGTTTGCTTCCTCCGGCAAACAGGGTGACAGGAAGAGAGACTGAAGGCGGCCTCCCGACTTATTATAATTAGCACTCGGCAGGTAGCAGGCTGTAGCCCAACTCTTCTCGAATATGGTTTTTTGCTGACCTCATTCACACATCAGCACAGCTCAAGCCTCAGGCATCCGGTATTCTCCAGCATTACGTATGAGGGGAGAAAGGAGAAAAAAAAACAAAACTCCAGTGTTGTTTGCTTTCTAAAAAACACAAATACATTTATTCAGAACTTTTCAAACTGAGCTCTGTGTGACAAATTGGTGGCAAAGTTTGCCACAGTGACTAACAAGCTTTAATGAGAACAGAAATGTTCATGACTTTTCATAGGTGTTGATGTCACGCTTTAAATATAGCCTCGTGTGAACATGTGAATGTAATATATTGCTCAGGAAGCGCAGCATGGAGAAACAGGAGAAAATTACTCAGAGCTATCAGAAATACCCCTTGATTGAAGAGATGTTTGCCCTCACTGGAGAGAGTCAGGTACTGTGATTATCATCATCATCATCATCATCATCATCATCACAGACGAAACACAGGAGCTCGGGATTGCTAATTGACCTCATGCAAGACTGCCTGAGGCTCTAATAACAAAGGAATCCTGGTGGCATCTTCTGGATTTCCAAAAAATGCAAGAAAAAGTGCTGTGCTCTTTTGATAGAGAAAAGGGAGAAGGTTGGGGTGTAGTTTGGGTTAATACAAAAAACAATTCTCAGAGCACTCGTCAGAATAACGCCATCACCGGACACTTTATTAGGTACACCTCACAAATAGGGAGGACTCCTGTTTTGCCTTCAGAACTGCTTTAATTCTTCATGGCATAAATCCTGGAAACACTCGTCAGACATTCTGATCATATCAACATGATAGCTTCCCACAGTTGCTTCAGATTTGTCAGTTGTACATCCCTAAGATGCTCCATTGGCTTGAGATCTGATGTCTGTGGAGGCCATTTGAGTACATCGAACTCATCGTTATGTTTAAGAAACTTGTTTGAGATCATTCGAGTTTTGTGACACTGCGTGTTATCCTGACCAGAAGCAGCCATGAGAAAATGGGTACACTGTGGTCATAAAGGGATGGACATGATCAGCAACAATACTCAGGTAGACTGTGGTGGTGAAAAGATGCTTATTTGGTACTAAGGGGCCAAAAGTGCACCAGGAGAATATCCCCACACCATTACACCACCAGCCTGAACCATTGATACAAAGCAGGATGGATCCATGCTTTCATGCTATTTAATTCTGACCCCACCATCTGAATGACACAATGAGATCCATCAGGCCAAACAACAAATTTGTAATCTGTCATTTTCCAATTTTGGTGAGCTCATGTAAACTGCTGCCTCGGTTTCCTATTCTTTGCTGACAGAAGTGGAACCCGTGTGGCTTCCTTCAAGATCTTAGTGATAACTGTATTCAAATCAGCTTAGCTGAAGCTTTAGCATTTAAACGTAACGTGCTGCCAGTTGACCTGGTTCAGAAAAAAGAAAAAAAAGACTGAACATGGCAAGACTGGTTGGAACAGTTTCCAAGCGACCACTTGTTTTAAAAAATATAAGGCTGAACAAGGATTTATTAAAACATGGGAAACTTAAGGTTGATAACACCAATTTTAATCTTTAATAAAATTGGATGATTGCATTTTAAACTATGTAGCTCCTTAAGCGTATACACAGGGCAGACAAAGCATGTAAACCTGAACTGAACTCTGTGCCTGTAAGGTGAATCTTCTGTAATATTACAGAAGCAGAAACCAGAAATCAGTACATAGTGACTGAAGTCAATTGTCTTTAAATTCCCTGGCTGACTCTCAAGTAAACCAACCCATTAATTGTCTGCGTTTAAAATCTGGGCTTTACCTCAGTGATCATGAAAACAAGATTTTAGCTGGCAAGAATGTGTCAGTAAAAACAAGCAATTTTGTTGGTTTTAACCTGGAGCTTTAGGTGGAGATGAGAAATGAAAACAGGTTCCAAATTGCCCAATCCTTCAAAATTATGTCCTTCCAAGCTTATCAGCGCCGTTAATCATCACTGGCATGATTTCCAGACAGTTGCATATTGCAAAATAATGATGCCAAACTCATAGCAGTCAGTTTTCACACAGCTGCACGTCTTTCTTTCTACTGTTTCCACGCTGTATTTAGATCTAGAGATAATAACAGTTGTGCTAACACTAAAAAAAACCCTCTGTAGACCCAATTTTGCTCTACACAGACCAGGAGTCAGTAGGGCAACTGGGGGAGAAAATGGGAACTATATCAGTAACATCTCACATATATAACCTTTACTGGCTATGCAAAACTCACTACTATATGAGATTTACAGAGCAATCAAATAATCTGGAAAGCAATCAGGAGATAATACAGCCTTGAGATCACAGGAATCAGTATCCAGGGAAGGTATGGGGGGATTTATTCAAGCATGAGTGAAAATGAAAACCAGTAATCATAGTGTAACTGTTATTTTTAAGATTGCTTCGGTGCATGCTCTCACATTCTTTTAATGCAACAGATCTTTTTAATACAGAAGTATTTCCTGACTGATTATGCCACTCTTGCACAAGGACAAGTAAGCGAAACCGAAAAATTAAATGAAAAAAAATCTGTCCCTCGAATTAATTATTGCCTTAACAGTCTTAAGGGGGAATTATTCTGGAGTGTGAATATTCAGGTCTCTGTGTGGCACATTCAGCACTCGGTGGCTTCCCTCAAAAACCACAAATAAGATCTGCAAATCCTCAACAAACATCTGCAGAACATCTAATAAAACCTACACAGAAACACAGATGAATACTGCATACAGCTCAGGACTAAAACAACGTGTTCCTCCCCTAAAAAAATATTGTGCAACAGTATTTATTCCCAAGCAAGAATCAGCCACGGACACAATGTAAACAAACAGTTTGAGAGGGATATAAGCCGATCTGTGCACGTAAAAACACACAAACCTCCGGGCACAAGAAAAAAAACATATATATATATATATATGCAAACAAGCGCTTCGCCCAGGTGATTACACAGTGCTGCTAATTACACAATGACCTGCCAATTTTGAAAAAGACATAAATTTACCAGACCACTTTCACCACACCACTCCTCTTTTCCCCACATCGATGCTGAATTAATATCTGCAAATGAATTAAGTCAAGAGAATCACACACAGAAGGGGCTACAGACAGCAAGGAAAGTTTATGATAATTATGCTTGCAGTAGTGGTATTGAGCGTGGGTGGAGAGCTTTTTAAAATTCAGCTGCACTAGCGACGAGCATACGTCACCATTGCTCCACTGCAGAGAAAATGATAGGTTCGAGGACGTCTGTGGGAGGCTGTGAAAAAATTCCAGACGCTTCTGTCTCTAAAATTCAGGTTTTGAGAGCGAGCGCTTGTGCGTTTGTATAGCGTGTGTGTGAGAGAACGACGGAGACAGAGAATGCAACAAGATTGAATGGGGGAGAGAGGGACAGTGACAAGAGTGTGTATTAGTTGCGTAACCTAAGCTGTATAAGCCCTAATTAAAATGTTTGACATCCAAGCTGCTCACTGCTAATTTTCTTGTTCCCTTTGACAGAAAATAAAACAGTACCAGGGATCAGTGTTTGTTTGCTGTGTGTTTATGTTTTGTATCTGCAAGTCTACTGTATGTGCATGGGGGCATGAATAGGCGGGAGACTTGACTTTTTGAGTTTCGTGTCATGTAATCATCACAGCCGCCCCTGCCAGCTAACATACTACTGGCCATGTGATGCCACAGGGAGTAATTCACTGTGCAGAAAAGATGAGGTTTGCACACTTGGCAGAAGAGAATGAAACAAGTGCGTGCAGGAAAGGTCAGCCTGGAATTCACTAACTGGGCATGAGCAGGGAAACACGGAGGCAACATACTGGTTTGCAGAAGATGACAAAATGACCACTAAGAAGACGTAGGAGGAAGCTGTAGAGAGATGCACATTTTTTGTTGTTTTTTGTTGTTTTGTTTTTTACAGGCAGATCTGTGTGGGCTGGTGGCTCCCAGTCCTCCTCCTCTCCACATTAGTTTGCAAACCCCCGCTTACTTCTGGTATCATCTTTTCATACTTGCCTTCGAACTTGCTTTTATCTAATAGCTTTGATGTGCTATTGCACATATTGTGTAATCTTTATTGAAATGTGCAAGCAGCAGCAATATAAGCATTATTTGGAGTGTTATTACATAAAGGCGATCCTCAATGATCTTTTTTGCGAAGCTGATAAGAGATATGCTCGCTTTTAGTGAATTAATCCACTCAAAATAGCGAGCCGCGATGGCTAGGATGTGCAATAATTCGCTGACATCTGTGTGAGCTAAACTGTTGCTTAATAAAAAAGAGGTCAGAGGTAGGGCACGGTTTGTGAGAAGCAATTTAAACAGAAAGAAATCCTTTTAATCAAGCTGTGTGGTCTTTTTTTTAAACTTGGAGTTGGACTATATTTGGATCATCACTGGATCATCTTTTCCCTCAGTTTTTTTTTTTCTTTTTCTACTAGCAGCAAAATGTAATTTGTCATGCACCATCTGGCTTTCAGCTTCATTCTTGTATCTCACTGGCATCCTGTTGCAGCAACCCTGCAGTTGGAAAAATAAATGGAGCAGCCAATCGCAGCTGTCATCTTGCTAAAGCACAGTAAAGCAACTCGAAACTATTAGGAGACTTTTACTTTAGTTCCGATTGCAATATAACTGTTTTCTTTATCTTTCCATCTTCACAAGCTAGTAATTGTGCAAAATACGTAAGTGGGCCATATTTCTTTCTGCTGCATTACCACAGAATCTACAGTATATTGTCTGATTCTGTCGAGTCTTTTCACTCCTTTTCAAGGTTTTTCTTCCTGTGCTGTTCCAAAAAGAGGGCCAAGAATAGCGACACATTCGGGCACAAGCTCCCATGTAATTTCCCACGCCTTTTGTCTCCGTTCCTGTGCCGCCCATGCATGCTGAAACAATAAGCTGGGAGCTTCGTTATGAAGCTGACAACAGCGCCTTTAAAAAACATAATTAATTAAAAAAAAACCCAACAACAACCAAGAAGTCAGGAGGGATACAATCATACCTACAAGTGACCCGTCCTCATGCACGCCTGTGAAGCAGCTAATAGGGGCATTTATTTGTTTTGAATTGAGTTCATGAACCCCAGGTTTGCAAAATAAAAGCTGCATGTGAATAGATTCGGTGCTGCTGGCTTACAGCATACAGTTACGCAATTTGTTTTCAACAAATAACGGCTCCAGAATTCTGACGCACCGTCGATTTCTGCATTCAGTGTGGGATTAATTGTTGTTATGTTCGCCTAACTAGCATATCTGTGACTGATGAGAATCTCATATCTTCAGCCCGTGGAAAAGCCATGGGAGACAAACTTCTACAGGTGACTGAAAATTAATTCCCACTCCAGCGGCTCCAGTTTAATGGCACTCAGTCGCGTGAACGCCATTGTAACATGCTTACTAACATCCATCAAAGGCAGATTGTGGGTTTTCCAGAAAACATTCACTTACAATATCTAGATATAAAAAAACCCCACCAAACTGACAGATAACGACTCCCATTCTGCAACTTCCACAGGCCCGGCGTCTCTCCAAGGCATCAAAAGTGGCACTTTAGCATGAAATTGAATAACCTGAAAGTCATTTACAGTAAACGTTTTGAACCTCTATCAGAAATGACAGACATTCAGTATTCTGGAGGAGAACGCGTCCTCACCCAGACAGCCAGACACAGAGGCTTAGTTCCAGCTCAGCTGCTATCTACAGGGGCTGAATGACAAAGAAGTTGAGGACACCAGTGAAAACATCTGTATCGTACTTGGTGAAGTTTCGTGACAGCTCTATTAGTGCAAGTCAATATGGAGCTGTGCATCTCCTTGTGACATTTTTAGGTCCCCTTAACATAATGGCCTATCACCCTGTCCCCGACAGGTACACTGAAGGAGGAAACACTTCGCTGTGCTATTTGCTTCTGTCCAGCATGGTGTGGGCACGAGCAGCAGGCCGAAATGAATCACAAAACCTGACCTGATTAGACTTGACATGGAGACACTGAGTAATGGTGCCCAAACAGTGTTTCCTGCAATTTGGCTCTCCAAAAAACTGAGGCCTGCTGGAGGGCTTTTGTTACAATGTAAGCCAAATCTGAAAATGGCAGGAGAGTAATGGACTAGCTAGGACACGCACAACGGCTTTGCTTAATCACGGAAACAACGGTAATATGTCGCACACACATAAGCTCAGCACTTTCCCCCCCGTTTGTCAACTTCTGACGGTTCTCATGACCGCAGAGAGCTCGATGCGAAGCTTCTGTGCCTCCATCTGATATTTTACCGCAGCGCCTTTGTCGGGTATTGACACAGACGAGGTGGAACAAAAACACGTAAAAGCTTGAACGAGAGACCTTTTAAAAATCACCGTCAAATCAGCGAAACAGAAAGTGCACAGAAGCAGCACTGATCAGTTTTTTTATTACTTTGATTTTTTGGGGGGGGATTTTCTTTTTAAGAGGGGCAAAAGGCTTGTGAGATATCATGTGAACAGACCTGCGGGCAAAATATAAAATGTACTTGGAATTTATATTAACTGATCACACTTCTTCGGGCTTACATCCAAACCACAGATTGGATTCTTTAAAATGCTGACAAGTGGTCTTTATTAGACATGGGGGACTTCTCTCTTCTGGATGTGTCACAATCTAGTCAGTTTAATGGAGGAACATACTGTAGCTGCTGTACCAAAGAGATTAATTTAATAACTTCTGCACTTCTGTGGAGAGTGTCCAGGCAGACAGCTGCCACAGAAGTACAGTTGAGACCTTGAAACATCCATGGGAATGATGCAGTCATCATCTCTCCGCTTTCACTGCTGAGACGTCAACATCGTGTTCTTCGCCAAGCCAGACTGCTACTGACGTTAGGCGTAGCCTGCCCTAATATCAGTAACTGAGCCATTTGCTGAAAATTTTAGCGCCCTCTCACCTGTAACAAATTATTAAAAGCCAAGAAAATTGCATCTAAATTGCAATAAATGGCCATTTAATGAGCAAGAGTGAACAATGTTGCACTTGAGATGCCGATCTAACCCGTTTTAAACATTTCATTTTCCAGAGTCCTCTTGAATCCATTTAACAGAAAGCACCTTGTATGCAGAGCATGTACAGTGTGCATTATTATTCAACACTATGGCCTCATTGAGATTTGAAGTGTCATAACCTCCTACACCTCCAATCCATGCTAACTTTTCAGCAATTGATTTTTTTTTCCTTGCCACTAAGGTTTAATGTGTTTCGATATGATAAACACACTGCCACACATACACACTCCACACGCACACCACATCTTCCTTTCTGTACTCCAAAGTGAAATAAGCAGGCTAATGAGCTGTGAATTTTAGGTTTAGGCTACAGGAACACAATCCTCAGCAGCAGAAATGACACAAGAATGTGATCTCCTTCTGGTTCTTCTCCACCTCCTCCTCCTCTCTCCTTCTGCATCTCTTCATCCTTAACTCAGTCCTATCCGCCCACAATCCTCCATCCCCCTCTTGTGCTTGCTGAACACTGCATCAGCAGAGTCCCTAGCAGAAGGGAGACCTGTTCTTTAACTGGACCATTACAAATACCTGCTACCTCAAACCCTCCAAGATGCATCAGCCTCATCCGCACTTCTGGGAAGATGCAGCTCTTTAATGCGATTCTCTGTTATGCAATCCTGCGTGATAAATAACTGCAGACACTCTGAGATTAATGAAATTCAGGGGAAGCCCCCCCACACCACCCCACACACACACAGCCTGATCTCCAGTATTAGCAGAAGATGACGGCTCTGCTATTTTTACTCAGGCATCTCCATAGGTAGTTTCTGAGGTCACATGGCGGCCCACCCCTAGGAGAAGCACACTGCTGCAGTGCACTATTTCTGGGCTCCCAGCAGGAAGAATCAGGTATGAGAGAAACCTGCTGAAAGGTGCCATAGCACACCACTGTTTCAGGGCCGATGATGGAAAGCTACCACATGGTGCAAAAAAATAACAGAGATCCCAAGCCTCATTCCCTTCCTGTCTTACCTCTGCAGCAACAAAGGCAGTTTAAACAGTTGGGAGTCAAGGTCAGTGCTTGGGGATCAAAAGGTAAAGGCGCGTGAAGCCTGCTGTCGCTTTTCTCTGATAGGCCCTTTTGTCTGTACTGAGTCTGAACCGACTGCCTGGTCACTGCTGGTGCATGCCAATGAGATGAGCACAGCCGCAGTGTCAGGTTTTGCGCCTCTTCAGAGTGACAGCTGCAGGATGGCTGGCATATCGCTCGCTTTTGCCTCATCTACAGTTTTGTTGTAAAGACACAGGGCTGGTAACGTTCAGAGAGCTGGTGAAGCTGGTCAGGAATAACAATAGAAAAGGAGAGAAGGCAGCGAACTACTGAGTAGATGTGTATTGTGACAGATATCAAAAACAGTGTGGTTTACTGTTAAATGCTAACCATTACTTCAGTCATATGCTATGCTTTTTGGGGGGGGGGGTTGTCACTGACTTCCTGTCCCTTTGGCTTGTGGCCACTTAAAAAGAAGGTATGGCTAATTGCAAAACCTTGTGACCAGTTGCTGTGTAGCAGTTGTGACCAGCTCAACAACTGTTTGTCCCCATGCTGCCAATCACATCTGAGCCTAAAATTGTGTAACTTAATTTTAGGCCACGATTCTTGTATAAGATATATGCTTGTACAAGTTTTCGAATAGAAAGCCTTGATTGTTTGAGTCAGTAACAGATTCTGTGACCCACTGTGGATAAATTGAGTGCAAAAAGTCTGTTTCTTTCTTTCAGGCAAATTCCTGTCAAAGATATAAGCAAACTAAAAAGCATGCAGTCTTGGAATTTAGGACATTTGAGGAAATGATGCAACAGGAAAGAAAACATACTCAAAATTAAATGAGCTCCACTGAAATTATTATAAGCTACAACACAAAAAACTGGGTTTCCCAAGGAGTGTGTAACAAACAAGTCCACATCCTTTGATGTTCTTCCTTTGTGTTGGTATGTAGTCAGGCACGCTGACGCAGACTACCTAATGGAAAGAGCGCCATCAAACAGATGATTAAAGCACCTGAAAGCCAATAAAACTGCTGACGCTCTAATAGAAAACAAGCTGAAAGCGTGCATTTTCATATCAGTTGTGGCAAGTGAATGAGAAGAACGATGGTTTCCATTAACTGATGTGCATTTCATTGATGATCGGTAGGAACCACGCGGCCCTCAGCGTATTTCATCATTATCCAACCTCCCAGTGAACATCTACATGCATGCATGCAGGTGACATCACTGCTTTCATCTTGCACTGCCATCGGGTGATTATCTCCACGCTGCTGCTGTCAAAATGAATGATTATTTTAGTGATGGTCATTTTTATGTGCTACACCAAGGCACGGGGTGATCAGAGAGATTTAAAATTGATTTTATTGTTATGCATAAATTCAAGAAGTGATGATCTTGTGGGTTCACAGCGGCCGATATGAGTTTTCTCATGAATCACCCTGACACAGTCCGCTGCAGTCGCAAATTAAATTCCATCTATTCAAAGAATTATCTTGGTGTCCGGCGTGGAAATTATAAAAAACAAAGATACACAGTGCAATTAACGTAAATGAAAATCAGAATGGTGCGTATATGTGTGTGTGTTTGTGTGTGTGTGTGTGTGTGTGTGAGGGAATCAGCAGCACAGAAAATATTTACATGAACCAAGAAACTGTATATGGCGTCGATCTCTATGGCGCTCGAATGGCAAATCATCATCATCCTGTGTAAACTGTCTAAGGAGGTAAATACATGTTTGCACATGAAATACTTGACAGATAAGCAGCTGCTCTCGGGATTCAGTCTCATTTGTGCTGGCTTTCACTTTCTCTGTGCTAAGTAGACTTTGCTTTCAAAGCACACACTGAAAAAGTCATGACACACGCACATTCGGCATGAAACAAACACCACAGAGAATGCATTACTTGCACAGAGGCCGTACTTGCCGGCATCCTGTGGGGCACTGACCGCAAATAAACTCTCTTGACTATTCTGAAGTCTATTCTATTAATAAAAATATGTGGGAGAAGCGCTGCTAATTATCCTCTTTACATATAAACAGCTGCTCAGTGCACTGTAATCCTATCGGTGTGTCCATATCTCCTAATGGTCCGGCAATGACTCATGCTAGAACACATCTACGGCTTATCCATCTATCAAAGTATTCATGAACCTCACTTTACTTGCATGTCAGGCGCCTTTATACATGTTAGGACTCGGATACTCTGACTTATTTTATGCCTTATCATCAGAGGAGACGGTCACATGATTCAGAGCTGCTGTGAAGACCATCAGCGGTGCAATGCCGTGAATGCTGTGAAGATGTAATGATGTTTTAATTGATTTCTTCACTCTGTCTGTCCCTATATGCCTTCTGACTTCTCAATGAGCATCTCAGCCATCAAAATGCAGGGCGGCTTGAGGCAAAGTCAGCACAGTCATTTAAAGCTCCTGTCATAAATGCTGAATTACCAGAGAAAATGGCTGAAAAACTTCCGGATCCGGAAAATTCCAGATTCCAGAATATTAAAAGGTTGGAAAAGGATGTTCCCATTCATTCAACCAACCAAACCTACATGGTAAAAAAGGCAATTTAGCCAGACGAGTGATAAAGGGAATTATTGTAACAGACTCTTCTTTTTTTTTCTTTTTTCTTTTTTTTTTTTGAGGAGGGTACTCCATCGCCTGCTAGATCCAGAGATAATAACCCGAACACAATAATGCCTTTGCACTGCCTCTGGAGAAGGGACAGCTGCAGAGTAAATAAATGGCTAATCTGACTTTAGCCAACGACTGAGCGCAGCCTTGACACAATAAACGAAAGAGATTGATGTCAATCCCAACATAAGCTCTGCCCACTTAGTGCAGGGCACAACACAACAGACACCCTCATTTTCTGCAAACCCCCCACCCCGGTGCTGGTGGGTAATACTGCTTGTTGCAGTGATTCTGCTGCAGTCTGGCTTCACTTTGTCCTTTATTTCTCTGTGAGATGAAATGTGAAAAGAGAGCTTTCACACCAAAGGTCAAAACCTGCCTCAGTTGTTGTGTATGTGGTGACAGAGCCTCACCACAGGGGGCCACTGTTGCTATATAAAAACCAAATACACTAGACAGACTATAATAAAAAATATATATATATTTAAAGGCCCTTTTAACCCAGAGTGACAGGAGATACAGAAAGAAACAAAGATGACCTCTGACACACATGGCATATTTTTTACTGCATGTGTGTATTAGGGTAAACCCATCTGAATCTACCTAAAAGAAATTCCAGATTCCTGTGCAGCTACTATATTACACATGCATGGGTGAGATATGTTAAATGTGTCCACACAAGAGTGAAATCTGCCAGGTCGCGCTGACTGTGGACAATCCACCACCAGTGTGCACTGAGAGGTTGGAAGACGGATATTACATAAGGAGCTCATCAGTGGGGTAGTGGCCCACGCACAATGCATCCTCAGTGGAATCTCTCACTGTTGATCAGCCTCTCACTCAAAGTAAGAACAAAATGGCTGAGGTGACAGCCTGAGGGGGAAAAAACAGTGCAGAGGCTAGAAATTCATGTGAATAATTAGCTCCTAAAAAGAGGCTACTTAATGCAAATGACCTGGGCGGCTGTATGATTGAGGAGAAATGGCTGCTGACATCCCCATAAGCTAAATGTATTTATACAGACGAGATGCTATCAGGAGGGAATACTAATTAGGCTCTTACTGCAAACAAAAACAACACTTATGCACTGGAATAACAAATATATACCCGTGAAAATAGCTGTTTATTTCATGCTAAACCACTACCTGTCTTATAGCTAAGGGTATCATTTTGCAACACAACTGTAAATAAACACCAGAGTGGGGGTCAGTGGAGTCCTCGCTGCGGTTAGAGCGCACAGTAATGTGCAAACCACAAGACCTCTGACCTTTAATAGGGAGCTTTGAATTTCTATTCAGTGGTTTTTGCTGGAAACACTGCTGCATGCCTAGGTTGTCAACACTGAAAGTGGTGAGACTACTGCAAGGCAATTCAAGGCTGATTATTCTCCAGTGTGAGGATTTGTTGTTTTCATTGTCTCACTTTACAGTAAACCAGAGCTGCAAATATTAGCTGATTACATAGCTTTTCAAACAATAGAAGACTCATTAGCTTTGCCATATGTGTGTAATGTGTTGCCTTTGCTGCAAGTAGGTGATGATCTGATGCTTTTGTATGTCATCTCTGAAGAGGTTTTAGATCACAGGACTTCATTGGAGATCAATAGGTTTCAATATTGCCAGGATAATCTTGACATTAGTTTGGAATATGGACCAGTAATCAAAAAATAAATAAGCATTTCTTATTCTGTTTTCTAGCTCAAGCTCATGACTAAAAAGTCTGATGTTAAGAGGCGCAGTACGTGACTTTTTAAAGCTGCATCCAGAGAACGCGGCAATCAAAAAAAATCGAGGGGAGGGAGTCCCCATGACTGTGCCATTTTCACAAACAGCTGTTGTGGGATACAAAGGCAAAGGTGTGGACTCCCAGGATGCCGCGCTGCCGTGACCCTCCTCATTTCGCTGCAGATGGACGCGGGTAGACACCACTGTCAGATGATGAGCTCTGCTTTAAGCCCCCGTGCTGCATGTGCTGTGTGCCAATCGGCTGCCTCCGCTCTCGCCGGCCCACAAACCCCTATTGACTCCACGCCCACTTGCCCATCCATCGCACAGGCAACCAGTTGCCTAGGCAACCTCAAAGCCCTCGTGCCTGTTTAAGTGTCAAGACAAATTCTGTTTTACATTTTACTTGCACAACACTTCATTTTTCATTCATCCGTTCATTCATGATTTTATTTCCACATCTGCCTGTCGCTTTTTGTAAGCAAAACCTGGTGCTCAGACTTTAACCCCACAGCATCCTGATAAAAGTGAAGAGAATTTTTGAAACAGCCAATTAGATGCTGACTTATATCAGTCATGAGATGATAAGAACTAAAAAAAAAGTGGCAGCCTTTAGTCTTTACAAAGTAGGCCATGAGCAGCGAAAAAAAATGATTAAGATCATCTTCAAATAGCTCAGATGGATGAGTATAATCTGAATTCCAATTACTATGTGCTTGTTTCCATCAAAGCAATTATTATATGTGCAAAAATGAAGCTGGAGTGAAACACAGCCAAAGTCATGATCAAAATCAATTATCAAACAAAAACAACTAAGCAGGCAGATATTGGCATAATTGCAGTTACATAACAGGAGTCTGATTTTTTTTTTTTTCTTTTGAAAGAGGGCGTCTTATTGAGCTCTTAAGTATTGGAAATAAAACCACTCAAACCAAGAGTTTGCTGTAGACTATACACTCTAACAACTTGCCGTAAAAAATAAAATAAAGGAATTCTGGGCATTACCATTCCCAGTTAACACAGTTCAATTCTTTCAGCTCCTACATCATGTGGGAAAAATCACATTGCATCATATTTGAATGACTTAAGTCACACACAGAAGCAGAATGTCCTGGTTTAAATGTGACCCTGACACAATCTGTGCAAGTTTGTAATTAGTACTTCTTGTCAACTGTTGATGGACAGATGATGAGCTAAAAATATAAAGTAGTATCACAATGGTTCAGTTCCAATCTTAATGCTGCATTTAAACTGTGACTGTTCTGGATGTGTGACGTGATTTCTAAGAAGTTACAAAGAAAGAGTCCAATTAATCATGTCAGGCTCAGGTGTACAAATGTTCACATGTTGAATGCAGGAGCATTCCCATAAGGTTAAGTGTTTAAGAGCAAGGGAGCCAAAAGCTCATTGTCGTGACAATACCGGCCTTAATTTTTAACATGAACTAAAAATATCTAGATATCATTGCTACAGCAATGCCACACATTTAACTCCCCTTCCAACAACAAGACAACAAGACAAGCCCGGGCATGTCTGAGAGCAAGAGCTGTGTCAAACTCCCATTACAATTTAATACCTAAAATGGGAGCTACTAAATATAATGGCGTGTCATTACTGTTGCACTATAATGCTGCTGCTGCATGTGCTAACATCTTGTTTCAATAGATTCACACTTCAAATTATGTGATGCATCATCAATGACAGAAACTGACTGGAAAAAAAGGATGGAAAATACTCTTAATTTACTGACACTTTTAAATACTGGTGCAAGCATCAATAAAATGCACATTTTCCTGAACTATCTTGATATAATATTTAGGCTACAACGCCCACAAGTTCAGGGTACTCGGACAAAGCCGAGGCACCGTGTTTGCATAGTTCCAGATTACTTTAGTACATCAATAAAAATAAACAGTTTTTTTGTTGTTGTTATTTTTTCACATTACAGCAAGAACAGTAAATAACAGTATGAAACCAAGATAATAGCACAGTACTGTATTGGAATAAGATAGGTGCACAGTAAAATAACAGTTTAACACCAGAAAATCTAGCTGCCAGTGTTTTACCATAATGCAATGGGGAATTACAGTTTAATGCTTTCCATAAACTTGTACACATGATAAATGAGATTCTCTGGCTAGCTATTTACATTTAGATGACCTTCTAATGTCTAAAATCTAAAAACATTAAAAGAGTATTAGGTTAAATTTCAATTCACATTTAATCCACTCTGCTGCGATTTCTGCACAGTCACCCATCAACTAGCTCCCCACTGCAGCCTTTGCTCCACACCCAGTTTGACTGCTGTGCAGCCATCCAACTAATCAACACCATTTCCCCTCTCTCTATCAGAAACTAAAGTGTGTCAAGAAATTGGAAAAACGTCTTTCTGCTGTTTGACTTTGGGTGAGACCAAAAGAACAAAAGAGCAGGCAGAAAAGATACACAATCACAAGCAACATTCAGCTCAGCCCAGCTGCAATTGCATTCATCAATGCCATCGCACTGTCAAGAGGGGCGTGACACAAATAGAAAAACTCACTATGAGGCACATGCACAGACAACCACACACAAAACCCCAACTACACACACACACACACACACTGCTGGAGGCTGATGCTGTGCTCATCAGTGTCACTGTTGCTGAGCCCCTCGCTGAACAATTCACAGCAGGAGCGCAGACGATGGAAGAAAAAGGATGCTTACATAAAGGCGAACATAGAAACAAAGGCTTTATGGGATGCAAACATCCCCTGGCATGAACAAACAAAATATACAGCATGACAGAGAAAATCACGAACACACTCAAACTAGAAATTGGCCCACAAACACAGCATCGATTAAAAAAACAAACTTCACGTTCAAATTTTTTAAAATAAAATAAAATAGAATGGAAAGTCTCGCAATCCACCTTTTTCCCTAAACGTGGACATACTACAAAACAAAAACCACAAAATGGCGCTGCAACTATCGGCTCAACAATTGCACATCCACTGCCCTAAAGACAAACAAGCACCATTATCAAGACTGTCTCAGTGTTTCCATGGGTGCTGGATTTCTTTATTCCTCATTTCAAGTCTACATTCAACAGAGCACTGCTGTCATGCTCTGTACAGCCGCCCACGTTCAACCTTGCAGAGTGCGAGAGAGAGAGAGATAGAGAGGGAGGGAGTTAGAGTAGGAGGGAGTACAGGAGAAAACCTTGCTTTCACAGTAAGACACCAACAATACATTATGGGAGGACAAACCATATTGCTCCATGCTGTTTTTCTTACAAACGACTACACGAACAAACAATACGCTCGCATATTATACACATCGAAGGCGGCGTGCCAGGCCTTGATTACTATCGCCCCGTTTGAGCGGCTGACTAGAGCCAGAAGGGAAATACGCAAACTCTAAATGTGTTCACCAATAGGTTATGTTTATGTTTTGTTTTTGGGGTTTTTTATGTATATACAGCGGGGAACACATTTGTCCTTCCTGAACTTCAGCAATTTTCTGGTTAATTAAATTAAAGGAAAAAGGAAACTCATTTTGTTTGAAATCCACTTCAACAGACTCAGGTACTGTTTATCCCTCAGGTCAGAACAACATTGATTTTCACGGGGGGGAAAGCGAACAACTCCAGCTTCCATGTTTTTCTAACGTAGCAATGCTCAAGAAACACTGCTTTTTCTGTCTAGACAGAATTCAAACTCAGAATACTGCAGCAAGATTATGAAATCTGTTTGTGAAACGCGGCTTTCATAATTAAGAAGCAGCAACGGGGGAAACAAAGTGCGGTCGTGTTATGCAAGGCTATTTATTTTCCATATTAAAAATCTTAAAAGATCATAAACTGGTCTGATGGTGCAAATGGGGACATGAACTGTAGCTGCTACTGATGATAACAGCAAGGTTACATTCTAGTTTAGAGGAGGAGCCATGCGCTGATTATCACCTTAATCAAAAACTAAAAGTATGCCTCCACCATCGAGTCAGCTTGCACTTTACATCCATGCCTGTTCAGTCTTGACCTTTGACCTTTTTAGATATAAAATGTCATCAAATTGTCATTTTAGACTATTAGTGGATACATTCTGTAGATGTGAGGTCACAGTGAGCAAATCGGTTCATGATTAAGTCCAAGTAAATTAATTTACATTTGCCAACCAACCTAAAATGCATTTCTTTGGACTACGACAAGAAAACCAATTAGCATGACAGAACTCACAAAATATACAAACACTACATAAAAAGGCCCCACCCAGGTAGTGGATTAAAACCCAGTCCTAACCAATGCACGACCGTAGGAACTGCGGGTCACATAGGAGCAAACAATGCTAAGCTACCATTGTGACTGAACACCTTCAAGTTCAAATCCTGCATAGACGCAGTGATACTATAGTGCTGTGGATCTTTATTTGTCTCAGACAGTCGACCCCGGACAGTGAAGTGTGCCTTTAGGGATGGCTAAAGAGTGGTCTCGCACTCATGTTTAAAAGAAATTGTAACAAAAGACCTCAATACAAAATGACATTTAGAAAAAAAATCCCCCGATATGAAAACTATTTAAGCTTTTTTTAGTGTTTAGGGTCTTTGCTGCCAGCAATCAAAACTTCAGCATTTCCAAAATCAGTACAAACAGTACAAACCGCTTACATCAAAATCCTAGCAGTCTAAGTGAAACGGGAATCATGTTGGACTTGATCTGTATTATCATTTGAAGATCCCTCATGATTGTGACCCATATTACTGCAGGGGGAGGGAATCTATCAGAGGCAGTTCATCAGCGAGGATGAGCTCCTCTCGTGGCTCATAGTCAAGGCCGCTCATTTGTGAACACACACAAACATTGGCGCTGTACCCCTGCCTCAAACGACCTATTATAACTTCCTGTCCTCGTCTCGTCTCTCGGCAGACCACTGAGCTGTCAGGATATGAAAGGTGAAAGCAAAGCAGTGACCACCAGGTTATTAAAGCTAGTTTGACTGGTAGCGATGAAGGAGAGGAGGTGCAGAAAGAGGAGATAATCAGACATTTTGGCAGTGGCAGTCCACTGAATGAACTAAAATTATTCCTCCATGCAGCCTCAATTCCATCTGGCTTACTAACCATGCTGACAGAGACAAAATGTTCCTTATTGTGGCCTGCTGTAAGCATAAAACCTGGGTAACCATGGAGAGGGGTTTACTTCACTCTGCATCTCTGCTCACATCACCAATTAGCCAACTTGCACCGATTCAAAAGACAAGAGGGTCAGAATTGATGATATCTGATGGGCTCCCCATTTTTCAAAGCAAGTAAAGCATTATTTATAGAACGTACAGCAAACACCAGAAACATCTGAACACATCCTCAGTGCATCTTTGCACTCATTATTTTTGCTAAAACTCTCATTATTTGGCAAAAGACAGCTTTCTACAGTTCGGTGATCTCCAGGGGAGTAGAGCTCAAACGATAGGCACCTCTACCACAAATTTAACCTTGCAACTGCTTTGAATTAGACAGTTGCTACAAAGGAGGGTTTGGGGAAAGCATAAAAGAGGCTTTGATTACAGATAGCTACAGTGATCTTGTGTGCAGCTTGATTTCAATACACCTTAAACTCATGCTTCTTTGCAGAGAATGACTAATCCACAATCAAGGGTTTTGCTCTTATGAGCATGTTTTGGGTGCCAGATGAGCTAGATGTTGTCTTGTTGAGATGCCGGGCAGCCTACGTCAGCACAATAGGCTGCTGTCCAATTCCACAGAGCAAGGACGCAGGACAGACAAGCGTGAACAGCAAAAAGGCCCTTTCCCTCTAGGATTTTCTTCTCAAGCCTGGCAGCGCTCCGAGCCCGTGAGTCTAATTCTGCCACCAGGCCAGTCCCTGGCATCCTCTCCAGATGGTGGTGAACAGGGGGGTGAACAGGGAGATTAGGAAGAGAGTGATGACTGGTTCCTGACTACACATCCGGCGGCTGAGTCCCATTCTCCTCCTTCTTCTATCACATGCCAGCCATGGCCATGGATACCGGATGCTCCCTGGTCTCTGTACTTCAGCGAGGTGTTAAACTGTTTATTATGAACATAACGTGATTCTGTGGGAGTGCTGGAAGGTCAAAGCAGTACAAGCTCTTTAGAGAGGCCACATATTTTTTTACATAAAAGTTTAACTACAATCATCATCTGATCAAACCTGATCTTTGACCTATGGACATTAAAGATCATCACTATTACTTTATCATTAAAAACTAATTTTCTAATATGAATTTTCCAAGTTGTGCCTGAAAGCATGTGTTGCGACATCTTTGACCTCCCATGTTAGATGTTCATGCTCCAGTTCAAGTAAACATTTGTGCCAAATCTGAAGAAAATCCCTTCCAACGTTCCTGGGATATCATGTTCACAATAATGGGATGGATGACAGGTGGAATCACTTAAAAATATAATGCCTACACTCACTACTCACTTACAGTATATGAACAAAAGTACTGGGCCACATCCACCTTACACCTACAGGAGTCACTCAGTCATGAAAATCCAAGCCACGAAGCTCCCGGCCCACAGTTACTGTGCCGACGTTAATGCCAGAGGAAGTTTGGAGCTCAGCAGTTATTGAGTCAGCAGGATGTTGACTATACCATTAGGTGACCTCGCTCTGTAACTTTACATGGTCTGCTAGTTTGCTCAAATTTTGCCAAAATACCACATTCAGTTGTTGGAATAGCTAGGAGGGAAGAAATTCCATGCACTTACTTGTAGCAGTGTTGGCATCTTATTACACTATGACACTCAAATTCAGTGAACTCTTTAGTATGGCAGACTGCACAGCTACACCTGTGGGAATAGCACTGAGGCCATTTGAATACAAAGATTAAGAGGTGTGGTCCAAAAATTTTTATCCACAAAGAGCATAAAACTTGTGTTTCTGCAAAAAAGAAGATACCTAGTAGTAACCAGTTTGTTTTTTTTTGTTTTTTTATGATTCTTTAGGATTTTATTTTAAATCGGTCTTTTATGCACCTCTGTATTTTTATTCAATAGAGTCCATCAGAGTAGTTTTGTATGATTCACAGTTCAAAATAACCTTTACTTATTCCAAACTAGGCCTTGCGCTGTGTGCCTGACATGACCACATTAGAAATAATGTTAGTGTTGGTGAATTCATCACAAACCAGGTGTCGAAATAAACTGTTGGAATCTGAGTATTTACAGCAATCTGAAGCCTGAGCTTTGTTCTCATGTGGATTTCTTACACATACGCTGACCTCATTCATTTTAAATGAATGACCATGTTTATTATATATGAGCATCCACCTCTAAAACAGTATTTATCGGAAAGAAAAAAAGAGGAAGACGGTCATTTTAAAACAGAAGTGAAATCTAAAACTTAATTAAACTTACGGCTTTAATAGAGATAAATCTGTTCAAAAAGAGTGTGTAACTGCAACTGAATTACCTGAATGAAAACGTTAAATTCAACTATGGGTGAAAAAAGTTGCATCAGCTTCTGTTTTTTCAGAGTTTTGGAAGACGTTCAAGAGATGCTCGTGCCAAAATCCTGCAACTTGGTGCTGAAACAGTAAGCAAAAAACAATCTCAGACTTCCTTCTTTGTTCAGGAAAGTTGGTGAGACAGGAAAAGTGGCAATTCAGGCAAAAAAAAGTGTGCCTATAATTTACAGGCTTAAAGGACACTGCAGTGAAGAAGTGTGAAAGAGGTGGGGACATGACAAAGGATAAGAAAATTTTCACATGAATTGCTGTCATTAACCACACAAATACTGAAAGACTCTCAGAAAAAGAACAATGAAGTTATTTATTTATTTGTTATCTGTTATCTCCTCCAGATTGGATAAAGAGAGCGAGCAGAGGGGAAACGAAGCAGAAGAGATGAAGAGCACTCAGAGCAACTCAGACACAAAGTTGCTGCGTTGCTGTGACTGCGCTGTTTGATTTATGACTCTCCTCTTTAAGTGTGATGCTGCAGATCTTGCGTAACCCCCTTCAACTGGAGAAGCTGTGAACTACACCACAGGGTGTCATTGAATGATTCCTGTGCTGCCTGTACCCAGTGTCCAGTGCCTTGATTTGTACAGAAACACAACAGGAAATGCAAAAAATAAATAAAAATAAGGGGCCTAAGCCGCATGGATCACATAAGACCTGCCATCATCACCAGGTGCTGTTGTCCGGCCGCAGGTCTTCAAACCAATTACAACACAAACAGTATCCAATGTTACAAAAAGCACCAAAAAAAGCACCTAAAGGCATACTTAAAGCAATTTTCTCCCTTGATCTGGCTCAGTTGTAGTCTGATGTGTATTTAAGTAAATGAGGTAATTTTCACAAATAGTGTCTGAGGAGCTAAAACAGAATTATAAATGACATGTGATTATAGGCAGTGAGGTGTGGACATAAACAGGTTTCTTTCAATTTGGGATCAAAAGAGCAAAATGACGCTTAGTCATCCAGCAAGCCTGAAATAAATAATGAGGAATCAGATCTGTAACCATGCTCGTGATGACCCATTACGCTAATATTGATTTTTTTTAAAAATCATTATTTCTGAGGTGAGTGCTGCGTGTTGTGGGTTCGGACAAAAAGATGAGGCTAAGCCAATCAGTGGGCTTTGATCAATTCCACTTAGATTTGTCCTGAAAAAAAGTTTCTACTGAGTGAAGCCTTGCGTATCAGAGTCACTCACTGGACCACTTTTTTTCCCTTGCCTTTTTATTTATTTAGTCTAGTTCTCCTAAAATTTGCCACTGCAGCCAACACGCTTAAAAGCATGCAAGGTATACTTTGAAGGTGAACTGTCTCTCTTTATCCATGTCCTTGTTCCCTTTTCATTGAACAAGTTGGATAATGGAACAAGTGGATGCTTTGAAGCGTGGGACTGTATTGCTTATTTTCATTCAATGCGACAAAATCACAGGCAAAGCATTAACAGGGTTTAGGCAGCATTGGCTATTGAAGAACAACTCATACACGTCAATATGCATTTACATTAGCACAAGAAGACAATAGGAAGAGGAAATATGCTCTAAACGAGCATTTTTTATTCTACAACATGGACAACAGAAGCAGATCATGCGTGGGGAAAATCATGAGTGTAGCTATAAGAATAATGGAAATGGAATGACATTTATATCACACTTTTTCTAGTCTTACTGACCACTCAAAGTGCTTTGGACTAGCCGTACATTTATAAAGTGCTTTATTCAATGCACTTTAAGCACTTTATATACCTCACATCCTCAGAGCATTTAAAATCACCAGTTAACCAAACAAACATATCTTTAGACTGCGGAAGAAGCCAGAAGAACCCGGAGGAAAGGCACACAGGAATGGGAAGAGCATCCAAACTCCACACATAAAGGAAATATACAGTTGTGTGCAAAAGTCTTAAGTCACCTATAACTGCTTTGTTGATTCCCAAAGAGGTACTGGCTGAAAATATGGCAATTTCAACATGGTGTTCAATGTTTCCTTAAAAAGAGGAAACTGCACAACTGGAGGACAAAAGAAGAAGTGGCAGGCTTAAAACCTATCTGAAGCAGATGAGAAGAATCTGATATCCTTAAGAAATACGGGGGGGGGGAAATCCAGCAAAGATCTGACATAGGACCTCAGAGATCCTGGCCTTTTAACTTATCCATCTATTGTCCACTGAAGCCTCATTAAAAATGTTCAAGAAGCCATTCTTAGAGACAGGAAACGAAGAGGAAAGGCTGAGTAACGCCAAGATACACAAGAACTGGACTGAAACTCAGTGGCAACAGGTCATTTTTCAGCAAGTCAGTGATCTCAAACACACTGCCAACGCACTAAAAGCATAACTAGATAGAAAAACATACCATGGAACACCTTACCAGGCCTTACCAGAGCCCTGACCTCAACATTATTGAAGCAGTGTGGGATCATTTTTAAAAGAGAACAGAACAAAAGGCAGCCAACATCCAAAGAAGGGCTTCGAATGTCCTTCAGGATGTCTGGAGGACTAGTCCTGAAAACTACATAAGGAAAAAACAAGAGACAGTTCCCACTGTGTTGAAGAATAAAGGTCATATCTAATGTTGACTTTTAAGCTCATTAGAATGAATTCCCTTATATCCTGTATTTCCTGTATGTATATCCATATGGTTCAATAAATCACTCCACCTATTTTTAATTTTCCAAGCAAAATATAAAGAAATGAGGAGGAGCTCAAGACTTTTGCACAGCACTGTATTAAAGACGTCACAAATTCTGACAGAAAATTCTTTTCCATGAACACTGAACCATCAACTATCAGCTACAAGTACAGAAGGCTTTGCTGCCAAGTACCATTTACACACAGAGCTAAATCACTGAAAAACAAAGTTTACACTGGAACTGGTGATAGGTTTTCTGTTTTGTCTTTCACAAATGCAAATGCTGAATAACCTAATATTAGAAACACCAGTTACTGAACGAGTTGAGTGATAAAATCTGCTCTGACAGTTTAATTTGTTTTAGTTAGTTGTTTTTTTTAAGGGAAATTACTCTGCAGGTCTCATAGATAAATACACATTTGATATTGTTACATATCAAAGCCCTACAAGTTAGGCTATTCGATTTTTATTGCATAGAAACATTTAGATGTTGTTTATGTAGCCACCTAGTGCCAAAACCATGCGGTCCATGTCGATATGTTTACAGCAAGTAGAGAAGTAAACAGAAACTCCTAATCAATCTGCAACTGTCAGCTGGAGCGTTCAGAAACCAAACCACAGACTCCAACTTCAGACACAATTTAAAATTGGGAATCAATGGAAGAGTAGGGAGTTGACTCCACTTATTTTAAGTTTATGTTTAAAAATTTATGGAGAATTGGGGTCATCACAATAACTACAGATGATGAATTTTATGGTAGTTATAGATTAATTTGACTTGTAGCACAATAATATTTTTTTAACAACTGTTTTGTTTTTTTCCCTTTTTCCCACCAGATTTTCAATAGAAATCATCACAACACTGTTACCATTTTTTTTTCAGCAACATGAACCTCTGATATCAGGGCAGCCACTGTAAGAACATTTAAAAAATATTCTCTTAAGCTCTTGAACTACTTCATAAACAGAATTCCTCCAATAAATCAAAGGCTATTGCTGCATGTTACACCACACACACCAAAGTTGTCCTTCAGGTCAGGACTGACTTACTACTGAACTCACAGGACACCAATTTCAGCTGCATCTTCACAGCAGCAGACACCAAAGCTGTATTCCCAACCAAGACCTGTTATTGAGCTAATACTGAATGGCTTCACGTGCGTTATCACGCAGGTGACTGAAAAAGAAAATAGCTGTAGCACACTGTACTTAAGTCCCACTATATTATGTCCCACAGCTCTGTGGTGTTACACAGTGATGTGGATTGGGGTGTTTTTTTCTTTCTTTTTACCTAAGACATAACAGCATCACTGTTAGAAACACGTTTTCTGCTGTCATTCCTGCCACTCCTGCCATGCCGGAGCTCTAACCACAATCACTCAAAGTACAGCGTCCAAACCGTATGGAAATTGTTCATGCAGCAAGATGAATGTCTTCCACTGCAGCAAGGCTAAAATGTACACAATAATTACATGGCTGGCTTAGCAGGACAAGTGGTGAAGGCGGATTGCACAAATTGCTATGTGCGACGAGTGGCAGGGAAGTAGGCCAGCTGAAAGGATGGCATCCCCATCTGGGATCGTCTCTGGAGGTTATCACTGTGAGAATCCCCCGTGCTCTAAAAGAATCTGAGATTCCCAAAACCCCTTTGTTCCTAAGACCTCTAAATAAATCACCACCACTGTCCTGCTTATGATCTAGCCTGGCCTATGTTCCTTACCTTTCATGGAGCATATGCTGGAAATAAAAACACTGGATTCAAATCTATTCAGCACAGAAACCCAAGGCTAAACCCCCTCTTCCCCTTTTTTACTCCTTCATCAGATTAGAACAAACAATCCACCTACATAATATATTAGAAGGCTTATGGGTGGATAAACTAGCTCCAACTTTAGAAAAGGCTCTTATATAAAGTCAGAAAGTAAACCCTTTTAAGCATTTAAGCGCATGGAAAGCAAATGTTTTTATACTTCTCTGGCTCTTATTTAGACCTGTGACTGGCAGGGTACCCATTGACAATCACTATGACCAGTTGTCAGATGGCCACTAAGCACAGTTAATGATACAAAGGTACACTCAACAGCTGGTTCCATGACTACAGAGGGGAAGTCTTCTTTGAGAGCCACAGATGGTGTCAGAAAGCCCAGTCTATGAATCTACGAATTCACCCAGGGGTTTTCAAAATTAACCTTCTAAAAAATGATGGTGTCTAACAATATAGCCATTCCCGTCGTGTGTTGATATTATTCAGTATTTGTGGGGCTTACCTGCAGAGTTAAATGTGTCCGAGTCCGTGGAGATGGGCCAAAGGCATCAGGGGCATGAGGGAGAAGAAGCAAAGAAAATCAGTGAAAAGTCCAATAGATGTGAAGTTAAAAATAAATCACTCCAAACTTCAGTGGGTTACTCAATAAGGCAACATCTTCCATTATGAATCAATCATATCTATTGACTCTATGTACACTCTAATGAGACACCACATGACCCGTGAGCCTTCTTACTTATCTGCCCTATAAATACTGACTTCAAAACACAATTCATAAAGTATGAAATTTGTGGAAGGCTGAGAGCTACCTCATAAGACCTACCACCCATGCTATCAAATGCATGCATCGATTTGATAGCATGTATCTTGTGTAATGATCTAAAGTTTGCCAGTGTTCACATTAAACTCTCAACCTGCCACCCGATGAGTTCTCTTTCATTAAAGGAAATAATCTTCACTGATAGTTTAGTTTGCTGACAGTTTGCTGATACTTCCTTGCAAAACTTACGCAAGCTGTCTAATGGAGCTCAGCAACAGCATAGAATAATGTATCTGAAAATAATGAGTGAATAATTCATGAAAATCGTCACAAACAGACACAGTTCATCAGGGTATGCTTCATCCAGTGAGACGCTCTATCTGGATGGCATTTTCATTATGTCTTTGAAGCAAGCATAGGTTAAAGTGGGATTTTTTTAATAGCAGTGTAAAATACTGTTTGCAAGCTTAATCTTTGACAGATATTTATCAGATGGCAAGATAACAGCCCAGCTCAGTGACATCTCATCAAAACATCTGTTGGCATCAGAGATATTTACATTATCTTTGCTTGTGCTCTTCAATCTCCAGTCCTTAAATCAACTAGTTAATTCTGCATGTAAGCCATCTACTTATCTACCACCCATGGTTCACCTGATCTGATGAAACTGCACAAAAAGAACTGCCCTGCATTATTTGACATAATTTCTTCTTCAACAGGAGCCATCTGAAGACCCGGTAGCGCTTGAGGGTAAGCCTAAAAATCAGTATGCAGGCCCCTGGTGAGCCATGAATGCACAGTGAAGTTCGACACTAGCATACGGATGCCCGTCCCTGTGCCTGGTTCTGCCAGGAGGTTTCTTCCTGTCAAAAAGGAGCTCTCCTTCCCACTGTCACCAAGTGCTTGCTCATAGAGAGTCATCATAGCGACTTGGGGCAATTGTTGTTGTGATTTTAGGATGTATAAATAAAACTGAAATGAACTGAATCAAAAATAAAAAGGAAGAAGTACTTTTATTATGCCTCAAGTGTTGATTAGAGCTGTGACTGAAGAAGGCCACGTTGGATTTTCAGATTTCAAATTAGTCTGGGAATGGCTTATCTAAACAATTTCCACAGAAGCTCACATGTAAAAAGGACAGAAGGATTGTGGCAAAAATATTTGTGTCTAAACTCAGTTACCAATAACAGTAAAGATAACAATAAAACTCAAAAGGAAATATATTTAAATTGAACTGTATCTGTCAAAGGTATTACAGGGAATGAGTTTGGGCTTTTGGTGGGTAGGGGTGGGGAGTGGGGGCACTCTATTTATCACAGAAAACCCTAACAAAGAAAATTATTGCAAACAGAAGTCAAACTCGAAATTGAAACTATAGCTTGATTAAAATGCCCAGACCAATTCCCTACTGCATGAATATACAGACACAGTGGGAAGACGATAAAATACTAAACATTTTATAATATTCTAAGCACGGACTATTTCAATTTTACAGCATTTAAGCAATAAAACGGTCCTCATAAACAAAGGATCCAACAAGAATGTTAGAGTAGGTGTTATTCTCTCTAGATGGACACAAGAGGAAAGATATTCCAGTAAAGCTCCATAGCAACAACCAGACAAACTGCTCCCATCTTGAGAAAAATTTTTATATATATATATATATATATATATATATATATATATATATATATATATATATATATATATATATATATATATATATATATATATATATATATATATATATATATATATATATGCCCCTCCTGGTTCCAGTGTATGTCCAATAACTCAATAACTCACAGTCATCTAAACCACTCCATGTTTGGATTTGCATAGCTTCCCTCGTCCTTGAGTCAGTGCAGACTGAGGCGTTGCATTGCTCAGCACGGATCATATGCAGCAAGAAGAATTTTCAATGAGTCATCAGCACGCCAGTTAATTCACACAGTGCATCATATAATAGCCTGCTCGGTTCCTCCTGCAGTCAAGTAGCTGTGTTGTGAGACACAGTGACCAACAAAATACATGAAGTGGAAAAATTCAAGCAACGACCCATGAAAGGAAAGTAATTAACAGAAAGTGGAGGTGTCTGTAAATCACTTTATACATAATTTAGAGCACAAAATGGTTTGCAAGGATCTTATATCCTAACGCTGTTTCAAAACCATAACGAGAAGGGGATTTATTGATTATCAAGATGTTAAGAGATTATTTTGTGTTATTTGGCTCATCAACTATCATGCAGATCAACTGGACCAAAAACTGCCTGCAGCCAGTGTGAATCTGGCTGTCTGGAATATGTGGTCGTCCAGTGACAGCCAGGTTGCATTTCTAAGCATTTCCCTGCTCATTACCCAGTGCTCCATCCGCCTGTGACCTTAAACAGAAGTAAATGGATATAGAAGGCGAATGATTGAATGCATGTTTAGGGTTGACTGAAAGGTTAAAATATCTCTCATGTGTGATTGCACAAAGAGTACGGCTGCAAATAAACCAGTGTGGATGTTTTAGAGAACAAATACTGTGCTGAATTATATCGTCTATCCAAATATACCAGACCAGCAGCACAGGCTCAGACAACCACAGGTCAACCTACCCTCAGGGCACTCTATCTGATGAGATCTGATTCTTTCTTTGTCAGAAATGAGGATGTCTAGTCATGGACTGGCTGCAAACAAAAGGGGTCTGAGGCAGCAGCAGCAGGGGCAATTATCTGCACTGAGGCTATAGAAGTATTGAGAGCGTGGAGTAAAAAAAGGAAATGGTTATAATCTTGAAAAAATGGTGCAGACTGATTCTTGCAGACAAGTTCTCTGAAAGGGCTTCCTAGACGGCAGTCTAACCCCTACAACAACAACTCCTGACCTTCTGCTAGAATATGACACTACTCTAGCACCTTGTCACTACTCCTCAGCAAAACTCCAAACACATCCATCTCCTCAGGCTATTGAATTCAACAGACACCCCTCCAGGTTCAGTGGCAAAGGCTCGCGTGCGGGGAAATTCACACATCCAACAAAAAAGAAAAGAAAAGAAAACACCAGAGGGACACCACAAACACACACTCTCATGCAGACCTACTCCAGCCACCTACTTGTGTTGCGTAACGCATGCCACTGCCTACCCATGCACCAGCCGATCTGCACTACACTCAGCCACCGACGTAGATGCATCATCAGAGCTCGTACACTGCTAAAGCAATATAGATGACTTCTTTGTCTCTCTTTAGAAGACTCATTTTACAAACTAATACAGGCCCGCACTGCTGCTGATGCTTAATGACCTGTGCCCGTCCTGTCGGTGTAAGCTGAGATTTCAGTCAGATGGACTCTTCCCAAACGTGACATCTGACAATCCGCAAGGGTGAGTCTGGCCAAAGGATTTATCTTCAAAGTGGATCACTAATCATGCCCAGGCTCTCACTCACCAGCCCACTAAAGGTAGGGTCCTATTTACTAAAAGCCCTATTGGCATGAAGAGACCACAGAAAGATTTGTTTTATTGTGTTAACAGACAAAATGGAGCTTTGAATTAGTCTAGGCTGCGATTAGCTGCCAGTTTTTTTAAGACCAAATCTAGATTTCATGCCAGATTCTGACACAACAATAGAAACCTTTTTTTTTAACCGCAGAAGGTCTCTTGAAGCCAAATATGTGAAAAGCCACAGTTTAGTAGAGTGAAGGCCTTCAGAGACACAAACATTAGTAACACATATCCACTGGCCTAAACATATTTTGTGCAAGTGCTTGCAATTGGGCAAATAACACAGAGCCTGCAAATCAGCGGTGCTAAGAAAGAGGTGTGCAAAGGAAATAAAAGCCTTGTAAATGTCTTACAGAATTGACACAAATTGCTCACTATGCTTTAATACGGAGGCAGGGTGCATCTCTAGACACCAGTTGGTCCAATTTCACAACAGAATGGGCCCAAGAGCACAGCAGGGCGTGAGATATACTGCATGACAACACGAGTGTCATAATTCTTCCTTTTTACCAGTGCAGTATTTTATTTGGGGCCAGCAGTTCGTTCCAGAACGCGATCACAAAATCGAGGGAGAGCTCATCTTCAGAAGGAAAAAAAGAAGGAGAAAAAAACGAGTGCCAGGCTGCTGAACAGTGCACTTTTCACGCCAGACTCCTCAATGAGGAAAATCTCATCATCCAAACCGAAGCTATTGAGAAGCTGCACTGACACAGCCCTGAGCGAGACTCTGAATGGCTTATTTCAAATGGGCACTGCAGAGTGTCTCTTCGCAGAGAGGACGATACAGTCACTCCGTCTGCAGCACTGTCTCGTATCAGAAACGCTGCATTTTTAAGAACGGACCAAATGGTGCTCGGCAAACACTGTAGCATTCTGGTAATTCTGGTCTTCTTTCTCCAAATCTCCATAGAAACATTGGTCCTAACTGGCAGCTTATTAAGAATATGACACTTATGAATGATTTCTTCATATTTTACTCGCTCTTCCCATCTGCTGTTTGGCATCGGCCTCTCGTGTCCTGGCATCTTGCGGCCTTCCATAATTCGATTGAACCCTGAGATAAATATGCCAGCTTTCTGCCAGTAACTCTACTTTTTTCACATAGGGAAAATCTCCTACCACTTATTTTCATGATTTATGTATATGGATGGAGAATGCTGCAGCCAAGAAATCATTAGGTTCCAAGCACACAAAGAGATATTAACTCTTTACCCTCTGGACACGCCTGTAAATCGAAGGCTTAGCGCGTAATTATGACCTTAAATCCACACATGTAGAACGCATTAAGGTTACTACTTTTGTTCACCACAAGTCATTATTTACTTCTGAAATGGAAAAACTTTCAGACTCCAGTTTTCCAGAGAGTTCCACAGGAAGTAGATGTTTGCCGCTTGGATGTCATCTCTTATGCCAAATGGTGCTGACTCGGGAGTAGACTGCGATTGTGTTCCTAAAGCGGCTGCAGCACATGTAGCGCACATACTGTACCACATGACATGAGCACAGGTCATAGCCGGAGGGACCCAGCAGTGGAACAACTAGCAGGAAGCGGGGATATAAACAGTAAATAGGGGCTGGGGGGGTCACATTACACTTCCTCCCCAGTTATTCCCACAGACTAAAACATCCTTTCACAACAAACAGCTCTGCAAAATTTTGTTATGATTCACAAAACAAGTGACCAAAATATCCGAGCTGATCCAGACTTAAGCTGAGTAACAGATGCTTCAGAACAGATGAATACTTTATCAAAACCAACTGTCCACTGGAGCATTTTTCTATTTATTTATTTAATTTTTTTTTTTTTGCAATTGTGGGAAAACACAAAGCCAAAGTCATATTTGAAACAATCAGCAGCAGAACAAACTAGAAAACAAACACCTGGCACGTTGCCTGCCTGGGCTGTTTGAAGACAGGGAAGACGAGGCCAGAGGACATGTTGGAACACCCTCAAAACATTGACATCTACAAAAGGAATGTAGGACCTGGGTGATAACCCTTAGCTGGCGCATGTTAAACAAGCTGTACTGACAGGAGGACTCACATCAGAAAAACTAGCGCTGATAAGGTTTTCCCAACTACTATAAGTTCAATAAGAAATACAGTGAGGAAAAGTGATATATAAGGATATTCCATTTACAGCAAATGTCACAGTGCCACACACACATCCTTCCTTAACCACTACAAATGTGCCTCGTGATCCTATTTTAATGGTTGCTAAGGCAAGAGTTAAGTATTGTCATAGAGAGCGGATTTTAAAAGTAAAAACTGGTTTCTTTGTCCGTTTTAAAGGGATATTTATGAGGAGGATTTGCAGGCTTTCAGGCAGAATGAGTAGCAATAGCAGTAGATAACAACACAGCCCTTCCCCTCCTTGCTCAGTGGGATCCATTCACACCACAGTAACTTTCATGAATAACCCAACCTGCCTCATGTGGAAACAAACAAACTGTCCTTGAAGACTGACTTAGACAGAAAAACTGTGACACGTCCCTGAGCTATTAAGGGAATTACATTGAATTTCCACTGCCCTGCTGCCTTTAAATAGTCTGCACATTGTCAATTACGTGACTCTCCAAGAGGAGTAACTAACTTATAATTCCAGAGCTGTCTTTGTAGCTCTGTGCATGCAATCATACACTGCACATTCACAGCATCACATACTGTGTGGAGCCACACTTCCATTATCCAGCATTGTCCTCAGTAAAGAAACTGGGCTCCCCGGAGGCCAGAAAAGTCCCTGTATCACATTTCCCTTCAAAGGAGAAAAGGCGACTGGGTCTAATTTCCTAAAATATCACGATAACTAAAACAAGACTCTGCTTAACATATCTCCGCTGGCTAAACTGATGCTGCAGCCCAGGTTGACTCAATTTGATTTGATGCCACGATTCTCTATTCATCCCCTATTAAATGGGATCTGAATCCTGCCACAGTTGAATTTCCAGAGACAAACTGGTCTTTTATTCTAAGGACACTTCATTCTTCTCCATGATCCTCTCTCCATCCCAACCTGGATGAGGACAGAATCTTCCCACAGTTAGTCACGGGACTGTTGGCAAGCTGAGGGGACTTGGAGGCATATGCGTCTTTCCATCTGTTGCTCACTCACTGCTTTCCAAACCCCTTCCTCTGTCAGCAGCCATCTGCTTCCAGCCCTACCCCACTGGCAGGAAACATGAGCACTTCCACCATAGGATATGGCTGCTGCACAAATTCAAAAAAAAAAAAGAAAGAAAGAAAGAAAAAAAAAAAAGCAATAGCCTATGGCTAATTTCATTGGCCAACATCTCAAGCTTGAAAAATAATGTTAAATGGCAAAATTATAGCCATCCAGAAGCAATTTAAGGGTAGTTGTAGGGGTCCAGCTTATTTTTATTATCTATTTATTGGCTCTTAATCTCTGAATCAAAAGTTTAATCCATGAAAAATCAGAAAAATGAAATATGAGGTGAAATATCCCTTTACAATATCCTAAAGCAAAAGCTGACATGATGATGATGCTTGTTTTCCCTTATCAATACTACAAACTCAAAGCAGCATATTCTCAAGATTTCAGTGTAGGAAAATGGAAAGTGCCTTTTTATGTTATTTCCTCAAAACGACTTTATCGATTAATCAATCGTGAAAATAGTTATTTGACTGTGAAATAACAAAACCGCTTCAAATCTCTGGGGATAAAATGACTACAAACTTTGGTGAATGCGAGGGTATTGCTCTTTGTTGTAGTCTGTCATCTGAAATTTAACTGAAAAAGTCACATCTTCACAATTACACAATATCCCTGAAGCAATAAAAAAAAAAAACAACCATACTGATCACCATATATCCTAAGAAAATTGGTAATTTTCTCCACTATGTTACATCTAAATCTAATAAAGCTCGCTGCTGAACAACTGCAGATTCGTGCTTGGCTGGGAAAAGCGCATCTCTTATTCCGTACCGAAAACCTAGTTATTCAAAATGAACTCAGCTAAGAGATTCAATGGCTTTTCCCTTCAATAAAACATTAAATCAGAACCGACAATGTCACGGTTCGACAGAGGGGGGAAAAAACAGAGGGAGAAAAACATCTCTTATAAACTCTCTATTTACAAGAGATTGTGTTGAGTAGATTCCAAATTTTTTATTTAAAAGATTTTTTTTTTTTAAACTGACCAGCTTAGTCTTTTTTTTTTTTTAAAAAGGCGTCCATCAACAGGAGAGAGAGAACCTTTGTTCAATGGCACAATGGAGGACATTCTGCTGTAGAGGATAGCGTCACATTCAATAAGCTATGGTGTGGCAGCACAGAGGGGAGAGCAGGGCTGATACAGAAATGGCACTCTGACCCCACAGACCCACCGAGCCCTCTGACCAAGCCTCTGTTTACAGCTTACCAGTTGAGCTCATCTCTGCTGACCTGCGGTCAGGAGTCGAGTGCAGCATTATTGTGAATTTTAATGGGGCTGTCATGAGCGTTTTGAGGCTGCACATGACAGAAATCGTAAAGGCCAATCCCGCACAGAGAGCCGTTTGAGTCTGAGGCATGTGCAAACCCTGTTATCTGGTGAGCATCTGTCGGGGAGGGGGGAGTCTGTTACTACTACACTCTGAAGAATAAACCTGTGACGTATATTTGATGAGAAGTGTTGCTCGAGGATTAAATATGCTTGAAACCTGATACTTGCCGTGCACAGGGGTGGTTCGGTTCAATTTCTGCAGATCTGACAATGTCTTCAAGTGAATGGGAAATCAAAAGAAGAATACTTTATTAATCCCCACTTGGGCGACTGACATGGGAGCTTCATGCACAATTGAAGCGTTCAGATCCTCATTACATCACACCAACAGACTTGAGTGAAAGCTTGACAGTGGTGTTGTAGGCCGCTGAGACACGAGTTACAGCAAAAGAGTCCTTTCTATCTACAGTCGCTGGCTTGCTCTTTCATCCAGCACAGATGTTTCTGATGTCTCTCTCTCTTGATTTGAGAAAGATTCCCTGCAGTATCAACATACATCAGATGTAAAGTGCAATTTGGACATTTAAGCCAGTATGACCCCAAAAGTAAGAGTGTGATGCTTGGTTTAGCTTACCATTCCTTGCCCCACTTAAAGAGGTGAACTGGGGCTGGTTACCAAGCTTAAACATGTAAGGAGAACACAGCAGCATCCATGAAGCAATATCAAAGAATTAAAGAATCAATAAATTTCCATTTTCTCTTTTATTTTCATGAATCTTACTATAATAAACAAACTGTGTTCGTCAGCTAAATTCGACAATAGGAGTTTAGCAATCAAACATAGCACACAGGTATATCTTAGGCCCCAGAAAGGGGGGGGGTTCTTATCTATATCAGATATGTTGCATAGCAACCACCTGGCTAAATGCACCTGAACACCTCAGAACTCTTTAATAGCGCAACAGTAACATCTAATTTGTATCTACTAATTATGTGTGATTATATTATGACATCATCATTTTCCATAGCAACCACCTAAAAATGGACTAACATCACAGACCTAACAATACTGTAGCATGGGCATGTGCTAGTAGAATAAATAGACAAGATAAAATGTGTTGTAAGCTTTGGAGAGGCTGGCTGGTTGCTTCTACAATAAGGTGGGCTAATCGCCCCCAGGCTTCAGCTCTATACTTGACAAGACAGGCATGAGAATAGCTATCAATCTTTTGATCTTACTTTCACTAAGAAGGCAAGAGATTCCTATTTTTTCCTACAAGAAATAATAATAAGGCTCCTCAAATACTTAAGCGTCAGCAGCAATTGGATTAATCTGCTATCCCACCTGCAAAAGCAGTAAAAGCTTCATTGTGCTGCTCTGACATATTTTAATGACTATGCTTAGTGGTTTGGTTTTTTCTTTTTCTTTTTAATTTATAGGCTAATTGCAAATCTGTGATATATTTATTTGAACAAGTGTGAAATTCTGATAATTTATATAAGACCCGAGTTTTGCTGTGCAGTTTATTTGTACAGATATTTGTGGATCTCTTGGCTGGATCATAAAAGTTTTATCTAATTCATTTTAACACCACATCCTAGAGACAAAGTTTTCTTTTTCTAATAGCAGCTGATCAATTTGTGTTTCGAGAGAGGGAAGTGGAAAACGGGGCCACGGCTGAATTTATTCCACGCTTCACAGATGTATTTATGCGAGGGTTTTATTTAGGCACAAGATCTACAACTAGTAAATACTTACTGAGCTACTCTATAAACAACAGCATTCCACTTTAACAGAAATTTACACTGACGTAGAGCGTAAGAGTCCCAGCTGCCGTTATTGACTGACATTTTCCAACTCTATGAAAGTTTCTTATTCATATTCACAGATATGGTTTTGAAATATAATGAGCACATTGTGGAGATTTCACTTGCCAAATGTAGCAGCAGCATTCGCCTGACACAGATGGCCCACTGCCCAGTTCACCCAGTCGAATAACACAAACCCCGCAACCACACACACACTTTACACTTTAAACCTCTGCTGAGCCGCATTTTCATGTTTATTTAATGACCCTGTGACATATCATGATTCTCGAATTAAATGACAAAAACAGTGTCATCCATAACTCACTACAGGATGGCATCTTGCAGTCAATGGAAACAGTGTTAGTTATGATTTTACTGTTTTACATGTCAGTGATCAGGAGGCAAGATTTATTATTTTCATTCTCTGCTTGTGATTAGCGGATGAGCTCTATGCTCGTGCTCTTCTTGGCGATTGACTACAAGAGAGAAGCAGTGTGTACTGGGGAGATGCTTAGGTGCCACACAATGCCAACAGAGAGCTCTGAGGCTTCAGTCTGTGTGCTTTTTGTATCTCTCTGTGTCATCCCTATTGCTATTTGAGCACACAATAACCCATTGTGCAAGCTTATTAGTCCTTTTCTTGAAATCCCAAGCACCCCTCTTGAGTAGCAATAGATTTAGGTGGCTGCCCTTGCTCTGACATTGGACTGCCAGTTGGAAATATGCTATATGAGCTTTTCCAGTTTTATGAAATCCACTTATAATTCGAGATATAGAATAATGTAAGGACATTCTAGCACTTGACCCAAGGAAATCCCCCAGTAATACACACGGGACATTGCCCCTAAATCATAACGTGCTACTCAGAAAGTGCAACGCCACCGTGAGGTTAAAAAAGCAGGAAGGAGTCAGACCACTCTGCTCCGTCTTTCACTGATCTGTGCAATTCTTGTCAGTCTAGAGGTGATATTTAAATTTTACAAACCTCCATAATTTTTACCCTGCAACTGTCCTTAGAAAACAAAGCCCTTATACAAGATAGATTCGATAAAAATGTAAATTAGCATCAATCAGCATTTCCTTTACGAGTAACACTAAAGATAATATTTCTAGGGCAGAGCTTTAACTGAATTTCACTCTACACTCGCACGAATACCTAAAATCATCACATGACAGATATCATCTCTGCAGCTACATCTCCATATATCAGTTATCAGAATTATATTCTTCTTATAAGTCCAAAAACATGATTTATTCCCTTAACAAACCTAAACCTAATGTTTCTCAAGGTCCTGGTTCACTGTTGACTCGGTAGAAACTACATTTACAAACATAAGTTTGTCCTATGTTGTCTTGACTTGCTACGTCAAACAAATAATTTTAGCTCAAATTCAGTTTCATGCCAGATGCCTGATTTGGTATTCACAGGCATGTTAGCTGAATTATCACTGGTGCATTAAGAAGAATAAAAGCAACATTTAACAGAAATACAGGATGCAATTATGGCTACAAGTTAACAGTACATATTTTGTATGACTCCGTGTTTTGTTTAGCCTGCAATCAGCTGACCAATGCAGTGGTGCAATCATCGGTCTGCAAACAGCTGTTGTACGCAGTGAGGCTTTGAGGCGATCACTGGCAGGAGGACAGCCTATGATGATCATCATTGTGATTATAGATGAAAAGATCCATATACTCCTCTGTATAAAAGATACTCAATAAAATGTTAATAATTAGGCTGTGATGTGATAAGTCACCTTTTCACTGTAGAGTAGGCTTATACGTATGTAACAGCAATGAATCGATTACTGCAGACAGTGTGCAAATCTTTACTTCGCTGTAAATATGAGCTTGGCAGTCAGTGTGCTTGCCTTTGAAAAAAATACTCCACGTTTCATGTCATAACAGTTAAAAGCTGGGTAATTTATCCTCAACTGAAAACAGTTTAACCGACACAAATGCTAAAAACATTTTAGGGATTACGCACAGTAATCACTCACCAAATTGATAAAGATTGGGTTTTCCACACTAGGAGCCTCACCGTCATCATTTTAGCATTAATCAATGAAGGCCAACAGTAACTGCGGTTTGAGTTGCAGACAATTTATCCACAGGGGGCCCAGAAATCCCAGGTTCTCCATTTGTTACGGCTCTTTTGTGTCATTTCACACTACAAATTTGTTAGTAAATTTGCACCTCTAAAATACATCTAGGCTCTGTATTAGTGTATTATATATAATCGCTACTGATGATGTTTTCCTACAAAAGCTGGAATTCATCAAGTTACCACAAACCTATTGATAAACAGAGAGCCTTGAGCCAGATACTATTTCAATATAGGAACCCCTCTGTGGTTGCCTGTGAAAAATGTAAGGAAGCTGCGTATGTGTATCAGTACAAATGTTTTCCCCCAGGCTCTCCAAACTGGATTCCCGGCCATGTTTATTCCTGTGTCTCGGATTAACAGCGTAGCGTCTTCAAGATTTTCCAACTACTAGTGCTCACAGCCATTTTGCTTGCATGTATTCCCTGGTAAATTGTCCTAGCTCATCATATATTTCCTACTAATTCTAATTCAGATCAACTTCAGTTGCGATGTTCAAACACGGCTCTTTAAAATAACAAAAAAAGGTAGAAGAGGAAAAAAAAATTGAATGGTAATCATAGCAACTGTAATGTGAAATGGCTTCCAGAAAGCAAGCAGCACCCTAAATATCAATCACCGCAAAAGTATCACCATGCATGGCGAGACATCATCACATAAAGGCCTTATTAATCAACAAAACAACAGGGAGACCTTAGTATCGATGGGAATTCATTTTGTAAGGGGTGTAATTTCTATTCACTCTTTTTTCAGCTAAATGCACGAGCCACTGGTTCCTTAGCAACAGACTCTGCAATGATGCAAGATTGAAGAGGAACAGATCTGCAGTTTCACAGTGCAGGTGAAGAGAAGTCAACCAATGTCTCCTGTTGCAGGTTTTCAAAGCTCCTTAAAGTTGTGGTTATTAGGGCGACCGTATCTTATTTAAGAGAATGACAAAGCACCATCAGACCACTGCAGTGTCTCATCAGAGGGATGCCAAAAACGCCTTTTTGCTTCTAGTGCATGCTGAGAGACATCAGTTCACTACAGTTCTGTATGAACAAAAGACAGTTAATCCTAAAAATGCTAACAATGTGCTACGTTAATTGATAACTAATAAGCCGAAGGGAAACATTCAGTTAATATCTGTGCATATTCTGTTGTTAGGTGTCAGATATTCACAAATGTCTAAACATATTATCCCAGTTTATCATTTGGAATATGACAATTTCCCTTCTAAAGCATCAGCACTAGGCTTCTAGTCAAACATGCAGTGCATCATAATGATAAAGCTTTAGAAAGCATGCTTCAATACAACTGAAACATGCACTGTACATTAATGCAGCCCATATGGCATGTTTTGAGAACAACAGAAAGGTAGAACCAATGTGCATAAACTGGTCGGCCGCATTTAGTTAAATGCAAACATCCTCTCTTAAATTTACATCACATTTGAAAGCCTTGTTATTTTCCAGAGGATGGTTTAATTGCATCATAGGAAAAGCAGACTTTCTTTAGCTGAAGGAAACACACCAACTTGAGAGAGAACAAATCCACAACAAAAGTTGTGCTCTGCACCACAAAATTGTCCCTTGAATGCTTTCCATATTTATGACAGCCAACAGGGAAACAGCACTGAAACTGCCTGGCTTGTTTTGCTTTGGGTCAAGTGTTCGCTTGCCTTTTTAGGAAAAAGAAACAAAACATTTGTATGATAACTGACATCTGAATAGCCTTTTTTGACTTGTAAAAAAGGTACATCTGAGAGGTAACTCGTTAAAGGCTCCAGTGTTGTCCCATCAAACAGAATAAAGGCATGTCTACATTGAAAAAAAAAAGAGAAAATTATGTAACCATCCCAAAGCAACAGAAAAATTAAGAATATCATCCTTTCCTCAAAAGGCTGAAATGAGGCAAGACAGGCCAACCAATTAATTTTCCATTTTCACATGGAGATGATTTTCCATTTTCACACTGAACCTGCTCTAAAAACCAGACACGCCGTATAATGTTCTGATCCTGCTTTCATTTTTATGGCAGTGACCAGTGCCGTGTAGTGAAAATCCAGGTCAAAACCCCCAAAAAGTTTGTGCAAACACATTAATCCATCCATAGATTGGCCTGTGCTTCTAATTAAACTACACATATATCATAGCTTAATGGTGAGTTCACAAAACTTAATGGGAACTGTAGTTGTGTCATGCTGTGTCATAACCACGGCTATATTTGTGTTTTAATGAAAAACTCCAGTCAAATATGAACAATAACAATGTTGTAGGATTAGCTTCCATTTGCAGTTGTTCTCTCTTCATGATTTCTGCCTTAAACTAATTTCACAAATTCTTCATACTCTTTTTCCTATTCTAGAAACAGAATTTTAAAAGCACTATTGGGTTTTTATTTTTATATTATGTATTTGTTGATTCATTGTTAATTCAGCCTGTATTTTGATTCTTTATTTTTAATCATAAGGAATGAGTCCAAATCCAAAAGAAATGTGCACTTTCAGAGACTTGATCTTCCAGGCCTCTGAGTTTTGATTCACAGCGATTTGATAAACGGTCGTGTGAGAAGGTGGAGAAGCGCTTAAGAATCTGCTATCATCATTTCAGATGTTTATATCTGACAGTGCATCTTCTTCAGTCGATTTTGTCATGATGTGGTTGATTCCCACATACAAGGCAGCTATGTTTTACAGCCTCTGTCATCCTTGCTTTGGCAGCTCACAAGATTTGGAATTGACTTCCAGTGCGACAAGGAATATGCCCAGGAGAGGCTTTATAACCAACCCAATCATGTCTATCACCATCTGTAGTGGTGCATCATAATGTGTTCTCTCCTTTTTTACCCTGACTGCATGTGAGTGTTGAATTTTGCCTCTGCATTGTTGAGGACAATTACTACTTTCACAGGACACGTGATCTCACATTTGGAAGCCTCTTTTTCACGTGAACTCAATATTAAAAGAAAGAAAAAAAATCTCAGCCCATTACTGGGGGTCAGCATCAGATGGAAAACAAGGTACCCTTTGGCAAATGCCATTAAGCAGCAGAACTAATTTTGGGGGGCTAATTACATTTGCACAGGCTGTCTCTTGTGAGAGCAATTGAAGAGTTTATTGTTAACACTGCAGTGCATGGGTGCAGTTCAAACCGCAAACAGGACTATGAGATCAGCTACGCCCCCAGCCTCAAAGTGTGATTGTTGACACTAGGCTATGCACCCAGGGCAATGTTACCAATGTGCATAAAAGAAAGGAAATGAGGACCCCCCACACCTTCCCCACCCCCCACTTCAAAAAAAAGAATGGGGGGAAAAAGGAAAACACACGCATACACTACACCCCCTTTCCCTGAATCTCAATGAATGAAAAGCACTAGTCGAAATAGGAAGAAAAAAAAACAAAAACAACAGTCATTCCTCCTTTACTCACCTTCAATGGAAATTACGTGTTCTCTGATCTGGTTCTGCAGTGCCAGGTCATCGATGCGCTCGATCAGGTCGTAGATTGCGTAAATGTTCGGGTGGACAGACTCGAACCGATGGATCTCTGCCCGGATGGCCGCTGAGTTGGACAAAACAAACTGCGAGCCGGCCGGGCCGGGCTGTGCAGCCTGGCCCGAAACAGTCCCCGAACCGAACTGACCAGCCCCTGAGCTTGCAGACGATCCGGATCCGAACTGGGACGGGATAGACTGGGGCACTGGGACGGGAACAGGCGCCGGGACCGTTCCTGGAGTGGGCATGGCTGGCTGAGACTGCTGCGAGATACCGGACACGGGGACGTTCGCCTGAAAATTCATCTTCTTCTTCTCTCTCGCTCTCTCTCGCTCACTCTCTCTCTCTTTAGAGCTACTAACTCTTTTACAGCGGCAACACAAATAAGAAGCAGACTATAATTTGGGATAAAAGCGATGCGAACAAAAGAAGTCCGCGCGATTTGATGGTCTGGAAAACGATCGGCGCAGAAGCATCAATAGTTGGTCGCCTATTGCAACAAAACGCGGCTCATATTATTAAAACTTGACTGTGATTCATTTTCCGTTATTGGCCAGATCTGTCCAGGGCCCCTTTTCTGTTGCTAACAAACCCGCAATGCCTACCACTTGGACACTCCTATGGGCAATAGCGCTGTTTTGGTCAAAGCCGATTTTCCTTAGTTGCTATGTTTGAGGCAGACAATGGGCTAGGCTTCAGCGCGGCGCCCTGGTCCACTGCCTTGAACGCGTTGTTTCTGCGCCGAAATGAAATAGTGTTTAGTCCTCTTTGGTCCAAGTGGTCCCTGCCCAGAGCCCTCCTCCGCATGCTGAAACGTCACCCATCACGTAATTGTACTTGAGAATGGGGGAGGGTGTGATTGGATACGGTGAAGGGAGAAAATCGCAACGTGCACATCATCGTAATAACCTACCTGACAGTTATGCAAGCCCCACACTCCCCCCCCCCCCCCAATATAATTTTCTTTACCCAGGGTTAGTGCAAGATGTGAAAGTAGATTCCGTATTTACATTAGCAGTCACATTGCGGTTAGTTAGTTTGGGTTTTCTTTCGCATGAAGACCTCAATCTATTTTATTCCCATGCAGACCTACACATTCACACGTTCACACTTGTGTGCGCGAACGTGGACACTCAGACACACACAAGATGTTATTTTAGACTATAGGACTTCTTTGCACCATTCTCACTTATGTTACATAGTAATGTTTACTGGCTTGTAATTCCAAAATACCGTTTTTTCTTTTCAGTTTTACGGATTGCAACAAAAGCAAGTTTCAAAAACACAAGGGAGAACAGGCCCGAACACCACAAGCCTATAGTTTATCTTTTGCAGTTGCTGCAGTCCCATATTGTTGACATACCTATGCAGCCATATAAGGCAACAACAACAAATCTTTTTTAAAAAATCATAAGTAAAAAATCCTTCATCTTATCCCATGATCTGCATGTTTTCTGTTGTTTATATCACTTCCATTATAGAATTAGATGAGGTGCTCTTATATGGCTCACAGTTGTGATTTCTTCCCCAGTAAGAGGAAGAGGCAGAGTCACCTGCTGGCCTGAACGCACACTACAACAACAGCTGTTCAAGGCCAGATGACTGTCACTGCCAGTCAAGGTCCTAATGTTGTTGCAGCAGTGTGGTGCTGCTGATAAGGATTGACTGAGCACTGCTAAAAACAAAGGGCATGGATGCAATCTGGGTGACATCGCACGTGTATGTCAAGTGTTTTAGGTTTTTGATGCAGGGAAGAAAAACTGTTGAAAACTGAAATTATATATCTAAAAGTAAATGTAAAGCTATTCGAATATAATACAGGAAACATTAAAGTATTTCAGTCTCTCAGCTTCCAGGAAGCATGCAGCAGTGCAGCTCTTTTTCCATGTCATTAATAATACACACTGCAGTAATCATCCTTTGTTATTTTCCCAGTGTGGCAACTGAAAACATGTATTCGGACTAGAGATTAATATTGCTTTTGAATCAAGTTATGTTAAAGAGACATAACTGCATATAATCCAGAAAATACCAATATCACAATTTTTTGTTCAGTATTATGAAGCTCTAATAGTTTCTCATGCAAGCCAAAAGGTTGGCATTTACTTAATGAAAACCATGCTTGGGATGTTTTTTTTCACCTGATCATGTATATTTCATGTATTATGTAACCAAACCTGTTGTATGATAATGCACATCAATGAACAGCTGCAGTATGACACATAACTTTTTGTTCTTCGCAGCAGCAGGATCATGTCTCAGCAATTATAAATTCAACAGCGAGAGCAACCTGCTGTTTTGAAGATTAGGATCATTATTATGAGTTTCATGAGGAATTATGTTTTTCCAACAGAACAACTTGCTTCAGCTGGGTCCTCACATTGATGAGGAAAACCTCAGTAAATTTTAAGAATCCCTCTAAAGATACTAACAGTATTTCCCAGAAATCCGCTGTAATAGATTATAATACATGATTAAAATGAGGCGGGGCGGGGGGGTAAAAGCCTAGATGTTTCTTTTTACTGCACATGTGTTATCTTCAGCCTTCTGCCACCATCTGTTGACCAAATATGGAACTCCTCAGCACACATTACTATGCCCATCCTGTTACACTCCATTTTGGTGTAAACGACATTTATAGCAACAATGATTGTTTAATCTACTTGTCACTCGTCGGTTCATTTCATAACAATGTTCCGTTTCCGCATTAGCATAATGATGACAATTACCTGCCCTGCTTGTTGATAAGCACTTTTGATAAATATAAAGCAGCAGGGAGCAACATGTTAAATTTGGTGGAACTGAAAATAGATTGATATTCACTCAGCACTATGCAGTTGGCTACTTCCCTTTTTGATTACATGAATTATGCAGGTAACTCTTTGGCTTAGAATGTTTGGACTCACTCTGTGGCTGGCACTGCTATTTGCCTTGCATCTTTTCATCCGAGCAATTTGTGTTATAAGGGCGATGACACAAGAACAAGCCTCCTGCAGGGCTTTCCTTTTTGGCAAAAGTCTACTTAATAATAACTGCATTACACAACAGGGCACCAAGTGTGTCTTATTAAACAGCGAGGCCATTTCTCACAATCAGAATGTGAAAAATGTAAACATTTACAGCAATATCTCTGCATTTTACTTCCTTTATTTCATTAATTTAATCTTTATTGACTGTTATGCAAGTTCAGGGTGAGCAGAAGCACAAATATCCACCTATAGTACACAAATAAAGATTAAGAGGAATAGAAACTCAGTGTATAACACTACCCATGACCTTTTTTCAGTTTGAATAAAGCCATTTTCTGGAATTAGTTAAATATTAACTTTAAATTGTTTCACAGTACTGCATAAGTTGAACTGATTAGATAAATCCCCTCGCTGAATTCCTTCATTTCTCACTCCAAATGATCTGCAAGAGTCTCAGAGAGCTGCCCCACTGCAATTGGAGCTACCGTGAATATTAGAATAGTCAAGCTCTATGTATAAAACCTTCTGAATTATTGATTTTCATTTTTACTTGCAAGATTAGGATCTAATTTTTTGCTTCCAGCTATGTTTCACCCACATCAGTAAGAAGTTCTTGTGGTCTAAACCGTAGGGTTTAGATCTAAAACCACGTAGCTATAAAACTATTTCAGAGCTTGCACAGGAATGCTGATCAATTTGTTGACAAGACAAGATGGAGCCACTTTTAAATGAGCACTATAAAACATTTTCTAGCAATGCACCATGCACACTGTAATGAAGTTATATTAATATTGATCACATAATATACCCATTGTTTTACATACTGCAGATAGCAGCTGTGCTGTGGAGTCATAACATCCTGCTAGCTAAATGCAGGGAAGCTTTCATACTTATTAGCTAAATAATTTCAGTCACTGATTTCCTGCATATTTTTGCAGAAATATTTTATATTTCTGCATACACAGTATAAATAGATATTGTGTAATTTAGTAAGTTCAAATGTCAAAATGTATGAAGCAATGATAAATTTGTGTTAAGTCTGAGTGTGAAGTGCCAGTCACACCCCTCATTCAACCTTCATTCATGATGTGGTGTGACATAAAACCATTGTGGTCACGTATAAGCCAAATACGTCATACTGAACTTTGTCTTTGTTTCTATCTTAGCTGGTTATCTGTGTTCTGACCTGGCATCTCCTCTGTGAAAAATAAATACACACCATGATTCAGTATCTTATTGATCCACCTTCAGCAGAAATAACTTTGAGTAATCATTTTCTGTATAACTTTATCAGACTCTCACACTGACACTGAGGGTTTTTGTAGGTATTCATTTATGCACAGCTATCTTAAGATCCCAGCACAGTGTTTTATTCAGGTTGAGGTCTGGATTTTAATAATGGAACATCTTGATTCTTTTTCTGTTTTTTCCCCACCCATCAATAAGGTGTTTGTGCTGATAGGCTGTGTTTGGTTTTCTCCAAACATGGCGCTGTGCATTAAGGCCAAACATCTCATTTCGGTCTTGTCTCTTCTGTTGAAAGAACATTATTCCCAAAATCTCATGGTTTGTTCAGATACAACTTTGCAAATTTAAGCTTTATTGCTATGTTGTATTTAGAGAGAAGAAGCTTAACATTTAACTTGCTGATTCGGGTTTGTAGAGTCTGAAATGTAGGTCTTGGGTTTTTGAAGCATTGTACAGTCTGAGTGTTATGGTCCCTCAGTCCTCCCTGGCTTTCTGTCTCTCTCCCTTGGTTTTCTCTAGTCTCTTCTTTATCTGTCCTCGTTTGTTTCTGTCTGTGTTGTGGATGGGACTCATTGCGGGTTTCTTGCTTTGGCCAATCACATCTGTGACGATGATCTCATGAAGCAGCTACTACTTAAGGTAGTGGTTAAGGGTCATTGTTTGCTAGATTGTTGAACTACCTAGTTAGGTCTTTGCTCTTGAGTCTCTGGCTACTGTGGATCCTCTGTACAGACTCCTGGATTCCTTTCGCTGGAGTGTGGTGATCCTAACTCTGAGATTAAGAGTGTATTGCCTGTAAATGTTGGATGAATGGATTCCCCTCCTTCCTGGACCCCCCTGAAGGGCTATTCCACTTCTGCATTGTGTAAATATCTATCCAATATAAATAAACGCATTTAACTGTGATCTTCCAAGTCCTGTGCCTGAGTCCAACCTGCCTGTTAGCCTTGACTGACCTTACTGTGATGTCAACTTCAGGGAACAGTGCAGCATTGTTAAAGCACACTTGAATGCTAAAACCTTTGCTTTTATAAAAGTTCTCACAGTTGCTGATAATTGGATAATGAAGTTGATTTCATTAGCAGCACTTGGCTGATACTTGCCCTCTAGTCACCCTAATTCCAATGAAAGCAGTTACGTTGAACAGAACCACACACACACACAAAAACAGAACAAAAAAAAGTTATGAATTGATTTTTATGTCATTGAGTCAAATATTTGGTTCCCTGCAACCAAGCCAGAGACAGATTGACTGTCTGCCTGATCTCAACTCATTAGGTGTATAAACCAAAGCTGTCCACAGAATCACTTTCTTCCATTGCAACCTCTCCACCACTATGGGCAAGATGAAAATCCTATTAAAGGATGTCAGGGACAAGATTGTAGACCTGCACAATGCTGGAATAGCTATGAGACAATCATCAGGAAACTCGGAGAGAAGGTGACACTGTTGGTGTGATTATTCAGAAAGAAGAAATATAAAATAACCATCAAACAACCTCAGTCTGGAGCTCCATGCAAGATCTTGCCTCATGAGGGGTGAGTGTGATCATAAGAAAGTTAGTGGATTAGCTCAAAACTAAATGGGAGAAGCTTGTTGATTATCTGAAGGCAGTTGGGACCACAGTCACCAAGAACATACTGATAACACACCTAATTGCAATAGATTGAAATCTTGCAGCACTCCTGCTCAAGAAATCTACACGCCTGCTTTAACTTTGCCAGTGAACATCTAAATGACTCAGAGAAAGTGCTGCGGTCAGATGAAACCAAAATCTAGCTGCTGTGTTTGGAGAAAGACAAATGACTCAAAGTACAGTCAAGCACAGAGGCATAAACATTATGTTTTGGGGCTGTTTTTCTGTTTAGGGTACAGGATGACTTCACAGTATTGAGGGGCCAGTGAATGGGGTCATGTACCATAAAATCTTGGACAAGAACCTTTTCCCCTCATCCAGAATACTAAAGATGGATTGTGGATGATCATCCAGCATGACAATGACCCAAAACATACCACGGATGGAATAAAGGAGTGTCTAAATAATAAAAACATTAAGGTCATGGAATAGCCTAGGTAGTCTCCAAACCTCATAGTGTTAGGGATGGCTGTGTGGCAGGCAGGGTTGGACCCAAATGTAGGACTCAAAACACATGAATAAGCTTTATTGCTAAGCCTCAGGGGAAAAACTTGGAATACGAATACAAACTAAGAAACAATGGAACTTCGCATTGAAATACTAAACTACACTATGGGCAAAGAGAGACCGAGACAGTCTATACACAGATTGATGAGGGATCATAGACTAAAGAGACAGAGGAAGCAAAACTGAACAAAATGCACAGGACAAGGGACCACCAAAATAAAACAGGAAGGAACAAACACCGAGACCAAGATAAAGACACACAAGCTTCACATAGAGAGAGAAAACAAAACACAGAGAGAAGACCAAGGGAACAGAAAGGGAACACAAACGGAGATAAACAACCTCTAATCAATTGAAGGCACAGAACATAATCATAATTCTATAACTCAAAGCCAGGATGTCAACAACACTAAATAGAGAAGTGTAATACAAAAATAATCAAAACTACAAAACCCTTAAACCTCGCCAAAACTCAAAACGACCATGACACATAGAGATGGTTTGACATCACACTGAAATGAATACAAATAACATCACAGACATCATGAATCTTTCACGTGAATTTCTTTAGAGAAGAGAGGGAATTTGAATGCACAGCTTAATGAGTTATTAGTATGCACATGACTTGACATCATTTCATGAGCTAATTGAAGTAATTGCTGGAGAAAGACGTGACTCTCATTTAAGTTTGGACCTTCTTGGGTGCCATCCAAACACATCAGTTTTAACTACCATCTAAGGATGTAACCAGTGGAGCGAAGACATCGTCTGGCCTTGCTGAGCATGTGCCTCGCAGAGATTTAAGATAGTTCAGCTTGGACCAGCACAATGACCTTGCTGGATATTTTGGAGGATTCTTTTTTTTTATTCCAGTGCAAGTTTCTAGTTATAAAAACCATTTCAAACACAGTAATTAACACCAATGAATGAAGGTCATAATTTTAATAGAGTTTATTTACAACAACAAAAAAATCCTAACTTGGTATTGAATTGTTTTGCCAGTCAGCACATTTGGGCTACAAGAAGAAGCTTTCTAATGAGTATTTCTATAAAAAATATAAATGTATTTAAAATCCTGGTTTCATGTTGCAGCACATAAATCTGTCTGTTTTCTTATAGCATGTGGTGACACCTAATGTAACACACTTTAATTTGAGAAAATGTCAAGATGATTCTGTAATATGTAGGAGCAATAATCTATAAAAGCATGCAGTAGGCACAATGGCAGAATGGTTAGCACGGTTGCCTCGCAGGACGAAGGTCCTGGGTTTGAATCAATCATCTGGCCTGGGCGTTTCTGTGTGGAGTTTTCATGTTCTCCCTATTTTTGTGTGGAATCTCTGTATACTCCCTCTTCCTCTTACAGTACAAAAATGCAGTTAGGTAACTGGTTATTCTAAATGGCCAACAGTTGTGAATAGTTGTCTGTCTCTCTATGCTAGCCCTACAACAGCAACCTGTCCCGGGTGTGCCCTCTCTCTTGCCCTATGGCAGCTGGGATAGGCTCCTGCCACTCTGAACTGGAAGCAGAACAAAATGGATTGATGATTTTATGGTTGTTGTAATGCTTTAAAAAAGTTTTTACTAACAAAATTAATTTCTGTAAATCTGAGAAACTTGTGTGTTTGTACATTACTGTAACCCAAACTTCTGTTTGGCATTTTCAAAAGGCCTGGGATCATGTGCTTTTATTTGTTTTATTTGGACATTGATATTTACCTTAGAATAATAATATAAAACAATGTAAAAATGATGTCTATGCTCATTTTTAATGTTTTTCAATTTTAGCAAATAACCAGACTTGGTTTAGGTGGGTTAAGTCATTCCCATATAAAAAAAAAATCTCTATTGTCAAAACTTGTAATGTTAAACAGTACAAATAACTGTGTCTCATTTACACTGGAGAAATTCTGCTCACCATTAAAGTGTATAGTCATTATCTGAGGTTATGATGGTCTGCAGGGAGAAAACCTGATTTAAACTGAAGCACTGTGTGGCAGTGTGAAAGGTGATAACATGTTTTCAACATATTGTTTGGTTGAAAAAAAGTCCTGTGATATGGCGACCCCTAGTGGGCGTTTGTCTTAAAAACGTCACAGAGATTACAGAGTTTATTCTTCAAAATTAGAATTTATACATTTAAAAAAAATGTAACAGAAATGATGCAGCGCAGTTTGGTTGGAGGTGCCTGTATCAGATTTTTTTAATGCATTATGCATACTGTCAACCAATTTCAATAAACCTTTGCTTATATTGTGGATCACTGACTGTTAGCATGAAACAAGGACTACTGTTAGCTGAATAACTCAAATATCTTTGTGAAATGAACAGAAATTGTGTACTTATATAAGGCTTTCATCTCATCATCATTGGAGAGTAAAAATGTTAAACATTGCATAACTAATATGTCTTCTTTTTATTATGGTTGTTTTAAAAATAAAAGAAATTGGGTAAAGATAGAAAATGCGATGAATCATCACAGACTGCTGTCCACAGAGTGCGATCAGCAGATACGCAATCAAGGAAAAAACTATTTGACTAAATGTCGGACAAAGTCCGTTCCTTTGCTTTTTCTTTTCCCGCTTCTTAAAGGCGCATAAAAACAAGCTGTGTTTACTGTATTATTTATTGATTTTCTGATTATGTTCAGATGTTATGTAAGACGGTGTTCTATAAAGTCTTATCTTCCATCAGAGTTGGTGATAAACTTAATCCCCAAACTACCTTTTCTTTGCAGCAGTATCATGCACACACTGCAGCCTTAACCACACCCCTTCTCATGTTGCAGCAGATTGGGGTTTTTTTCCTCGTTTTTTCCCAGAATACACCTGGAAAAGTGCAGTGACGAATGCATACTGATGGAAAATTTAGCAGTAGGTTGAGAGCATACTTTTTAAAACTATTCAGTAAAAATGCACATTTTGGTTTATTCATTCTTTCATTTTATTAATTCCATATAAATATAGAAATATATACCTAACTTGAAATTTTGAGACAATAAATTACATTTTTGACTCGCCTCTGCCTGACAATTATTTATTTATTGAATTATTTATTTATTTAAGTGGTGGAAACAAGTAAAATGTTGCATTAAAAACAGCACAATAAAGTAATTAAATAGTAAAACTGTATTTATAAAACTTATTAAAAAAGTTATAAAACTTTTTTCTTTAAAACTTTTGATAGCATGATTTTACAACAAAAAAGACAGCATGGTAAGCCAAACATAAGTAAATACACAAAAGAAATGAAGCAAAAGTTCCTCATCATTTCAAATTTAAATATGAAAAAATTAAACTTTGAAAATTATAGAAAAAATACACAAGAAGTACTGTGATAAGGCCAGTGAATAAGTTACTTTAAGAAAAAGTTTATCTTTGTGCTGAAAATACTACTGTGGTGATAATAAAATGTTCAGTTTTAGTATAAATTTGTCAAAGGTAATAGTAATAATAATAATTATTATTAATTTATTATTTAAAAAGAGTCGGTCCTCAGTCTGAAACAGGAGTTACTCGGCTTGTGACTGAACTCTGAATGCTTTGAGTCGTAACGGATGAACGAGTCGTTCGCGGACTTCCCATCCGCAGATGACAACAACAAAACAAGCACAGCTACTAGAGAGGGTGTTAGCGTAGGTAGCCACCTGAGATAAACAACTAGTGGTTTAGTCCGTGTGCTACACCATTACGGCTGGAGTTTGCCAAATTAGAACGTTATTATACTGAAGCATGCTTACTTTGTGGAACTAATTATGACTGTCAGTTATTCTACTCTGGTTTAGTATACCCAACATTAGCTGAGGGGCTTGCTAAGCTAGCTCTATGTATGCCAATCCAAAACGGGTTAGCTAGCTAGCTAGAGTGCTAGCTTTTTAGCTAGCCAGCTCGCCAAGGCGAAGCCAAGAGCGAGAAGAGGGAGATGAGCAAAGTGAGGTAAGACTAAAGACATCGTTTATTTTAAAAATCCGACATGATATCTCATTCTCATAAATTATAAATCCAAACTAATGATTGTAACTCCTCTAGTTTATGGTTCTAAATTTGTCGACGTTAGTGTTGACTATCCTGCGCTAGCTCGTTTTAGCTAATAGCCAGTTAGTCAACGGGTTATTATTGACTAGCTAGCCTGCTAGCAGCTGTTGGTGACCACTTCTTCGGTGTTTATGATGACGGACTGGAGGCCTGGAGGTTATTAACAGCGGTTGAGTGTTTTCAGTAGACATAAAAATGGCAAACATGAACCCCGGTACCGGAGTATGCCTAAAGGATTGGAGGCCCCGCAGATATACAAACCGTTAACGTTGTTAAAGACAATTAACAGACAAGCAATTCAGAAAGCAGTGTGGCTTTTAAGTTGTTTATCGTTGTAACGGCTAACATAGCGCTAACTGTTTTGTTCTATCTTCAACTTTAATTAGCGCAGCCCATTTTGCATTATTAATTTCAGAATAAACGCAAACCCGTGTGAAGAATCTACTACTTCAGGTAGTTTCAAAAGACAGATTGTGTCTTTGGTTAGAATAATATGTTGGGTCACTATCTGGTTACCAAACAACTAGCTAATAGCCCAGCCTACCGTGTAGTGACTCAGCTACCAGGCTAATTATTCGGTAGGAAACAATGCACGGGCTGTCTTTGGAAAAGTAAAATGTAGTTATATTGCCTTTTTGTTGTTGAGTTAATTTAAATGACTGTACTGCATAAGCACACTCTATAGACTCTGTAAAGTATATTGTTATAACTACTTATAACATGCGGTGTAACAGTATAATATCAGTATAATATAAATATTACTCAAGTAGTTTTGTGCTCTGAATAAATGGCACCATTACTTGTCTTCAGAATAGAATAGAATAGCCCTTTGTTGTCATTGTACATGCACAACAAAATTATGGGTGCTCCACACCAACTTTGCAGGGATAAAATATTAATGGTAAGACAGCAGGAATAAATAATAAACAGGAGAAATAAATACAATCAAGAGGAATATATAATTCAATTTAATGATTTCAGGGATGTTTTTATTGTCTGTTCTCAACTACATTTTTTGCGTTATTGTGTAATTTTGCAGGGTTGTGGTGAGTGACTAAATGAACAAGACAGGCAAGAGGGAAAAACTCTGGGAGATCAAACATGAAGTTGTATGTGTTCCAGGTCAACAATGGCAGCACACTGACATTTGATACTGACCTTGCTGTCCAAACGTAAGAAGCTGGCATTGTAATATTAATCTGAAACAGTGGTCAGTACGCCTTGCTTAGTGTGACCTAAAAAGTGTTTTCCCTCTTCTCAGTGTACAGGAGCTCAAACATGCCATCCAAGCCAAATATAAAATTGCAATTCCACATCAAGTCCTCGTTGTTAATGGAGGAGAATGTATGGCTGCAGAGAGACGGGTCTGCAGCTACAGTGCTGGCACTGTGAGTTTTTCAGTTTGTTAGGTGTTGATTTTATTTCCTTGAATATATATAATGCTCTAAACACTGTTATTTTTATCTATAGGAAACCAACCCTATATTCCTGTTCAACAAAGAGATGATCTTGTCTGACCGGGATCCAACGATCCCCAAAACCACTTTCTCAATTGAGAGTGAGATTCAGGTCAAGGTGGAGGAGTCTCTTTTGATGCCAGCTGTCTTTCACACTGTTGCCTCTCGAACACAACTTGCTCTGGTAGTTAACAACATTTTTTTAAACCTTGGCCTGAAAAAAGTTTTTGAATGTATTTGCCATGAAATGTTTTTCAACTGAATTTCTTTACAAGAAATAATAACTAATCAATCATCTGTAGAATACTCTGAAAATGTTCTAATGTTGAGTTAAATATTTGTTAATCCCTCCAGGAAATGTTTGAAGTTGCCAACAAACTTTGCTCTTTCTGTGAACGTTTGGTTCATGATGAACACCTTCAACACCAAGGCTGGGCTGCTATAATGGCGAATCTGGATGACTGCACCCTATCTTATCAGAAGTTGCTTATAAAATTCAACACAGCTTATACAAATTATCAGCATGATCTGGAGGAAATCAAAGTGAAACTTACAAAGTAAGTGTTACTGTGTAACTGTGTAATGTAAGTAAGTGTTGGTTTGCTGATCTTTTTCAATAAGTTTAAACCTAAAATGCAAAATATTGTGTTTTTATTGGTAAATAAGTCTACAGAGAATATGCTAGAGGAACCATTTTAAATAATGTAGTTATAATGTTATTTTTTTAAAACAAATAAAATAGTAAAGAAATTGAACCAGTCTCAACTCACAAGAAGGTTGATTCTGATCATCTGGATGTAGTGTTTTCAGTCGGAGAAATGTTTCGTCACTCATACAAGTGCCTTCTTCAGTCTCAGCTGACTGCAGGTTTCTCCAACCTTATAAACAGTAAATTTGCACAAAGACTGAAACTAGAATCAACCTTTTGGGATTTACTTACCTGGATGAGCATGCATCAAGACAAGTCTCAACTCATCTTTTGTTATAATTGCAGGTTAGGGACAGCAGTTTCAGTAATGGCCAAGATACCTCTGCTGGAATGTTTAACACGTCAGAGTTACAGAGAGAGCATGGAGAAGTCCAGCTCAACCCCTGCAAAGGATTCAGATGAGACGGAAGAAGAAAAATCGACTGACTCTGTGCTCTGCACAACTGAAACACAGATGCCCTCTAAGTCATCAGCATCCTTCTCCGCTTCAGGGACAGCCACTTGTGAGCCAGCTGAGGACCAGGAATCAAATGAAATGACTGACAGTGGTGGCCTGAGAGCTGCACTATTAGATGATGACACACCAGAGCTCACCAACCCGTCCGTGTTCAATGTTACATTATTAGATTGGATCAACGTCCAGGACAGGCCCAATGATGTGGAATCGGTTGTAAGGAAATGTTTTGACTCCATCAATAGGGTAAGTCATTGATCTATTTTTAAAAAGGTCTTGGTGGATTTTTAAATGTGCTGTGTTAAATTGGAATAAGAGGTTTGACTTTGATTTTGTGTCTTTCAGCTTGACCCGCGGACCATTCAGCCTTTCCTAACAGAATGTCATGACACAATTTCCAAGCTAGATAATCAAAACATGAAATCCATCAAAGGGCTTGAAGACAGGTTGTATGCTCTAGACCAAATGCTTGCAAGCTGCAAGAAGTTGGTGAATGAACAGAAAGAACTTGCTCAGGTATGCAAAGAAAAGCAGTATTAAATAGTTTTCTCTGCTTTTTGTTGTGTTATGAATTGTGCTCACATGTTTTTGCTTCCAGGGATTTTTGGCCAATCAGAAGCGGGCTGAAAACCTGAAGGATACATCTGTTCTGCCTGATTTGTGTATGAGTCACACCAACCAGCTGATGATCATGCTGAACAACCACAGAAAGCTGCTGGAAATTAAAAAGAAGTGCACCACTGCCAAACAAGAGCTAGCAAACAACCTTCAAGTCAGACTTAAGTAAAACCGGAAACCATTTCTTTTTCCATATTAATTGCTGATCCTGGCTAGGGCTGTGCGATATGACCAAAATCTCATATAAGACATCTATCGTCTGATAACAACATAAATTACAAAAATTTTACATTTTCTGTAAATTCTGTGAATCTCGGGCAGCTCGACTTCCGTGAAGTGTTTCCAGCTGGGTGTCGCGTACCTGGAGTCAGGTGTTTTAATTTTAGACATAAGTTGTAGCGGCTGCCGTTTTCTTTGTGAGTGTTTATTACACAGCATGCTGCGGGGAAAAGCCTGCTCTAACGTTTGAGTCTAAGGTTTATTTTTTTAGCACCTGACGGCTCTTTTTTTACTTCTCATCTGTGAATACTCTGCATACTCTTTCACGTGATTCAGTTTATTTTGAAAAGTCTCAACAGGAGCTTGAGCTTTATTGTGAAAGGTTGTGGAAAATAAACAAGCGGACACGCGATGGTTTTACTGTTGTTGTTGCTAATGACAGCGCATAAAAACAGACACTTGTCCGTCTGTAGTGTGGTTATATTAAATATAAGAGAAAGAGAGAACTTTAAGAAATTAATATAGCCACTACAGTGACCATCAAAATAATGAAAAAATATTGCAGTAAACAGTTTATTTTGTGACACCATGAAACAAACAATAGCATAAAATGAAATGATAGACGTTTTAATATCGTCATCCGATATATATCGTTATATCGTACAGCCCTAATCCTATGTTTAATAAATTGTACCTTGCTGTATTTAATATATGTTTAAAAAAATGTGATTATGAGAATTATGTTTTCAAATTCTAATGATTGGAATAATTTTAGATGGTGCTGCTACGTGATGCTTCATGCAGACCAGGATGCAGAGAAGCTTCAGGCTCTATTCAGACTTCTAACCGAGCTAATGGAAAGAGTGAGGGTGGTGGAGGCCCTCAGTACCGTGCCCCAGATGTACTGCTTGGCAGTCGTAGAGGTAGTCAGGAGAAAAATGTTCATGCGCCACTACAGAGAGGTCAGTACTGTTATTAGAAACTAATCATGCATTCAGATGTAGCAATTTAACAAAAACAGTCATCTCAATAAGATTTACAGAAATGACAATGTACAGTATGAAATCATATAATGAAAAATAGTATAAAGTACATAAAACCACATATATAGCCTAAAGAAAGGGTTTCTTTTAAGAAGATTCTGTGTGGGTTCCATCTGGGTATTTACACTTCCTAAAAAGTTATCTCTTTATATTAATTGGTTATTCAAAATTATAAAGATGTGAATGGTGGTCTGTCACTGTGTGTTAGCCCTGCAATGGACTGATGACCCAATCCTGAATTAAATAAGATGAGGGAAATGAATGGATGGATGGTCTTTGGGGGTTTTGTTGTGAGAATTCAGCTCTGTTTCAAGTGTGTAAGAAATAACATTATCAACACAAAGTTGCAACCATTAGGAAGCCTGTGCTAACAGGGGGAATTAAGTTACTGTAATCAGCTATGAAGTGTCTAGATGTGTCCAATTTTCTAACATCTGGCCATTTGTGGTGTGCTGTGTTGGCAGCAGCAGAAAAGAAAATAATGCCTAATTTGTGATATGTTATGACAGCTAAAGGTGTGTGACTTGTGTCTAAGCAATGTACGGTCTATGGTAAAGGTGCAAAAAGGGTGCTTAGCTCTGAGAAGGTTTGACTAATAAGACAGATTTTTGATGATTTTGATGAAACTTTCCTTTATTTGAGCTTAATTTTTTGGTCTTTATTATTTCACAGTCACAAGAAAGAATAGAAGTTAACACTTTGTGTTTTGGGAATTGCTTGAAAGATGGCTCCTCTGATTGATGTAGTTTTTGGCAAAAAATGTAACTGCTCGTTTTGACGGACGCTGCATACATATTGGCTTTTTTTGAAGAGTGCCTGCAAGCCTTCCATTAAGTTATGTCTAAATGCTCAAATCTAAATAACATTAAAACGATGTTAAGGAATGTAATCTTCTTGTGAAAATGTTTTTGAAACATAATTATTAATTTATTGCATAATCTTAATTAAATTTTTCTTAAATCTTTTCAGTGGGCCAATGCACTTGTCAAGGATGGAAAACAACTTTATGAGGCAGAGAAATTTAAACGGGAATCCTTTGGGAAACTCTTTCGTAAGTGTTTTTGAGAAACTCTGATTAAATAACACACCAATTCCACGTAAGAACAGAATTTTGACCCAGTTACTGTTTTATTTATTATTTAGGAAAGTCTTTTCTCCGAAATCGGTTGTTTAGAGGACTTGATTCATGGCCTCCAACATCATTTTGTGTAAGTTTGATTGAATTATCGTGTGTATCACTTTTTCTTTGTTAGCACTATTGTTTCACACTGTTTGACAGTCTATTTTTTTCATGGTTCTTAATTGGCTATAGACACGAAGGCCAAGAAGGTTTGATGATGAACTTCCAGACATCTCACTTGAGGACCTGCAGTACTTGAAATCTTGTTGTCCTGTTGAGGTGCAGCCTTTCCTCATGTAAGTCACTGTCTTGAATCATTAGTGGTTTTAAATATCATTAAATAGGGTTTTTTGAGAAAAAATGGAAAAACTATTCGTTAACTACCAATAGTTAACATAACTGAATTTATGGTTTGTTATCAAAATAAGCTGTTTAGTGTTCAACCAGGTCCCTGGCACTGTTTGTTGGTTTATTTAAATGCATTTATCTTTGGTTTATTTAAATAAATAAAACAATAAAGATATAAAAAGCTTTAGATATGTAAGAAACTGAATAATGAATAAATCATGGGACATGTTGTGGTTGGTCTTACTTGGGGACCAAGTATGTCATAGTTGGAGTTGTTTATAGTTCTTTATGATGGAGATTATGTGAATAATCTGAATATAGTCTGAATGTGGTCTTACAACATTTTATGCAGATTGCACTTTGAAATGCAGGCTCTCTAACGCTGTAGAGCAAAATATTTCAGTTTAAACTAGATATTAAAAAGTTAATTTAAAAAGTCAGACTATAATTAAGTGCTAATAACCAGAATCATTATAACTTGGTAAGACTATAAAGTAAAGGTCCGATATGATCATCTATAAGTAAACGATCTAAAGTATTGTTTGAGCTTTATTTTTATTTTCAGTTGCCGTCAGTTGCATTTGTCACTGCAGTGATGCATAGTTTCATGTATCACATAGTTCACAGTTTTAATTCTACTGAATTAAGGCTTTGCTCTTTATTTACCCATTACTGTGGTGATCATGGTCTCAGAACTCTGTTAATTATGCCTTTTCTTTTTCATTCGCCATGTACTCTCTTAACTAAAAGGGAACATACTTGGAGTTGATCAGCCAAACTTTGTTAACAACTGTTTAATCCTTGATTAAGTTAATCAATTCAAGAAATAAGTTTCAGCTTTAGACTCAGTTTGCTTTCTTGAACAGATTCTTGGTGTGAAAAGTGGCCTAAATTTATTCTGTTATCTCTTAATTGCATCAAATTGAAGACCTTCTAAGCAATCTTTTTAAACTGAAGAAATTCACAACATAGTTTTTACCAATATGTCCGTGTTTGTTTAGTTTAAAAAAATCTTTTTCTGCAGGCTTCCCACAGTGTGCAACTTTGAGCCCTTAAATCACCACATAGAGACACTTCACCAGCTGGTCCAAGCTGCGCAGAGCGTGGACGAGATGTCACAGACGATTACTGACCTGCTAAGTGAACAAAGGGTAATGATTTACCTTGGTTATATTACACATATATGTATTTGCTGTCCTAGTCTGAAATGAACACATAACTTAGAACAACTATCAAAAAGCAAACAATACTGAGGTATAACTTTAGGTCAAGCATTTTCTAATTTTTTTCTTTCTTTTTTTGTAATACTGTTTAATTTCTCTTTTCGTATTAAGATTAAACTCCAACTTGAAGAATATATTTATTTATTCTTGGGTGTTTTGTTTTTTTCTCCCTAGGCATCTTGTAGTCAGAGTGCCCACAGATCAACTACATTGTCTCCTCAGTCTGAAATGCCTGCTACCACAACAGCGGTGTCGCCCAAAACTCCTTCCTCTCTCAGCCTTCAGGGCCCCAGCTGCCAACCCCTTCATGTTCCTGTCCCAGCTCCTCTAGAGGACTTATCGCCAGACAGCATTGATGCACAAACATTTGACTTTGAAACCATTGGCCATCCAAACATGGATCCAGTCCTACAGCAGGGATCCCTTGATTTAGATTCTCTGGCAGAAAGCCCTGAATCAGACTTCATGTCTGCTGTAAACGAGTTTGTGATTGAAGAGAACTTGACCTCTCCAAACCCTATCAGTGATCCTATTAGCCCTGAAATGATGGTGGAATCTTTGTATTCTTCAGTCATTAACGCTATTGATAACAAGCGAATGCAAGATACCACAATACTAGAGAGAGAGAACTCAAAGATCGCTGTTCTTCAGCAAGTTATTGAGAGGTATCGAAGTGCTGCAGAGGAGTCCCATTCCAGCTTAAGAAATGTAAAGGATGACCTGTGTCATTTACGAGGTCTAGTATTAAAAGAACAACATGACTTTGGCTTTGTTCTGCGTAGTATGAGCACAGAGGTGCACAATATTGTGGATAGCATCTGTCAGACCCATGAACAAGCGTTGAAGGAGCAGCATCAAAGTGAGCTTCTGGCCATACGGCAGGACTTTGAGAAGGAGGTAAAGACACTAACCAAGGAAAACCAAGTAAACCAGAATATTGTTAGAGATGTTCAGCGTGCAATGCTGGAGCTCGAAGGGCTTATGGAGCGCAAGGAGAAGGAACTGACTCAGCTTGAGAATGAGAGAGAGCGATGGATTCAAACGGATGGTATTCAGACTGATAAGATCACCAACCTGGAGCAGATTATCAGTGATCAAGCTGAAGAAAATAAGAAGCTTGCAGCCTCAAGAGACTCTTTGGCCACTCAGCTTGAGAATCTGCACTTTGAGATTGAACGCAGTCAGCAGAAGATCCGACAGGAGCTGGAAGTTGTTGCACAGACCAATTTAAAAGAGTTGGAGGACAGAATGAAGCATGAACACAAGGCAGAAATGGAGACACTGACCAAGGGTAACCACGAGGCTCTGGAAAATCTTGCTGTTGAAAATAGTGTTAAGTTAAGCGAGGCAGCTGATCACCATGCCACTGCTATAAAAGAGAAGGACAGTCAGGTCAAGGACTTGGAGGCTCGGATAGCTGAGCTTGCAGAACTCCGCTGCAAGTTAGAGGTGGAGTTAGCCCTCAAAGAATCAGAGACAGAAGAGTTAAAGCGCTTGTTTGAAGACTCCAGGATACAGCAGGAAGAGGCTGTCAAATCCCAAATAGAGGCGGAGACCAAAGTTCTTGGTGAAGAACTGGCAGTTGTCAAAAAAGAGCTTCAGCTAAAGAATGAAGAGTATGAAGTGGACCTAGCAGAGCTCAGGACTCTCATGAGGATTGAGAAGGACCACTGCATCTCAGAGCTTGTTGACAGACACGAAGAGGAGACTATTTTGTTGAGCAACAAGCTCTCTTCCCTGCAGCAGCAAGCCCAGGAGGCTGAGAGGAACCACGCTGAGCAGCATCGGAAACTTAAAGAGGAATTAGATCAGCAACTGGCTGCTGTCTGTGAAGAAAAAGAAAAGCAACTGAATAGTTTCCAAGAACAGGAGCAGGAGTTGAGGACTGTTATCAGCAGTTTGCAGCAAGAAAATGACCTGCTTTCGCAAAAAGTAGAGCAGGACAGACTTGCATTTGAGAAACATTTAGAGAAAGAAAAGGCCACTGAGGCTGCAGCACCAGATGTCTTTAAAGACTTAGAGCAGAAAGAGGAGATGGAGAAGAGACTCTTAGGCAAGATTAGACAACTTGAAAATGAGCTTCATGAGGTCCGGTCCTCAAAAAGGTAAATGTTTAATCCAAAACAAGTTTGCTCTTCATGTTTCTTCACATTATTTTCACAGTTACAGGTTCATCACTTGGTTGATTAATGTTTTTGTTAGAGGTATTATGATTTTGCATTTTCTGTAAGTTGTTTTTAGTTTTAAATTTGGGTTTTCAGTTTAGTTTCCACAGTTTCCTGTGCTTAGGTTAGTTTAACATTCCTTTTAGTATTAACTTTAATATTATTATTATTATTATTATTATTATTATTATTATTATTATTATTACATGGGTCGTTTTTTCAGAATTTAAGATGTAATAAGTTAGGAAAAGTACAGTAATAAAGTGTAATATTGAGGCCATACATCGTAGCTTCTGGATTTCTATTATCTATTTTTATTTCAGTTAAAGTGTTTTTCATGGTTAGTTTTAAGTAGTTTAAGTTGATAATTTTGTTTGCTATGTGCCTTTCAGTGATGAAGGGTTGTCCCTGCATGCTGACGGACGTGCAGATGCTGGAGCACCTCTGTCTCTAGACTCAGCACTACAAGAGCGTCTGCAACAGGAAAGGGCCTCTCTGCAACAGGAAAGGGCCTCTCTGCAGGCACAGATGGAGCTCATGGAGAAAAAGAAGAATGAGGAGATACAGAACATCAAAACATCACTTATTGCAGAGCAACAGGTTTGTATTTGCTCTTGTTAGTTTATTTTAGGGTTCTGCTTTTGTTGATATTTGTCTTTTGTTGATATTTGAGTGCGGACCTATGCTAACATACTTGTGTGCAGTCTTCCAAAAACCCAACCGCATGTGACTGAACGCGGATGATGCTGTGCATAGGTTGAATGCCTGCTGGTTGAAAACAAGCTGGAACAGAAAAGAGAGCAACAGCGGAGTTCATAATAAACGGGGGAACTGTGGGGGAAAAAAACCATCAAAGATCATCACGCACCGACAGTCACTGCATTGGACACAGCAGAATTTATGTAACACAATTCAGCTCTCTTGTATTTTCTAACTTTGCTCCTCTCTATGTGGTCTTTAAGTCTGACGTTATTAGGCGTTTCTGGGTCCAAACTCGTCAGTGATTAAAGTCAAACAAACACTGCGGCATCACTAAGAGATGAAAAACTGTCTAAATTATTTCATCTGTAATAAAATGATTAGTGTGGCTGCTCTACCAGGTGTAACAATTAAGTTTAACATCCAGGCATCCATAAAAACAGAATTTCTGAAATTTAATGGAGTTAGAAGTTAGCAGGGAGTTAGCTCGCTAGTTTCCATTTAAATATAATATACCAGGTTCTGACTGAGAGATTTCTGAAACAAATTAAGATGTACAGCTCTGCTATCACTTCTGACATAAATGAAGACAGAAAACTAAACAGCAGTGATGTTTGTAGTGTTACTGAAGTTGAACTAGCTTGTATATAATGATGTGCTACGTGAATGCTAGCAACACAGCTATGTTAGCATAATATAAACACAGTGAATCCAGAGGATGAATGCTAACTTTTTTCCAGTCGATAAAAATTAACGCAATGGTTAGGGACAAATGTGATTGCATGGCAGGATGCTGTCAGAAGAACAACTGAGATAATCCATCCACAATATGAGGTTGGTTAATAATATACTGCTGTATGAGCTGGGCAGTAGTTACATTGTATGATTTTAAAAACTGAGCGTTAAAATGAATAGTGGTAATAAAACCTGAGAGAGAGGCCGACAGTGATCACTGCCCTTTTTTTAGGGGCTTGTCCAGATTAAATAGAAAAAGATACAAGGAATTAAAACATGTTAAAAACGCAACAGCCTTAATAAACGCAGAGTAGTTTGGACCTAGAAGCAGGGTTCATACGTCATCACTTAAAGACCAGATAGTTGGCTGAAGACCAACAAGAGCATTACCAAGAGTAGCCCACAGACCGCTTGTTTGTGACACTGCCCCCAGGTGACAGCAAACAGCTATAACATGTAGCAAACGATCTGCAAAACTGTTCATAGACTCTGTGTATGTCGATGAATGGGAATAGTAGTAGTAGTAGCACTAACGTGTTTCCTTGGCCATAGGAGAGTGAATGCAATTAGCAGTGGCCATCTTCATTTAGTCAGTCATAAAGTGTGTTGTAAATGGAAAAAGCTGTTTGTGAAGGGGATAAGACCTAAACTAACTCAGCTGGAAGCAGCATACACACAGGAAGAAACTAGCGGCAATTTGATTACCAGAGACTTGCAGCACTGACAGGCTAAATAACCTTTAGCTGTGCAAAGAGGGGTGGATGCCTATTTAAACTACTGTCAGTTTTGAGGAGAGCAATTATTGCTGCAAACAGTGGGAGCAAAGAGATACCATTGACTGACATGACAGTGCGGGGGATGTATAAGAGGGTTACCAGTGAACCTTAGCCTAAAATGTCCACTATAGTGTCCAGCTGTCAGCTACAAGCGATGCACGGTGACCCAATTTCTTTATATATGCACAACGCTTCTTGTTTGGCAGCAAAGATTTTAGCATGGCAGGCTGCCATGGAGAAATATTAGCAGTAGAAAAAGTGCTTGTCAGTATAGCGTTATGGTAGTGTGAAATATTTTAAATACAGTTCATCCTCCCTATAGACAAAAGCCTTCAACATGCCATCAAAAGTTTCAGTGTTGACCTTACAACCCTTGTGTACTGAGTATTCAGTACTTAAGGGTCAGATCTCATCCATTTTATAAAACCTACCTTTAGTTTTCTGTCTTTTTTCTCACCTTCCTAAGTAAAAGTAGGGATGACTAATACATTGGCAACTGGATGAATGACACCGTTTACATATTACAGGTCATAAAATATTTTTCAGGATCACCTAGGGAACCAGAGTCTGGATTTTCCTCTAGGGACCAACTAGCTACAATGCTATGGACGATGAGCAGATCGCTTCATATGTGGACAGACATTTATTTTACTGTGCTATAGATTTTGTATTATTTCATTTACTGTAGTTGAACCTGATGAGACTTGCAACAAACAGAATTGTTAGGAGCACATACAGTTTGATTTCTTTTGTTATTTATTGTCTGGTGTAATACATGGATGTACGATACAAAAATATCAAAATACTAGGAGTAAAAGCTAACAAAACAACTGTAACTCCCATGGCTGCATGCTGATCTGTGTCCTCAGAAATTGGCAATTAAAAATGAAATAATTAATGCTTTGATATAAATGCTCTGTTCTCACTAAAATGGTTGCTAAGCTTGTCAAAATTTTTAAATTGTTAATAATAATAATTATTAATCTTTTTATCCAGACAAATTTCAACACAGTTCTAACACGAGAGAAAATGAAAAAGGAGCAGATCATCAGTGATCTCACGGAGAAGTTGCATAAAGTTACCCAGCAGCAGGAGAAAGATAAAGGTGAGTGTGTACTGTCCACATTGAACACTGTTTTTCTTACAGTTTTGGAAATGAGACATCATGGTAGCACCTCATGAATATTCATTACTTGTCCTGTTCGCTTGTTCTCACTGCCATAATATTCATTTTTAGGCTTTTGTCAAAAATAATGTTATTTTGTGTTTGTCAGTGGTTTATATTTATACTTTTATTCCAGCTCTGATAGAGAAACTGTCTGAGGACCGGGCTAGTGTGATGCAGGAAAAGAAACATTTGGAAGAGGAGCTCAACCGTTTCCGCAGCACTGCACTGGTGTCCTCTGCCTTCTTCAACCCTAACCCCTCAGCTCAAGATGCCTCAGAAGCCGGAGCAGCAGCAGCTAGAGCTCTGCCCGTTGCTGGGGCTTGTTTTTCTGAGCCCCTCACTGAAACTGATAGATTGGCCTCTGTGGCAGCCATTCGAGATGACGAACATGTTGATTCAGCAGTGGAAGCCAGCATGGTGACCGTCCAGTAAGCATCTACTCTAAAATAAACATTGTGTTTAGAGTCTGAAATACGTCCACGTGATTATGTGCCTGACACTATTACTGTTCATGGGGAAAGAAAAATCAGAGCAGCACACATTAGCAGCACGGTTAGGACAGGTATCCTAACCAGTTATCCTATCCTAACCTCACCTGGTTAACAACTATGTGGGCTGCATTTGGACAATGTGTTTATCCTTACTCCACACTTTATATTTCAAACAACATTTGCAAAATACGTAAGAAACCTTCTCACCTGCGCATGATCTTGTAGCCACAGTTTATAGAGAGGTCCATGTAAAAGGAATGCACAGAATTTTGGTTATTCTATACATAATAGTTTTTGTGGAATCTGTGATGCACAATGTAATGTAAGTCCAAAAGTTTGGATAAACCATCACTGGTTAAAATTTTAACAGTATATCCCCTTCAAGGTCATCTCCTGGCGTAGTGATGCATAGCTTGCAGCTCCTGCTTCACTGAGATTGCTCCCTGGATGGCCGTTCTGACCACTTTTATGTGTGCATTTTTTATTTCATCATTGAGCTCACATTTACTTTGAAAGCAGACAGTAACGTCTGCATCAAACTGGCCATACCTCACAAGGCTCATTACTATTAATGACAACCGGTGCTCAAATGACATGACAGATGAATCTGCACTATCTAAACTCAAAGTCCATAAAGTCAGGGGAATGACAGTATTCACAAGAATGTACACAGTAAAATCCTCCCATATTGTCAGGCGCAGTTGATCAGAGTAGCTCCTACAATGAACAATCCCTACAGGTGCAAGAGGGCAGGGAACAATGTAGAGCTTCACAAAAGGGCCGTAATGGAACTTGAGGACAGTTTTTGCCTTTTTATAGGTTGGGTAGTGGGATCTCTTTGACTGCACCTTGGATTAAGATTTTAGTTACAGTTTAAGTTGGACAAGGAAACTACGAGAATCTGAGTGTGTTCATTTCTGTGCATTCGCAGTGCTGCAGTACGTGGATTTTATTGCGCCAACATGTTAATCTCAAACAAATTCATAGTGAAACCTAAAAAGGTTTCCTTCATAGACAGTAAGTTTTGTTTAGATGCCGTCAAATCGATTGCGAGCCAGAGAAACAGACTTTTGTGTTGTGTTTCGAGAGCCAACTGTATAAACTAGCCAAAAATGGACGAACAGAAGAGACATTTGACAGTCCAAGGAAGGGAGGCTAGGAACCGAGAGTGTAAGTTAAAATAAATAAATAATTTTTTAAATTCTTAATATTAAGAAGCGCCAAGTGGTCACAAGTCAAAAAATGTTATGATTTATTTATTTAGTTTTACCTTTTGTATACTGCATCTTGTTAATTTTTGTTGTTGTTGTTTTTGTAGTGATACTATGATGTCAGAGGAGAAACAGCGGATAATCTTACTTGAGAGGGTAATTAGACATGCTGCATCTTTATCATTGCATCTGACTGGATAAGAGTTTGTTTGTGTAGGCATGTCTGACTAATTCATTTAATATATGTTGCAGACTTTGCACATGAAGGAAGAAGAAAACAAGCGTCTCAGTCAAAGACTGGTCAGTTTATCATTTTCATTATAGGCTATGAAACAATTTCTCCACCAGGTGGCACTAGCATCAAAGAGTAGAATCCTGACCCAGGAGGCCAGCGAGCTCAGTGAATAAAAATGAGTCTTTAGGAAGAGGATCATTGAAATGTACAAGGGGTGAATTTTAGTGAAGCACAAACTTGTATACTAATACAAATGTCAAAAATGTACTTTTCTGGTGTGAAAAGATTTAGTCAATACTAATATTGCATAACTCGAAGACTGGTATAGTTTAGATTATGATATAATTCTGTTAGGTGGTAAAAGTATAAGAGTTCAAAGCCTATGTCACAGACAAATGATTTAATAATCCCCAGTGGAAGTCAGTTCTTGTTAATATTATTAATTTTGCTTTGATAACGTGAGTAATGTTGCCCTTCTCTTCTGTGTAGATGTCTCAGAGCATGTCGTCTGTGTCATCACGGCATTCAGACAAAATCGCCATCAGAGAGTAAGTGAATTTTAAAAAACGAAACACACAGGGCCTTAACATGTCCTTGCTGATGTGTGTGTGGTTTTTCTGTCATTATTGTGTACATTATTATGTATGTAGGTATAATTATACACATATGATTACCGTTAATGTATTTTCTTTTGTGTTTTCATTTTGCAATTCGGTTTCATCATCATTTGGTCTCTTTATTGGTCTTTTTTTATGTTTCAGTTTCCAGGTAGGCGATTTGGTTCTAATCATCTTGGATGAAAGGCATGACAACTACGTGCTCTTCACAGTTGGTCCCACCCTCTACTTCCTCCATTCTGAGTCTCTTACTGCACTGGACCTCAAACCAGGTCAGCTTCATCAAACCCTTTTGAGTTTAGCGTTGTGTCATTGAAATTTATTTTACACATTTCTTTTTTAATAATAAAATAAAAAGGCACGACTGATTGTTTTCTGATTTTTTATATATATATATATATATATATATATATATATATATATATATATATATATATATATATATATATATATATATATATATTAATCAAACATGAGAGCTTTGTGTGTTGTGTGTACATGGGTGCTAAAATAAAATGTAGTTTAATCTTTGTTCTTGCTACTGATGCTTGTTGGCTTTATTTTACACATAGAATTGGTGAACATTTTCTTAAGTTTATTTAACGATGCGATTTGTTTTCTTGTTTAGCATCAGGGACCTCAAGACGGCCGTGGGTGCTTGGAAAGGTGATGGAGAAGGAGTATTGCCAGGCAAAAAAGGTACTTAAGTACTAAAAATACTTTGTTTACATATTCGATTAACATTTAACCCTGTTTTACTTACAGTTTCAACTGTAGGCCTATAAGTGTCTTTTTTTTTTTTTAATATATTTTTTTTAAATCAGAGTTGGATTTTTTTTAAAGTCATGTCAGTAATGTTCTTACAATTAAGTACAAAGTTTGAACCTTCATTGTTTCTTGTAATGATCTCTCTCTCCTTCTCTTCCTCTCCTTTTTCAGGCCCAAAACAGATTCAAGGTTCCTTTAGGAACCAAGTTCTACAGAGTGAAAGCTGTTCCATGGAATAGAAAAGTATAATAGCCAAGTAATGAGCTAAAATGTATATTTATATAGTTTAATTTTTGAACAGAAACATCACATAATAACTCATAACTTGAAAATCGAAAGACCTAAAAAATGGAAAGAATTAAGATCGCCATCATATGGTTTTGCATTTTATTTTAAAATCCCACCTGCTATCACTTTTTTGTTCTTTTAAACCCAGATTTGTTATTGTGGACCAAATGCTATTAAACTTATTAGGGCAATGCCCTATACACTGTGGCATAATGCCATCTGACCTGTATGTAAACTTAAACGAAATTTGGATGTTCAATATTAGTTCTCATTATCAGCATTTGTCCTTTTGTGGAAAATACTGTCATTATCAGCATAATTAAATGAAAAATATACATTTATTATAAATGTTTATGGAGGAATGTTCATGGCATGCATATTGATATATTTTCTTTGATTTACTTATCCAGATAAATGTTGTAGTTGGAAATGTAGTTAATGCTGTTTGTTACTCACAAAACAGTATGGCCCTGTGTCAATACTGAAATGTACATTATGACTGACTAATGGAAACAGTCGTCTTTGCAATCCTTGAAATGCACTTTCAAAACAATGCTTTTGTTGATTTGAAAAGGGAAGTTAATTGAGCTGTCAGAACTAAGTAAATATATCAGCACAAACTTCTCACTATCATAGAATATTGATATGTAGAAAGGAATACTTTGTGACTGTGTTTCATTATCGGGAGACATTGTATATTACCCATCAAATCACATGTAACAATAAATTACTGTATTGTAAAAGCTAGAGTTTTGAAACAATAAAGGACTGATCCCAAATGGATTCAATAGTTTTTTTTCTTTTCTTTTCATTCTTTCCTCTGATGCAGAAATGTAACAAATACTTATGTGCACATTAATATTACAGGTGAGATATTTTATGTTTCATTGGGGAGGAGAAAGCCGACAATTATGATTTTTCACTGACACGTCATTCTAACCATTTTGTATAAAACAAAAACAGCAGAAGCTTTTAAGGCATATATAGTAAATGGCACCTATAATGATGATTTTTAAAATTTTCCTGGGGGAAATTCAGGAGTCAATGTGGAATAGCATAGTATAGTGTATTCATTTGATTTAGCATTTTTGCTTTTGTGGAAACATTAATGTTGGCACGGTGCTGCAGGAAACAGACTTCAAAAAGGCTTCAAATCGGGGCCCAAGAACGATGCGGCCCTCATGGAGAAGGAAGCCCACCAACATCACTTTCCCAGTTCACAGCGGGGAGCATAGCAGCTCTCCGCCGAGCACTCTCTACCATGTGGGTCTAGGGGTGTTTTAACAATGTTTAGCTCTATTTTCTCCATTTAGCATAAGCCTGTTGTCACATTTGGATGGCTCCTTCATAAATTGATGGTGTGATTCCTACAATTTCGGGACAGGCCTGAATGACAAAATATGCAACACAACATTCGATACCGAGGTGCCTGGCAAGCACCAACCATGTGCACTGGACAGGCTCTTAGTGTAAATGTTTACAACCCCCCACTGAGCTCAGTGCTGCTGGGAGTCACTCTCATCAGGCTGAATGGGATTTAACACTGCCATGTGTAGTCTCAAGCTAGTCTAGTCTCAAGACTTTTTTTCGTAACATTTTTGAGTTCTTATCTTTAGTAATGAATGTGAAATTTGGCTGCATGCTTAGTAAGTCATAGTGTAGTGTCTGTATTTAAATGTCACCAGTTTAATTTATTTATATCTTTAACACGCACACACATACATAATGAGCTTTAATGAAATGACAATTAGCAAAAATTATGTAGACTACATCTGATATTGATATATATATATATATATATATATATATATATATATATATATATATATATATATATATATATATATATATATATATATATACATATGTGTGTATATATGATCAACCAGGTCATTTAAATTTAATTTGATTGAATATGAAAATCTGATTTCATAATAAAAGGATTTAAATAGAAATTACTGTAGTCTGAGTTAATCAGGTAGTTCCTTCTGCAGTTTGGACAGTTACACTTTAAAAACCAATTTTAATCGAGAGGTATAACAATGAGAAAAAAATTTCTTCCAACTTGCACTTGGTTATTTAAGAAAAATAAAATTGCAAGACTTGATATTTCTTTCACATCTTTGTTAGTAAACACTGAAACTAGGTTACTGTATACGGAACATTGTAAAGAACACTAGGAAAACAGTCCCCTTGCAAAACATTAGGAACAGACTATAGCTTTTCATGCACAGGCTGAAATTGTATTTCATTTATAACTAGCATGAAAAAGTAAAAAACGTGTTAATATTCTGAAGCACTCGGAAGATTCATTACAAATATACTCAGGTAATTGTGTAAGGACAGGTATATTAATGCAGCGCTCTAATGCCATCAGCTAAAAGTCAAAGACACATTATAAATGCCTTTGTTTGCATGTCAACATATGCCAGAGGCACTAAATGAAGGTTTAGATGAGTAAATGTGAAATATCAAAATGATGTCAAAGACGACTCACAAATAATGTCTTACAGTCTGAGATCTTGCGCTTTGTTGCTGATATATTCTGTATTTGAAGATAATACACAAGTTGTATTTGATTTTCCAATATCTCTGACACTATACTAGATAGATGGTGCTGCAAATAAACAAGCATTATTTGTAGAGTAAATATATGCATGAACTTCAAATGATGGATAAATGAAAATAAATAGGAAAGCCTTAACGTAACATTTATATTTTAGAAATCTAAATGGAGCGAGTGTGTTGAAGAAGAGCCAAGAGGCATTAAGGCTGAAACTGCAAACCAAGGAGTAAATCGACTTAATGCCATCACATTTCCACCCTATTCATGCCTAAGAAAAGGGTTAGGGAAAGAGATTAGGTTATATATCTGCTGTCAGGGACTGAAGAGACCAAGTAGAGAACTTCACCTAAACAGAATGATGATCAAACAGACATGCTTTAACAGACATGCTTCATAATCTCATCCGTTATTGTCCTCTCTCTGCCTTGACTACAGGTTCAGTAGAAAATCTTAGACAGGGGCAGATTAAATGTGTGATGAAATGTCTGAGAAATATGTGAGTATGTGAGAATATAAGGATGGTTGATTTTCTACCCACATGACGAACATAATCACTATTAGTAACACATATCTACATAAATATGATAATTCAAAATTTAAACACATTTATTGGGTTCATATTGGAAATCATAACCATCTGATGGCATAGTTTTATGGATAATTACCGTTATAGAGATAATGCAGCATGTGAAAGAAAAGCTTTGAGGCTTCTCCACTCACTGGGAGGAGAGTGCGTAGGTTTAGTTGTGCATCGGAGCTGTACCCAAAAGGCAAATATGTGGAAAGTTTGGTGACAAGCATCCAGGCGTGTGGTTAACAAGATTGCATCTGGTGAGCAGAAAGTGTAGGATATAGCTTAACTATGTATTTAAAAGGCAAATTATTTTCACATTAAGTTCAATGCCATCAGTAATCCTTCCAAATATAGATAGAACTATTTCATTTTCAGTAGAAAATAATTATTCAAATACCCTATAGTGCAAATCCCTTTAATTTAGTGCATGACACAGTTTTTGATTTCCTACCACAGAACAAAAACGGAGAAGAATCCAGTAAACATTAAAATCTGTTGTCTTATTTTGGTAATCTGGCTGCTTACTGACAAGTAAATAATCAATACAAATAGTTCCGAAGTGTCTGAAAATAGACAGGCGATTTAAACTGTAACTAACAGCCATGCATTTTCCAGCTGCAGTGCAGTGTTGAGGAAATGACACCAGCTTTGATGGGCTGTATAGCTTTTGAGATGAGCCTCTTTATGCCGCTTGCAGTTCCATTATGGCTTTGTTCGAAAGCTTGTTTACCTGCTGATAACATACACTGGTGGATTCAGGAGCACCGATCCAAAATCTGCTGCCAAAGTCACTCAAGTCTCATTGTACTGCAGGAGGGGAAGAATGAAATGTTTATGCGGAGGGGAATGCAAATGCTAAATGTGAAATCAAACTATGGGACCAATAAGGGATCAGAATAACTTTGCCAGGTTTTATTTTTAGCCCAGTTGCAATGCTAGCTTTGTGGAACACTCTTCACTTTAGCCTCTGTGCATCTGTGTGCTTAGGTTTTGCTCAGTGCAAAACTGCTGCTCTAATTTTACAAATAAATTAACTGTAAGTTGTTGTTGTTGTTTTTTTTTAAAAAGGGGAGGTTAATCTGCTTCCATGACACGACACATGACTCTGATTTAACTGAAATATCCTACCTGACTAAAGACAGCCTGAATATGTTGTTGTTTGTCTGTGATAAGGCTTAATATCAAACAGCCAGCAGATCAAAAACGGTTCATCGAATCTCATCGTTGTACATCACTTGAATATTTTTGGATTTCACTGTTAGAAAAGCTACGGTCTTGGGTCAAAGGAATAGCCCCTTGGTTTGCATATTAAAGAGGATTTACTAGACCTCTGTTAGCCATGCATCCCCATGCAGGCCAGTCTCCAGGGGGCCAGCAGGGCCCCACAGACGGGCAACTAGGGGGCCAGGTGACCCTGTCTCTGAGGTTAGCAGGAAACACTAAAGAGGGATGGGCAGGGAGCTGAGGAGCCACTGAGTGCGAGTGTGCAAGGCTGGTGATGGCAGCTGTCAATGGTTTGGAAGGAGAAGCAGACAGATTGTGCGTTCTGTTGGTGCAGCCAGTTCGCCACCTGGCAGGCTTTTCCTTGTTAGAACTTCTTGCTGTTTCTGTTCTCATCAGAGAAATGTTTTTCCTCTTATCCTCTGTGTTCATGGGAAGTTAAATTTGTCAGAATGTTTAAAGATGTTTAATGAAAAGCAATTGTTTAAAGTATGCTCTGTGCATTGTACAGAATGGCTGCCGCTCATGTTTGCGATGAAATGCAGTCAGGAAGCCCGATTTATTAATGTAAACCTTCCATTTTTGTGATAAACTGTATTTTTTTAAAGAAATTAAATTACGGATGAAGAGAATGTATGTATGAACGCAGTATGCCTTCTCGGGGTTGACCTTAGCTGTATTATTTGAGTGTTCTTTAAGAAAAGAAGGTGTAGGATTTGCTTAGAAAAAAATAATCTGTAACTTTCAAATCCCATCATAGCCATAAATACTGCACCATGATGCTCAGTTGTTATGAAAAAATGCAAGCAGAAACCATGAAAAGCTTAAAAGTACATTTAAAAATCAAATTTGGCAGTGAGTCCTTGTTCCAACAGGATTAAAAAAAAAGTCTTTCATTTGATATAAATATATGCAAAGAGAGTGGTGTGGTGATCTGGGTGCCAGAGGTGGCGCTTTACTCTGGATATTCTGGCTTGGGCCGGTAAGGGACATAAATTAACATGAATTAACACATGCATGCAATAAGAAAATAATTAATTCAAGTTATCAGTCACCTCTTCCATTCCAGGAATCTGATTGACAAGATAAAGTAATGTGCAAACTGCTTTTCAAAGCTAACAGCCTGGAGCACCCCTCCTATTAGTTAGTCATTCCCTCAGTATCACACCCGGAATCTGTCATTTCACAATTTTCTCCTATAATGCATATGTGCCGCTCTCACCACTCCACTACAGCAACTGCCATCTAACAAGTTGACACAGAGAATGATACAATTCACGTCCAGTATTCAGTTCCATATACAGCAAGCATCTGAGGCAGACGGGTCAAGAATATGGTACATTCTGTTCTCTCTCAAAATTGCTTTTCCAGGACTCTAGAGAAGGTAGATAAAGCTCCCGTGATATCCTCCAGACACCTAAGGGAAGTTTTTAGGGTTAAAAAGTCTCGTCAGGTGTAAAAATAGGTTGTAGCGATGAAATTATGGGATATTTCCTCTTAAAAGACTCGTGCCTGCATAATTTTCATAGAACGTGATTCTTGGTAGGCATTTAAGTGTCTATATACACTCTATAAAAACAGCAATCCTCCTAAGAATTGTTAACTCAAACTCACAAAGCACATAAAACAATCACACAACAAATCTAAAATGCATACATCCTTTATATATAATTCACAGTAATAGCTTTATTTTTAAAATTATTCAAGAAACATGTTTAAAATGTGGCATTTTAGTGTTTTCAAATACCAGATTATTGCAAACACATTTTGCACAGCAAAAAAAAATAGTTTTGTACCAGGGGTCCCGGTGCTACAGCAAGTATAATACCATTTCCAAGAAGTTGAAATTCTGTTTAAAATGTGGATAAAAATACCAAGTCCGATGTTTATCAAATCATTTAAACCTTTTATTTTATTAATAATTGTACAAAGACAGCAGAAAGTACACCATAAGAGTACTAAGACAAACCCTTAAAAAAGAGAGCATGAACAGGGGCATGTTTACTGCTGGGTTGCATCATCTCTCCTTTTAACAACACTGTGTTTGGCAAATGAGGAGACCAACTGCTGTAGTCTTTAAAGCAAATGTTTTCCTGTACTTGCAGTATTTCAGCAGCTCAACAGTTCAGGACTTTCAGTGTTATATTTTTCATTTTATAATGTTTCTTTCAGTGAGGGACAGATCTTGAGTGCAGGTGAGCTAGCCTGAATAAATTACCACAGCGTCATGTTTTGTACAGGGTTAGATGGACATTGTTTTGCTGATATTAGCAAGGCCTTCCCTGAAAAAGACGTACGGCATTAATGGTGCCTTCACATGTGCGAGTTAACCCACGTACATGTTGTTTATATGTTTGTTTGTTTTTTTGTAGATGTTGGACTTTCTGACTAACTTGTATTTGTGGATGCGGGGACTAAGTGTGCTTTCTGTTTTCAGTGTTTTTGAGCTCTTGACTGATCTCTACTACAGAATAATGTCCATTTTTAAAGCAGCTATCTCAGGGCTCAAAGATCAGTGACCCTCAAAAATTATTTTTAAATTGAACTATCTGCTGAAATAGCTATAGCTCACCATGTGAAGTACAGAAAAACCCATGCTCTCTAGAATGTGTTTTTTAATACTCCGACATGTTTGTTAATTAACCTAATTAACCCGGGTGCTTTTTGTTTAACTTTTCCAGCGTTGTCCTTATGCCTGCCAGCTTCTAACTTCACTAAAATTGCTGTCTTTGCACTATTTCTAATATTAATAATAATAATACAGGGTGTCAGTGATATGCATACAATTATATTCTACTTTTATTTATAGTTTATACAGCATTCCACAGAACATGTAGGCTACATGTTACAGACACGTTACAGTAGGTTACATGATACAGAAAAGTCCAGGGTTGTTCATCTTTGTGTAGATATAATGCTTTTCTCAGCCCCTCGTCAGAAAAAGCGTATCAGTTTCAGCACAGGCCATTTAAAACATCCTTATCCCTTAACTTGTTGTCTGTTACCTTCCAAACATACTTTTGATAGTACATCAGTTACCCAAGCATCTCAGTCTGTGAACGTTGCCTGCTGTGCTGGCTAGTTTAACTTGGTGTTTAAGTGCCCCCTACCTAGTTGCTTTATTCATGCTACCAGCAATTAAAAATGTTTTAAGCCTTGCTTCATTTTTCTCAATTTTTATTCAACCAGTCTAGTTACCCTGGTAAGAGCGCTGCTTAAAAGAGCTCTGGTGAAATTTGTCTGCTCACAAATAGTAAGTCTGAATAAGTCGAATAGCATCAGAATTTCTGTTCACCCACAATTTGCGAGTTTTTAGCTTTGCAACATGTTTTATTTTTTAATGTCAATCATATTATATTCTTTAAAGAATATAATCTTAAAATCAAATTTTTTACCAGACAGTTTTTTGCTTTTTAAATTTGTCAGCAGTCTGAGGGCAATGAGGTAGAGCAAGCTATAAACCAAAAAGCCTGGTTGTCCAATTTTGGGTGACAGAAAAAAAAAGTCTCCAAAGGACGATAGTGCGCACAAAAGTTGTTCTGTTGGCTGTGAGTGTGGTGTCAGCCGGTCCCAGTCCCTGTGGCCCTCACCGTGCACTGTGCAGGCCTGATGGGAAACTGACTGCAGCACAGGACATGGCCTCGTTTGTTCACGGTCCCCCCTCTCTGAAAAGAGTTATGCTGTCTGTTTTGAATGGACAGCGTTTTTCTTTGTGTGCTCGATCAAAACACAGGGCAAAGTTAGTCAGCAAGTTGCATAGCTTCTGCATTCTGATTCTTCAAGCCTCTTTTGTATGAAGTTTAGCACAATGTTTTACACTGTGTTTGACCTGAATGGCATGCTGAAGGTAGGAACATTTTTTAAAAACTATCAAATAGAAAGGAGTAGAAAGTCATTTTCGTATGCAGTTTATTTTCTCACTCATTTCTCTGTGATAGAACAAAGTAAGTAACACGATCATATGGGGTTAAAAAAGCTCTGCTGTAATACAGGAAATGACAGAGTGCAGTGTTGCTGAAATATTTATATGCTTTTATCTGATCTATTTCCTAACCACAAGGTATTTGCCTGTGAATCCCTGGCACTTTTGATATTACCTGAAGGCAAATGGTATATAGATTTATACAAGTTATTTACAACAACAGCCAAGCCATTCCTCTGGAAACTAGGCTGCAGATCAAAGGATTGTTTTGATCTCTACTTAGCATATTTGTTTAACCTAGCCAGTGATTCTGAAAAGTGCACAAGCTTTTCGGTGATATGCAGAGCACCCTTTATCCGTCTTTTTCTTCTGTTAGCTCTGGATTTAAGTACTTTCTGTATTTAGGAGACAACTGGATTTGCCAGCTTTTGAAATTTAGTTGCCCACTGCTAGCAGTCTTGGCACTCAGAAATAGATAACTAGGTATGTTCCACTGCTAATCCTGATCGGCCTTGTAATAGTATTTGTGGACTGTACAGCACTCAATTAGGGCATAATGTGCTATTTTTATTTCCTTTAAGTTGGATTAAATATGAAAACATGTTTGTTTGGTTTTTTTTTTCAGCTTCCATCTACTGTTTACTGTGTGGGTACTTTGCAAAGTATTGTTTTATACTGTTTCAATCAGTACGACTCTCTCCACACAGGATTGCAAAATGTCAGGAGAAAAACAATGTCCAAGCGCTCTCTCTACAAAAGATGCCAGGGCAATCAGGAAATTTTCTGGAATGCTTAAGAGAATGCATATGCACACAATGCCCTAATTCTCTCTTACTTTGGGTTTGGAAAAGATGAGCCCAGGTTTATTGAGAGCCAAAAAAGGGGGCAGATGGCTCACAAGAGGGATAAACCTGGGAAGTCATGCTGTAAATGTGTTTTACAGAAAACAATGAAAGGAGCGGACAAAGCGATTGTGGCAAAGTCCTTTGGAAAATGGAAAAGCAGCTCTCTAAGGTCCAGGACCATGGAGAAGCCGGATGAGCCGTCCGAGGAGAGTAAGGAGAAGAGCCTTTCCAACTGCACCTGTGAAGCCCCCCAACTCGGCAAGAAACCAGTTGGTAAAAGTACACTATTTTCTTATTTCTAGTCTATTCATACTAATGTGTCTATCCACTTGTTTTTCTTGTGGCAATTTTAATTATTACTGCAGTGACTTGGGTTTTTTTGTGTGTGTTTTTTTTTTTCATTTGACTCTCTGGCCTGCCATATCCGGTGAACAAACAAACCACATTGTTGGGCAAGAGAATTCCTTTTGAGGGAAAGTGTGTCTCCGATGATACAGTGTTGCCAGAAAAAGACAAAGCAAAAAATAGCAAACACAAAAACAGTCACAGGTGCATGGGAAAAAGAGAGAACCGAGTGAATGGTCACTGCGGTCCCCAGGAGGTCTTTCAGTGTTAGCCAGTGCGGTGGGTGGACTTCTGACAAGGACGCTGGTTAGCAGCCAGGTGGAGTGTGTAACTGAGAATGCTCCTGTTTATTCTTTTCACATGCTAATGCGGCTCCTGTGTGACTTTAATGCGGCAAAACTTTTTCTTGGAGTTAACATTTTTGTTGTTTCAATACCTGCTCTTGTATCACAGCAGTGGACTGATTCAAAAGCTCCACACTCTTTTATAAAGGATTGGGACTGTGCCAGGGAGAGAGATACATTAAGTATGGGCTACATGGGGGGGGAAAATACACTGGTTGAATATTTTCAATGCAAACAGGTACCGACATTTTACTTTAAAATAGGCAGTCATTATTTGTGTTAAAATTATAAACGTGGACAATATTTTCAAGTTAAAGTGTCTAAATGGACAGCAGAAAGTGTCCATATGGGCTCTTTTGGTTTCGCTTATCTTGATTGCAGCATATTATCTCCCATACACTGAGTGTTTACATGCAGTATTATGGAGTTTCATCTACCCAAAAAATAAAAAATAGATACCAGCTTTCCAAAACTCTGTAATGAAGGACTGCATGAGGACCCACGTTTTGAGCAAATGCACCCCTATGTGGTCAAACTAAGAATTTGAAAGAAACACACAGGCCGTGCAGGCATTACCAAGCTTTTGTAGCCATGATATCTAACGTGCTCTATCAGTATTGCTCTAAATATTCAAAATCACATCTTAAGCTTTTATTAGTGCTTTATTAGTATACAGCCAACACAATATCTAATTGAGGAGCACAAAAAAGCAATATGGCTTCACACTATGGGTCTTTCCATACCTTGTAGTGTACAATCTGTAAATAGCTTCAAAGGCACTGCATCTGCCATCTGCACTTCTAGGAACTCTTCTGCATAACCATTAAAACAAGCTGTCTCAGAGGACATCATTCGTATTTCAGCCTCAACCCTGAATTACAGTGTGTTCATTATAATTATAAGGGAGGAGTGTTGCCAGGCTAGCCTGCAGAATGCCAGGTGCACACTTCCATAATCTACCATTTTAAACAACTCGGAGCATTAACAACAGTATCTACATGCTATTCAGCCATTAGTTCTCTTTGGCTTTCATGCTCAAACTCACATCATGCATCTGAGCATTTTGTATTCTGCAACAGACATACGAGCAGAAGAAAGTGCAATACTTTGTAGTGTTCCATTTTTCCTAAGCCTGCTTAGGTTATGTGACTGAGCCATGCCGCTGTGTGAAATTTTATCCCGATACTGGCACTGTATCCTTGTGAGGGAGTCTTGTAAAATAGGTTTACTTAGCGCCTTTGCTGGCATTTTCCGAAGATAGCAAATGCACACACACTGTCCGTGATCGGATTAACTCTTCAACAAAATGATGTAACTCTTTGTCTTTCTTGTGTGGCATAGGTTTCTGTGCTTAAGTTTAGTGGTCATCCGGTAGAGAATAGAAACACTTGAAATCCAGTCACAGCATTATAATCCATATATTATATATATAATAGATGACAGCCTTGGTTAATCATTCTTTGTCAGCCAAATGTGATATGTCACTGCCCAGAGTGAGTCATTCACCAAAAAAAGAAGAAGAAAAAAAATATCCCTAGATTTTTTTCAGATACTGCCTCAAACCGCACAGCCACAATCCTTAATTAAAAGCAAATTCTAATTTGTAAAGCATTTATATTTGAACTTTGCCTGGTGTTCCTCTGTCATGTTGAGGCACAGGATTTAAATTTCATGTGATAAGTGTGAACGATTTTTTAAGCATCCAATACAGTAAAAAGTATGCGATGCCAAGTACACGGAGAACATGAATTTGCACCTGAGGACATATAGCTTTACATCCGGAGTCGCAAGGTGTGTCAAGACAAAATGTTAATTGCACAATTTATGAGAGAAATCAGTTGAAATATCTCCACGGATCCCATTTATTTACATTTTAATTACTACTATTACTTATTCTTATTTTTTGGATGTGACCATAGCAAGCCCAATTCCTCCCCTACACTAGAAAGAAGCAGAATGACTGTTTTCCACTGGAGGTTTAGATGCTTGTTTATCACTTTTAAATACCATCATCTTTGCTGAAATCCCCTCTCAAAAGAACCTTTCACTTGCTGGAATAAATTCAAATTAAAATTTAAATCCCTCTTTGCATTTCTTCAGCCTTTTTTAAAATAGCTGCCTCCTTTTAGAAAGCTGTTTATGTAGTGATCTGTTCATAATCCAGTTTGTTTCTCAACAGCGAAAAACACAGAAATCGTATTATCACTATCTTGGAGAGATGATGCGAGAAATCAGGAAGTATAAATGTCTGGATCTGTGGAAGTTTTCAAAGTTGTAAAGCTGAAGAATATGGCAAAAGCCTTTAAATAAAGTAGTCAGTAACACTCCAATTTGACTTGTAAATATGCTGCAAGTAAATTGTGCCGCAATATCTCAAACATATTTCCCCAACCTTTAGCAAAGCTAATATAAGTGTGCTCATTCAGTGAATACAAAACGTTTTAGCATGTTTCAGACAACAGATGAACAACATTTCTCTTACAACTTAGATAGATTTGATATCAGAAATCTTGATATGTGTTACAAACAGCTACTGAAGAGAGAACTGGGGGATTAACCCCTGGCACTGTAGCTGACAAGTCATGCAGATCTCTGTAAACAGCTCTTTCTAATCTTAGGAAGTGCTCACCTTCCAGTATACCGAGAAAAACAATATCTAATCAAAAATGTAACAAATATAAACAGAAACAGCAGACATTTACATGCAATGCCTTTTGATAACAATCCATTTCAGATGTAAAATGACGCAGAAGAGGCCATAGGGAAATTTAATTTGCTCAAGCTAGATTGGATTTATTGTTTGGAAACAAATTATAATTGTGTCTCCAGAAAGTTAACCAAGATCTAAACAAAAGGAAATCAATGACCCACCCCCATTAATCACTCAAAGCCAGCTACTTGTGCTGTAGAAACTTACTTCATAATCAATTTCTTTGTTTTGCTCAAAGGGCATTTGCATTTTCGTTCATGTCAGCAAGCTTCCTGTATCTGGCGCAATCAAAAATTGCAAGCCATCCACATTAATGGAGTTTTTTTTTCTATTTATTCAAGTGCATATCTCTGAATACTCAAGATGATTTTAGCTTATTATGCAAACAGCCCTGCAAATATTTTGTTGAGTGATAAAGTAAACTTTTCTGATACCTAATTTTTCCAGTGTCATGGAAAAAAATCTTTTATTTTAGTAGCCTACATACATCTGACACATTTTTCCTTTAGTTTTAATGACCAACAATCTCTAATGAATATCTTATCCTTAGGATCTTGCTACGGAGCACCTCTAGGACTTCTGAGACCAGACACAAATGCCTCTTGTTAGTTGTGTCTAGACATACTATTACAGCCACCAAGGTCATTATCAAAGCATGCATTATACACACCTGTTACCATTGTGTAGATGCTCGTTTTTGGCTGAACATCCAAGCTCCTATCTCGCCATTTATAGGCGTGTCTGCTTCATTGTCTGCCTGCCTGAGTGAAAAAGATGGGCACTCATATCTGGACCTAACCTCTCAATGACACAACAAAGTGAGTCTACAGGCCTTTGAAAAAGAAGACATCGACTGACCAATCAAGTGCTGATTTATTAAATGTAACCAATCAGACACTCTCAGTTTAGGCTGGTAAATGTAAGAACCAGTTGTGATTGTTGCCACTGATACTTATAGATGTAAATATATTTAAACCAAACTCTTATTTTGTTATTATTTTGTTTCTATGACTGCACTTTATAGATGTGAAAATAATGTTTGCTTGATTACCTGCCCCGTTTTGTAAAATCTGATCAACATGGGAAAAAGAGAAAGAGGACAAACAATCGCTGACTAATGAGGCTTTTCACTGAAATTGCTAAATACATTATATAGATAATTGTGGACTCTTTGTGTTCTCACTTTTACATTGTTTGGGCTTAAGCTTACAATGGTAAAACGTCTTGGTAAATAGCAAATTGTGAGCTATGCCATATAAAACATAAAATAAAATGGAATCAATTAGAATTGTGATGCAGTCTTAATAATCACCGTGGTTTCTGGATTTTATGATCCCGTGTGCAGCTTTTCTGCCATACAAACCTTAAAGTTTGGCTCTTTGGTTAATTCATCAGTCAGATAAATGCAAAGCTAATAATAAAAGCTCCTTTTCATTTTGAATGTACTGGATATATGGATGCTAATGCCACTGTAATTATGTTAAACAACATTTCTTCCTATGTAGTTTCAGTAAACATTTGCAAGTGACATACAAGCTCACCTATAACCCTTTTCACCTCAAAAGTTTGGTCACCTGTTTCTTTTTTAAAAAACAGAAATTTGGCTACAGAGTAATTTGTATTAGTTCATTAAAAAGAGTATTTCACACCCTACTAGAGGAGGATTTATCAAGTTTGGAGAAACTTTTTCAAACTCAAATATAACCGTGGCCCTACAGTAGCTCCAAAGGCATTGGTTCAATGAAGAGATAAATAAAACCAACCTACATTTGTTCACAAAACATTCCAAATGTTATTGAAGTCTCTTCAAAGGACACTGAATAAACATATTGTAAGGTTGCCCACGGTCACACATAAATCGCCCAAAAGGGGATTGCTGGGAAGTAATCTAATCATTTCCTTTAACTGAGACACACTGACATGCAGTGTAGATAATGATCCCCATGAAAAATGCACTGTATTTTCAAAAGAATATTCCCTGTCTGTTGACATTAACATAAAGATAGTTCTACATCCTGGAGCCATATCAACAACATGTACTTATGTTTGGTTACCCATATTTGCATATGCAAATAATTTATTTAAAATTTAATTCAGTCCTTTTATGTGACTTTGTGGCGATGAACAAGCGGCATCAAGTGGTTGCACAATGAGGGTTCAGTACCACCAAGAAATACCATTTGTGTCATTTTAGACCGAGCTTGAAGCATTACAGCCGAAATTAACCACAGTTCAATATAGATTTCTACGTGTCTATCACATTCAATGGGACAGTGAATATGCATTGTTGTTTGGCTGTACGGGCTGCCACGCAAAATTAGTCGTGTTGCTTTGTTGAAATTACAGGGCGGGGTGTTGAGTGAGGGGGTTTGTTGAAGTTATACCGCTGACATTTTGATCCTGCAGTACATTAGAAGAATTCAGTTAAACATATTTGTGTAGGTTTCACAGGAGGAAGGTATAGTGCTCAAAACAACAGGGTGCTGTGACACTTCACTTTGCTTACATAATTTGCAGCAGAATGCAAAAAGCTTTTAGACACAGATGTGACCCATTGTAATACCTTTCTAAATGCAATCAAACACTTTCTACAAATATGAGCAGGACTTTTTAAATGTGAACCCTTGTTTGACATGTAATTTTGTCCAACCCACTCCTCTTTCATTTCTCCATCAGCTCTCTCCAGTTATGCCCACATTTTCAGTTGATGAAATAGCTTGACAAAACACTAGTTTATGTTGCATGTTGCCTCTGAATGAGTTCTCTCTTTTTCGAGATCCGAACAGATGTTATGGGCAAAAGAAAATGTTACATTTTCGTAAATGGTGTTGTTGCGCGGTCTTCAATATGCTCTCACAATTTGCCGGGACTGCTTAACACGAGTTGATTGTTTTTGTGTTTTCTTCAAACAAAGCTGATGTCTGGTCGTGGACATGAAATAATCATCCCTTAGAACAAGCTTGCCATGGCCTCACAGTGAGATTGTCTACATCAGGAATGAGAGAACATGCCATGTGATGAGATGCTTACATAGATGATCATTTACTTTCATATATTTGTACGATTATCAGGTACAAATTGTGGAAAAAAGAGGGTAAAACAGAGCATGTCTGCTCTCTTTGTATGTCTCTTTCACAGTGTACCATGAATTGGCTCTTGAAGACAGTTAGAAATTAGACTTTCAAATGAGGCATTAAACAAGGTGATGATCAACTGCCAAACCTTAAGTAATGATATTCTCCATCCTCAAGTCCCCAGCCTTGCATAACCAAATGCACAAATCACAGGAAAAAGAACTGAAAATTCATTATTATTACATATTGTGTTCACACGTCAGTCCCCGGGGACTGGGGGGACATCACCATCAGATAAGTGTGTTTGGGTGGCCTCTACCATCAGCTGGGGAAGGGCTAGGCTTGGATCTTGAGGGGGGGCCCCCTCATGGGTATCACTTATTTTAAATCCTGAGCCTCACCAACCCACCCCCCTCTTTTGCCCCCCTCGCCCCAGGCTCCACCCAGAAGTGTGGTTGCCTTTGTCATTGTAATCTGGCCCTGTTTGCTAAATGCTTCCACTGTTTACTCTCTGCTATGGGGGCTTGTATGAACAGGAGTCAGCAGGATGCAGGGTGACATCACTTTGGCTGGGGGGTGGTGGTGGTGGTTTGAAAAGCTGCATTTGTGATTTCTCGGGGCCCCTTTCTTCTTTTATTCTTCCCTGTCTCTATCCAGGCCTGTCGAACGCATGAGCTAACTCAGGAGGCTAACATGGACTACAGGGAGGAATTACACCTAATTACTTGAATAACTGCTAGGCAGCAGCTTTCCGTAGTCACCAAAAATCATTTCCAGGTCTGTGCCTTTTAGTGATAGGCAGACTTCTGATGACAGAAAAACCTCAGACAAAGCTTTTACATTGAAATGGTCCAAGAGAAACAAAACAGGCTGACAGGTACAAACACTAAAAAGGAGGAGAATCAAATTAACAGACAAGGATTTCATATCATCTATTTTTGTTGTTGCCGTAGCGATAAAGTCGCAGACATTGAAACTGGTCTGTTCAGCCATTGTTATCATCCCTGGCCATCTGCTGCTGAGGAGTGACATTCCCTCTCATTTGCATGATGAGTGATGTATGAGGAGCTTGGGAGGGCATATGCCCTGGTCTTATGACAAACCAAGGGAAAGTTTTTTGTTTTTTTAAACACATAAAACGAGGATCAATATATGAATAAGTCTGGATGAAGGAGTTAAAAAAAAGAAAAAGGAATAAATCATCTGTGAGTGCACCGTGAGTGTATATGTGTCCACATGTGTGTTTGCCTGCATGTAGGCTGCATCCTCAGTAAGCGCACACAAATCTGTGGTGCCTGCGTGTGTGTCTGTGTGAGAGTACGCGCGCATGAGTAGAGCCCAGTGCGCGCATCTGCCTTCTTGTGTGCCTGTTTGTGTGTTTTGCGGATGTGGGAGTAGAGCGAGGAGGGGGGTTGGTGGCTGTTGATGTGCAAATGTGCATCATGTTGAAGGGCTGTGAATGGGGAGGTGTGACGTAAAAAGGGACCCGAACGCAGGTGCTTATCTCGAGGCTGTCAAAGGCACAGTATGTCATATTCCTGGGGACTACCTTTCAAAGCCACAGCACCAGCTAAGCTATCAAGAGACTGGGAGAAAATCAAACTTTTTGGATCACAGCACTAGGTTGGTGTCAAAGTTCTTTTTATTTAATATACTGTCAGTTTGGTCAGCATTTGTCATCAGTGATATGCTGTATCGCAAATGTGAACGACAAGGCTTTTAGCTCACGCTGTTAGATGCTGTCCTGTGCGATCCAAAGCAGCAGCTGAAACGCACAAGTGTTAGAAACTTATTTAGATTTACACTTAGATTTTTGAATTTTGATTTTTTTTACTCGGCTGCGGAACTCGCCTCGTCCAGAATTTGCATGACTATGTGAAAAAGAATTGTGCTGGCAGTTGTTTTTAACTGTGTCAGGGAGTGTTTGTTGTAGAAAATGTTGCACAGATGAACATGAACACTGCTTTCCTGATACAAATCAGTGTTCTTAAAATCTTTGCTGGAAAGCGAGCGCAGCTTCTGTCCAGGTTTCAGACAGTTTGAGAGGAGATTAAATGGCTCAAACTGCTTTTTGAGAGGCATGACCTATTTTTGATCATCCAGATAGCATGAGATACTGTCTACCTAGATTAAGTTCACAGCATTTGTGTAGAGTATAAGCTTGTCTTAGGAATAACACATGTTCGTATTGTGTGTAGAGACAAAGCATTGTCAGGTTGCCTGTGGCTTTGACAGTGACAGCTGTACATACAAGACCACTGAGCCTAATGCACTTAAACATTGACTCTGTGTTCCAATAACGTGTTTGAGCAGTCAGTCAAGTATTTTATTGCATCCTGTCCTGGCTTTCTGTAATTTGTATTACAAGTCTGAAAAAGATATGTTAATAGTGATCATAGTTTGACAAAAAAAAAATATCCACAAATCAGCTTTTGTGTTATTGTCTGAGGACAAATCTCAGATTTAGACAAATTCACAGGGCCGAAGCACTACAGTCTGTTTTGAATTTATGTTATCATTTGCATCATAACTGTGGCAAAGTTACAAAACTATATGCTAATGCCAAATGTAGTGAGACAGTAACACAGTCCACTAGCGAACTTTTGTGGTAGACGTGGGCAAGACTTAGCTTTGACCAAATTGTAAGGGGTCAAAGCACTCAACAGTCTCCAGAGCAACTATTGATTTAAGAGGATGAATGCTGGTTGGAAAAGTTCATCATTTACTAGTAAGTTGGAGCACACTAATGCCTCAGAATCTGCTTGTATGACCCATCTTCAAGCTGATCCCTGTTTTTTTATTTTTTTTTTATTTTTTTTAATTTAAGGAGCATTTTCTTTTAAATGAGAGTCAAGAGTAGATTAGTGTATGAATTATTAAAACGTGAATATTATTTCTCTTTTTTTCAGCAAAAAAAAATCTAAATGATATAAGCTAAATACTTCAGTATTTCTATACAACTTATATAAATGTAAACTAAATCTCTTATATTTGCCAGTGATTTTTATTTTTGTGAGGGAAATGATTCTTTCTGTCATTGTTACATTAGAAGAATTCCCACTGATATGACTCAGTGGTAAAATATATTAAATGCCACTTGTCATTGTGCCTGTTTGTCTCCATTTGATCATAAGTTTTGTCATCATCTCATGACAGGCAGCACTCATCTCTTAATAAACATGAAAAAGACATCAGATGATACAGTATTGTGTAACACATCTGAGTAATCCTTTGAAAAGTTTGCCCCGTTATACAGAGATTAAAACATATGAGGAGAGCGAAGTTACAAAGTTGCACCTCCACACTTTGTTTTAATTATAAAAGCAGCAGAGTCTGTGGTAGGGCTGTGTGCTAAAGCAGTGATAAGTAAGAGGCATTATTCCTCTCTGCTCCACACCCTCCTCTTCAAAGCACAGGGAAGTTAGTTGCTACACAACACATTAACGTAACCTCTGTTTGCCTCCAGGAACTGTCCATGGTACCTGCTGCTCAACAAAACTGGATTCACAAACCCATTCACATAGCTGAAATACACTTTAAATGACCGTGATGGCAAATTTGTTTTGTACCTATTTTCATGTATTTAGCACACAACTAAATGAATGTTATTTAACTTCTGGCCTCCTTTAAAAAAAACACGAAGAGCTTGTCTTAATTATAAACAAATTGCCGTCGGGTCTTCACATTGTCAAGTATAAAATACATTTCAGACGAATACACAATGTGTTACCTGTTTTTCCACTGCTCAAACTTTCAGTTAGTTAATCCAGGAAAATGAATTATGTGGATTTAATTCAACAAGGTCTCAGAAATGATCCATCTGCTGTTGAGCAGCTGGTGAAAGGATAAATGTAATTAATTACTTAACTTTTGAAGAGTATTCCAGAAAAAAACAGTGATGTTTGTTTGTCCTGCTGGAGAAAAATGTAAAGCAACAGTGTTAACAGTACCTTTCAATATTATTATTTATTTCTCTGAACATTTGAATATAATTTGCCTGCAGTCTGAAAGTATTGTTTAAATATGCTCTTTTATAAATGTAAAAAGCCACAGTTTGTCACAGTGGAAATATGTCCCTTAAATTAAAAGAGGTGATATTGCATTGATTCAAATTGAGCCAGTAATAAAGTCAATATTATAATATTTAATGAGTTGTGCATAATTACTGATAAAGGCAATTTATGTTATATAAATTAAAACAGGTTTGAGCTGTATTTTTACTGATTGGTGCTTTAAAAGTGGAATGATTCTAACCAAAGCACTGTAACTGGGCATTTATTCCAAATCTTAATAAAATATTTGGAGCTGCTTATAATGTCACACATGTTTTTAAGCTTGTTGGTAGCATACAATAAAATGATCTAAAAACGTTAATGTTGAATCAGGTGGGATTTTCCTGAAAAGACAATAAAAGACAAGAGAAAAAAAGGAGGTTTAAGTGAATACATATATTTGCCTGACAGGGGCAAGACTATGAAATGTTCCCAATTATTACTACATGGGATTTTTTTTAAATGCCTTTCTTTCCTTCTTTTTTTTTCCCTTCTAAATATATTTCAGAATTTACCTTGATTGTAATGTACCTCATTGGCTGTGGTTTTGTTTGTTGGCCTAACTATAAAGGATCTGCTTATACCCTTGTGGGTTGGGAAGAATTAGGATTTATGAATTTATTTCCTCTGTTGTATTGTTTAAACAGCTTTGGTTTAGTTTTGATCCCTTCCTCTTGCCTTTGAGGCTGTTCCACGGTGTCAGCTGTTGACTGATAGTAAGAGAACTGCCTCACAGTGTGAATGAAAGAAAACTAGCGGTTGGTAAACACTGATAAGGGATAAATAGAAAGCGGTCAGGCAGAGATAGTTCTGTGGGAGCCCAGATTGTGTGCGGTCTGTTAAAATGAGATTCTGAGCCTGTCCTTTTTATTCTTCCTCCCCTCCCCTCCCCTCCCCTGTGCGGCGTTTGTCTGGAAAATCTCCAGTGACCCGGCTCGGCAGTCCCAGGCTGCAGTATTCTCTTTTTTGTATTTGTTTTGTTTTCTAACAAGGGTCAAGTTGGCCAATAGACATGTCCCTGATGCTTATAGACAGCTGTCATGACTTCAAGTACTTACAATAGTTACATTTTACATGCATTCAGGGTTCGGCAACAACACACCAGCAAGCGAAGTGTTAAATAACTAAAGCTGTACCCAGTTTTAAGACATCTATTTCTTTTTTATTCAACTATGGTCATATAATTAATCTCGACAGTCCTCTTAAGTTTTTTTCCCCCCTTTAAGTTGGAGCACAAATTCTAATGCATACTGTATGTATACCGTCAAGTATCATCATTCACTTTTGTTACAGTAAAACCACTCTAAATGACTCTTGCGTTTAATTATTTCAGTTTATTTTTATTATCCATTTTTTCCCCATTTTATTAATTATTTTATATATTTTTGTATTTATTTATTTATTTATGGGCTATCTACCTTTCTTTGGTTTAGAAAAAGACCTTCAGAGGTCTTACCTTGAAGATCACCATGTGGTGTATTTATACAGAAAATAATTCAGACCATTGTAGCCCAGCAGCTAATGAGATTGGTTGTTAAGTGAATGACACAAAGGCTACAAAAAAAGAGGGGGGAAAAAAGCTTAGCGTTTCGGGTGAATATAACAGTGTCCCTGCACACACGCACGCACACACAACACACACACATACACACACACACAAACCCCAACCAAACACACTCTCCTCAGCAGCGAGACTCTGGACTACCCTGTACCCCACCTCGGTATCCTTCTGCTCCGTCTACCTCCCCGATGTCCCCGAGAGATGCAAAACAAAGGCTAAAGGGGGCATGGTAAGTCGAGCTCGCGATTCTGCCCTGTCGGACATGTTAACACGAGTGCATTTAGATGCAGAAGACAAGTGATTGTGGCTGTGTGAGGATGCGATGTGCTGTGTAAGCCTCGGGCTCAGATAAGTAGATTCATGGCCGGGTCAATAACAGTGATGCTGTTTTATGTGGCTCAGAGTAAGATCACCACATTTCACTTCACCATTCTTAACTTCTCAATTCCTGCTCAAACTTTTTTTTCGTCTCTTTCCATTCGCCACAAGGCTGCTTGAACTTTATGTTAGTTTACATCGGAGCTATGACTTGGTTGTTATTCACGAAAAAATAGAGATGTTTATATCTGTGAAGGTTCTCAGTCATCAGAGATGTTTATACATATAATGGTTCATTTATTTTTGCGATGGTCAGATATCTTAATGTTGTTGTTTTGCTCGGTTTTGCCTAAAATGCATTGAGTGTTTAACGTAAAAAAGAGGCAGGACAGCACGAGAGAGGCTCGGTTGGTATCGACTGCTTTACTGCTTAGCTCGTTCAAAGTGAACGGACGTTTCAGTGCAAACACGCACATCTGAGCGCCGTGCAGATATCGTTTACCTTTCCTCCGACTCCTTATTTTGATCTTCACAATAGTAGCAGGCAGCGTCAGTAGTGGCTGCTGTAATACGAAATTTGAAGTGCATTAGCTTATCGTGCTCTTCTGTCAGGCTGGGAAGTGGGTGAAAGTCCATCTTGTATATTAAACCCTGGACTTAAGTCAAATTTACATTTTGTTAAAGATTACTCCTTTTATTGATGCATATAATCATATTCATGGACCATCTGCTGATTTGGCAAGCGTGGATCAAACTCACAAAACAGCCCTGCTAACCTTTTAAGTACAAAATAGTCTGGCTTAACTCTGCTATCCCAGAAGTCTGTGTGTGTGTGTGAGTGCGAGAGATTGTATGGATATTGGATAATACTTAATTTAGATCCTCCAGGCTGCTCATGCCATATTTTATTTTATCATGATCGCTTTGGTAGCAGACCAGGACTTGTGTTTGAACAACTGAGCAAATAATGTTTGCCTGACAATAAGCAAAGCAAAAGCTTGGAGTGAGGAATCTGATTAAACTCTTGACCACAGTGTACAGCTCTGAGTTTATATCTCTCACCATGGTTATGTGGATTTCACAGTGCAGCACTGCACACTTCCACCTGGATGCGAGCGGCCATACGGGTCTCACCTTTTGACCGTACTAAAGCACAGCTTCAGGCTTTTCTAGTTGTTCTGATGACTGATTTAGTCCTGAACTGTGTCCCAGTGTGTGTTTCACAGAAATAGGAATTCACCACTGGGCATCCTTACTGCATGAAATACTTATGTTCGACTCATTCCAAACAAAGCTTACGCAGATTGAGAATTCATATGCCAGAGGTAAATCCGAGTTAACACGGATTTATACTGGCATGAGTTAAAGGACTAGAGTTTGTAATCCAGGTGGCCGAGGGATTTTACCATACAGTGGCAAAAATCACTTAAAACTCCCCCAACATCCTGAGCCACTGAGCCCAGTGAGTAGACAGATTGTTCAGAATTGATGACAGCACAACTATTACAGAGCTGGACTCTGTCTCTGTGTGTGCATGTATGTGTATCCGCATGTTTCTGTGTATGTACGTATGCTCGTGTTTGTGTGTGCGCATATGTGACCATGTTTGCTTCCTATATGTGCTCAATTAATACTAAAGGGTCTGTTTAGAATAAGACCTTGACAGATTGGTCTTATTTTTCCTCAGCAGGGTAGGGGAGGTGTGTTGGGACTACTGCCTTCTATCTGCATAAACATCCATAGCATAAATAAAAATACAGCAACCTCCATTTCTGTGGCCACGACTGACTTGCAGTTAGACCAAAGTCACTTTAATATCTAAATAATGTTTTAACACTCTTTGATCACCGTACACAATGCACTAAATATAATGGGTAAGAAAAACAAAGGGGCATGTCCGTGTGCGTGTGGCGCAGTGTCAGTGTGTGCGTGACCGTGCACACCCGTGTGCACTTGTGCACATGTGTGAGGAGGACAGAGGAGCAGAGATAGAGTGGAGTTGTTTAATGACAGGAACAGCTGACTCATTTAGAGAGAGCAGTGAAAGGTAATTAACCCTGGGAAAACTACAGCTGCCATGCGAGCTGTTCACTTGAGCGCAATCTGATTAGGAATCACTGCTCGAGTCCTGACTCCTTTCAGACACTATGTGTTCAAGGTAAACTTTTCCCTCTGCCCCAGAGAGGCCCAGAGCGCCGGAGACCTGCCTTTTGTGACGGGGGATTAGCTGGAACGGTTACTACGTTTCTCCAAATTGCAGACCACCTGGTAGCATTCATGCAACCTCCTTCATGAAAGGGGCTCCTTGGGCAGGAACAATGAGCAGGATTACTCTGCTCATTGTTACACCGGGGCTGGAACTTCTCTCTCCCCAAACACCTGTCCCCAAATTAGACAGGTTTGAAAAACCATGTACATGACAGAATTCAAAGATTCAAACTAACATGAGAGCGGTTTGGCAGGCTGGAGACTTGCCAATGGATGAATTGTTTGCCGCTCCATTTATTATCCTATTGATGGATAGTGCAGTGAAAGGAGATACTAATTTTATTTGTCTCAATATTTTGGTGTCCGTAATTGGATTGAAATTCACAAATAAAATAGCATATCATCTAGCCTTTCATACGATGAGGGAACTAAAAGCAGCAGAAATTTGGTCAAAAACAAAAATTGGCTCTTTGATGTCAGAAGAAACAATCTGGACTTGGTGCCTCTGTGTGGTCCGGCTCCAGATGAACTCAATTTAGAGGGAAGGCTTTGGGATGACTTTGGAAAGCGATTACAAGATTCATAAATCACCTCGGCAAAGGTGTCACCATCTGACTCTTTTATGGGACTCTTGCTAACTCTGTCCAATAACAAGTTTCCCCTGTAGTTATGCCATCATAACAAATCATTGAAGCGTTAGTGGCTAGCCAGGCTCCTAATTGTCTGTTAAGAATTCTGTGAGCTGTGTTCTTTTATTGAAGCATCTCTGTCTTGGAGAAGTGATAAGATGCCAATACGCTTCTCTATAAAAGTACTCTTTGGCAAAAGGCACAAACACTTTGCTTGGCCGTCAGGGTAGCTGTGAGGCTGTTATATCTGAAATCGCAGTTGACTTCAAGATTTTGACTGTGTCTGCATGAATCCAGAAACCTCCATTACACAGAGGAATGCTCATAAATTGCTGGCAGATTCTTTCTTTTTTAAGATACAGTATTTTTTTGCACATACATACTGCACATGTAAAAAAGCCTAATACTTTTCTTTTTCTGAGCTCTTAAAGTAGAGTTGTGCAAAATATTTTTTTGTTAATATAAGGGGAAATGCAAGACTGTTCATCCTCTTTTGTCCCTAGATTCAGGTGAAAATATGTAATAATATTATGAACAAAGCAAATCTGCCAGCGCCGTGAAGTGTTGATAAACTGTCAATTTTACCATGAAGGTAACTGACAATTACACATTGTGAAATGTTAAAAAAAAACAAACCTATAAATTGCACTTCTAAAAATTATGATCACTTCACCTTCTAAATTACATATTTTTTCTTGTGTTCATGGAAATCTCTCAAAAAGACATAAAAAGTCGCTTTGAACAGAAGTTTATCCATTTTCCATCTGACATAATTAAAAAACAACAACAACAAAATCTGTCATTTTAGCTGTGCATACAGTTTTACCTGCTTCTACAGAGATGATGGGATCACTTTCCAAGCAGGTAGCTCACCCTTTAGCTTCAGCTAGGCAGGCTGTATGTCTGGCTGGTTCTCAAACCTCCTATAGGGTCAGTATGAACTGAGATCAGTTCACAATTTCCTCGCAGAAATTCATTACAAGAAAATATGAAAGTAAAAGGTGCTATCGCCTGCCGTTCACTCTTTATTATACACAAACAGAAAACACTTAGCATGTAAAATTAATGTGAAAATTATTCCCGGGGTAAACTATAAACACAGAAGTTACCCCGCACATTTACCCTTTTTTTCTCCTTCCCCTAGATCAGAGTGTAATTGCCAGTAATCAGGTCTGTTTGCTGCTGATAAAACCACTCTGAATGCGAGGAACCCTCTTTGTGTGATGACTCAATTATGCCAGAAGTGGCTCATCAAACCTGGCCCATCAGCTGCTTTAATAAATAAGGAGGAAAACTTGCTGCAGGCGCATTATAATTCCATTCATTCCATAATTAAATCCATTCCAGTTTTAACCCTTCACTCAGTGTGCTTCTGGAAGAGGAAACAAAAACAGGGAGCGATGGGAGGAGGGGGGGGGGAGTACACACCAGACAGTGACCTTGCACAGAGCACCCATCCGTTCCCTATAATTCAAAATGATACTGTTGAAGAAAGGTTAAGAGAAAAAGACTCGCGGAGAAAAGGATGGGAATCAGTTAAGACGCTGCTCCTGTGTTTTATGTATGCATTGTTTCCACACACGCACAGCCTTAGACAGTAATTATATTAAAAGAGTAATCTAATCATAACAGTTGGTTGGTTGAGTGTGCAGCACTGACATTTTGAAATCTTATTTTGTGTAATCTCATTTGCCTCTATCATCTCGCCTGTACCCCCCTATCTAAAGGAAATGTAAATAATGTAATTAATTTTATGGTCTCCAGAATCTTACTTTGCTACTCTGGCCCGCTTTATTGGTTTCAAGATGAGGTATCTGCTCAGAGTTTTTTTTTTTTTTTTTTTTACTCCATCACAATAATGTCTGCGTTAATTACACGAGAGCGTCCCAAGTGCACGGATAAGCTGGGAACAAGGGGACACAAAGACTCAAGGTCAGTGATGAATATCCACAGCAGCTGCACAGTATTAATAAGGCATTATTTGAAAATAATAATAATAGCATCACTTACAACAAAATGCGAGAGTGCGGTTTGAGTAACGTCAGGAGCGTTGGGGTGTTTTACAGACATTTGCTCTCCACCATCTCAGCTTGGATCCAGCCTCTCTGATAATGGTGCGAGGCAATGGTTATTCATGATTGCTGGACTGGGAAGGTCTCTCTCTTTTTCTATCCCCAGTCGCAGCCCATTCTCTCCTCTGTGGTGGGAATGCTAGCAGATGGGGTTAGGGGGGAATGGGCTGGGCTCAAGGACAGCTAGCAGCCAGATTAACACATAGAAAATCTCATGGACCCTCAGCATCAGGCTGCCTCCTTTCCCCCTGAGAAATCTGCCCTAGACGCAGGGAAACCATCCTCTGAGAAGCATTATTTATGTTGGACTTGGGGTGTGTGTGTGTGTGTGTGTGTGTGTGTGTGTGTGTGTGTGTGTGTGTGTGTGTGTGTGTGTGCGGGGGGCATAAATATGATTCAGCAGATGACGAACAAGCCCGAATAGTAGTGAGTCTTTTTCATATGCTAATGAAACTGAGTGAATAACCCCCACCCCCCTACTTTTTCCCCCAGTTTTGTTTTTCCGGGGAAACGCTCTGTGAGCTATAATTAAGAAGATGTTTTTTTCTTTTTTTCAAAGCTAACAGAAATAAATAATTCCATAATAAGATCTGTGAAGTGAAGAGGCTTAATGTACTCATTGTGTTCATCCTTGTTTTCCCTCTTGGATGTTTTGTATTAATTAGAAGCAAGCAATTTGATCCCTGTCAAGCAATCAATTTGCATCGTGTTCCTTATTCCATGTGAGATGTTAATATGCTCTTTCCACCTGTTTTCTGAATACATGTTCATGTTCACACAACAATTTAAAAATTTATGAATACAAATCCTCCAAAAGTTGGTTTTGGGATATGTGAAAAAGTTACAGATTGTGGGGTAAGATTTTAAACTTGTACTTATGTCTTTATTTTTTCTTCATAGATAATGAATTACATGATCATTTCCTGAAAGATAACAAGCGTGAAATCATCGACCAGGGTGAACAGTGTGGATCTGGCATCTTAGTCTACAGAGCGCTTGGGAAACTACAATCAAAGGTAAATAATCTGTCACAGACGTGGCACAGACAGAGCCTAGAGTGTAAACACAAAGTAAAAAATAAGTTTTGTTAGGGACAGAAAGGGATAAATGCTTGTGTAACAGTGTTTTGGATAAGTAGCATGCTAAGTGGTGGAGTGCCACTGCCCCTTTGACCACAGTGATCATAAAGTGAGATTGGTTTTTACTTATGCAGGGCTGTGGGTGGCTGGCAGATACTATACTCTTTACAGGCTATTGCTGAATCCGCTTTTTGTTAAGTGATGATTGCCTTTTATATGTCAGGTTGTCTCAACTGGATTTGTAGCCTAGTAGAAAGTTTAGAGAGAGATTTACTCAGCACTATTTCAGTGCAAGGACTTTAAAGACACACTAGTGTTTCACCAACATTAAAGTATGCAAAATGTTGATCACTTGCTCTTTTCCTTTTTGTGCTGCTTTTTAGTGTGTAGGTGTGGAACTCACAAATATATCAGTAAAGATAAATCAGTGACTTCATATAGACAAAATATAAATACAGTAAAAGCTTATTAAGCTTTAAAATTTACTGTTGTCGTTATTCTTTCCTATATTCTGTTCTAATCTGAGTGCATTTACAGCAATCCCATTTATTCCTCTATATTGTGTGCACAGTTGGAAGAAATTAAAAAAAGAAAGAAAAAAAATATATATATGTGTGTGTGTGTGTGTGTGTGTGTGCGTGCGTGCGTGCGTGCGTGCGTGTGTGTGTGATATAACTCTCTATATATTTATCTTTCTTTATAGATTTTTATTTTTAGATTTAGATCAGTGATCTAAACTTTTTCTGACTTGCACACCTTGAAAATCTGAAAAAAAGTCTCACCACCTACTTTACAATTTTTACAAAGTGGACTTTTTCATGAATTTAAGATCAGCAGAATAACTTAAACAAATTATATTTATTTAACTTGGTTCGACTGAATATCACTGACCAATTAATTTGATTTTTAGCAGATAATTACGGTGGTTAATATGTTAGAATTAGAATATTATACAGTAAAAATATGCATATTTTAAATTCCAGGGGTAAAATTTTATATTAACCTGTCCCTTTAACATTTTTAAGGACAGTCTATGTTTGCTAACATAAGATGTTTGTGAACAATTGTGACTTTTCCTCTCAGTACAGACAAGACATTATTACACCTGCCTGTCTTTGTGAGTGTAGAGGGTTTGGGGCTGTACTTCCTGACAAATATAAATGATAAATTACATAAATGTGCAAAATGTTGTTTATAAATGCCATATGTGGAGGTTTGATATAGATTATTATTATTACCCTGTACACCATCACAAGTCACCCTGTAAAATGTATAATCCACTAACGAGAAGAACTGTCATAGGAGAAAAAAAATGAAAAGGTAACTTACATAATGATTTTAGCCAGATTGTTTAGGGGATGTCAATAAAAGCTCCCATTTGACCCTGATTGTATCTATTTGTTCTGCTTTTGTAAACACTCCACATCACATGTTTACCCATGTTGTTGCCATGCCAGGAATACCTGTTAGGAAACCACAGATACCTAACAAGGCCTTCCTTGTTTTATTGTTACGTGTCACTCCTTGTTATATGGATTTGATACAAACTGTACTGTGTCACGACGACTGCTAACAGTGCGTCAGAAATGCCTGTGTGTCTCCATTTCGGAGCAGCGCTCACAAACAGACTCAGACTTCTATACGTGAAACTGATTGATTGAAAAAGAAGCTCTAGTTAAATATACAAAACAGCCACTAAAACTATTTATATCAAAATAGTTTTTACTGGTTAGGCTCACAATACTTACCATCTATTATTCTTATTATTCCTATTAATATAATCATTAATGTCATGAAGCTTGCTTACTTCACGTACATAACACACAATACTCTTGACTGATCAGAGAAAATGTAGATACTATAAAATAATATAAGAAAGTTATGTAAATATTTACATAAGATAGGCACATCTAAAATGTCACATAAAGAAAGGGGGGGAAAAACACCCTGGTAACATTATGAGTCAGCTGTGATATTTCAGTGCACTGATAACATCATTTGAACTTTGATTAATGTCCATGTTATAATCTCAGGTTGCATGATGCAAGACCAACATTTTGCCTTCAGAGCAACACATTTATACAAAATGTTAAAGCATGTCTGTGTGGAAAAGTGTTACAAACTAATGAGGTACATTCATTTTTACAGAATGTAATCTATAGTGTTTGGGAGTTGTTTGTCTCAATAGGCTCTAGTAATCAAAAGTAATGAACCTATTATGAGCAGGACCTCTGAGGGCCCGGCGTGGCATTAAGAGTGTGGCACATAAAAGGTTTATTAAAGGAAATTAAGGTCCATCACTGCCACACCTGCTCCCCTATTATAAATGTATGACAGGTCAGTGCCTTCAATCACAACAGCAAACGAGAGAGAGGAGTCATGTTTCCCATTACCAGGGAAAAGTAACAGCATATCCTATGACTCACAGATTTCACTGGCCTGTGACCACTATACGCCACCATCAGCCTGGAATAATTATGTTTAATAGGTTTTATTTGGGACCCACAAGCAACAGCCAGCGAGAGTGGATGGATTTTAGCAACTATTTTTGTCTAAACACACTCTCTGAGGTGCTGTCCGTACTTTAATGTCATTATTTAGTGTCATTACATTTTTACTCACCTTTGAAACTTTTTTTCCTGGCATTATACTTTATGTGTTTGCATATTACTGGTGTTTTTAGAGCTCTTTGTGATGTTGCCCCCCCGCAAAAAAAAAAAAAAAAGATTTTGAGGCTCAGTGGCTCTGGTTACCCTGCTTACCTGCCAAACAAGGCAAAAAAAAAAAAAGCACATTAATCTATTAAGTATTTAAGCCTTTTGTAATTTAAGAGAATTTAATTAATACACATTAAATGGATTAAAAAGGCTCTTTTAGTTGCTCATCTGTACATTTAATGGTTTATTGCAGATGGATTCTGAAGGTGAGGAGCAAACCTTGAAAACATGTGACAGTAACACAGGTGAGTGCAGCTTTCAGGTTTAGTTTGCTTTTAAATATGTGCACACACACACATACACAGATATGCACGCACACACACACACACGCATTCCACTTATCACCATGGGCTAGGGGTATCAGTTCAACAATCCAACTTTATAACTGTCAATTTTATGTATTATCTTACCGGTCTGAAGAGCACTGCACCGCCATTTCATTATTCAGAGGGGAATAACTTCATTAAATTGGAACACTGGCTCAAATTAGTTAAGGAGTGTGTATATATTGTGTGATTGAAAACCTCTAGACTGGATATGTCATTATGCAAGTGTTCAGGGCCTCTGAGGCCTTCCTGCTCACGCTGGAGCTATTACTACAACTGGGAAAATTCATGAAAAGTGTTATTATTGGTCGTGCTTCATGGGAGTAGGGGTAGAACTTGTGAATGAGATTTATGCAGGCCTCTGGGAAAATTGATTTACCCTTTTAGATCATGTTGTCAACACTGTCAAAAGATGAGCTACTGTTGGTTTCCCAGAGAATGAGCAGACTGAATGAAAAGCTTTTCAGATCAATGAAGAGACCACTTCTACATCCTTATGCTGATTATACCCGATGGCATTGTAAAAGGGAGTAAAAAATCTATGCTAAAAGCTTGGATAAAGCGCGGGTAGCCCATGTGGTATCACCCCTAAAACATTATCTACAAAACAAATATTTACAGTATGTTGTAAAATTTCGTGACTAATAGCCCAAAAGTAGTCAGTTGCCTTAAACCCTTAGATGAAAAACATGTTGACAGATGCTGTGCTGCTGCAGTGGAAATGTAAACACAACTTTTTTTTATCTGTTATTTCTTGGCCTTTATTTTTCACAGGGCTGGCTGACTCCATCACTGAGACTCACAGGTAAGCATTTTATGAAGTGCGCGCACATTTTCGCCTTTAAGCCAGAAAGGAATCACGTTCTTCCCAAATCTTAGATGTGATTGCTAAAAAAAAACTGTAGTCTGAAGTTTAAAATAGGCCAACTGAGGCCTCCGCTGACCCTGCTGGGTTTTTCCTCTATTCCCTTGTTCCCCTCCAGCCCATATGGGTCCATGGCGAGGAAGAGGAGTGCTCAGGAAGGGGTGCAGGGTGCCCCCATCAACAAGAGAAAGTCCCTGCTGATGAAGCCCCGCCACTACAGCCCCAGCGAGGCATGTGAAGAGGAGAGTGAGGACCTGGCACCGCCACAGGACAAAGAAGAGCTGAGGAACATTGACACTCCAGCAGGTAAACAGATGTCCTGTTGTTTTGTCTGTTTTGATGAACAATTGACGCTGAATTTTAAAATCCCATCTGTTGCATTCATATTTCCCTCCCTCTACCATCAGCCAGCAGCCGCAGTCATTGTGCAGTGGAAGTGAAAGACTACACTGCTGGGTCCACATTAGTTGTGTCTCACATCCACAAATTGAAGTTTTGACAGCTGATCTGCCATGATATTTTTGGCGTGGCTTTACCCTCTTTTGATGAGGCCAAATTTCAGACCCCTCATCTGTCCTTTTTCAATAGCCAGTCCAAATCAATTGAATCCATAGAATGAGAAACTGAATGGAGGCGTGCACCAGTTCACTTTGATTTAAATTAAACTTCCTCCATTCTTTTCTACAAAATTTTTATTGAAGTTGCCTTTTGTGAAAAACAGATGAGCTGTCACCGCTGCTTGGCTGGCGTTCCGCTGTTTTACTCTCTTTTTTTTTTGTTTTATTTCTTTTTCTTGTTTTTTTTTTTTTACTTACCCGCAGGGACACTTCATCTGCAGCAGTTAAAAATTGTTGATTTTCACTTATGCCGCTGTCCTTCTCACAAGCAAAAATGTTTTCTTTTTTCCTAATAAATTGAATTTTGTGCATTTTGGCAACAATGCTCGTGGTGTACATGTGCATTCTCGCCCACTATAATCTGCACTGATTTGGTATATTTTTAACGATGTAACTAAGCAACAAACGTAATTGTCCCTTTCAAAAGCTTTTGTTAGGCCCTCTAACACAGTCTAATACATAATTAGGCATAATGTCTACAGCTCATTATAGTACACATGTGTGTAGTTAAATGGACCAGGAGAGTAGCTCACTAAATTGTGTGGATTCATTGGAAATGGAATTTATTTGTTTCCTGGGTTCATATTACATTACAATTATCTAAGTTATTCACTGTGCATCACCAGTGTTTCCTTTTGTTGTTGTGTATTCCAGATACTTTTTCTATTTATCATTGATTGACTGCTTTATATATTTTTTCCCCTTATTTGAACCTGATATTCACTAAAACAAAACAAAATCAAGCCAGAATTTTTTTAAAAACTAAAAAAAATCTGAATGTGTCAAAAGAACACGAATATTGATAAACATATTCAGAACATATTTTGCTGTGATTGTCAGATGTGGGGGCTATTTTCCTGTGGTAAAAACAAAAATTGGAAAAGTGGACTGGAGGCAGTAAGAATTTTTGCAGAAGGGAGCTGGTCATATCTGCATTTTAACAAAAAGGGAGAAAAATAAGCCTCTCGTTTGGTTGAGCCACACTGTGTTCAACTCCAGCCAACTGCAGCCCTGCTGCAGAGTGCTGGTAATGGCTATTCTGGAGTACAAACTGTTCACCTGTTCCAACACACAAACCACCGGAGGGATCCAAGTTTTTTTCCTCCGTGTCTTTCCTTTTTTCATTGCACTGCTGTGTATGTGTGTGTGTGTGCATATATATACGTGTGTTTGTGTGTGTGGATGTCTGTGTGCTTGTCTGACTGTATGCGGCTGTGTCAGGCCTGGGAGTCCATCTGGATGAAAAACAAAACCCTTGTTGCTTGCCTCATAAATGTAAATATGTGTAACTGGCTTTAATTTTTCATTCAACAGGGTTTGTCTTTAGATGCCTCTTTCGAAATATTTTTCACAGCAGGGAACAGATAGTAACACACCGTAATGTCGCCTGAGCAAAAATGCATGTAAAAGCACAGACATGTCAAACCAGACATGTGCACTTAACAATGCAGGAAATCGTATATTTAGCTTTTTTTTTTTCATTAGTGCCACATAATTTCTGTCGTTTTTTAAAGCTGTTTTGGCAAGGATTAGGTTTTTGTGTCGCTCCCATTAATGAGTCGCAGCTGTCTGATAATGCCTGTATCTGTACCGTCCTCTGCACTGTGTGATCTGATTCTCACAATCCATCTCTATCTATCTTCTCAATCTATTGAATCCTACTTTTTGGTTTGGCCTCTAATGTGTGGCTACTTAAGAGGATATAGACTTCCCGTGCAGCCTACTGAAAGTAAAACCCCTCACAGTCCAAAGAGCTTTAATAGCGCATAAGTTTGTATGATTTTCGAGGATCAAGAGAGATTTTGTTGAATCAATCCAGATGATAGCTTTCCATTGTTAATCACTGACCATGACTTAATATGATCAGTGGCGTTAATAAAACGTTGTCTCAGATGCATTTTGAGGGATAACCCTAACCCTCTTTGTCTGTTCCACTGATCAGACTTTCAGTGCATAAGGTTTCACACAATCTTGTGGCTTTCTGTGCGTATGACTGGGATTTTTGGATTTATTCAAAAAGATGGCAGGCCAAAGGTCGGTGCAAATTGAATTATTTAGAGCACTCAGCAAAATAAGCCGGAAAAAAGAGATTATATATAAGAAGACATGCGTGCATATTTTATTCATCTGCACTTGAAACATTATATGTGGTTTCTTTAACACCCACATAGGATACAGAATGCCAAAAGCTAAACACTGAGTAATTTGCTTGATTTAATAAAAATCTGAATTTGTTGAAGAGCTTTTATTCGTTAAAACTTTTTCGTAATGAATCTACCTCCTACTGCAGTATCCCGCCTTTGATTTTAATCTCAAATAATATTATATGTGGTTCAGCTTCCCAGTAAGCAGCAAATATGTCGAGGCAAAAAAAATAAAATAAAGATCTTAATAAGCTCATTATATTACATGCACAAATTCAGGCAGCAAATAGCATGTAGAACATAGGAAAGGCTCGTATCAGCAGCTATTCTGTGCTCCGCATACAGTACACAATCACACATTGGACATGTAATTTCAATATTTCACAAACACCTGTTTTAATTTAACAGTTTCAGTCAAATTTACTTGTAAAAGCTTGATAATTTTTTTATTTTCAGTTCAGCTTTTGACACTTTGACAACCATTAATTTTCCATGTAAATGCCCTGAAAATTATTATTTTTTAAAGTGCTGTAATGGCTCTTTTTTTTTAATCTAATCAAATTAAGCCAAAGATTTCATATTTTCAGCAAGTTTGGGTCAAGTTCACTAAGTCTCTCATTTTTGTGGGCAAAGCGGGCTCCCGTTTGTACCCAACAAATATTATCATCAGTTTTGTGAGTGCGGTGTATGGCTGGCTTTTCCTAAATCAGGTTCTGCCACACACACAGCACCATCTTACAGAGATTTGTCTCTTTTATCTATTTTCTCTATTCTCTGTTTGCAGGAATCCTCTTCACTTTTCTTGCTCTTATCCCTCGAAACAAGATGTACATTATGTTTTTCAAATCGGTTTTTCGGATGACAACATGTTGCTGCTTGGCTTGCACTTTAAAATACACATAACTAATTATAAACTGATGTTTTCCACCCAACACTGTGTAAATCCTTTCATAATCTTGTCCTAAATCTATATTGGGTTGTTGCTCCAATTGGAAACAACAACAAAGTGAAAAAACAATTGTCTTCCTCATGTCTGGGTTTCATGTTGAACTAGCAGAATGAAGGTTTATGTATGTTATCTAAAATATGCTTGAGGAATTGCTTGGAAATCTGACAACCTTGTGATTATCTTTCCAGTGCATCATGTACTCTTTTAAATCCCATAAATGGTTATAAAAACATGTTTTTCGCAAGATATTTTTCATAGAAAAGTAACACAAAATCTAAAACCTTAAAAGGATTTACAGAAGATTACCATGGGCGCACAATTCTTATCATGCTATGTGACTAAAGGGTCACAAATGAGCAAGTTCAGCATGCAAAGACTTGAACGTGTAGAATAATCAGTGTTGTCTTATTGTTTTAGATGGAAACTTAAACACAGTCAATGGAGTGACTAACAAAAATGGCTGCCATGATGTGGCAGCAAAGTCCAGCAGTTCCCTTGGCTGGTCTGAAGTTACGTCTGTTGGCTCGCCACAGTGTGAGCCGGACACATCTGAACCTCTGATGGATGAAGATGACGAGGAGTTTCTTAATAATGAAGAAGACCAAAGTCACGACAGGATGAGCAGTACGTCCTCGCCACAGAGTCAATATGGAGACATGAGGGAAGCCGAGTGGGAGCCTCTGGCTCTGTCTGCCAAGGTGAACAGCTCAGACTGCAGTCCTTCCAGACTCTCTGAAGATGTTACAGGCAGGAATGGGCACGTGAAAGAAGAGCCTCACTTAGAATTAGGTGGTCCACTGGGCAGAGCGAACATTTTTCAGGCTGAAGCTTTACGATACAGGCTGCTCCCCACGGAGGCGGACAGTGAAGGGGAAGCAGAGGCAGATAGGCCGCCTCGGCTAGACGCCTGGGCTCTGGGCCTCCACGAGAGAGGCCTTGAAATGAGCCGAGGGAGGGTAAACCTGAGCCTGCTGGAGCAGGCCATAGCTCTGCAGACAGAGCAAAGGCAGGTCCTGCACCATGCCTACAGAGAGATGGACCGGTTCCTCATGGAGCAGATGACCACCGAGAGGAGGCACCACAGAATGATGGAGATGGACGGCAGACTCACCTATCATGGAGGAAAAGGTAATAAGAAATAAAAAGGTTGATCTAAAGAAAAATCCAGTTTCATCCAGTTTAAATCAGATGGACCACTTGTGATTTGGATGATTGGGCGCTCAGAAAACATTAAAAGGAATAAAAGAAGCATTTTCTTTTAGGGGGGTGGGGTAATCAGAGGGAGGAAATCCTCTTAAAGACTAAAAACATTTTGGCAACAAGTGAAGTAATAAATAAACAGTCTAAAATAAAAAAAGAACAAAATTTTCTGATGGAATTGCGTCTACTCAGAATATTGGATTTTGATAGGAATCAACTGGATATTTAACCATGACCATAAGTCTTAAATCCTCCTAAAGTACCTCTCATGTTTCCCTCTGATTCTTCAAATGACTGCAGCTAAATGTGTAATCCTAGATGTAATCTTTCGATGGGTGGGCATTAAGAAGTGAATGCTCTCCGTTAAACTGCAGCCATAACTAAAATGACAGATTAATAGATGGTATTGTGAAAAAAAGAGAGGCTGACTTTGCATGATATTTCAGTTTCTTTACCTTTGTGTAATATGCATTCAGAACAATATATACAATATAATATGACACTCATATTTCTTTAGTTCTACTCTTAAAGACAGCGTAGCTGCATTCATTTTGCCATCACTTAGTGGTTATGGTGTTTTCTTTATTGTAAAATCTTTCTTTATTGACTCTACAGATTCTCCACGGGCAGATAAAAAGGATATAAAGTGTCCAACTCCTGGCTGTGATGGCACTGGTCACGCCACCGGCCTGTACCCTCATCACAGGAGTCTGTCTGGGTGTCCTCATAAAGTCCGAGTCCCCCCAGAGAGTAAGTCACTAAGCGGTTCTGTGTGTGCAAACAGTGTAATGGATGGTTTACACTCACAAAAACGACCAGTTTTACATTTTACAATCAGCCAACGGTAATTGAAATCCTCTTAGCACGAGCCCAAAACAAGAAAGGCCTGCTTATACATTTAGCTGAATTCAAAGACGTGCACAAAACTTTTCAAATAAACTTAAAGGATTTTCTCTCTCCCCCTCCCTCTTTTTCTCATAATGTGTTGTAATGTGTGAATATTGAATTCTTTTTTTTTTTTCCCCCGCATTGGCGATTGTTAAGTCATTTCAATGTAACTCAACAAACATTCAACATTAAACAGTAATGTTACAAAAGGAACAGAAAAAGTAATTAACTTTTTCAAAAAAGCACATGCTCTTAGACTGGAGGCCGTATTTGCAAATCAAAGGGCTAGCTAACGCAGTATTCAAAAATAAATAGACAACTCCAACAAACTAATTGGAGGATATGTACAGAAGTTTCTAAGGATACAGAGCGGACCTTTAACGACGTGTTTGTTTTGAAGAATATAATCAGCTGTCTTGTTACGCTCTCTCTTTGCACTAAGCTATTTACATTTCAGCCACATTACAGCATTCCTCACAATGAGAAAAGCCGTTTGTGTGTGCGTGTGTGTTTTTTCTTCTTCTTCTGTCTCTGTAGGATCTTTGCTGTGTAGGCTCTAATGTGCCGGTTATATAAATCTTCACTTAATGCAGGAAAATGTATTTGTTTTATTTCCAAAATGCTCGGCATATATATACGTTGTGTGTTTACCATCCTAATCTTTAAGCTTGATTATGTCTCGCATGTTGCTAATTTAGAAATGTTTATCTTTGCTTATCTGAGCTTATGTCATGTCTGTCTGTTCTTTGTCATCCCCTCAGTCCTGGCGATGCACGAGAACGTCCTCAAATGTCCTACGCCTGGGTGCACAGGAAGAGGCCATGTCAACAGCAACCGTAGCACCCACCGGAGGTACATCCACAGGAGAAATCCATTAGAAACTCTGCACCCTGTTTATACATGAGTTACAGTATTAGGCTAATGTGTTTGATTTCCTCCCCAACCAGTCTCTCAGGCTGCCCCATCGCTGCTGCAGTGAAAGTCTCCAAACCTCAGGATGAGAGCCTGAAATGCAGACAAACACCTGACCGCTCACCGAGGTATTATGCCACATGACGTTTTCAGTGCTCTCAGTGTGGTCAGATGCAGGAAAATAATTACAGCGAGCTCTGTAGTGGACTGAAGTTCTACAGACATAACTGAGGTTATGCAAAAAAGTGATAAACACTATTACTGTTAAGGGCGGTGTAGAATATTTTTATTCAGCAATCCCAGCAGAACATGCCTATTTTGAGCTTTCCAAGCAGACATAAGCAATGGTTGCTGGTCCCTGTGAGTTCCTCTCTATTAGAGATGATAAAAGAGCAGAACTCTTTGTTCCCTGTGGATATATCATGGGCAGGATGCCCACTCCTACTATATTAATTAGTCTGGCAACCTGGCTGTGGATCTACAACACACATCAGATCCCAGACTCTGAGTGTACAAAAGCACTGGCATCCCTCAATGGTTAAAAACAATGTCTGCTCTTTACTGCTTTATATTAACTTTCTAAGCACCTTTCTCACAAGTTCCTAGGCGATTCTTTACCACGGTAAAGCATTTTATTGTCATCTGTTTTCCTCCTCGTAGAGCCCTCGGCCTAATAAAGAAATTTGAGATGAACCAGCTGAACTATAGGCTCTCTCACCCGGTAGCAGCCTTACAAACTAGCCTCACAAAAGACATGGACAAGTACAGCAGAATTCGCTTTGATTACGCCAGCTTTGATGCACAAGTCTTCGGCAAGCAGCCTCTGATGGGGACCAACCAGGACCCAGAAATGATGCATTACCCTGATTGTAAGTTTCACACATTTTTTGAAAAAAACAAACAAAAAAACACTTGTAAATAAGGATGTTGGATAAATGTGGATGCTTTTTTTTAGCCACTAATTACAACCTCTATCTACAAACGACACAGATCTACATTGTATATATTTGCAAAGACTGCCCTTTATTTAAATATCTGTGATTGATGCTAAAACAACAACAAAAAATCTCCTCTTTTTTCTGGGTACTTTTAAGTTTGGGTTGAACACCTGGTGTCTCAATATCTAAATGATTTGCTAATTATTTGTCTTTTAGCCCCTCAGCAGTATCCTGGCTTCCTTGGTGCTCCAGGTGGCCGCCTGCCCACCTCTGGTCAACACAGCCCGCCGAGTCAATTCAAAAAAGAAGACGGTCTCCAAGCCGCAGCAGCGACAGCCGCCATCCTTAACCTCTCCACCCGCTACCGGAAGAACATGGAGGCTGTCGCCGACCGGCCCTTGGCAACCTCCACAAAGGTAATCAAATTAGACCACTTGGAAAGGTATTTAATGTGGTCATTTTTAAAGGAACTCTGATTTGTGTATAAAAAGGGAAGACATCAAAAGACTGGATTTGGCAAAGAGAGCCTGGCACTCTGGTGGCACAAAAACAAGGAGGTTTCCACTCTATAAAGCTTTAATGTACACAAATGAAAATTTGTGTAATCACATCAAAAGAAGAAGTACAATCAGCCTTCTTTCTCAATTACAACTACTCGCCTTTTTTTTAAATAAAACATGTGGTATTGTATTTTGTTTCGACATCAGCTGGCATGTAAAAACCTTGAACTGTTGTCTGAGAATGCATCTTGCCCGCTGCAGATGGCAGAGGATATTTTGCTTAGTTATATGATCCAGCATAGGCTGTGTGTCTACACCAGATAGTCTTTAAAAGCATTTGAGTGGATTAAGCCCATCAGATAAAGGAGTTAACATAGCAAAAGTTTAATTCACACAAAATCCAAACTCTTTTTGGAGAAGAGCATAGATCCAAAATCTCTTCTGCTGTCATTATCTGTAATATGGCATTGTAGTCAACTTTTTTTCCAAGTCACTTCATGATTAATATTGATCGCATTCTGTGGGTTACATACATGCACACTGTACTGTAGATGATTCAAGGTTTCCACACCTACACAGCACAGATCCTTGTCTCCCAGCTTGTTGAGCTGAGAATGTGGCCCTGTACCAGGTACCAGCCCACTGAATGAATAAAACAGTGTTAGCAAGTTAATCATCTGTTCTCGTTTACAGCTTAGTTGTCTTGGAGAGACGTACAAAATAAAGAACAGCTTTCAAGTCTGAAAAAAAGGGGGCCATATTTAGAGTGTGATATGTCGTCTGGTGCTTTAACTTATACGCTTTGAAATATCAAATGCAGAAAAACGCTCGCTGAAAACGGAATAATTTTGCACGTTTAAAGGCCGTATTTACATGTCAGTTATATGGAAAAAAAACACATATAGATTTAGAGTCTTTGTTTTTAGCTCCAGCTGACGTTAGAGGGAAAATAAATCACAAAAAGTCTGCGCATCCTTTAGTTTTACAGTGATGTTATTTTGATTAGGTACACACACCATCAAATGGCTGGATAATTAAACTGGACGGCCTCATCCAGTGTTCATGAAAATTATCCCCTTTAATTAATTTGAAAGATCTCACACACACACACTTCTCTTTGTTACAAAAAATAATGATGTATAGGGTCTAATGAAACATATGGATTGAATAATTGGTTCCATTTATGGGAAAGGATTTTAACATCTAATGAGGTACAACTTTTAATACCATAAAACAGCCATAAGTCATCATGCTATTGCGTTTCAGCACAAAAACGACAAACACATCTGTCAGCGGGGAAACTTATGCCACATTAAGCTTTTTAATTTTTGCTATAATAATGATGACCTAAAACCAGCAGCCACCCCCCAGCTGCCATCTTGGTTGTGTGTCCCAGAAAACAGATGACACAGCTGTCACTGAAAAACTACACACCAGTGATTATATTTTTTTTTGTGTTCAGCAGAATTAACGCTGGCTTAGTTTGGTACTTTGTCTGGTGTGAGATAACCACCGTATGTATTATTTAAATACACTGTTTGTTTGCGCTGCTTTTCAAGTCAGTTTTCGTGTTTACAGAGAAATGTTACTGGGGTTCAAGTCTGCCATATTGCCTCATTGTCATATTAATGAGGTATTGTGCTGTCTTATTTACATTCCTGAGGCTGTAATTAGAGAATGCCTTTTAATTTTATCCTCTGGCTTATTTGTTTTCATAAGCCACATCCGATTTATTGTACTCTTCTGTAGCACATCAGATTTTGTGCATTTCACCTTTGTTGTCTTTAGGACATGCTCATAGAGGTGGATGAAAACGGCACCCTGGACCTGAGCATGAAGAAGTGCAAGGAAAACGTAAAAGCCCAGAGCAGGACGCCTCCCGACGACCTGCTGTCTCCCCCTGAGTCCGCTGTGGCCAAAGGTGGGAGTGTGCTCATCAGCCCCGCCTTCTACCAGCCGCTGTGTGAGAGAGACAGCTGGGAGAGCCCCATCCCTGTCAACTTCAGCAAAGCTCGCGTTTTACAGGACAAAGAGGTAAAAAAAGAAGTAAAATAAACAAGATTTGGATTATCCAAATCAGAAATGTTCGGGTCAAACGATGAATTTATATGCGAGACAAAATATAAATAAGAAAATAAACCAAATAAGTTAATGCCTGAACTCCCTCCAGGACTAATTAGGTTCTTTTTTTGTGTGTGTTTTATTCATGTATTTAGCTATTAAATATACCGTCTGCAGTCATTTCCCAAAATCTACCCGCTGAATTCTTAATTCTTCAGTTTCTCTGTCATTGTCACCAGATTACACAGATCTTGTAAGGAAACTGGGGGGAAAAATGAATTTTCAGGAATTTAGTATCCTGATATGTGTTACCATTTCATTTTCACCTTGATTGTTGTTTCATAGCATTTCCTTACCGACAGGAATTAAAACAAACAAAAAATGTATCAGTGCTGCCAGATTTACTCAGTTTTGCTCAATAGTTTGACTAAAAATAAACTTAAACCTACCTAAAAAAATTTTAAAAAATCCAAGTGTAGACCTCGCCCCCAGGCTGAATGACATGCAGTGTTTCTAAGAGCATTTATGGAGACATGTTCTAAGGCCAAGCAGAAGCTCGAGCCAAATCTGTTAATCTATAAGATGTATGAATTATATTTACACTGAGGACGTGCTTATCTATTGCCCGAGGGTCTGAATGAGTCTAATCTGGGCTCTAAAGGTTTCGTTTCTTTTGATCTCACAGGTGGTATTCATTTGTAACACGTATTAAGAGTTGTCAAATTTGCCCTGCTTTTACATCACACACAACATCTGGTGATGGCACAGAAAAGAAGGCCCATACGTCGAGTTTGTACATCACAAACAACACGTGGATTAAATATGACTTTAAATGGATGTGTGGTTTACTACTGCAAGTGTAATCTCGTCTGCGTCGTGCACCGCAACCCCCAGGACTTGTTTTAAGAGTATTATTCAGGGATTTTGTTAATTATTCACTTTCAGGTCATTGCAGAGTGATGTCTGATACTTCGGACAGTTAAGGTCATGCTGTTATTTTATTTCTGCCTCAGCAGGAGGATTATGATCAGGTCTCCTTGGAAGACCAACACTACCAGGGAGATAGCAGCATGTTAAGCTCCAAGGCCAAGCTGCCATTACGGGATTCGAAGAAAGAGCTTCTGAGGTATGTGGGATTAAACAGCAAAACATCTCGCAGCAGCTTTATCGAGCCAGACACGTGTGATGTGATCATTCCTTTTAGCTGGCAGATGGTCAGTATTAATAAGAAAAAGTGTCACTCCAAACCATACATTTGTTCCAATAGTGGGTCAAAACACTGGAATGAAACTCACTGTTACATATGATTGTAACTGGTATGTCTGCAGGTTCATGTGGAGAAGAAATGTATCTATTTAAAAAGTGAGTTTTCTCCCCGTATGTCCGACCTAAGCTTAACACAACTCTTGACTCTTTGTAGTTAGAGTGCATGCTCTGCTGGGTCTCCTCACGAGAAACGTAGGATCCTCTAGTTTCCGCAGCACAGCACCCCCCCCCCACCAGATCCCCTCCCCTGTGACATTCAGAGACATTATTAAACTGAATGTTGAGCAATGTAATGAAAAATTTCTACTAAACTTTCCGCTGTACTAACTCTTTTTTTTCTCTCTAATGAACATAAAAAGGTTCCCCCTGTATAAGAAAGATTCAGTTCAAGCTTGGGAAAGTCTGTGGGAAGTGGAGTAATCTGCGTATTAAATGCTTTGTGTTCTCATGCAGCTGTCCGACCCCAGGCTGTGACGGCAGTGGCCATGTGACGGGGAATTATGCATCACATCGGAGGTACTGTAATTAATTACACTCTCATTAGTACCAGCTAGCAGATATATAGACAAGGGAAACAATGCTTATTGTTTAATTATGTTGATTATTACAAGTGAAAACTTGTCACTTGTAGCTCGTAGGGTTTTTTGCAGCATATGTCATGTGCTAAAAATGTGATGACACAAAAAAGCTTTCTCGTGACGAACAAGCAGAATTGTGTTTTTTTAAAGTAATTTTGTATAAATATGCAGTGCATTGTATTAAGATTATTTAATTCAGTCGTGATCAAAGAGTGAATTAAAATGACTGTTAGCTCTTTATCCTCTCTAGTGTGTCTGGATGTCCCCTCGCTGACAAAACACTCAAATCACTGATGGCAGCCAACTCTCAGGAACTAAAGTATGTGTTCTGAAAACTGTTATTGTTGCTAAAGGATTTTTCACATTAAACTAGGCAGCTTGTTTTTGCTTCAGCTTGGGTCATCTTGTTTTCCTTCCTTTCCTTTTCCTTTCCCTTTTCACTTCACATTATGCATGATTTCCATTTACTCAACATGAAGTTGTTTTCTATTTGTGCTACTTTTCTGCATATTAGCATGAATCCCCAGCTCTGCTCCCAGTCTTTTGCTGTAAAAAGCACCTGGTCTCTGTGTCTCTCAACCTGCAGGTGCCCAACACCTGGTTGTGATGGATCTGGACATGTGACTGGGAACTATGCTTCGCACAGAAGGTAGCTGAGAGAAATCATCACAACTGAGCATGAAATACATTTGTCAGATGCATGGCATTCAAACAGATGGTGAAAGTCTCACTTTAAAAACACGCTGCACTTTTTGATTTCTTGTTTTTCTCGATTCATTTGACTGCCTTTTTATCTGTCTATCCATCTATAGGCACATTTCAGCTACATATGTGCTAATGCAGTAAAACTTATCTTTTTTTTTTTTTTTAAAACATGAAAAAATTGCAACTTCCTAAACCTCACGGCTGCCTGTACAATTCCAGCCTTTATTGTACCTCATGAATAGATTCTTTCAAGTTAACTCACTGTCTCCAACCATTTTCAGCTTGTCAGGATGTCCACGTGCCAGAAAAGGAGGTTTGAAGCTCACACCAAACAAGGATGACAAAGATGAGCAAGAGCTTAAGTACGATTTTTTCTTCTTTCTTTTTTCTTTTTTGCTCATCCTATGCTGTCATGTTTGTTTGTTTTTTGTTTGCTTTTTTTCTGTTTTAAAAATAAAACAACAGAAAACATTGGGAAAATGCGTCATGCTTTTGTGCCCGGGGGTATAGTACCTGGAGGCCATTAAGTTAAACAAAGAAAATAATACTTCTCTTGTCCTAACATTAGTGAATTATTTTCAAAGGATTAGTAACATGTTTTTTTTTCTGCAGGATTTCACCAGGGTTTTTGTATTTTTTTTCTATTTTCTGAATGGGATATCTGGCTTATCACTCTTCACAGAGTGCTTTCTTTATAATTATAGTATATTAAGAAAATGTTGAATTGCCGGCTGTGATGGCATTGCACTCATTTGGAGCTTAATCACTGTTGTCTGTTAAAGTGTTATTGGAAAAAAAATATAATGGAATTGATTTGCAGCTTAAATCCAAAGTCTGATATATGAGCCCTTGTTTACTTATACATCTGGACACTGATTTTTTTTTTTTTTTAATTACTAATGCAAGGGCACGAGCTTAGGAATTAAACTGGAATAGATCTCATACACATTAAGAGAGAAAGGAAGAGAAAGGGGGAGGGTAGCAAATGTCCCTAGATTATTGTAAATAGTGGGCCATATGGCATGCCTCCATTGTCCGGGTGCCTTGCATCAAGCTACCTACCTGTGGTAGATGTAAGTAATGGGACCGGTGTTGTTTTGTCCTCTAAGTGCTGCTTTGCTGTTGAGTAACAAAATGCTGAAACAGGCTTTTTGCAGCAGCACTCCACAGCATGTGTGCCATTTGTATCATCTCAGGTGACCTTTCACCTTTATCAATAAGGGAAAGGGTTAGCCACCTCCAAATTACATTCTTTCGCATGAGGGGATACATGACAATTATCTGTAATTCATGTCACTCCATTACTGACCTGCAGAAAACAGGCCTGAAAATGCAACTGACAAACTCTTAATGATATTCAATGTGAGTTGTGCTTATGTTTTCAAACACAAATACCATCCACCTGGAAATGTATACAGTGAACAGAGGGCCCATTCAAACTCAAGTTTAGAGGATTAGTTACTTACAGTTAATGTGATTTTTCATAGCCCATCTCTAGTTTTTGGCGACTTCATTTTTTAATCAGCATTTAGATGGATTAATCAACTTAATGGTTAACAAATCTTCCGGTCTAGTTATTGAAAGAGATTTTTTTTTTATTTTAATGGTCCCAGAGATTTTTTTTATTTTTATTTTTTTGCAGTTTGACAATAAAGCAGTTGCTGTTGTTTTTGCGCAGCTGGATGGATTTTGTTCAGTGGGTACCACAAAAAATAACAAATGTTATTAAATGCAAGCTAGTTAGATTTTTCCGTAGTGTATGCATGTTTTCAGCGCCTCATCCTCTTTGTTTGTCACTACGGTAGGTGTCCGGTAATTGGATGTGACGGACAGGGCCATATATCGGGAAAATACACATCCCACCGCAGTGCAGGCAGTTGTCCACTCGCTGCCAAAAGACAGAAGGAGTCGTCCATCAATGGGATGCCCTTTGCCTGGAAGTCCAATAAACAGGAACTGCCCCATTGTCCCTTGCCTGGCTGCAATGGCCTTGGACATGCCAATAATGTGTTTGCCACTCACAGAAGGTGAGGCCGCCTGTCCTCCATTTTATCTCTAAACAATACCGCTAGTCGACATGTTGCAGTCTTACTCTATCCACAGTCTTGAAGATGTTAAAGTTTAGTAGTTTCGGTGATTTTCTGCTGTCTAAAATTGTCATTTATGGCCTGCTGAACTAGTTTGTCCGGTTGCCCGCTGAACGCACAAAATATCAAGAAAAAGTACTCCGAGGAAGAGATGATGACTATCAAATTTAAAGCCAGCAGTGGTAAGCTACTCTGACATTTTGTGTGGCATGGCAAGTTTTTTTCTATTAGTGACACATATGCTGGTACAAAAAAACCCAGTGAATGAATAAAATAAAAAAATCTGTGATCTCTGCTGGAACATGATAAATTAGACTATCTCCTCTAACCCAGGTGTTGAAAACAAAGATGATATTCAACATCTGGATCATGAAATAAAAGAACTGAACGAATCCAACATGAAAATAGAAGCAGACATGATGCAGCTCCAAACCCAGGTAAGTATTTACTCTCACAAAAATCATTGGTTAAAATAAAGGCGCGAGATCTTTGCCCGCTCAATTTGATGAGATCCCTGTTGTTTTGTACCCGAAAGCAGATCTCCTCTATGGAATGTAACCTGAAGACAATTGAAGAGGAAAACAAGATGATCGAACAGCACAACGATAGCCTACTGAAGGAGCTGGCTCACCTAAGCCAAGCTCTTATTAACAGTCTAACAGACATTCAGCTGCCTCAAATGGTACAGTAAGCCTTGACCACAGTATCCACTCCAGCTCACAGTGTTTAACCTGTCCAGAAAAAAATAAATAATCATTTTCCTGAAATTGTCATTTCTGCTGTGCTGTTTTCACTAATAGTCAAACATGTTTTTGTTGCAGGGGCCCATCAGTGAGCATAATTTTGAAGCCTATGTGAACACATTAACTGATATGTACAACAACTCGGAGCATGAATACTCTCCAGAGTGCAAGGCCCTCTTGGATAATATCAAACAGGCTATTAAGGGCATCCATGTTTAAGCTGTGGAGCTACCAAGAGGTTTCTTTGACTTGGGATAATGACACTAGATAGCTCTATTTTACTGAAGAGTGCTGGCTTGGCTGCATGTATAAGACAAGGCTTTCGGAAATGTGTTTGGCATTTTCTGGTAAATACACTGCACTGAGAAAATTACCAGCCAGATTTGTAATGCTTCTACTGTTTCTGCATTCACTCGATATGTTTATCCTGGTGAGATTTGTTTTTTTAACCCCTCTTGCACTTAATTATTTTGTATGGTTTGCTTGATTTTAATCTGTATGTGTTCATGTCACTCTTATATTATTGCTATTTATTACTATATTTGTTCATCAGTGTATTTATTTCCTCGATTTTTATTTATTTCTAAAAACTGTAAATGCGTAATATTTGAGAAATCAGTTTGACTTTCTGCACATTGTAAATTACATAGAAGCACATTCCAATTTCATGGCATACTTTCGCCACCTAGTGTTGAAAAACCTATATTATTGTTAGTATTATTATTATTATCATTATTATTATTATTATTAGAACATAAGTTGAATCTCCCTTCAAAGTGAAAACCTACCAAAACTACTAAGCATCAATGTTTTTAAGCATTGCTTTCTTTCCTTATTGGAGACTGAATGTATGGTAAGACAAAGTGAACACCAAGATTTAAAAGAAAAAAAAGAAATTGCAATGCAAATGTACTGTACCTTTTTCTACTCAACCAATAACAGCTGAATGCAATGAGGAGGTGACACTGAGCAAAAATGCAACATCATTCTGTGAACTGAATGTCGGATACTGCTTTGCATAGTGTGACCACAAAAAGAGTGCAACAAAAATCAAAACGATCACTTTGTCAAGATGTCTTTCTTTTTTTTAAAAAACAAAACGAAAAAATATAGATATTAAACTGCCTTCTGTGCACACTTTTAGTGTGCATATAGTATGTGCCTAAATGTATATGAATCCATAAAAATATACAAGTACTATGTTTTGTGGTAGGACAGTATTATGTGAATGGTGTCTGATTTAATATACAGTACAATTATTTTCATAGGCGGAAACGTTCCTGATGACTGTTTGAAAGCCGTTGTCTCAGTAGCTGTAATCTCAGAGTCAGGTTTTGAAATATCATGACTGAGATTGAAAGTCTGGTGTTAATTTGTTTTGTTTTGTTTTCTTTGATAGCGCAGAGAGGGGGCAAATAAGAAGGAGTGGATATCTCTTATCTGCTTAAAGGCCTTAACATTTCAGCCAGTCTTACAGTTTGAACATCCTTGGGCAGATTTGAATAGTAGCTATTTCAAAACCGAGCTGACGACCACTGCAACCTGCATTTTAGTTTCAATCATTACAAGCAAAAAAATAAAAAAAATATAGAAAAATGATAGTTGTTGGCTAATCAGTTGTTTGTTTGCATCAATTGCACTTTTGTATATGAGTTATTTTGTGTTTTTAGTTGCCCATACTGACCTTTGATAAAAGAAAAGGACCGGCTGGTTAATCCCCAGATAATAAAAAAAAAAGAGAGCTATCCATTTCAGCAATACATTTCTTTTAATTTCTGCAAAAAGACATCAACAACATGTAGCCTAGGACATTTTGAAGATGAAAATGTAACAGCAGAAGAGCCAAATTACAGAAAAACAAGACCCTGTTTTATCCAAATACTCGACACATTTTAAACAATTTTAATCTTTTAAAAACTGAATCACAGTCTTTAAATCTAACGATCTTTTTCTTTGTAACTTCTTATATGTAATTCCTATACCACACATTGTTTGCTCAGGAAGTTTTGTGAATAATATTTATTTTTTTCCCTGTTAGTATTTGATGTTTTGTAATGTGAAATGCTTTTTTGTGGAACGATATTAGTATGATATGAAATTGTACTGTATTTTTCTTTTCTTTTACATTAAAATGTAATGCTTTTTTCAGTTAAGGTAGTTTGTAAATTTAAACTTCCTATTACTTTTAATATTTCATAATAAAGATATGCGCTGTGTTGTACAGTTTGTGTATGGTAGAAATAAACTTTTCAAATGGTTGTGTGGTTTCTCAAACGTTTTGAGTCCACCGTGAATTGACTGCATCCCGTTTTCCTCCCCAATAAGTCAGCAGGCGTCAGCTTTCACGATGCATTAGCATCACCTAGTGGTGAAAAACAGGGACTGGATCAGCAGACGCTGGCAGTTCTCTGTGTGCAGTTTTTGTGCCATTTGGGGCTAAAATGAAAATAAAGGGATATCATGGCTTTAGAGCTTTTAGCTGTTGACTGCCACAGGTTCAAGTACAGATATGTATCTTTGCTACATGCCAATCCTACCAATGAAAAACACTGTAGACCTCAATAATGTCCCATATGTTCAGCTTAGAGATGCAACTAGTGATCATTATTGAAGAAACGCCCCCAATATTCAATTATTTGTTTAGTATAGTGTATAAAATGTAAAAACAAAAACAGGTGAAAAATGCATTTCCTTTAACCAAATGTGACATCATCCATTGCTTTTATTGTCTGACCAACAATCCAAAGCACAAAAACACACATCTTCACACTTCATAACTTACATTAATTCAGTTTTACTTTAAAAACAACATAAAAGGCCAATCAATTATCGAAATAGCCAGCTACACAAAAAAAAGGAAAATATCAAGGTTATCCATCTGGACCAAGAGTCAGCCTTTTATTAAACAGAGATGTAATTATTTTAATAGAGTTGTGTCATTGCTGTGACAGCCCTCCTGTTGTCTCAATGAAAGTCCTGGCCTGTTTATAATGGTGAGTGGCTGGCATAAGGGAGACCTCAGCTAATGCAACCCGCCTGGGCTTTCCAGGTTATAACACCTGGATCAGAAAAACTGGTCAATCTCGCTCTTCCACTGCACTTGGCATCCACCCCATTTGATGTTTTATGTCTTGGTTAGCTTATGTTTGAACAATTATCTATTGTTCAAGTAAACCTTTTGTGTGGATCCCCTTTTTGTCACATAAATGCGACATTATGAAAGTTGTTATGGTCCACTGAAACAGTGTAAAATGTTTTGTGGACTTCAGGAAGAATACCTGCTGGATTGCTGTAATTAAAAGGCTATCATAGGGTGAGAGGCTGGGTACATCTTGGACACGTTGCCAGTCTGTCACAGGTCCAACATAGACAGACAGACAACCCTTCATGCTTACATTCACACCTTTAGTATCCCCGTTTAGCCTAACATGCATGTCTTTAGACTGTGGGAAAACCCAGAGACAACATCAGCTTTCTTTGAACACAAGATTTTCTTACAGTGAGGTGACAGTGCTAACCAGTGCACCGTCGTGCCACCCTAAACAGAAAACTCTTCAATTAAAAAAAAAAAATAATAATGATAACAAAACAAAAACAAAATGCAACTTTAATGAAATAATGTACATTTAAGAATGTCACTTTTTTGATTACTAAAAACAAGACAAAGAGGAAGGCCTTGAGACCGAAATAGGACCTGATCATTCCTAAAAACTTTAATCATTCAACAGAAAAATAAAAATATAAGTAAGTAAAACGTAAAATAGGCAAGTAAAAAAAAAAATTAAAATGACAAAATCACTGTCACTATTTTTCAACTTCAGTGTCAATATTATTGGACTTTACTTTTAAATTTTACTATTTCACTATTATTATTTTATTTTCTATTGCTAAAGTAAAGTTAATTCCAGCATTTAGGCACAGGAGACAAAGCGGGTTGTCTATCGTCAGAAGGTCAATGGTTCGATTCCCAGCTACTCTAGTCTGTCCCTGTAGTGTTGTTCTGCAAGATACTGAACCCCAAGCTGCTCCTTATGCATCCATTGCAGTGTAAGCGGGTAAGAAGGTGCTTAGGTAGAGAAAAAAGTCCTTGTATGAAAGTGTGGATGAGGCTTGTAGTTAAAAACACTTTGGGTGCTCAGTTATAGTAGAAACGCGCTAAATAAGTACCAGTCCATTTACTGTTTACTGTGATTACTATCAGTTAGATGGATCAGAGTTTATATCTAAAATGCCTTCCATATTGAAATGTCCTTGTTTAAAAATAAAAACCATCATATGTACGCTTATGCTGCACCAGTAAAAGAAATATGAGCTAAAGTATAAAACCAAAGTTCAATATGTGGTGGGAGAAAACCACATACAAAGTTTGAGGTAGGCATGCAGACAGACACACACACACAGTGCATGCAAACACATTTCCTGTCACACCACACAAGGTGCCGTCTTCCTGTAAAGGACATGTTGTGTGTAAACTGCGAGAACGTGGCAGATATCTAAAGCCTCTTGATGGCTACGTACACTACAGTCGGTTTGAAGTGAGTATAAAATTTACAAGGATTGTGTGTATGTGGAGAAGACGTGTGGGAACACTGTTGCTAGTAAACACTTTCTAGGATGATCACACTGCTGTGCACAGTATCACTAAAATCGCGAGCTGCAGACACAAATCATGATGCTAAAAACATGCTCTTAATGGAAACGTTGTTTGATTTACTAGTCAGGCCTATTTAGTGGCCCATGAGTGACATGACTAATGATCCTGAATGAGGTATTCAATTACTAAAGACCCTCGAATGAACCCAAATTAGAGACTCAGCTTCCTTGTGTATTTTGTACTTTTAATAATTTGTGGTTGTGTAATTGGAGATCAATACCTCCTGCTATATAATTAAATCACTGACTGAGAAAGTACACAATTTCTACACAAAAGACGAGCATCTGCAGGAGTGAAGGAGCTTGCACCACAGTAACAGAAAGTAAATTCAGCAGAGTCCAACCAGATCATGTCTTTAAATATATTCTGTTATTTTTTATTTCTATTTTATGTAAAATCAGGGGAAATCTACTATTTTTTTCATGGTTCCAGGTCTTTGACCCAGTGTTTGGTATTCTGGACTTTGTGAATCTTATTAATTTATTATTGCTTTGATCGTGAAGAGTGGGTTACATTTTCTAGTTTAGTTTTTTCTTATGAGTTTTCTCATTATGCTATTTATCTGATTCAGGGTTATTTTAGGTTCTCCGGTTTCCTTTAGCGCTCCCCTCTTTCTGTCTTTTCCTCAGAGTCTCGTCTCTGTTTATTTACCTTCCTGTGTCGCTCTCTCTCTCTCTCTGTCCCTTGCTCTCTGTCCATCTCTCTCGCCCTCTCTTGTGCCCTCTCACTCTTTCCCTGCATCAAGTTGTGTGTCTTAGTCTGCATTTCAGTGCGTTTCCTGTTTTATTTTGATAGTCCTTGTCTCTTGTGTTTTACGATCAGTTTCCTTCTCTTACTTGTTATGTCTAATTTGTTCCCACTGTGTTTCCCAGCTTGTGTATATATTGTCTCAGTCTCTCCGTGTCCCTTGTCGGAGTGTCTACTCGTTTGCCCTTGTGTCTCTCAAGTTTCGTATTTTTAGTATTTCCCACTTTAGGTTCTCAGTTCATTTTGGTTTTTCCTTGTTTTGTATCAACTTTAATAAATGGTTCGTTTTTGTTTACTGGTTCCTGTTGTCCTGCGTAATCTGATATTGGGTTCTCTCTCTTCCTCACATGACCTGCGGCCGCAGATATTGCCACTTTTTGCTTACTGTTAATTGAAAAATAAACAAACAGGTGGATCCCAGCCTGAGCAAAGACAATAAAAACATAGAGTTAAGCCCAAAAGTGAAACAACAATTTTTAGGTCAAGGGGTCTAAGAAATGCACTGCATTAACTGTTTAAGTTCCCATGTTCAGAGGCTCAAATGTAAATGGACAGTGGTGTCATGGTCAGGTGAGTGCTGGTCTTCCAATATTTTATGTAAATTAAAGCAGAAATAATATTTGAAGATAATGTGTCAAACTTGTGTTTTGTAGCTCTTCACTGGAATTCTTAACAGGAAACCCAAAGTGATATAAGTGATGGAGATCATCATTAGGTTGAAAAATTAAAATAAACCTACCACAGAGAGAGCAACAACTTCAGAAGTGGCCAAATCAACTATCTGGTTCAGTCTCGACAAGAATGAATTCACTGACCAGCTCAGCAGTGCCAAAAGATCTGAAAGATGACAGAAGACAACTGAAGTGGATGATGACAGATTATTTCCTTTGTTAAGAAAAACAATTTTACATCAACTTTGTTGATCTGACTGCATGCTTTCCACAGTCTAAAACATTACAAAGAGACAAGCATCCTACTATGGGAAGTAAAACCTTAGTACAATACAAAGCGTGTTTAGAGAGAGCAGACTTTAGACTCATGTGTGTCTGCTGACCACAACTGCTTCCTTATTAAACCTGAGGACCTTCCACTCCCACACACTTCCCCAACAGGCCAGAAACCATCTGCAGGCTAAATTTAGGCCTGCATATTAAGGGAGCTCCTCTTAAGGGAGCTGTGTGAGGTTAGAAGGTGTGTGGAGCTTTCCAGGATCTTTCTAAGTTTAGATTCTTCCGTTAAAGTCACGGTAATGAACAAGAACAGTGTATCATGAGTGTAACTTACATGCTTTAAGATCAAAACATCGATGGAAATTATATTGCTGTAATGCACATTAGGCTATGGGATGTAGCTTACAGTAAGTTTCTTATGTAATAGAAAGTATATCTCATATATTACACGAGCATCTTATCTGGTTTTGAAAATTTAAAGCTGAAAAGAAAAAAGAAGTTATAACCAATTTAACATGAGTGATGGCAATAATTAGTGATGATAAGGGGAAAAGCTCATTTTCGCGAGGTGTAATAAATGATAGATTTCTTGCTGTCTGGGGCAAAGAAGTGTGTCAGACTTTTTAGATAATAGATTTTTTTCTATCGACTTTGATATCTGATTCCTTTTATAAGGGCACGAGGAGAGGAATATATATATATATATATATATATATATATATATATATATATATATATATATATATATATATATATATATATATATATATATATATATATATATATATATATATCAGTTTCCTATAATGTTGGAGCCTGGCTATGATTGGAGGCTTTAGGACTCTTTCTATGAAGTCCTTGGTATAATCTACCAATTATACAACACCTGAGTCTGAAACACCTCCAGAAACTACATACACAGACACTTGTGAAAACACTACAGGCAGCTACATAGAACTAATTAAAAAATAAACATTGAAGGTGATTAGTTTTCTTTGTCACGTAAAAAGGATAAAAGTCATTTTAATATAAAGCATGACGGATCTGGGGAAAACAGTGTTTTCCTACTTGGACATGGAATACTTTCCAGAAAGATCCGTTGATTTTCATAACCATAAATCCATCCAGCCGTTCATTTTCTGAACAGCCTCTCCATTCGGGGTCACGGGGGTGGGTCTGCAGCCTGTCTCTGTCGTCAAAGGGCGAATGGCAGGGTTCACCATTTACAGGTCGCTAATCTATTACAGAGCCAACACAGAGGGACAGACAGTTTAGCATTACCAATTAAACTAGCATGCATGCACCTCGATTGTGGGAGGAAGGTATAGTAGCCGGAGAGAATCCACACAAGGTCCAGGTAAAACCTGAACCCTCCACCCAGAAAAGCCTCAGCCAAGAATCCTCTAGCTGTTTGGTGACCGTGCCAACCACTGCACCATAATGCCACGATTTCAAATAGACCTAACCTTAGATATGTTTTGCTTATATCTATTAGTGAATTTAAAGGCATCATAATCAGTGTGGTGATTGTTTTTGTCAGGGGTATTTGTGCATTACTAGTGCATCTAAATAAGTTCTTTTTTCCTAATTTATTTCTAAAAGATAAACTTTAATATGTTTTATATTTATTGCATGTAAATGTAAACATTTCAACCTTTTTTGCTTTAAATTTAATTTGATTATTATGGTTTGTAGCTCAAGATATTTAGCTATATTTCTTAAGATAGATCAAAAAAGGATTTAGAATAGAACTTCTGGAAAGCATGCTCATTTTATATGCTCAATACTTGATTATGACCTCTTTGATGAAGTGCTGCATCAATGAGGCGTAGCGTGGAGGGGATCAGGTTCCAGCACTGCTGAGGTGTTGGTCTGATAGCAGCCTTGAGATCCTCTGTTTTTCTGGGCTGGGTGATTCTCATCATCGGTACTCACAGTACTCAACAGAAATCATAGATTCTCTGTGGGATTCAGGTCAGAAAAGTTGGCTGCCCAATCAGACATGCCACACCATTTATTACTAGTTTTGGCACTGTGGGCAGGTGCTAAGTCCAGTTGGAAAAGGAAATCATCATCTCCATAAATGTTGTCAGCAGATGGAAGCAAGAAGTGGTCTGAAAGCTCTTGGTAGAGGGCTGTGTTGACTTTGGACTTGATAAAACACAGCTGACCAACCATCACCACCACCAGCAGGTGACACGGCACCCCTAATCATCACAGATTGCAGAAATGTCACACTGGACTTAAAACACCTTGGATTCTGTCCCAGTCTTCCTCCAGACTCTAAATTGTGTTTAAAACTTACTTTCATCTGAAACCTTTGGACCACTGGGCAGCAGTCCAGTTCTTTCTCTCCTCACCAGGGTCAGATGCTGCTGCTGATGTCACTGGTTCAGCCATGGCCTGATATTAGGAATGCAACATTGGATATCCTTTCCTGCAGATGTCTGTGCGTGGTAGCGCTTGATGCACTGACAACAGCCTCAGTCCACTCCTTGTAAAGCCCAAGCTCTTCAGTTGACTTGTCCTGACAATTCTCTCTGGGCTGCGATCATCTCTGTTACTATCACACTTTTCCCTTCCAGGCAACCTTCTATTATTACGCTTCAATACATCACACTGCAAACAGCTAGCCTCTTCAGCACTGACCTTCTGTGGCCTAACCTCTTTGTGGAGGTTGTTGTGGATTTTCATCTTGACAACTGTCAATCAGCAGTCTTCCCTATGATTGTGGTTGTGTCTAATAAACTAAACTGAAAGACACAAAGCAAAACTCCAGTGTCACCTCTCATTTCTTTAAATTTAAGATCTTTTATATTTTTATATTATATTAAGAAAATGGGAAATAGGTGCTGGGATTTATTGAAACATGTACAAACAAACATGGAAATACAGCATTTAAGACAAAAACGGAGGTTGTACAATTCTAATGAGCTTGAACATCAATAATTAGTATGACCACATTTATTCTTCAACACAGCCTAAACTCTGTCAAGATGATCCCGCCTCCATCATGTTTTACAGATGATTGTAGATACTGTTTTATCTCTACCTGACTTCCTTTGTACATATTGATGACAATTTGAACCAAAACATTTAAATTTGGATTCTTATTTTCAGATCAGTTCTCATGTGATCTGGCATATAACAGCATTTTCTCCCCTTTCCCCTCATTGAGAATGGCTTCTTGACAGCCATTCTTGAAATGAGACCATTTCTGAGCGGGCTTCAGTGAACTGGAACAGCTGAATGAACAGCTGCACCCCAGAAGGGGTGTCTGTAGCTCAAGAGGTAGAGCAGGACACCTACTAACTGGAAGGGTTGTGGTCCAGTCCTTGGCTGCTCCAGTCTGCATGCCCAAGTATCCTTGGGGAAGATACTGAACCTCAAGTTGCTCTCTGATATATTACTTATATAAAAGTATCAATGTGTGTAATTGTTAGATGGAAAGTCAGAAGTGTTAAGGAAAAAAGGACATGTGTCAATGAGTGCATGTTGTGTAAAGCACTAAGTGCTAGAGCAGAAAAGTGCTGTACAAGAATCATTGACTGGAAGACTACATTTACCATCTCTGAGGTGCTGTGTCTTTGCTAATTGTTTTTTTTTTTTTTAAGCACACGACTTTCAGACACTCTGATGCATTTTTTAGGCCTGTTACTTCTTTTGTTCTCGACATGTCCAGTTTCCTCAATATTTTAGGGAGGCATTGCACACCATGCTAAGATATGCCAAGTTTTCTGCACATAGCACTTTGGGATTCACCTTGTTGGTGCAAAAATGATAACAAAATTTGACACAGTTTATCTCTGGCATTTTCCATAGATTCAACTAAAGAAATTTGAACAAACGATTTTTGTGACAAGCTGCTAGCAACAAAATGCCTAAAAATGCCATTTAAAATTGTTTATTTGCTAAGTCATCTGTTATGTGTAAACAACACCGGTTCTTCCCTTTGGTAAGGTACTTTTTAATGCTTGGTTCATAGGTCAGGGTCAAGCGACTCAACAAAGAAACAAAAAACAAAAAATATTCTTCTTAAAATTATGCTTGTTTAAAGTTTGGAAGACCTCTAGAAAACCCAAAGAACTGTTATTTAAAATCAGCTTTTTGGAAGTAAAATACAAAGAAAGGTGAAAAGTGACTCAAAACCTTTGCACACTACTTTTTGCTCAAAACCATGATGAAATATTCTAAAAATCTGAGATACTGAATTTCTGAGTTTCACCAGCCATAATATTTAAAATTAAAACAGCAAAAACTTTAAAATACTCTGCTTTATATGTATTAAATATAGACTTTTTTTAAAATAAAAATGTGAAGCAAAACAACTTTTTTCACGACATTCTACATTTGTGAGATGCACTAGGAGATTTGATGTTGTGTATCTTGCATAAGTTGTATTTTGTTGCATTTATAATATACTAAATTTGTGCTGCTACTATACCTCGAATACGTCTCTCTTCTAGAAGAACTTTGATTTGAGCGCAACGTCCTGGTGAAATAAAGGTAAACAAACATAATTTAAACGCGCACACAAACATTAATAAAACAAAATCCCAGTTGGTTTTGCAAAGATAAACAGATAGCATAGATAGCAGCGAGAGCAACAGTGCTTCCTTCTAACGACGTTTTAAAACCACGTGACCTGTGTTTACATCCTCTTCTCAGCTGTTTCTTTCTTCTTCCACTTCGACACAACTGCTTGCTGTTGCTACTTTATCTCTCCAACCAACCAGCTGGTTAGTTAGCGCAGTAAACTAGTACTTAACGAATTGAAGAAGCTGCTGGTGTGTGAAAGTAGCTGTCACTGACCGTCGCACTGAACAGCACTTTACGAGGAATGAGTAAATGCGACACGGCATTGTGAGTATTTCTTATTTGGATTTCGTTATTTAGCCAGCGGCTGTTTGTGTAAGAGTTACACGCTTTGTGTTGTCGTTGGCAGCTGTATTAGCTTTTCGTGGTGTGACACTGTTAAGTAGCTGCGCTGTGTGTTTGCTAACTGTGTAACGGCAGGATAAAGAGGCGAGCTTACCTAACCTGCTTTGTCTGTTTTTAGTGATGGCGCACTCAGGCCCACAAAAAGCTAACGTTAGCCCGCTTTAACTGCAACTCGCATAGCGTTGTGTTGCACTGAATGATAACTCAAACCCTCAGGTTCTACCTGGAACACATAATTTCACATCTAAATTCGTATTCTGCTTTATTTCTATGTTGAGGAGCGCACACGCTAAAGCTGTGAGTGGGCCTGGGGTGACTTTTCTAACAGAAGTGCGAGCTTTCTCGGGCGAAATTATACTCCGAAAGATCTCTGATTTATGATCGTTTTTTTTCCTGTGAGAATATTTCTGTTATGCTACACGAGTCTGATATTTTATCCTCTCCTTACCAAACCGGTTTAGCTAGTTGCTGTTAAAGACTGGGGTTAATCGCACTGCAGAGAGCTGGCCAGCAACTGCGTTTTGGTCGACAAGTGGGAACAAAAGCTGCATGAAAGCCTCAAACACACCACAGCCTCTCGCTGTTTGACAGCTGCTTTAATAAGTGCTTGGCGTATGTTTCTCACAGGTGCGGACGGCTTTGATTGAGGGTGAGCCGTGATTAATAACGCTTGACAGGGTTTCATGAAAACGCCGTTGTTGTTGTTTTGCCCCATCGTCACACGCAGTGCGAAGAAAGTCTGACTGGCCGCTGATTGGCTGACGAGCTGCGGTCTGTGTGGCAACCGCGAACACGTGACCAGGTTGCGCGCGGATTGGCTTCACCAGGTGTCAGTTGTGGGAATTTGGGGAACATCTGTGTACACCATTGCATGTAAAAACCGAGAGACCAGAAAACGGCGCAAACCTGGGGACTGCATTCCTCCCATAAACAGCACCTCGCTGGGGAGGTGTCACTGATCATATCTTAGTCCATTCAACAGGCTAAAAAAACCAAATATATGTAGGTTGTGATACCTATATAGATATACAAGCACCACAACTTAAAAACTAAAGTATTTTTTTCTGAATTCTGATGAGTATGACTGCAACTATCTTATCAAATAACCTCATGATTATTAACTTAATACTTATATGAGCAAGGGACCAGAAAATGGAAACCTTCAGGCTAAGCCCTTGCCATAAACCTCATCTTATTTCATCGGCGTAACTTTGTGCTGAACATTGGGGGGTCAAGATCTCTGTCTAAATAAATAAATAAATCTGGGTAAATTCCCAGATGATTAAACATGCATAAATAGTCTGTTGATTTTCTTCACTCATTTCAGTTATTACCAGCAAAATAATTGCAAGATAATTCATAATTTTATTGGGAGGGGGTTATATTGGTTGGGTCTGATTATTGGGGGGAGGGGGGGGGGTCATAACCCCCCTGGAAATTACGCCCCTGTCTTATTTTAAAGTTGTGGTCAGAAGTTTGCATACAGGTGCGACTGTTAAAAATAATTTGGGGCTTTTAGTGATTTCTTTCAACTGTTCTTTTTCCAGGATGGAGCGATTGCACAGCGCACATGTAACAACTTAAAAAAAAAAACACAAATTGGTTTACATTTGTTTTTAATTTTCTCTTATCCATAAGGTCAGAAGTATACACACAGCTTAAATATAAATACACTATAACATACCCTCGATATAGTTGTTTTGGTCCGCAACGAAGTGCGATTACTGAGTTCACACCTGCACCAAGGATGAAAATGTACCAGTGTTGCTGCGATGAGAGGAAATGGGTTAGGGTTTTCAGGAACAACCCAGGAACCACCAAGGATGCAGACCAAGAAAGAAGCCCCTACTCTAAAATCAACACCTTCAAGCTTGACTGAAATTTGCAGCTGCCCACATCGACAAGGCAAATGCTTGGAGAAAAGTTTTATGGTCAGATAAAACAAAGATTCAAGTATTTGATCACCACGACAAGAGGCATGTTTGGAGAAGTAAAAGTGACGCTTTCAAACCTAAGAACACTGTAGCAACTGTCAAGCACGGTGGTGGTAACATCATGTTCTGCGGTTGTCTTGCTGCCAGTGGTACTTGTACATTGCACAAGGTAGATGGAATAATGAAGGACTACAAAAGTTTGAACTTCACCTTAACTGTACCAGCAGGCCATCGCTCAGTATCTGCATTTGCGCTTGAAGCCATTTATAATTCTTAACTTGTTTGATGTGCTGCTTACCACAACGAGCACAAGCATAAACTTTGGTCTTTTAACTGTATTTTCATAAGTTTTACTGTTTCACCATAAATAAATAACATCAATGTAACTAAAGACAATGCAGCACCTGATCCATTTATTAATTTCACACAGATACATACAGGTCATTTCCTAAAAAAGGGAAATGTACTATTAACATTCTATTACATGTATGTGATTATTACAGATGTAATTCATATTTCAGAGTAGCAATTGCAAATTACTTTGTGTAATCAAGATGAGAGACCACGGCTATAAAAGCGAAGGTGGATTTGGGAAGCCTGTCACAGCCATGTCCTGTCCGTATACGCGAGCCACCCATTGCGGAAGGTGCAAGATTGATAAGGAGAGTTTTCAGAATTCAGCGTATATTGCGGGACAGACAGGATCCTTTAGCTCAGCGCGACAGTGTGCTCATAGAGAGATATCGATTTTCCCGTGAGGATTTTATTTACTTAACCAACTTGTTGACGAGGGGGTGCAGGACCACCACCTGTCTTCTTTTGCTCTGCCCTTTTCTTGGTTGCTGTTTTAAACAAACAGATTATTCCAGGGTCTCTTTCCAAGAGACGAAAAGCAATATAAGTGATAAATATTACCATTCTGTAGAATATTCTTATATTTCACTTTTACCTGTTCCCATGTTCTAGTGGGTCCTGTTGTGGCTCTAATGTGAAAGGGGATATAATATAACATATTATAATATAATGTAATATAATATTGGATAATATAGTGTAATATAATAAATCTACCCTACCGCCTACTGGTGTTGGCCAGAGGGGCCGATGGCGCGATATGGCAGCCTCGCTTCTGTCAGTCTGCCCCAGGGCAGCTGTGGCTACAACTGTAGCTTGCCTCCACCAGTGTGTGAATGTGAGAGTGAATGAATAGTGGCATTGTAAAGCGCTTTGGGTGCCTTGAAAAGCACTATATCAATCCAATCCATTATTATTATTATTATTATTATTATTATTATTATTATTATTATTATTATTATTAAATTACTTACGAGTTTAATTTGTCAGCAACTTTCTGCCAGCCCTCTCTCCTTGCTTTTGCAGCCTTTGCAGTGTTCCCTTGCGTTCTGATTAAACTCTGAAACTCCTGAAATCCCTCACTCAAGAGTTCTTGCTCTGCTGCCGAAAAATACCGACATTTTCGCCGACCAATCAGAGGGTTGCCGATCAATGTTTCCACTATCGATGCGTAGCCCCTTTTACGACACCCAGTGATGTCACATTACTGCGTCCAGCTGTACTAATCGTCAACAGCAGGTGTGTTCGGGGAACCGGATTAGCGCGCTCACGGTTAGCGCGATGGTTTGGTCTTGGATGTGTCATTTGATCTTGGATGTAGTGAGCGACGTACGAAGAACGGGCCCCAGGTGGCCAGAAGGGGACAGGGGGGGGATGTCTCCCCTGCACCCTGGTGACACACCCGCACCCCAAGGCCCTACCTGTGTGGGTGGGTGTGGTGGAGTGGGAAGAGGGAGGTAGCCGGGGATGGGGAGGAAAAGAAGGGAGGGGAGGATGCCCCTCCCTAGGGCCAGCTCCCCCGCTGACCCCAGTAGGCACCCCCGTCCTCTGGTACCCACCAAGGCAAGGGAGCCCAGGCCCATCCAGACCGGGGCCTATGGCAGCAGCACTGCCAAGCCCCACAGGACCTGGGGCAGCCCACCCTACCCCACCGCAGAGGAAACTGTACCCACCCCAACATTCAATCATCTCCCAGACTACACAAGACAACAGACATCCAGGTTAAGTTTATTCTCCACCTCTCCTATGTCTCCCCCACCTGCAGAGTGGACTCCTGCAAGGATGGAACAACCTCCCTGCCAGTTGAAGAGCCCCCCAGTTAAGCCGATGCACAAGAGGCCCCCTGTGCCAGGGCTGAGCCCCTGTGCACCCACCCGCCCACAACCTCGGTGCCACACCGACGAGGACCGAAGCCCCCAAGGCCCAGCCAGAGCCCCAGCACGGAGGCGAAGCACCCCCGAACCCCAAACCCCCACGCCTGCCCCGGATCCACTCAGGAACACAACCCCCGGGTTAAGCCCTCCAGGGATAACGTCTCTAGGGGTCCTCCAGGCGCCCTAAGCCCGTCCCAACTCCACATCAACCACAATAGCTAAGGCGGGACCAAACCACGACCCCCTACCCCCGCTAGGTGATGGAGCCGATCAAAGGAGCCCAGAGGGATTGATCTAATGTGGTGGCAGAGGCTATATCGAGACTAATGTGATCTATTAGATGGTTTCTATATTGGCTAGAATTAAGATTATTTTTTATTTTTCCAGTTCATGAGGACCGTTTTCTTGGCGATGCATAGGGCAGTAAAAACCATGTGGACTGTATTAGTTTCTGTAGTGACATCATCCAATTTTCCTGTGCCGTTGTGTTCAATATAGTTGTTGATACAGTCATAAAAACAGACAGCAGTACTGTGTTCCAGGCTGATAGACCATCAAAAAGTCTGTGTTCGGGGTCCTGACCAGTGGTAAAGCTGCCTGTTGATGTTATTGCAATTAAGGTTTAAGCTCCACTGACCTGGAAAAAAATTAAAAAAGAAATATCTTGAAACAAAAGTAGAAAAACATCATTTCAGAGTATAATAGGAGCAGTTACAAAACCAGGTGTATTCCAAACCAACAATGGTAAATGCTGATAGTTCGACAACAGCAAGTTGCAGTCATAGTTATCTATTGATTACATTCTTATGTTTGAGTAAAAATCTATAGATTTCCAGAAAATATCCTTGAATATCTTGTATTTTTTTTGCTCTCAAACTGCTATTTTAAATGTGTTGTTTAGGAAACTGTTTAATGGATTTCAAAGGCAACATACAAATAACTTCATTTTAACTTCTTTTTTTCATCTAGCACCAAACTGAGATAAAGTAATTCCTACTTGAGTAAAAACATTGCTTTGATTTTGACCCAGAAATTCACTCTTGTCGTGGAACTGTGTGACTCCTAATCATAAGTACACAAAGACGGCAAGGGCAAAAATTAGAGGATTCAAGTAAAAATAGCTGGTGGATTTTAAAAAATATATATTAATAAATCTGAGCGGGTTCGCACGAACGAAGAGTCGGCCCCTGTTGTTAGTCTGGTACAACACACACCTTTACTGTCATGTCCTCTCGCTGTTTGTGGCTAATTAACACAGAATCCCGTGGTGAAATTTAGACACGTAACAAAAGCACTTTTTATTTGATTGCTACCACCACTAGCCTGATGGTGGAGCCATAGGAAAAGCCTCTCCATGACCTGCATGTGCGCGGGTTGTACATTGGTCAGCAGGTCGTCATGGTGAGCAGCACACTGGACTCCAGGATCTTAGTTTGTCATGCAAATAAAAGATTAAATCTTAAAGAGCGATTACCATTTGCACCATTTAGTGTAGAAATGCTTAGATCTGGCCTTTTCAGTACAACACGAACAGGCTCAAATCAAAAGTAATCCTAAATGAAAATTCTCTCACCATCATTGCAGCTTCTCATGGGACTTGTGCAGATCTTGCAATGAAATGTATTTACTGTATCGTTAGGTAAACTTCACATGAACTAAGCAGATACAGACATGGATATGACACAATTAGGTTGAATCTTATTGGGTGCACTCTTTAAAATGGAAAGGTCCTGACATTGGAGTGCATTGGTGGTCTGCAGGTCAGAAATATCATAAGAGAGATGTGGCAAATTAAACAATCCTGGCATTAAATCTAGGGGAGACATGACAGTGATGGTGGTAGAAGTGCAATTTCCCAGCGGGGGAAAAAGATTTTTATTGCCTTTTTATTTTGGGGAAAAATTGACTGATTTTATACGTGTAGTTCTGTATTGGAGACCACTGAAATTAAGTGCATCTTGCTTCCAGGAGGACTTTGTGCAGATGCTACGAAGCAAACCTCCATTTACATGCTGTAGTTATGTCTGACCTGGAGTCAAGTATGTTGAACGATCAGTAACGTAAGAGATCAGCTCATGCCACAGGGAAGATGGTAGTCATCCTATAGTGAAGTGAAACTCAGTGGAAAGACTGTAAACTGTTCACTGTAGCCAGTTTAATGTGGGTTTTTTTTTTCTTCTTCCTTGCACTTCCACTGTTGCTTTTTTTCCTCCTGTTCAAGCCAACTTTGTAAACTAATCAGCATTCAACCTATGCACAGCATCATTACTGTTGGGCAACGTGCTGTTAGCTTTGTGGAGGGCTGCATGCAAGTCCAGCCTCTGCCTTTGGTTGAATTCCAAAAATCTCTCTCTGCAGAGCAAAACAGACATCAACATTGTACTAATAATTACTTACATTAATTATTACATAAACACACAAAACGGGCAGTAGATGTTTGATCCTAACTTTTTCTGCTGCAGTAAAATTGAGACACAACTATCATAAATTTGCCTCAAGAAACTTAAATTAAAACAAAAGTTGAATCATGAATGTCCTCATCTGTCACCAGTACAAATGAAGTACTCGAATACCGCTTCTTATGCAGGTTTAAAGTCCAGCTTTACAAGGTAAATAATTATGTAGTTACATAGTGACCTTGAAGTTGGACTGCATTTTATGTCCAACTTTAGGAGCTGGTAGAAATTCAGTAAACGGGTAATAGAATTAACTTCACTATGAGTGTCAGCGAGCCTTAACATTATAGGTATCATAAAAGTAGACTTTATAGGTGAACAGCTTTAAGTCCTCCTATTGAACCTTGTATTTATTTTCATTGCTTGAATCCTAGCTTTACAGCATCAGAATGACTCCGACCTGCTCTTTATAGCACAATTGAGACTAGTTTCTGTACCTTTCTTACAAGATTTACCGATTAGTTTTCTGCAAATACAAATTCTGTTGGAAAAGTGCCGCGGTATTAAGCCACAGGCACATAGGCATTTAGTTTCTTGTTTTTTGCCAACAAGGCTGTAAATTGTCTGAGTTTACACACTAAATGCTATTAACCATCGGGATTATCAGTTTACCTCACATTGTCTGCTGATCGGTCGAGTGCTTGTGCTGGTGCACTGCCTAAACAGGCCTGTCGTATTTGGTTGCAGCTCCAGAGCTGATCCTGTGTTGCTGGAGGATCTGTTACACGTTCAGTGAGGTGTTTATAACCGGGTCAAGCAGACACTCATGACCTGATACACTGACGCACTTTCAGTTTGTGGGGGGCCCAACTCGGGACGTCATGTGTGTGTTTACCAGTGAATACTTGTTACAAAGAGGTATTTTTCTTTGCTTAAAATAAGCTTATTGCCTGGCTGGTCTTTCTTGATTTGTCTTTAAAGGACTTTGTTAATAATCAGAGGTTTGAGTGTACAGCAGTGCCCAAAAGCACTTTTCTTGAATACCTCCACTGACCCATTTTTCTGGATTTTCTTTCAATGCTTACAGAGTGAAAAGGAGGATTTAAAAAAAAAAAAAATACACCGCTGTGCATCAAGTGATGGTGAGCGAATCAATGGTTCCTTTTTTGCCAATGGAAAATTACCTTACTAGGCCTCCCACTACAAAGTCACCTCTGAATTTAATCTTTATTAGCTGAGTCAGATGTGGAGATGCTGAGGAGGCAGAGAAGGAATTCAGAACCTGTCTCCGTCGGCTGCATCACAGGGTGTGAAGGGTTTGATATTTTTTGTCATCAAAGCATTTATAAAATGATGAGAAACTGGCACATGTCAGGAGTTTTCTCTTTACAGCTACTGTGCTGTATTACATAGGAAATCCATCAGGTCATTATTTGTAATGTAAGCACCAAAACAGCAGTTCATATTTCAGCTGAAGCTCAGCCTTAAATGGCAGGTTTCACAGCTGTTTGACATCTTTCCTTCCTTATTCCTTTTTTTGACACCTCATCTTTAGTCTGAGCTTAGTTGTAAGAAGTTCAAATAAACAGCAGTTTTATTTGTGTAATTGTGTTAAGTGGCCAGAAGCAGCTTAAGTATCTGGTCAATCAACAGTAATAAAATATTTAAAGAAATTAAAATTAGAGCTGTTTTTTTTTTTTTTTTTTTTTTTTTTTTGTCTTTCTTTCTAAAGGGAAAACACTCCCACTTAATTTGATTCAAACTTGAGATACAAATATTTAAAACTATTGACTCTTTGTGTTTGATATGCTGGTCCTGTTGTGTCTTCACAAACTTCTTGAAACACTTTTGTTTTGCTTAATTATTTGACTTTTACCTTTTTCGTGGGCATAGAATCTCAGTCGTCTTGGCTAATGCTGATTGTAACCTGCTCGATGGTGACTGGGTGATGCATTTTAGGGCAGGGCAAAGATGCACCTGTACAAAAGATTTAGAAGACAAAAAATCCCTCCATAATATAACTGAAAATAAAAGTGGATCATAGGCAACATAACTGTATTATGTGCACATTCTTGCTTACAACTAAAATATTTTTATAGCCCGACTGATAGGCCGATATTATCAGTCGATATTGGCTATTTGTTTGTGATTTATCTACATAGAAATTTAAGTAAGTTTAAGTAAAGATATGACAGGATTTGATGCTGTGTAGAGGGCGCATGCACAACCTCTTGATCCAAGCAAAGTCAGGGAGAACAAGTGAATGAATAACTCCACACACGTTTAAAATTCTATATTGGTTGAGCTCTAAATGGCTATGTTTACAATGTCTGTCTTTGTAGATATCCATCCATTCTTGTTTGTTTATCCTTGTTAGGGTCACCGGGGGCTGGAGCCTATCCCAGCTACCATAGGGTGAGAGATGGGGTACACCCTCGACAGATCGCCAACCTGATGCAGGGCTAACACAAAGAGACAGACAACCATTTGCACTCACATTCACACTTATGGGCAATTTAGATTCTCCAACTAACCTAACTACTAACTGCATGTCTCTGAACTGTGGGAAGAAGCTGGAAGCCTTTGTAGATATCTCTTATCATAATCTATCATAAACAAACCTGTAATTTAATTAGCATCAGGCTAGTCTTTGGGCTTTGACATTTTGGTGATGTACAAACTGATAACTCTCACATTGCAGATTTTGCTGGAATGGTTGCATTAGGGAAGTTGTGTTTGGGTTTTTTTCTTTGAGATTTCTCAGCGTGCAGGCTTGTATAGCCAGTGCTGAGGATCAGGAAGTCTTGCACAAGATTTGGATATTATTTTTGGCTTGGGAAGGAAAAAAACCTCAAACTGTTGTGTTTTCTCATAGGGCTTTGGAGTTGACGTCACGCCGCAATGTATTGTGGGAGCGCGGCACCATTTTCGGGGTCTACGAATCAAAACAAACACACTGTGTTGGAACGACGATTACACGATGCTTAAAAGCAGCTCAAAAGAGAATGGACTGTATAGAGACCGATTGCGTCCAGAGGCGAAGCAGCGGTACTTGCAGAAAATAGCGTGCATCGGAAATGTGGACCCGTATGAAATACGGCTGTTTTAATGCTGTTTCTAGAAACTTTCATATGTGCTGTGATGGAAGCTTGTGTCCATCTTGCCCTCCTCTAATGTCAGCTTTCTGTTACATCACTCCACATCTGCCCTGTGGACATAACAGACTGCACAGTAGAATATGACATGACATTGGGGGCACAGAGTCTCAGCTGCAAATGCCTCGCAGCAGGTTTTTATTGTGAAAATATCTGAAAGTCAAAGGATCCAATGTGATTCTGAAAATATTGGTGATTATTTTTACTATTGATTTACTGGCAATTCTTTCTGTCCAGCACATTTTTGCAGGGCTCTAACAGTTTATAAATAGCATTTAAAACCTTAAATGATGAACTGTTGGCATTTGTCTTTTGGCAACAGCGAGCCATGTGTTATTCCACAGCCTCTGTAACAAAATTTAATTTAGGGTCACTAACTGTATTTGTGCTGTGACATGCCTGATATGTGTTGGGGAAAAGGGTCTACATACATTAGATAAAGCATAAACCACCAGTAGAGGGGAAGCCTGCTTGTCACTGTACTACTGGATTTGTTTCATCATTACAGCTTGATGGCCATTCTTTCACAAAGGCACTGCAGATTTAATACTTTGTAAATCTGTTTCATCCTGAAGGGATACTTAAAAAAATGGTAGTAAAATACATGTTTCATTCTTTTAGTCCCTTTCTCTCACTCATCAATTTTTCATCATAAGACAATCCCAGTTGTGGATTAATAAAACTGTTTTTATCAGCACTTTAAATCTGCACTTCACTTGTAGATTTAACCAGACACTGCTCCCTCACAGGCGTTAATGTCATAGTGTGTTCATCTCACTTTTTTGTGTTTCTCAGGTCACTTGCTGCCTGGACATGAACTCTGTCTGAACTGACACACGAGGAGCCACAGCGGCAGCACAGCCGTTCATCTCCATGCACCTCTGAGGACGAAACAGTCATCCTGAATACGAGTTCGCCCCTTAGGGTTCCTCTGCTCTTTTCACCATGGGGGGAGCTGTGAGCGCCGGAGAGGACAATGACGACCTAATTGATAACCTGAAGGAGGCTCAGTATATCCGCACAGAAAAAGTCGAGCAGGCTTTTCGGGCCATAGACCGCGGTGACTACTATTTGGACGGCTATCGGGACAATGCCTACAAAGATTTGGCCTGGAAGCACGGTAACATACACCTGTCTGCTCCGTGTATATACTCCGAGGTGATGGAGGCACTGAAACTGCAGCCGGGACTTTCTTTCCTCAATCTGGGCAGTGGAACCGGCTACCTGAGCACAATGGTTGGCCTCATCATAGGTAATCTTGGCTTACCCTTATTGTGGGAGGTGTTTAGATGTTCTCTAAAGTCTACATGGACAAATTTAGAGGAAATGATTAAGTAACTTCAATAAATGACATCACTGATGCTACTGAATATGGTCTTCATCGATCAATTGGTTTATAATACGTTCCCCAAAAATAGCACTAAAAACCTAATAAATGTCAGATAAGCAGTGTATATTTGCATATGTTCAGATTTGAGAAGCAGAAATCAGCAAGAATTGGTTTTTTTTTTTTTTTGTTTTTTTTTTTTTTTTTTTGCTTAACAGAGGCCATGAATTAATATGCCACATTTTTGTCCCCCCCCTCCCCCTTAGGGCCATTTGGTGTAAACCATGGAGTTGAGCTCCACAAAGATGTCGTTGAATATGCCAGAGAGAAACTGGATGACTTCATAAAGAATAGCGACAGCTTTGATAAGTGAGTATATGCTTATGTTTTTTTAAGCTCACTTTCTGACTACACATTCACCTGAATCGCTGGTGGTTGCCTGGTGAACGGCTCTCGGCAGGAAACCGCTATGCACATGACCGCCTGTAAAACGACGAGTAAGTGTTCAGGCAGTTTTTAGGCTGACGTTAGCCCTGCACCCAAAAAGCAGCCTTCTCATTCATTTAAACGAAGCCAGTGAGTCAGTGCAGCGGGGTGCCAAAAAAAAGGACTCCAGCAAAACAAGTCATTTGGCACAAAAAAAAAAAGTTGAACCAAGCTCAACTTTTGCTGCAAAGCATTGTCCTTGGCAAGGTGCCGCACTGGTTCCTCTCAGTATGCAAGTACTCATCCCTGGTAGATTTCTGCCTTACTGAAATACGGAATTTCTGTTTGTGATGCACCAATTTATCTGTCAAACATCAGAGTTGGCCAATTTAGTCTTATTGACTGCTGCTTGCAAAAAAGATTGAATACATTTATGCTTATTCAAAGATGGTAAGTTGAGGCACTAAAAGAGTCATGCAGTTATTTTGGTTTTTGGTGTGTGGGGGGGTTATAGTGCAGACTTCTTTGATCTTTTTTTTTCTTACAGAAAAATAGATTTTAAAAAACCCAAGTTTTATTCATTGCACATAATTTACTTATAATAGTTGTGGCTTTTCACAGTTTTTGAATGCTGTGTGTGACTTTTACAAAGTGCTCTGCTCTGTTGTGGCATCTCATAAGCCTTTAAATGCATTAATCTGTTACTAATTGTCACACCGGTGCAATAAATGGGTTAGCTGTGCTAACCACCTGCTGGCTCCAGCTGCATATTTATCATAAAGACATGAGAGTGAGAGTCAATCCTCTTATCTAACGCCCTGCCAAAAAAAAAAAGCTAATAAATGTATCCCCCAAATAGAGCTGGGCGATATGAGATTTTTTCATATCACGATATGTTTTTTTCATTTCAGGCGATAACGATATCTATCACGATATAAGCCAAATAACTATATTTGTAAGATTTAAATGTGCCGTTGCTCACAAGTAAAATGTGAAATAATCAGCAGCTTGTTTTTATTTAAATATTTATTTCCCATAATAAGTTCAACAGGGTAGATGTACTTAAGGAACATGAGACTTTTTCAGATAGATAAAGGCAAATATTGCAAACTACACAAAAGGCAGCCGCTAAAGCGTTTAAGTTTCAAAATAGAACAAACGAAACAGACTAAATTGTCAATTCCACTTAGAAACAAAATATTAATTCTAAAAATAAATCTTAGTTTGTTTTACAGAATAACAGACAAAACTGACTAACTTTTGTCAATATCAAATAAACTGAGAACTAAAAGGAAATTCTCAATCTCTCCTTGTTGTATAGCTTAGCTTTTCAAACAGTTTTAACAGTTACTTTAGTCTGACAAAAGCCGAATGACGAATTAGCGCTTCCAGTCAGAGACTGAGGCTACGTCCACACAGACACGGGTATTTTTGAAAACTGAGATTTTCCGTTTTCGTTTTAAAAAATAATCCCGTCCACACATAAAGGCAGAAATGAAGGAAAACGCTGCTATGAACATGCCAAAGCAGCAGGTGGCGCTAGACTCCTAACCGTGCAGAAATGTTGGCCAATCAGAAGTCTAGAAGCCTCGGTGGGAAAAAGTAAACAAAGCTGGGGCATAGAAGCAGAACAGAGTCGTATGTGTGGACGGACAGTAACTGTGTGTATATGTAAGCATTTAAACACTGCAGAGAGTAGAATTAACAGTAACAGTATTGTAGAAATTCATTTCACCGAAACAATAACGCGGCGCACAGTGTGACGCATGCACCAGTTTATTGTATTTCCAGACTTGCTTTCGGCACAATTTACAGTGCACGCTACTCTGTTTTTTGTCAGACTTGAAATAGCCGAAATACCTTCACACTACGGAACTTCTTTGGCTCTTCCGTTCGACAATCTCTCCGGCATTGGAACCATCATCTGTTTTCTCTTCGGTCACGCTCGGTTGATTTTTCTAGTCGGCACACTCATTTCCTCCATTACCCGCTGGCTGCTTCCCAAACAAACACACGTGCGGCTTGGCACTTGTGCTATACGGTAACAAGTCACGCGACGTGACGCTGCGGCTGTGATTGGTTCGGCTCCGCGCTACTTAATTTGGATTGGCTGACCTTTTTTTTTTTTTTTTTTTTGAGGACAAGAGCGGCGAGGTCTATCGCGATAGCTTAATTTCTCTATCGAGTAAAAGTTATATCGCGATACATATCGTTATCGTTCTATCGCCCAGCTCTACCCCCAAAACATAAAGTGTCCTCTTGAAAAAGAAGTAGCTGTTACTGAATAGGAGGCACTAGTGACCGTTTGCCGTCTTAAATAAGTAATCTCTCATGTATATTTCTGCCACAATCTACAAATGTGATGGGCTTTGCAAAAAAACCCCAAAAACATGATTTTATTCCTTACCTGTCTGATTATTTCTTTCACAGGTTTGAGTTCTGTGAACCTGTCTTTGTGGTGGGGAATTGCCTTGAAATCTCCACAGACAGCCACCAGTACGATCGCATTTATTGTGGCGCTGGAGTGCAAAAGGACCATGAAAATTACATGAAAGTACTGCTCAAAATTGGAGGCATTCTGGTGATGCCTATAGAGGATCAGGTAAGTGCTGCAAGTCACCGGACTGATACGAAATCAACACATTGTGATTGCTGCTCAAAATGCTAACGCACAAGGGAAAACAAGGGAAAATGGCTTTGACCTAGTAGGCTTAGTTATGAAACTTTCCCATGCATTATTGAGCCGCGGCTGCACCTGGATTTAAGCAGCCGTGTACAGAGTACACACAGTGCTGTATAAATAAATGTTTTATTTAAAAAGTACGACAGGTGAGTGTGGACAGTCTGCAGGGCATGTGAGAGGGCACTGAGGATATTTCGGGATGTTGGTGGGGAAACGGTTGACAGCAACCTTTTCCAGTAAGAAGTTTAAAGATTGTGACGGATTCATGGTCAGTGCGTTTGAGCCATAAAAGGAACTGAAGTAAAGCGAAGCTTGGACTTGATAAGATATCGTGACCCAAGGGTTGAATGTTTTATGTTAGTAGTTATACAGGATGGCACTCTGAAGTCAGACCATAGAGGGAAAACATGCTTAAAGGAAATCAATCAGATTTTATACTTTTTTTTTTCTTTTTTTTTTAAATAAAGTAAAAAGGGAGGGGAGAGGGGAGCAGCAAAGTTATTAATCATGGCAGAGAAAATAATTAACACAATTCTGATCTAACAGCTTGAAAGCACTAAAGCCCCAGATTTACCCAGGCCATGTTCACACTGATGTGGATAATTTTCAAAATGCATCTTTTTTCCTCTGTTGTGGCCTTTCATCAGCACCAAGCTGACATCCCCCATCTCCATCTCCTCTGGAGCTTTTTGAAATTACTCCCCAGAGTGGACAAATATGAAACACCCATTCAGTAACCGGAAAGGCGGTGTGGAGCTTTCTGAAAATGACACCCTTCAGCACTGTTCAGATATTATGCTGTGCGGAAGCAGCATTGAGAAACTTTATTATCTGTATCCATCCACCCCCCCCCCCCCCCCACCCCCCACTCATTTTATACATTGACACAAGGAAGTGAATTTTATGGATGTCCAAAGCAAACCATAAAAATCTTCATGCGTTCATTTGGGAATTACTGTTAGACTTGGAAAAATGTCAGAGTAAAGCCAAAGACTGCTCGGTTATGGCAAAAATACAGACATTGGGAAAATTGTGGATTTATTATGCTATCATAAAGAAGATGGTTGTCTTAATCACACAGAGACTTTGCAGTATGTCTGTGCCCCTTACAGATGGCTATGAATGGATGGACTTCACAGCCTCTTCTTTATCAGCTCCCCTCCAAGCCTCATCACACCTCCCCCTGCGAAGTTCTAACAGTGCACACTGAGTCAGCAACTTCAAATGACTTTAAACGTGTTTTGAGAACTGTCACAGTGCAGACTCGTTATGACCCGAGCCAACATAATGGGTGATTGATGTCTCATGTAATCATTTATGTCTCTTGGATTAATCTTCTGTCTTTTCATATTGATATGTCATGAAGCAAAAGGACAAAGACTTTAAGGCTTTTAGCTTTTCAGATGCAAAATGTTACTGTTTCAATTTTATCTTTCACATTAGAACCCGGCTGATTTATCAGCAGGTCGATGTTATCGGATGATGTCAGCTATGTGCTGCTACAGCATTTACAGTAGCCAATACATAAAATTTGGAAAAGTGTCAGGAGAAACTGTTCAACCAGTTTTGACATTGAATAGTTTGTCCACTAGAGGGCACGCCGCAACTTTCCTGTTGGCAGTACTTGTTTGGAACAAGCAGCTGAACCTAGCAGAGTCGTCAGATCGTAATCAAGTAAATATGTTAGCGAAATCTGTTTGTGTGTCATGTGTCTGCAAGAAGGTAGAAAGTAAGTATAGGCTTATACATCGGATTTTAAATTGACAAATATTGGTATCGGCCAGATTCTAGTAAGAGCAGCAGTGGAGTGCTTGCATTGTGGCAGGCTGTATATTGCTGCTTCTTTTCTCTACTTAACTCTTCTTTTGCAAAAGAGATCTGATTAAAATAATTAATTAATAATTAAGAATTGAATTTTCTGTGTGTTAAATGTCTTTTTTCAGGAGTTTAAATGCACCAGATTAGCGGTTGCTTTTAAATAGCCAAACAATTTTATGCAATGCTCAGACATTTTTGAGTCTTTGCTGGAAGCTAATTGTATTTGGAAACTTTCATGTTAAATTTTTTCTTCTGTTTATTTAAAAAAAAAAAAAAGTATGGCAATGAAGTTTAACCCACAATGTAAGTCCATTAATAGCTCATTGGAAATAAATGCTAAAAGTCATAAAACTAAATGATGTTTCTGGCTTGAATACACTGGGTAAAGGTGAGAAAGAACGAGGAGCACAGACAGAAGTCGTCTCCTTGGTCCTCTGATTTTTATTCAGCGCCTGCAGGTTATAGCCGCTAGAGAAAGAGATTTGGGGCAGGGATGTCTAAGCCTGCAGCTAAGTTTACAAGAATAAGCCAAATTTGGAAGGTATATGCAAAATGAAGCTACCTTTAGCTTGTCTGTTCAATTCAAATGAGCCTAACAAGCATGCTGTGGTTGTGTAAGACTTGGCGCGTGTGGATGGAAGCAGTTAGAAGGATGACTTTTCCCCATGGTGGTGTGATAGAGGCCTCTTATTGGATTGGGATTTATTACACCCACAGTAACAGGTGTACATGTCGACTCGAGTAAAAGTCATCTTTTGATTCACCTGAGTCCAATGTTTCCACTCCTTGCTAAATATGAAGCATTTGATGTTTTTCAGTGTAAAGTTCAGTTTTTGTCTCTTTATACAGCTGACCCAGATAACCAGGACTGGCCAGAGCACGTGGGAAAGCAAAAACATCTTGGCGGTGTCCTTTGCCCCCTTGGTCCAGCAGAGCAGAGCTGATGGAGAGAAGCCCGACACTGTCCATCTGCGTAAGTTCCCACGCCTCATCAAACAAACAAACAAAAAAAACCCCTCCCAGTTTTTGTGTTTCATTATCTCTAACTCATCTTGAAATGCAAAGCAGGCAATATTTTAAATTCAACGCGTGATGTGTCGAGTCCTGTAGCGATATTGGCTTTGACATATGAAGCTCGCCCCGAGGCCGCTTCCTAGACCCAGTTATTCCTCTCCTTGAAATACCGAGACACTTTTCTCTTTCACGTCCTCGCTCGTTTATGCTGACCTAGTTGAAGGACTGGTGCGGCTGTATGGATTATTCTTATTTGTGTGGCGCACCGCCCTGAAGCACCGTGTCATCTCTCTTTGTCCTCAGCCCCAGTGACTGTCCGCAGCCTTCAGGATCTCTCTCGGATCTACATACGCCGCACTCTCCGAAACCTGGCCAACGAGGACAGCCAGGGAAAGGGGACGACGCAGAGAGTCCCCCAGAAGCGCAAACGCAGGCGCTGTCGCAGGCGACGCATCAACACTTACGTTTTTGTAGGCAACCAGCTGATCCCGCGGATGGTGGAGAGCGAAGAGGAGGAGCACACCGAGGAAGAGCACAAAGAGGTGGAGGAAGAGGAGGACAGAGACATTGGCGACATTGAAATCCTCAAGCAAGTGAACGTGTTGAGAGACCAAATAATGGCTTTACCGCTGCCTGAGTCACTGAAGGCATATTTGCTGTATTACAGAGAGAAATGACTTATTCACTTGATATCCCTTCTTAATGGGTGCAGCGAAATGCTGAAATGCTTTTCTTCATCTTTTTTCAGTACAAATGTAGCATTATTTCCACTTAATCTTGATGGCAAAACTGTAACGGAAAGAGACGTCACAGATAATATTGGATAATAATGTTATGATTGTCCTGAGTGTTAATTTTTTTTGTTGACATGTTTGTTTGTTTGTTTGTTTGTTTTTCTTTTGGTTTATAAATGGAAAAAAATATAAAGTAAATGAAAATAGTTTCAAAAATCAATTTTGAGATTCAGATTTTATCGCAATGTCAGAATTTCTGCAGAAATGTGCAGATTAAAAATTGTATTAAAAAAGAGTTCTTACTATATTTGTTAAAATACGATCATGCTAAGTTGAAGACTTTTATTGCACCTTTTTTAGAAGCTTTAACTTACTTTCAGTGTGTGATGATTTAATGATACTGAGAGGAGACACTGAAAGGCAAATAAAGCCACTTTCTCCCATTTTTTTTTCTTTTTCTTTTTTTTTTTTTTTTTTTGTTAAAGAGAGTTAAAGAGTAAGATGTTCGATAAGCCCGAATGGGGCACGTATGTCATTACTCTTCTTGGTATTTCATTTCAGGTTAATGTGTTTTATAACTTCCTATTACAAGAGTTCACTGAAAGACCAGAGTGGTTCATAATTTTTTCTACAGGGCACCTTTTAATGAAACTTTTTCTACAGGGTGCTGACATTCTTGTTTCCTCACTACTACCTGATATGATTGGCTGTCGTGGACCTCCTTCTCTCTTTTTATTTTGCCCTGTTCTGGATTCTTATAATATAATATAATGATGTAATTCTTAGTATTTGAATAAACCACATCAGAGGTTTAAAATAAGGGTGACATGGATACGATGGTGATTTAAATATTCACCTAATTTCGAGGGGAACTGGTGAAGGCATGATGTTCATCCATAATGAATACATGCATGAATATATTGTATATGGGTGTTCCTGACTTTGCTCCTTGTGATTGGTCACTGGAGGTGATGTCCCAAGTGATCAAACTTTGAAATGTTTCTTTACAAATGACAACAAAAAAGGTTTCAAGATGGTGAACCAGATTGATGGCCTTGACACAAATCTCGAATTCTGTATAGTACTTTTCTTTTTTTCTTTTTTCTTTTTTTAAACAAAATCAACGACAATGCAAAATCTGACGCCTTTTGTATCACGGACAACAAAGCACCTTAATCTGCAGTCCTCAAGACAGAGAAAAAAGGAAAAAAAATAAAAATAAAAAGATGACTTTTTTTGGGCTTCATTTGTATTGTGGACTGGACTTAATGTAATGTAAATCCTCTTTAAGTACAATTTGCTTGCAGAACCTTCCTGATAGTGATGACTTTTAAGTGCCAACATCCCTCGCCCCATCACATTAGGACTTCTGTGAGTTTTCCAGCACAGTAAATTTCCCCCATAAAGGATGATATATTTCTACAAAAACATTCCACAGTGAAAAAAACAAAAAACAAAGAAAAAAACCAACAAAAAAAAAAAAACAAAGAAGAAAAAAAAGGGGGGGAAAACCCTAAAAACAAAACGGCACATCACTGATCCGACAGGTCACCGTTTTTCTTCACGCTTTACCATCACAGCATTTGGAAAGTTCCTTCATCTTACTTTGAATGCATAAATTTAGTATTCCAAAAGCTGAGTTGAATGTTGTTGATATTAATTCTATTCAATATTAAAGTGATATATCTATATATGTATTGTTATCATATGATTCTGCATACAGTTGAATTAAGTTGCAGTTGATTTGTTGTAGCGCCCTCTTGCTGTACTGTATCTTGACACTGGGAACTCTGTAGATCAAATCTCCACTGCTGTCTGTTAAATAGATAAGATATATTAGTGCTGTAGGTCTTCATTTTGTTCTGGTGTAATGACGAATATTTTGTTTGAAAACGGGGCTGGTTATTCTATTTAGTAGTTTTTGTGTGTGAAGAGGTAACATTTATTTTCTGTAAGGCTTTTTTTTTTTTTTAATAGATTAATTCATTGCAGAGCTGTGCAAGTAAGCAATAATGGAATAATTTCTCAGCTTATAATTACCAATAACAACATAGTCCCATTTTATTTGCCTGGTATCCATTAAAATTCACATGACCAATTACAGCCATGCAACAGTTTATATACCATTATCGAAAATGTAATTGCTAATTAGCGAGCACATTAAGTATTGAAAGCAGGGGACCTACAACCTCGACTCTCAGGTCGCGCCTTGCACCAAAGTTAATGGGACTGCTGTGATTACATTTAATGTGGATGAGATTCGACTACAAAAATGGCAGCCGGTAAATACCAAGTCATAACCAATTATGTGCTCTTATATTAAGATCATTTGTTCAGAGCCAAAAGAGTTCTATTCCTGTTTTTTTGTTAGCTTTTTTTTTTTCTTCAGGCATAGGTTGATTACTCATAGTGTGTGCAGTTCATTTTGAAAATGTGGTGTTTCTCCGTAACGTTTGGCACAAAAATAAAGGTCACGATCACATTATGTGTCTTCTAATCATTCTAATTACTCTGCTTTTCCAATCTTATTTATTTACCAATGATGTCTAAATGTTGTCTGTTAGTTACAATTTTTTTTTTTTCTCCTCGTTAGATTTCTTGCCGCTGCTCTTGTGTCACATTGTAGTTGTGGAGTGAATAATATCTGATGACCCACTGGACCATGGTATATTTAAGCTAAGTCGGCTAATGTTGGGTTTAATGGACTTTGGAAAGTTCGGTAAATTTATTGGCAGCAAATTTATGAATGTGAAATTTATGAAACTGTAAACTCTGCAATTAAAAAAAAAGTGACATGAAAAAGATCCATCCATCCATTCTCTTCACCTTATCCTTATCAGGGACTGGAGCCTATCCCAGCTACCACAGGGCAGGGAACACTGTCGCAGGGCTAACACAGAGAGACAACCATTCGCACTCACACACCTATGACCAGTTTATAATGACCTATAAACCTCCAGTTTCCAGTTAGATTTCACTGTCACATATGACTCCAGAATACTTGCAGAGCAGTTCGTGGTCAACTGAATGACTGCAAGGTGTCCAGATCCTGTGGATGCAAAACAAACACAAATAATTACCCCTTCACCAAAGTGCTTGACATGTGGTATAAAATTTGTGCTAACGTGTCGTGTTCGGTTTCTACTAAGCATGGCGCTGTGCATTATGGCCAAACATCTCTGCTTTAGTCTCACCTGTTCAAAAGAAATTGATCAGGAAAGTCATGCAGTTAGTTCAGATGTAACACTGGAAACTCAGCTTTGCTGCCATGTTCTTTTTATAGAGAAGAAGCTTTTCTCAGAGACCCTCCTAAACAAGCTATCCTTGTTTAGTGTTTTTCTATCATATGTGACTGAGGCCTTTAAAGTCTATGATGTACTAGAGCTCTTGGGTGATTTTTGCAGCTTCACTGAGCATTGTACAATCTGACCTTGGAGTGAATTTGCTGGGATTGTGGTGTTGTATTAAAACACAACTAAATGCTCCAGAGGGGCAGCACGGTGGCACAGTGGTTAGCACTGTTGCCTCCCAGCAAGAAGGTCCGCCATTTGTGTAGAGTTTGCATGTTCTCCCTGTGTTTGTGTGGGTTATCTCTGGGTACTCTGGCTTTCTCCCACATTCCAAAGATATGCAGTTAGTTGGGATAGGTTAATTGGCAACTCTAAATTGCCCATAGGTGCAAATCGTTGTCTGTCTCTATGTGTTAGCCCTGCAGCAGATTGGCGGCCTGTCCAGGGTGTATCCTGCCTCTAAGACAGCTCTAATAATATAATAATGTCTATATTTAAAATATGTGTTAATATAATGTGTTTAGCACATTATAGTTGACATTAATAGTAGAAAGTAATGTGGATTTGGCTGCCCAGTTTAATTATGCAGCATCACAGTGCTGCTTGTTAAGAAAATGTACACTTTATGAATCTGCTTTACCCAAGGATTTTTATATCTAAGTAACACTAGGCCAAAAACAGTGTGGAAAACTGTTTTGGTTAACCAAAATAAAGGAGTTTAAAGAGAAAAATGAGAAGTGTATTCCCAAGACTAAAGTATAAATATGTACAAAGTGCCCTCAGTTGTGTGTGTTTGTCCCATAATACCTGATGTAAACGTCTCAAACTTTGGGTCTGACATACACCATCTGCATTATAATAACGAAAAGCTAAAGCTAACAATGGAGCAATGTGAAAGAATAAAAACTAAAGTAAATGTGAGCTGAACTGAACTGAGAACAAAAGTTTAAAATAAACTAAAACTACTGAAAAAAAAGTCAAGTATATACCATTTGTTTAAAACTGATTTTTTAATTTGCACAAATATGAAAAAAAGGCTTCTCTGACTTTAAAGGGAGCTCAGCGGCGCACTGTGGGGACAGACAAAAGGCAGACACAAAGAAGAATATGTGAAAATGGAGCAGCGGCAGAGAAATCTTGACTTTGAGTACTCAATGGCATCTTTTATTCAGTGTTAAAAGTTTTTTATGAACCTCAGCAAAGATGAGTATAATGACATCTCTATTGCTGACAAAAAAAAGGAGAGTTGACAAAATTGCTGTATGCTGCGGATATGTACTAGAATTTTAAAATACAACTTTGAGGACTTCTCAAGAAAAGTAAAGTGAGTTCTCTTCGTAAAATCAGCGGCGTAGCCAGAAACTGTAAAAAAGTAAAGCCGACCACAAGTGAGCCATGATATAAAAGGTCTCATTTATTCATTTATTACACAGGATATTTGTTAATAAAACATCTGCAAAAAATAAAATCAACCTCACTCTGTAGATCTCGTGTTATAAGGGTATATGCGACCAGGATAATTTTAAAGCACAAAAGCTCAGACTTTCTTTGCATAGACTGCACCACCATTAGTTCCCATCAAACACTCGTATCAGCTTAACAAGGCCGCACAGTACAAAGCACTGACCCCGTTTAATTCGCAATCCTCTAGAGTTTACTTACCAACGGGCCCCTTGTGTTTGGATTCCTCTTTGTAAATGGAAGGTAAGAGCATCACTAATTGCGCTAATTGACCTGAACTCTTTTTGACTATGATAGTTTAGCTGTCGCTCTGCAGCATTACAAACAGTTTGTGCAGAGTTTAAAGGGGTGTCTGGAACATCTGGAGGCAACGGTGCTACATATTTCTATTTTCCTCCTACTTTTTTCTCATTTGTGAATGTAAAGTTCCTCTTTGTTTTATTTACAGGTCAAAAAAACAAAGGTAAAATATTTTCAAAAATACACCATAGCTGATTTTATTCCTCTAAATTGGTCCATAGAGTAAATGATGAAGAGAGCACAAGGTTATGAGCTATCTACCTAGTTGTCTAGGGTGCACATCAAATTAACAAATGCCTTAATCCCTACAAGTAATCCCTCAAGTAATCACCATAATTCATAATTCTTTGAGTTCATTTGAATGTCAGTGTTTATTTACATAATCAGGTTTGGGGGTAAAAAATCAAAAGTGCTATAAACATCGTGGAAGGTGTTTCTAATCATGTTTCGAGTGTTTTCGTCCCTTTATGGCTGAGCTGATGGTGAAGCTGATCATCAAAGTGCCTTCATAGTCAGTAATCCAAGACATAGACATATTCTTACCTCACACAGGTATATAAAGAAAAGAGGAAATTAATATAAAGAAATCCATTTCATCCAGCAACGCTGCCAGCGAACATCTGTGTAATTAAATTTTGTCAAAATTAAACTGATTTTGTGTTATAAGACCAGACTGATGTTGCCATTTAGCTTTTAGTTAGACTCTAATCTGAAAAATGGTTTTTCTTTCAGCAAATTGAATTATGGATAAAAGTTTCCACCTCAAAAACACACCAAAAAAAGAAAACGTAAGGTATCAAGTATCACAAATTACACACCATACCATCATATCCAGTGTCCACGCTTTACCTTGCAGAAATTCAAGTGATGTACCATCTGAAGTGGGGAAAAGGCTAGAATCTATGTTGCTTAAACTGCAAGTGGTCAATAAAATTACATAGAAAAGCAGACTGGCTTGGGAAAAGAACTGCATTTTCTTTTGTAAATGATTATAAGGATGTCTGAGACAAAATCACATTTAAAAAAAACCCTTTTGAGTCACACCTTATGTGTCCATTGAGTCTTTCTGTGAAGTTTCAGCCCACAGTTGTTCCAGAAATCTGAGAAATCTGCAGACACGTCAAGTAATCTCTCACAAAGAGGTCTTTTATTCCAGCAGTGCGCACAGCTGCCCCCCATAATGTCCGAGTTTGTACGTGTTCCAGGTCTCCTGTCCACCATCGACACAGGCCACATTCATGATTAAGTGCAGCGTCCTTTTTTAAAAGGGGTCAGTGAAAGCAGCACCTGTCAAGTGGCGTATTTCAGCTTAGGTGTCTGTGAATTACAGGAGAGACTGGAAAGAGAAGCGATCCCAGTGGTGGTCGCGGTGCCTTGGCTCTCCACAAACATCGGGTCCAGGCAAGCGACTTTGGCAGCGAAAAAAGCGTGAATACAGTGAAGCACTGCGAAGAGGTTTGAGAACTCCAGCTCCTGAGAGAGACAGAAAATCAATCCTCAAATCACACACGAGCGATTAATTTTTATAGAGCCGTGCTGCTTTGAAAATCTTGTTGACTTATTTTCTGGCATGCAACATTAAACATCCGTCAAATTTAATTACCTTTGCTTCGATAGATTTGGAGTCTTGATTTTGGAATAAAAACTTGATCTTGCTTTTCCCGTCGTCAGACGACCCTTTTAGTTGGGAGAACTTGTATCTCCACAGCACTGCCTGAAACGCAAACGCAACAACATAACTAAAGCAAAAACAATATGTCTTTATTTTCCGCGCTCAGATTTGTGAATCATTTCTGGTGTCACTTTTTTCATGAATAAGTCACGTTAAAATCCACGCGGATCCGGTGAGAAATGGGGCACGTCAGCAGATCAACCAGAAACTGGAGTGTTATTTTTACCACTGGGGAAATTTAACCAGCCACAGTAATTTCACCTGCATAGCAGAGCTTCGGTGATTCAATTAATGCCGAACCGAATAAACAAAAGCTGTGCATTGACTCAGTTTCATGGCTCCTCTTGTAGACAGCTAGCCAAGTTATTTGCACATTCCTATACTGTTGAAACAACTCCCACCAGCCTAATTAAAACTGCAACATCAGTCTGATTAAATCTTTTAGCCCTGCAATACAGATGAACATTTTTCATTTAACTTAAAGCAGATATTCACGAAGCATTTTCGGTGTGCAGCCACAGAAGTGTCACCTCTCCTCTGCTTTGCCTTTAAAATTCAATCTGGCTCCCGCTAACCTTGTCAGAGGTGCCGATATCACCATCTCCTTCATGTCAATCACTGCATTTCATATTCTGTATCTTTCTTGCATGAAAGATAAAGAACAAAATCAGCTTCCTCCTAAAGCCACACCCGACCAGTGCAATGCTCATTTTTATTCCTGCTTTTACTTTTCCTCTATTTTGTACCACAAAATCAACACATTAATTTGCAGTTCATTTACAGATGAAAAGAAAGAAGTAAATATTGATACTCTGATATGATTAAATTACCACAAATCCTGAACTAAATCAAAGCATCTCCATTTTGACTGCATGAAGCATTGAACCAAGGCTTGCACATTACTGTGTCAGTATTACAATCCAAAATATAGCAGTACGAGTGCTTAATGACCTGTATAATGAGAATGTTTGTAACAATCATTTATATTGCTTATTTGTTTTAAATATTCAGTTTATTGAAATCAGATATTATTTTTCATTCACAGGGCAACTGTAATGCTAGATAAGGAAAAGCTGCTTGCGATGAGTAGGTCATATACAGACTATATGAAAACCTATCATTTCAGTCTTGCTGTTCATTTCAGGGACAAATGATCTAATTAACTGCAAAATAACTCACCGCCCACTTTATTAGGCGAGTGTATACCCTCCTAGTTCCTTTCAGTATTGCACTAATTCCTCAGAGATTTGGTCTGTATTCACATGACATCATCACACAGTTCGGCAGAGTTGTCGGCTGCGCATCCATGATGTGAATCTGCCGTTCCACCGCCATCCAAATGTGCTCTATTGGATTGCGATCTAGTGACTGTGTTGTGGCCATTTGAGTACAGAGAACTCACTGTCATGTTCAAGAAACCAGTTTGAGCTTGTTTGAGCTCATGGTGTGTTATCCTGCTGAATCGATCAGAAGATGAATAGACTGTAGTTATAAAGGGATTGACAGGTTTAGCAACATTACCCAGGAAGGGTTTGGTGAGTAAATGATCAGTTGATATTAAGGAATCCAAAATGTGCTGAGAAAATACCCCCCAGACCATCAACACCACTACCACCAGCCTGAACGACTGATACAAGGAAGCATGGATCAATGCGTTCATATTGTTTACGTCAAATTCTGGCATTACCATCTGAATGTCAGAGCAGAAGTCGAGACTCTTCAAACCAGGCAACGTGTTTCCAGCCTTCTCTTGTCCAGTTTTGGTGAGCCAGTGTGAACTGTAGCCTCAGTTTCATGTTCTTAGCTGACAGGAGTGACACCTGGCGTGCTCTTCTGCACGCTGGTTGTAACGCGTAGTTATTTGAGCTACTGTTCCTGCTGCATCTGCTGCATCCTTTGATGCTCTTTACCCCAAAGAACTGCCGCTCACTGGATATTTTCCTCTTTTTTGGACCTTGTACTATAATCTCTAGAGACAGTTCTGTGGGAAAATCCAGGTTTTTGAAATACTCAGAGCAGCCAATGCTCAAAGTCACTGAAATCACCTTCCTTTCCTATTCTGATACTCAGTTTGAACTTCTGCAGATCCTGTTATGGGCTGATTAGATATTTTAGCTACCAAACAGCTGAATCTAATTAAGTGGCCGGAGAAACAGAACAAAATAAACAGCAAGAAGATTTTAAAGATGTGATGTTTTCAACGTTTCTCATTGATTGCATACTTTGTCTCCAGTAACCAAAGTTATCTAACATAGTGACCTAGTGCTTGGTATTTGCTCTGATTATTTTCTATTGTTTTGTATAGGTTAAACAGCTCTATAAGTGCCTCAGTTTTTTTTCTCCAAAAATAAGCACCAGAGTGACTGCATCAGTCATCAGTTTAACAAGAGAAAGAGTGTCAGCGGGAGCCATGATTTCTTTGTTTCCTATATAAATCACTGTTACAACTGTTTCTTCCAGGGTGTACTTCTTTTTTATGATACACGAGTGGCCCTTTGATTTAAAATCTCCAAAAAAAAAACAACCATCAAGAAAAAAATGATGTTTTTTTCTCATGTGTTTTTTTCACTCAGCCTGCAAAAGTGGAGGATGTGAATATTTGTGTTGCATGAGTGTAATAGTGCACTGTAGGCTGAAAAGAGACTGTCTTACACACAAGTTCTAGCCACATTTACATTATACATGTTCCTGTGTTTGCCATATTGTCTCCATATCTTATCTTATCTACTGTACTGATATCATACTGATAGCTTTCACCTTTTAATTGTATGTTTCATTAAGATTTTTTATGGAAAGGCAAATTCTGATGAATAAACACCTCAGTTATATTCCTGCCTTTTTTCTTCCTCACTGAAATTCACATTAACCTGGTTTTTAAATCCTGCCTTTTCCAGCTTTCAATCATGGAGTAATTCTGCTCCATGTATTTGTCTGCACTTGCAGTTTACATTTGGATTGTAATTTGTGCATTTCTGCCTGTAAACAATATTCTGGCAACATTTTTTATCATCCCTGGGGGACACTGGAGCTTCATATTGCAGGAATTAGGGCCAAAATCTTACAGAACAATATGTCAGTGCTTGTGTCCTGCTCATCCACATAATGTGCACCAGTTGAGTAGTCTGCTCTAAGACCTGGTGAAAGGCCAAAATGAACTGCAGGCAGGAGTGAGACGTTTGAGCTTGGGGGAACCAGCTGTCAAAACGAATGTGCTCAAACTCAAAATGCACACAGTGCAGAATAAGTTAGCAGCACCATAAAAAGGAAAAGGGGAAGCTGGGGTGCCGTGATTAGGTTCATCAAACTGGGTAAAATAATGAATCTCCTATTGTAAGTGTCCCATTTTTGTATTGATGACAAAACACTGTCCTTCACTCACCTTTGACGCAGCATCAAAGCACACAAAGCCCATGCCGAAGTCAATAGTGAGTCCCATAAGGTGGCTTTCCATAATACAGGCGTACGTTTTACACTGCATAACAAGAAAAGAAGATGTCAACCACAGGAGTTACATAAGGACACAAGAGCATCTTTGCTCTTCTGCTAAAAGTCATGTGGGCGTTATCAATCTCTGCACTAAAACAACTGAGAAGGAACCGCATGCAAGATTTAAACTGTCACAATTCCCGGTACATTTCCTGCCGTTCAGGCGCAGACCTGTATCCTCTCCACCTCCAGGAAAGTGGCCATCTGGAAAGCTTTCTCCCAGATCAGCAGCTCACACTCCAGCTCCACGCTGAAGAACATGTCCTCCCCACTCTCTGTCTGAACACTGAAGCAGTGCTTCCTCTTGTCCAGAAGGTCACTGTCCTAAAATAAGTACAGCAAGGCAGTCTCCTGAAGCGAATTACTAAAGCATTTTAGCAGACAATGTTTTCCTCTTATGGGTCTTTGCATAGCTTTACATAACCTAAATTGTACAGGCAGTCTAAGGTCAGCCTACTGTATATCTGATTGAATATGTGAATCTATATGAATTAGGTTTGCCATAATGAGTTTCTAGATAATGAACTCAAGATAAATTCCCACTATGAAATTCAAAGTGACCTCGAACCTGGAGAGAATGAACAATGAAATGTGAACCTTGAGTGTCTCTGTGGGACTGGAAAAGAACACATGCAAATTAATAAGTGAGTTATATAAGGGCATTCCTCAGATTCAGTTTGCTACTTAGTATTCTCAGTGTATCCGATCTGAGAGATGCTTCTGTAAATGTTCAGGGAAGCAGATTAAAAGAAGGACCGACATACCTTTAAAATCTTGCACATTATCTCGTACACAGTAAAGCTTTTCTCTGCTCTCGTCCAGTCCCATGTTGTCACCTGAAAATGTCACATCCAATTTTCAAATTTTATTTGAGGAATGTATTTGTTTTGGTAGAAATACTTTTAAATAATATTGCAATTATTTGCAACAAAAAAAAACAAAACAATGTCAGGACAACATAAAGATAAGTTTGTGTTTCATTCTTGAAATATAAAATCAAATAAAGAGCCGCTATATTTACTATAAACTCCAAAAACTGCAGTTCCTCTAATGACCACTTGAGGCTATCTCCAAAAGAGGGGCCAATCCCCATAGAAAGTTTACAACAGAAAGACACATGGATATTGACTTGGCCATTTTTCAGCCATCCTGTATTAGATTTGCTGATGTGATTGGGATCCCTGTCCTGTTACATGATCCAGTGTAACAGGACAAACTTTAGCTTCCAGAGTCAGACTGACATTCACGATGACTCAGTGACTGCAGGGTACCCAAATCATCACCCCTCCACCACCGTGCTTGACAGTCAGTATGAGGTGTTTGTGCTGATATGCTGTGATGTTGCACATTGTGGGTAACGTCTCCACTTTGGACATTGTCCCAGAAGTCTTGGAGTTTGTTCAAATGCAACTTTGCAAACCTAAAGCTGCCATGTTCTTTTAGAGAACAGAGGCTCTCTCCTTTCATACTTACTGAGTCTTTTTCTATTTGTATTATCATGAACATTTTTTGCAGTTTCTCTGAGCATTGCATGGTCTTATCATGTAGTAAATTTGCAGGGGCATCCACTCCTGGGAAGACTGGCATTGCTGATGATCAGTTCATTGTTTAGCAGCACCTGGCTCCTACCTATTCTATAGATTCCTACAGTGATACTAATAGGTAATATCATGCTGGCTCTAAAAAGTTTATATAGTCTGTTGTACTGAGCAAGAATTGTTTTTACTGTAATCTTTTACCCACTGATATAAAACAGTTGGTTAATGTTATGTAATTTAGAACAAATCCGAGGTTACACTGTAAGTAATAACACAACAGATAAACTCATTTATTAATCTTTTACACTTTAACGTTTACATTTTTGGTTTTGAAAAGTCTACAGAAAAGAAGCCACCAACCTATACTCTTTATAGTTTCATAGAAATGTTTGAAATCCAAAGCCCTCAAGGCTTGCCGTGCCCATCCACAGATTTCTAAAACATGACTGTACAATAGCCATTTGTGTCCACAGTTATTGATGAATGGTTGTCGGACTCAGCTGTCTCCTTGCCACGTGAATGGAAATATTTGTCACAGGTAACTTCAACAATAAAGAATCTGGTCGTCACTGCTGAATAGGCAGGCTCCTACATCCCACCATCTATTCACATTAGCATTTTCCATTTATATCAGCACATTCACATTGAGAAGGCAATTTCAGTTATCTATCAATCTTTTCTCATCTCCCGGACCATCGACAGCTTATCCCTCTTGTCATAATCACCTAAGTGGCTGGCAGAATGTAAACAGATTTAATGATCGCCATCAATCAAGTGAAAGATCAATGCAGCACAAATGATTATGAGTGAGCTGCTTCCTTTTTGCCTAAGCATTTTCTCCCTAAACAATACATTAGCATCAAATGAAAATCTCCCGATGGAGCTGAATGACATCCATTCAAATGCAGACGCTGGCAGGAAAACTTACAGGAGGTGCTGAAAACTTGAAGAGGGAGGAACCCCTCAAAGCGAGGAACTTTGGTGAATACATTCGGTCCTGAACGGAGTCCTGCTCCTTCTCGTCAACCCAGCCCATGTAGATAATCTATCAGAGGGTAAAGACAACAAAGGCATGTTATTTTATGCCACTCTGTAAAATCTAATGAATAGTTGTTGAAAAGCTCTAAAAACAGACTTTAGTCAGTTTAGTTTAGTGGTTATTCGGTGCTGCTATATTTGACCGAGTACAAATGGCTTGTACGGTAGTCATAAAAGCAGTGCACTGTAGTCTTTAAGAGAAATACTGATCTAATATTAAAGTTGAATAAACTTTATGGGTTTTATGATCCTTTAATAACAAAAGATTTAAATTAAAATCTATTTTCCATCGAGTTCAGATGTCTCAAACGTGTGGCTCCATGGCTACATACAGCTCTTTTTCCCATCTGCCTTTGGTTTCCTGTGGCTTTCACAAAAAATTAGATGAAAGGGAAAATAGCAGAGTTAATTGTTTAAAATTGTATTTCTCATCAAAGTAAAAAAAAAAAACTATAAAAAAAACTTTTAAAAAACTTAAAAAAGTATGTCTATATTCAAGGGTGTGTCCAGAACCCCACCATGGGGTGGCACCAGCCCCCCTGGATTACTTGGTGTATCCTTCCCACCAAAGCACTAGATCAGAGTACTGTTAATCTTGTGATCTCCAACACCATTAGAATGGAGCATATTAGCTCTTTAACGAGTACTTCAACGAGGTTTTATTTCCACGTTATTCTGCTTTTATTTTGAAAGCTTTAATTACTTGTTGTTTCGTTGTTAAAATGTATCATAACAGATCAACAACAATATAAGTGATTAAAATCAGTCATCAACAGCAGCAATATGAAGATTTACATGTCAGTAATTCAATATTCAGTAAATATTACGTATATGGCCCAGAAAGCGGTCATTCCACCTAATGAAAACATTTACTTTAGCTACTTTAAATATATTTTGAATATGTGACCTGTGCACTATTAAGCTACGTAAGTAGGATTGTAGCTTTTCTTCTTCTTATTATTATCTAAATACAGTTTTTTCACTTTACAAAACAATTTCCCAACACAAAATTATATTTAAACCCTTGTGCAGTGCCACTTTTCACATAATAATACATTTTTAATATGCCACAGAGATGACGGGGGGGCTGTTTCTACACTGACTCAGTTTAAATACTCGGATTTCCTGTGGGCCCCCCTGCTAACTGAAACAGCCTCTGCCTTTAAATTAATTTGTTTTGCTAACATAAATTTATTTGCTGGCTTAGTGCATCTGTCGCTGGGTTTTAGTCAAAATGCGATTAAAACTGGCTAACCCCACCTAACCCCCCTTTTACTATTTTAAAGCTATTATATGTTTTATGCTATATATTTTATTTTTGAGCATTATTGATTATTATTGAGTCGTTTATACAAAAACGTGCAGGACTCATTGAAGGAGTACACCCTGAACCTAGAGTTGCCAACGTCTCACAAAGCTAACTCTATAATTTCTTAAAAGCAAATAGAACATGTTATTATTCTAATAAAAATCCAAAGATAAAGTACCAAATTATCAATTATTATAAATAACCCAGTTCAGAATTTCCAAATTGGCCAAGATCAGTGAACAAACTGGTGACTGGTTTTCAGGGTCCCTGCATTTTGGACCCTGAGCTCTTTCTGAGTTCATGATTTGTTTTGGTTTTAAGAGATGATTTATCAGGTCTCTCCACTCTGCCTTCTTCCCTCATGTGTGTATTTAAGTCCTCAGTTCTTTGTCACGTCGTCCTCTTGAGCTGCATGTTCCCTTTTACCTGTTTTCTCTTAGATTCTGAGTCTCCTGCATTTTTGACTCCTGGGGCCCGTTCTTCGTACGTCGCTTACTACATCCAAGATCAAATGACACATCCAAGATCAAATCATCGCGCTAACCGTGAGCTCGCTAATCCGGTTCCCCGAACACGCCTGCTGTTGACGATTAGTACAGCTGGACGCAGTAATGTGACATCACTGGGTGTCGTAAAAGGGGCTACGCATCGATAGTAGAAACATTGATCGGCAACCCGCTGATTGGTCGGCGAAAATGTCGAAGGGGCGCGCTCGGTATTTTCCGGCAGCAGAGCAAGAACTCATGAGTGAGGGATTTCAGGAGTTTCAGAGTTTAATTAAAACGCAAGAGAAAACTGCAAAGGCTGCAGAAGCAAGGAGAGAGGGCTGGCAGAAAGTTGCTGACAAATCAAACTCGTAGGTAATTTAATAATAATACTAATAATAATGGATTGGGTTCATATAGCGCTTTCCAAGGCACCCAAAGCGCTTTACGATACCACTATTCATTCACTCCCACATTCACACACTGGTGGAGGCAGCTACGGTTGTAGCCAGGCTGCCATATCGCGCCATCGGCCCCTCTGGCCAACACCAGTAGGCGGTAGGGTAGATCTATCATATGACACTATATTGTCCAATATCATATGGCATTATATTATATTATAATATGTTATATTATATCCCCTTTCACATTAGAGCCACAACAGGACCCACAAGAACATGGGAACAAGTAAAAGTGGAATACAGGAGTATTCTACAGAATGGTAATATTTATCTCTTAGATTGCTTTTCGTCTCTTGGCAAGGTAATACTGGCCTGTAATACTCTGTTTGTTCATAACAGCAACCAAGAAAAGGGCAGAGGAAAAAAAGACAGGTGGTGGTCCTGCACCCCCTCGTCAACAAGTTGGTTATGTAAATAATACCCTCACGGGAAAATCGATATCTCTCTATGAGCACACTGTCGCGCTGAGCTAAAGGATCCTGTCTGTCCCGCAATATACGCTGAATTCTGAGGACTCTCCTTATCAATCTTGCACCTTCCGCAATGGGTGGCTCGCGTATACGGACAGGACATGGCTGCGACAGACTTCCCAAATCCACCTTCGCTTTTATAGCCGTGGTCTCTCATCTTGATTACACGAAGTAATTTACAATTGCTACTCTGAAATATGAATTACATCTGTAATAATCACATACATGTAATAGAATGTTAATAGTACATTTCCCTTTTTTAGGAAATGACCTGTATGTATCTGTGTGACATCAATAAAAGGATCAAGTGCTGCATTATCTTTAGTTACATTGATAATATTTATTTATGGTGAAACAGTGGTGGAATATCGCTGTTGCTTTCGTATAAATGAAGCGGACATACCTGCGTGGCCGCGATCTAATCCTGTTTACATAAAGTAAACCTGCTCCCGAGCAGGTTTACGCTTACGGCTCTGTTGCTATGACAGCAAGTCCCGGATGAGCTTCGGGGAACCGACTGATCCAGGATCACGCGAAATCGTCAACAATCTAATCCGGCTAACCTACTTAGCGAGGTACGAAGAACGGGCCCCAGCTATCTTAGTTTTTGCATTTTAGTTTTCCTGTGAGTTTTCCAGCAGTAAAGCTGTTTTGAGTTTAGTTCTGCTTCTAAATCCTGCAATTGGGTCCACACTCTGCCTGGTGCTGACCAGTGTTGTGTGTGTGACACGTAATTCTCACGAAAGACACTGGCTTGTTGTTTTACACTGTGGTTTTTTTTGGAAAGATTAAACACATAAGCTACAAGTAGAGCTGGGCGATAGAACGATAACGATATGTATCGCGATATAACTTTTACTCGATAGAGAAATTAAGCTATCGCGATAGACTCGCCGCTCTTGTCCTCAAAAAAAAAAAAAAAAAAAAAAAAGGTCAGCCAATCCAAATTAAGTAGCGCGGAGCCGAACCAATCACAGCCGCAGCGTCACGTCGCGTGACTTGTTACCATATAGCACAAGTGCCAAGCCGCACGTGTGTTTGTTTGGGAAGCAGCCAGCGGGTAATGGAGGAAATGAGTGTGCCGACTAGAAAAATCAACCGAGCGTGACCGAAGAGAAAACAGATGATGGTTCCAATGCCGGAGAGATTGTCGAACGGAAGAGCCAAAGAAGTTCCGTAGTGTGAAGGTATTTTGGCTATTTCAAGTCTGACAAAAAAACCGAGTAGCGTGCACTGTAAATTGTGCCGAAAGCAAGTCTGGAAATACAATAAACTGGTGCATGCGTCACACTGTGCGCCGCGTTATTGTTTCGGTGAAATGAATTTCTACAATACTGTTACTGTTAATTCTACTCTGCAGTGTTTAAATGCTTACATATACACACAGTTACTGTCCCTCCACACATACGACTCTGTTCTGCTTCTATGCCCCAGCTTTGTTTACTTTTTCCCACCGAGGCTTCTAGACTTCTGATTGGCCAACATTTCTGCACGGTTAGGAGTCTAGCGCCACCTGCTGCTTTGGCATGTTCATAGCAGCGTTTTCCTTCATTTCTGCCTTTATGTGTGGACGGGATTATTTTTTAAAACGAAAACGGAAAATCTCAGTTTTCAAAAATACCCGTGTCTGTGTGGACGTAGCCTCAGTCTCTGACTGGAAGCGCTAATTCGTCATTCGGCTTTTGTCAGACTAAAGTAACTGTTAAAACTGTTTGAAAAGCTCAGCTATACAACAAGGAGAGATTGAGAATTTCCTTTTAGTTCTCAGTTTATTTGATATTGACAAAAGTTAGTCAGTTTTGTCTGATCTTCTGTAAAACAAACTAAGATTTATTTTTAGAATTAATATTTTGTTTCTAAGTGGAATTGACAATTTAGTCTGTTTCGTTTGTTCTATTTTGAAACTTAAACGCTTTAGCGGCTGCCTTTTGTGTAGTTTGCAATATTTGCCTTTATCTATCTGAAAAAGTCTCATGTTCCTTAAGTACATCTACCCTGTTGAACTTATTATGGGAAATAAATATTTAAATAAAAACAAGCTGCTGATTATTTCACATTTTACTTGTGAGCAACGGCACATTTAAATCTTACAAATATAGTTATTTGGCTTATATCGTGATAGATATCGTTATTGCCTGAAATGAAAAAAACATATCGTGATATGAAAAAATCTCATATCGCCCAGCTCTAGCTACAAGGTATTAATCATTAAGCTTTAGGGATGTTGTAGGATTTTGTTATTTTTGGAAAGACTATCCTTTTCCCAATTTCCTGTCTCAACGCTGAGGGTGGTAGCTTCACGTTTAGCACAGAGAGTGAAATCAGAGTCTCAGAAAGGACAGCGAATAAGTGAATTTACTAAAATTACAAACTTTTCTTTTAGGATTGGAAATCAGTAGTCTTTCTTTTTTTCCAACAGATTGAAAAACCTGATAAATTAAGGTCACAAAGTAAACATAAAAACACAAGAAAGCAACAGTTTATTAGATTTGCCCACAAAGGTTTACAATGCCTATAGGTGTTTAATACTGCAGTATGACAGGTTTAGTTACCTATTAAGCTTTTAAAAACAGCATTTAATAAATAGTTTATAGCATTTTGTCCCATTGCTTTAAGCAGACACAAGACTTTTTTTAGGGGTTATATTTAATAAGGGGCCATCATTGAGCTTTTGTAGTGACCTACTGCAGGTGTTAGTTGTCGTGGCCCCTGTTGTTAACCTAATTTGCCTTGTAGGACAATAAACTATTGAATTGAACTGAGCTGAAATATATATTTGACCATAGCTTCATATCACCTGTAAAGCTATAGTGACTAGTATTTGATTGTATTAGTGCATTTTTTCTTCTCTGATGAATTAGTTTAAAGTTTATTAATGTGAGTCAAAAAATTAACCCGAAAGTTTCATTTCTCACACTTTACGGATCTGTTTATGTGTCCAATTACACAAGTACACCTTTTCAGTCCTTTATATTGTAGTCTGACCAAAACAATTACATGTGATGTGTATGGGTGAGGAAAGTTACAGAGAAAACTGACACTGATTCATGATGACACACGGCCATCAGCCACGAGATTAAAACCACCTACCACCTGCTACGGTGCAGCGTTCTGCTCGGAAAGTTTGGTGCCTGACATTCATGTGATGTTACTTTGTCTGTTTTAATGTTGTGGCTGATGTGTGTACTTCATTCTTTTGCGTACCCCAGCAAACGTTTTGTAATTTAGCACTCGCAGCAAGGACAAGCAGCTAGACAGACGGGGAAATGAAGAAAAAGAAAGCAAAGCCTCAATCGGCAGTGCTGCAAGACATCAGTTCAGATATTAAAGATATCATAGCATCACTCTTCAGGAAGCCACAGGTTGACTGTGCCAAGAGAAAATTATTTGTTTGCTTTTCTTTTTGCAGGTTTTTGTTTGTTTATTTGGGTTTTTTTAAAGAATTTGCAAGCAAGTGAAAGATTTGGGACAGGCACGTCTCACGCTGTTTCATTTCTTGAATGAATTGTCAAGTGGATTCATGTCTCTTTGTGGGTCAGAAAACCAGATTGAAAAAGTAACAAAGAAGAGCCTCGCTGTGGTTTTTTTAAATGAAAGATGACGCTCTGCGAGTTAACTGGCTGAAAGCGCTTAAACAGTTTTCTGATCATGTCTCAGTGGACGGACAAAAATGATGCAAACGCTCCTCTTGTGCTGCAATAGATGGCTTCTTTTTAATTTATTTATTTTTCTTGACTGGTTATATTCACTTCTGATTGTCAGGATAAGGATGAAATGAATGCCCGACAACGCAAAATGAAGATCTTAAGACGCAACCGCTGCAGGAGGAAAAACATCTTACCTGCTGGTTAACTGGAAAATTCCGGTTAATCTTCTTCACCTGTGAAATTTTGTGAGAATGTCAGTAACTCATTAAAATATCTCCTGCTAACAATCAGACACAGCTGACAAGGTCGACATATTTGCAGGAGCCCACGAGGCCCGCCAATCAGTGACAAAGCTTCCAAGAATAAATAAACATGAATTACAGTTTCCGTGCTAACATACTAACCACGGCACTGAAGGAAAACGGTTTGAGATACTTCATTTAGTCAAAGCATGCAAATTTCAAAATGAGATAGAGTCATTTCCACAAGGACCCGAGGCTGTTCCTAAAAGAAATCCTTTTTTTAAAATCCATTCTCTCTGTGGTAATAAAAGCGGGGGGACTACAGAGTGAGCAGTCAGCCTTTAAATTAAAACATTCTCCTCAGATCACAGGTATCGCTTGCACCTAATCCACACTTTACTATCAAAATAACTCTTCCTTAGGAGCTGAACACCAAATTAAGCTGTCCGGTCCTCATGCCATCCTCCTATAGAAGGAGGAAAATGTCGCAGCAGCTTACTGTGAGATGTAGCTGAAGTTTGGGTCCAGAGAGAAAACACGATTTTTGGTTTTTTTTTCCAGAAGATGAACTGTCAGGATGTGAGCCGGGTTTGAATATATGTGAGCGGTGACGGTGGGTTTGTTCAGATGGCAGGTCTATCCTGTTCTAACACAAATTAGGAAATTCTGAAGGGTCCGGTTTTTCAAGTTTTGCAGGAGCTTGTGCACATTTCACCGTATCTAAAAATACAAACAGGAGAAGTTTGACTGAAGTTTGTGGGCGCCCTGGAGGTGGCGTTTTCACACCTATAGTTTGTTCATTCTGCTTCCAATGAGTTGATGAGCTTGTGAACTTGCAGATTTTCCTCATTGTTTGGTTTCTTTTTGCACAAAGAAAACTCCAAGTGAGCTCCAAGTGAACCAACATGCGTCACGAATAACCAGTCTGCTTACAGTCCGGATGTGTCTGAGGCAGGAGCCATAAAAGTAAACACAGGAAGAAGGAACCATATTCTGGATTAGTGGAAAACATGGATAATTTACTCCTAATGAGTTTTTATTTATCTGTGTGATTTTTCAGGCACCCGAGGCAAAACAAACAAACTGCTCTGGAGTTTGCACTCTGAGAACTGAGAACACCTTCAAACGGACTCAGTACAGTTTTTCTGGTCTTTACCTGAGTATGATTACTGTGCCCACATCTGTACAAATGAACCACACCAAGGGGGAAAACAAAGCAATGTTTAAAGAGGCTAAAAACACCCTACGTCACAACAGGAGCTGGCAGTGGTGAAAGGAGTACTTGGACCCTTTCTTTGAGGGCATTTTCACACCTGCAATTTAAATCAGCTGATCAGTTTGTAAAGTTGCAGGTTTTTCTTGTGGGTTGGTTTCTTTTCACACAGAGAAAACTCTCAAAAGTGAATCAAAATGTGTCACTACACACCACATGAGAACGCTCAAGTCCTGTTATTGGGCAGATCTGTCTCAGGCGGGAGCAGCAAAAGTAAGTACAGGAAGAAGGTGCTGTGTTCTGGACTAGCAGATATCAAATGAGCCCTTGGTTCATTTTACACAGCTATGATACTTTTCCACATCTGGAAAGAATACCTGGCAACAGGATAGCGTACACCTGGTAGTTGGGTTGGATCAGGCTTTGATCACATTCTCACCTGAAATAAACCACTTTGGAGTTTGTTTGTAACCGCACAAAGACAACCCTCCTCCAAAGGGTCTTTTGGTGGTTGCTTGGTCCACAAATGAGTGCAAGTGCTGCACAAATGAACTGCACCAAAGGCTAACGAGCCCAGTAGCAAAAACACCCTATATTCATATAGTTATATAGTATAACTGCACAAATTTAGCCAGTAAGTGTAAAAATAAAAGTTATGATGAATTTACTGGATTACACATTACACAGGATTGCACTTCATAGTAGAAGAAGAATAGTATCCACTGGGTACCAGACTCTCCAACAGGTGATATATGCCAGTATATGATAAATATCAGGGGTTTTTAATAAATCTATATAATAAGCATCACTGTTCAGCAGAAGTGAAAAAAAACACCTTTTTTTCTTCCTTGTTGATATCTTCTAATTTACTTATTTGAAATCGTAAAGTTAACAGCTGCAGTTAAAACCTTTAAATGAATAAATATTGTTTAGTTCAAATGAAAATCATCAGAGAAAATATAAATAACTTTATATTTAAACACAGTACTTGTATAAATATACTTCGGTGCTTCCCACCACTGGGAGCTTGTGCTTTATTCGGTTGTTTCTAGAAACTAAATAACAGAGCAATTCAGTCTTCGGCTGTTATAAAAACAACTAAATTGCCTTCCAATTTAAGAAAATTGGCCTCAAAATTCATGACAGCACACTGTAAACCAAACAACTGCATAATGAAAGGTGAACAGCTCGCTGACAGAGGTGGACAGACACTTAACAGTGGAGCTGCTCAATGCCACTGAGCTACAGCTTTGAAAATTGCCTCGGAATCGAATCAGCACCTCTGAGCCCAAGTCTCGGCAGAAAATACTGGAACGAGCTGGAAAACCTGAAGCACAGCTGTGCTAAAGAAACCACAAGGTCAAGGCACAAAGACATAACCTGGTGTGGGGAGCAGTAAACAAGAAAGAAATGAGTCATGACGAATGAGTCACGATTCAAGCTCATTCTTACTTCTGATTTGATTCACAATTACATTTGGAAGGGAGGCGGCAGGACGAGTTCAGCCTACGATATCTGTTGCTTCGCTGTGCAGCTGACTAGTGGGAGTTGTTAGAAGCAATGGAGTAAAAAAACCTTCCCTTCCTAATGTTTCCACACTCCTTCAAATGATGCCTTAAAGTGCGCTGCTAAATAAATTAAAGAGTGGTTTCATGAACACTGGGATGGCCTCTCCAGTCACCAGACCTGAACATCACGGAGTCTTTATGGGGATTTGTGCAGTGCTGAGTGGATTTCCTCCTCCATCATCGCCCAGAGAACTGGAGGCACTTTTTTTGTGACGAATGCTTCAGTGTTTGAGTACAAACAGATCAGCTGAAATGTAAGCGAGCGAAGGATGACCCCCGGCCCCCATTAGAGCCTTAATTTTAATATATCTCTGTCTCGTTTCCATGATTTTCTCCGGTTCTTAAGTCACTCTATTAACATTTACTTTGAGCTCACGATGCAAAGCCACAAATAAGTTTGGCGGTTTTATGGTGTTTTTAAAATCTTTGTAGGACAATTTGTGGCTGATGTGCAGCACAATCAAGCAATCAATAAATCCTTTATTTGTCTCTGGAGCGTAATCAGTTTTATAGTGGTGGAATAACAACAGGATGAAACCACAAAGCACATTAGCATGTAATATAAATACAATTATTATGCAAATTCTAAAATATGCCAGACCCTGACTGGTTAAAGTGTATCTGGACTCACAATGTAGCTGGAAAACGCAAATTAAATAGTTATGTAATACTCTCTAATACTTACAGTATGTGTGGTTAGCTACACTGTGCAGACATGTTGGTCTGGTGATTTGCTCCAGACTAAAATATCTCAACATCTGCATCTGGATTTAGATTTTGGACAGATTTGTGATTCCCAAACATGCATGGAAGGAGTCGCCATGATGTCACCTAAAGCTTTATGTTCAACAGTTTCAAAGCACTAGCAGGAGGAGCCTTGATTTCTCCCGTAAGACAATTTTTTTGATTTGGATCATTTTTAAATATATTTTCAATGTAGTAATTCAACAGCATAGTGGTTTACACATGTGCCAACCATGGTTTGATGCTGTGAGGAGACACAAATTCCTTTGGGGTTGCGTCAGGAAGGGCATCAAATAGTCCTTTCACCATCACACTGCTTACTCAAAGGGGGCTGTTTATTGTTGGAGGGTCTTAACCTTACAACATAAAGCATCTTGAGACAACTGTTGTTATAAATTTGAAGCCATAATAATTAAAATTGTACTGAATTCAATTGAAAATATGCAGAGCTACCCACTGCAGTGACTCCTTCTGAATAGGGGACTAGAAGAAAGTGTTCTTGGGTTCAGTGAGTAGTGGGCTACTTTTCTTGTAGCCCTACTGCAACCTTCTCCTTTTTGTAATCAGATGAGTCGCCTCCTGCTGGCCATTAGAAAGAATGCAGCTTCCACTAGCTTTACCGTTCAGACCTCGAGGCTATATCTTTCAGTTAGTATAACAGATTTGTAAATCCCAAGAAAACAGAGTGCAATTTTAAGACAGGGAACCTCTGACATTTTTTCAAAGCCCATCTTCATCTTCTGACATTTGTGTTAACAACTGGACAGCTTGCACTCTCAGCCTTTTAGTCATCATCCTCTCATCATGAACTGTAATCACATTGATGATCGCATAGTTTTAAATGTGGAGTTTTAATTTATTTGTGTGCAATATTTCACTGCATTTTCCTCAATCTGCTCACTCCTACAACAGTGAAAGGTTGTAAATGATGCAGTGTAAACAACAACAATGCAGTTTGTGACCATGGTGAGTGGTGAATGGATGTGTATTTGTGTAACACTTTCTAGTCTTGCTGACCACTTAAAGCATTTTTACACTGCGAGCCACATTTAGCCATCCACACATCATACAGTGCTTTTTTCCAAGCACTTAAGCTATCACAGCAGCTCACACACCGGCGGAAATATCCAGGGCAATCTGGGGCTTAGTATCTCGCTCAAGGACACAAGGCCACCACCAGCAGTACCGCTGAAGTCGGTGATGCTTCATGAACAAATCAGTGCAGAAAAAAAAACCCCATCTCACATGGAATATTACACTGCATCTGGACATTCTCTGCATTCACATTCACATGCAATTCACATGCTGATGTGAATTACTCAGTCACATCAGCATGTGACCAAAAGACAAGTGACAAGCTGCAAAATGAACCGTAAGATCACTTTCTGATGAGTGAAGTCAAAATAAACATTTTTTTAAAATGTCATGCAGTAAGACACATTTTTTTTCAGCAAATCCATCTACTGTATGTTACCAGCTCACTCACATCCTTCACTAAGTACTCAGGCCAGAACAGGAATACATTCTCAACTGTTAAAACTGCTGGCAGTGAGTCATCAGTGTTATGTTTAGTATGTCCCTCACTTCGTCCACTCTAATTAATCAGGGCTCCATTATCCCCCCAAGACACTCTCTCTCTCACACACACACACACACACACACACACACACACACGATAATTACAAATCCCTGATTTTTACTGCTGCTCAGTCGGTCCCGTGTTTTTATCTATCTAGTAATTCCCAAAAAATACCAGAAGTTTCTACATGGAAATGAATGAAAATAAACCAAAATACAAAATGTTAAATGTATCAATTTTTCATATATGAGCAATGATGTGCAGCAATGGAGCTTGTTAAGCAGTATTGGTATTTCAGACCCCTGCCGAGCATGACCACTCATCTGAAAACACATAAACAGGTTTTCCACAAAGCTGAAGTAGAGCTTGGAAAATTGTATTCACAATAAGAGAAAGAATACAACGCAGTCATTTCTTTGTTTCTTTCTGCCTTGTGGTTTCATTTTAATGCAATATTTTTGGATGAATTATAGATAATATGAGTGCATACTGGCAGCTGGAAGGAATAAGTGTAGTACAGCGAGGCTGCTGTTATTGTGACTTCGAGCACTCAGGAATAAAATTTAACTTTATTCGTAGTGAGAAGGCCCACTAGTACGTGTCTACGGCCCTTAATGTTGTGACATTCAGAAAGGAACTGTTAGATAATCCACAAACTGCAAGCGTGTTGCATGAACACCCAAACCAATTTCCTGCTGGTTTACATGTGGGACCACGAGAGCTAACAACTGTTATTGCTTCTTACTCACATTGTGCTTGGTGAGGCTGGAAATGTTGCTTGCAATTGCCTGAAGCCAGTCCAAGCATTCTTCTGCTGTGGGAAACTGTATAACTCCACTGCAAACACCATCCACTGCTATGACCTGGAAAGCATTTTTCCTGAAAGAGTAAAAGAAACACAAGCCAAAGATCAGGGGAGGATTTCAAATATTTTACACATTCATATTTAGTTTCTGTTTTTATTTTAAAAGGGGATTAGAGACAGTTCATTGCATCCCAGCATTGGAAACTCTTCCTCTGGGATTCCTGTGATAACAAACTAAGCAAAACTGACTGTGGTGAAAAATGCTGCTGTTTAATAACTTGAAAAACTGAGCGTCCAATTTTCCAAGATTAATTAATTTAGCAACGTAAGCTAAGTGCAAGCTCACTAATTAGTTACTTTGCTTGTTTTGGCGATCCACATGCATAATATGAAAACAGATTTGGGGGAATTTATATTTCTTTCTCTCTTTTAATTTTTTTGAATACTGCACTACTTTTGGAACAGGCTGGTCAGGTGATCAAAAACCTCAAAATATTAAATGTTCACTTCTTTTTTTAATATAATCCAAAAGCTGTGCCTGCAATATGAAAAATAAATGCAAAAACATATTCAGCAATATGCAGTTATTGAGATAAAACCAGAACAGTTACATACAGTGGGGCAAAAAAGTATTTAGTCAGCCACTGATTGTGCAAGTTCCCCCACCTAAAATGATGACAGAGGTCAGTAATTTGCACCAGAGGTACACTTCAACTGTGAGAGACAGAATGTGAAAAAAAAAATCCATGAATTCACATGGTAGGATTTGTAAAGAATTTATTCCTAAATTAGGTCTGAGTGACTCAGGTGAGGTGGAGATGGGGAGGAGGTTGGTTGCACAAATGAGAGCCTGAAAGGAAGAATGACAGAGAAAACAGACTTAAACCATATAGAGTAGAGGCTGATTGGCTCCAAGAAGGTGATGTTGGCATTGAGTTTGATAGTGTGTGAAAGTGGCAGTGATGTAATGAACAGACTGGCAGCCTAGGAAAGCGGCTCGGTTCACTCTGGCACAGCTGGCTGCCGGCAGAGCCGGCGGGCACGCCACTGCAGCCCCCTCTGGCTTCTGCTTCGTGGCTACTGGGTGACCCCTCATCTGGGGCTCTCCTCAGCTCTTCTCAGAAGGGTGGAACGAATGTCCCTCCGGTGGTCCGACTTGGGCTCTCTCACTCTGGGGCCTCTGGATGTCTGGAGGCTGGATCTCCTCCATGCCTGCTTCATGCCCTGGGGGACAGGGTTATGGCTCTCTACATCCTCTAGCAGACCATTACACAGGGAAACCTTTTGAATACAAGCGCACTGATCCACACAGGTGTGCACACGGGTGTTCACTGTTCATAGACATAAACTACACCTTTATTGGCTGCTATTTCTAAGCACATTATGCGCTGTCGGTCCTGCTTGCTACACAACAACATTCAATATTTAGTATTTACTGCTGTTTACACTTAGCTAGATTAACGTGATGGTGTTCTTTTTAGTATGTTGCTCTGGTTTTTTTTTTTTTGCTTGTTTTCTCTTCTTTTTCTCTCAACAGGTGATCCAGGAGATCTTCTTTTCTTCTTTCTCTTTTTAAGTGCCCTTTCTCACTGTCCCTCTTCCCTTCTGTTTTTCTTTTCCTTCCTCTTTCTTTCTCCCTTTCCTATCCCTCAGTCATGTCTGTCCCGTCTGTAACAACTGAAAATAAAATAAAATAAACAATAACAACAAAGGTTGATCAAATGGACCAATACGGCAATGCCGTGATGATCCATTTGGCAAAGTAAATCCATTGGGTATCCTTGTTGGTCTTCAGACAACAATTCTGACGGCTAAAGAACCAAATGGGACAGGCAAAAAAAAAAAAAATTTTTTAAAAAGCAGGCTGCTCAGTGATTACAGATCTTCCTTATTGAAGTTATATATATAGAGCTTTTCTGCTCTAACTGAGCACTTAATACAAGCTTTGGGTGCACACAATCTGGGGTTCAGTATCTTCCACAAGAGTACTTTAAGGTGTATTTAACAGCAGCCAGGGAATTGATCCACCAACCTTCCGACTGGTAGATGATCTGTTCTACCTCCTGAGTCACAGGTGGCACCGGGTGTTTCCTACAGGGACTGTATGATTGTGGGAGTTCATGCTAATACTGCAGGGTTTTACTTTACACTGTAAAGCACCATCGGACAGCTGTTGTGAACTGGAACTACAAATACAGTGTATGTACTACTGTGTATATAAAATCGTTTCTTTTGCTTTGTGGTAAACTTCACTATCATGTCCCTTTTCTGTTCCAGACAGGCGCCAGGCAACGAACTATTGGCTTTTTGGTTCAGTTACTATAATCCTTTTCTCTGCGTATCCAAAGAGTTGCCCAAACTGACACGAGCAGAGGAACATAAATCTGGCTTTACTCACTAACCCAACCAAATCACAAGACACCAGTGAGGCATAAGTTAAAGTGTTAACCCAGCCAAATACTGATCGTGTGTTTAATGGTACACTCTACACAGTCTATTTATAGATGGAGCATTGCAGTGTGCTCTATTTGAAAATCCCCAAGCATTTAAAATGTAAGAGATCTCTGCACTAACATCTTAAGAAGAAAGAAACTGACACTTCAGCACGAAGTCCCAGAGCTCACCTGGAAACGTCAGAGCCGGGGATATACTGTGACAAGCGTGAGTGTAGCAGAGGAATAAGGCGCAGGTCCACCCATCTCTTCTCCCAGCGAAGCCCTGGGGACGTGGGCCAGGACGAGCAGGACAGGGTGTCCTGCAGAAGTGTGAAACCGAAGTTAGAAGAGATAGCCCCTTCCCACCTCCAGCATTTGAAGCTGTTCCCATGTCAAAGAGCCCGAGTCCTGCTGCAACTATACGGTTGTTGCGGATGCACAGACAGCACAAGCTGCAGATTAAAAGTGATTTGCCGTCCTCAAAAGATAAAGATAGAACATCCTAGCTATCAGCAAGCAGTGACAGTTGCATGGAAACAACTTTCTGGCATCTGCTGCTGCGTAGTTACAAAAGGACAGCTACTAAATCAGCCAATCAAAAGAAAGGCTAATGAAAAAGTACCGTGTTGTTAGGATGGTAGTTCAAGTGCAGGCCACTATCACACAGAGGAGAGGAGGTCCCACTACTCTGGTCACTGGGGATGCCTGCAGCATACAGGAAAACAACAATAAACCCACAGCTACACCCCCGTCTATTTCAAGGTTTCTAGCAGCAATGAATCACAGCCATCATCTAAAGCGTGTTACTTTGTTCTGCTGCTCAAGTCGGCTCCAGCTCTCTGCCAATTTGTATTCCGTTGACTGGCTGGATGGCCAGTCAACCTGCCCTATATACGCAAATGAAAGGATTTCATGAAATGCTTTCATGTCTCACAATAAAGCTCTGACATACGAGAGCAATCAATCCTGAGATTTTGTTAATTACTGCAGTTTAGTCTTTAGCATCTTTTCTGAAGCTTGAGATGGGTTTACTCCTCAAAGCAGCATCTTTACTCAGTGCTTAACAAGACAGGAAGTCCAAAATAAATGGAGCAGGAGCTGGGCGTATTTTTCTTTATTTCTCTCAAGTCGACTCAAATTTATTGTTTCCAGGGCGACCAATTCTAGACAGGAAAAAAAAACCCCACCAGCTATAAATACTCTTGGCCAATTATTTTCCACAGCGGTAATAGTGATTATGTACTTAGACCTAATACCGGGGTGAATGAGAGGGTTCTCACATGTACAGTCCTCACAAAGGGGCAGTTTCAAAAAGGCTGGAGTCTTCTTTAAGAAAGAGACCGTGAGAGTCACTTCTTCACCAGCATTTCTTAAAACCTGGACCTGGAAAGCAGAAAAACAAACAAACCTTGGGAATATTTTTTTTTTTTGGTCTTCTTTACAGAAGCTGTAAACTGTGAGGTTTTTCTCGCTGAATGCTTGCTGTGATGAAACATGGTGTGCCAAAGCCTCGCTAAGAATGGAAATCCAAGATAAGGGATTTACAGAGTGCAACTTTTATGCTCCTTACTCACACATATTGCTTACAGATGAATTTAGGCAGGAATGAAAGAGAAAAAAATGGCTTTACATGTCAGAAAGATACAAATCATGAAGTGAGACAAGATAAGCTGTTGAAAGAGTTGTTGCAGCGGTGAGAAACTATGAGATATGAGCTGACAGCTTACCACTTCCTCGTGGCGATAGCTCCTGACATTTATTCCATTTATCTGGAAACAACAATAACACGGTTAGCCTAAATGATACTGCTGGCATCATATCACTGTAGCTTTATCTTCAAAATGATTAATGGGGCCAGCATAATAATTGTTATGACATCTGCGGCAAAAACTGTTGCCATGTGGGAGATTTTCTTTAATTGATTTATTTATTTATTTTGGGTGAAAGAGATGCAACAAATTAAAGACCTTTATTAGCCTATAGGGACGCATAATTACGCCACACAGTTTTATGGACATGTGGCGCATGAATTATTAAAGAACGAGGAAACGTGTTAGCTCGCGGTGTGGGATGAGATGTGTAAACGCGCATTAATGCGGCGTGTTACCTGAAGGATGCCGTCTCCGATGAAAAGCAGCCCAGACAGTTCAGCTGGAAAGAGAACAGTCGCTTTAACGCAAACAAACAAGAGGAGGGGGAAAATGACGGGAAGTGGGGAGAAAAAACCCTGACGTTATACCTTTCTGCTCCTTTGATATTTTTGATATCACAACAGGGATTTTGTGCTCTGCTCCACCCTACAGAGAGAAATCAAAAAGAATTGGATTACGAAGGTATCACAAATGGAGAACAAGACTCTTGAGATCAACATCCTTGGCTGACACAGTTGTTGCACATTGACAAGGAAATAATCAATGCCACTTGTTCAGACTTAATTCTAGGAGCTTGGGAGGAGCGGCCCTAATCTGCTGGGATCTAAATTACCTTGATGCTCAGACCGAACCCTCCAATCGTCTGTCTCCTGATCGTTACAGTCCTCTCCTGCAGTTAGAAAGACGAGTTTAGACTGCAGGACATGATTTCAAGCTGTGGAAATGTGGAATTAAAACGATCTAACTCCTGAAGCTTTTCTTTAACTGTTTTAATGATTACAACATTTTTTAATACAAAACAGGAAGGTGGTTTATTGATTTCAGCATAAGTTTGAGCATTTTACAAATATTTGCCTTCTTTTGGTACTTTTTGTTGCATTGGGTGTGTTTTCTTTTCTCAGGTGTAGTTTATGGATTTTCTTTTACAGTGCCTTACTGGCCACTTTAGTAGGTACACCGGTTCAACTCTTCGTTAATGCAAATATCTAATCAGCCAATCACATGGCAGCAACTCAGTGTCTTTAAGGATGCAGAAATAGTCAAGATGAGCTGCTGAAGTGCAAAATGAGCATCAGAATGCAGGGGAAAAGGTGATTTTGAAGTAGTCTTGATGTAGTGTGGTTGTTTGTGCTCAGAAACATGTTTCAGAAACTGCTGATCTACTGGGATTTTCAAACACAGCCATCTCTAGGGTTTACAGAATGGTCAGAAAAAAGTAAAAATATCCAGTGAGTGCTGGGTGAAAATGCCAGGTCTGAGGAGAATGGACAGACTGCTTCCAGCAGATGGAAAGGCAAATATCAGCTAGTTACAATCAAGAACATTGAAAGACGTAGACTACAGCAGCATAAGACAACACCAGGTGATATTCCTGTCAGCTACAAGCAGGAAACCGAGGATACAGTTCATGTTCTTAGCGGGCAGGAGATTGGAAAACGTTGCCTGGTCTAATGAGTCTCAATTTCTGCTGCATTATTCAGATGGCAGGGACAGAATCTGGCAGAAACATCATGAAAGCGTGGATCCATCCTGACCTGTGTAAACATTTCAGACTGCTAGTGGTGGTGTAATAGTGTGGGGGATATTTTCTGTGTTTTTAAACACCACAGTCTACCTGAACACTGCCACACAGAAGACCACATCCATCCCTTTATGACCACAGTGTACCCATCTTCTAGTGGCTGCTTCCAGCAGGATAACGCAGCATGTCACAAAGCTCAAGTCAGACTGACAGACAATAAGTTCACTGCAGTCAAATGGCCCCCACAGTCTCAGTAGAGCACCTCTGGGTTGTGCTGAACAGGAGAGTCACATCGTGGATGTGCAGCCAACAAACCCGCCGCAACTGTGTGACGCTGTCGTGTCAACATGGTCCAAAAGATGATCTCTGAGGCAATGTTTCCAGCACCTTATTCAATCGATGCCATGAGAATTTAAAGAAGTGTAGGTGAAGGTGTACCTACCGTACTAACGTCACCAGTGAGTGTATTTTATGTTTTGCAACAACTTTTGAAGTTAAAAGTTGTCTCGGGTGGGCTCTGATACATTTTTCAATGACAGTCAGGTTTGTATGGCATCGAATATGAACACTCTGTTGCTCAAGGTGCATGCATGCAGCGTATTCAGCAATTTCTTAAATGAAATGTAAAATTCAATCCAAATATTCAACTGAACTTGGTCACCAGCACTTGGACTGATACGTTGCAGTTGTATTTGCATACCGGTGCCTTTGCCCTTTTCGCTGATTATTAATGATGTTTCACAGGACACAAACCTCCATTTGTCATTTGAGGATTTTTATCCAGGAAAATGTTATTGAATGAATAATTCCATTTTGGGAAAGGTCACGGTCTCGGGTCTCAGCTGAATATTTTTTTTCGCACAAGAAACCCGCGCAATAATTAATGTGAAGGAAAAGTTGTCAGGGGTGATGACAAGCGAGAGCTAAATGTTAAACTCAGTAGGTGAATTATTATTTAATGACTACACTTGATTTATGAGGAATAGATTCACTCATGTAGGCTTTCCATTAACACAGACACTGAGCTGTGTTCTCAGCACTTTTGTGTTGTAACCTTCATTACCCCGCGCTGCTGTATACGTTACTGATTTCAGCGTCTGTAATTATGACTGGGTTACTTACGCTCGAATAGAAAGGCTCTCCTGACACACAGATGACATCTTGCTCTTGAATGGTCAGAATATCTTTGGCCAAGTGTAGTCGAATATTAAACGGCTCCTCATTACCTTCTTGCATCAAATAAATCCCAGTCTTTGTCTGTGAACAGTCAGAGAGATAAAATCATTCATCATCCCTCCATGACTAAATTAACTGGCCATGAAATGAAATGTCATTGAGAATACTCGCTGCAGAATGAACATGGAAATTAGGAAACAGGGTTTTGGTGTCTATTATTTTCTTCTTTTTTTTAAATTACTCTTCTTGTTAAGGCTAATGTCGGACCAAATAACCACAATAGCAGCTCTGAGTAATAAACAACCAATTTGGATAACAAAATATACAAGAAAACAATTGATATATGGCTTATAAGCCGCATTCTGCGAGTCCAAATAACACTTTTGTACCCTCTGTTCCACGCTGAGACACAGAAACCCAAATTATATCATCACATTGTATTATTATATCAAATGGTGACAAATTAAGAAGCTGTGAAATTCAGTGGCTCAAATCAAATCGACCTCTGCATTTGAATCTCCCTGCTTTCCACGAGCGAGTGTGAGAGCGGCGTGTGTGTTTCCAGTGAACCGTTTAAAACACGCTAATCTGCATGCATTTGCATTCTGCGTATCCTTCCTCATCCCCAGCTAATTGTGATGCCTGTCCTGTCCTTGACTTAAAAAGGTCTACATGAAAGGAGCACCTTCACCTGACAAGACTGCTAATAGAAGAAAGCCACCAGTGTCAGCATCCTTGTCGCCCAGGATACGCCACTCATCGGTTCACAAGACAGGCTGGTTGCATGACTGCTATTCTCAGACAGAGAGACAGCGAGAGTATCTCTCAAAATTGCGGGTCGAACTTGAATCAAAGTCAGTTTGCGGAGCATATTATCTTTCACCCTAAATGAGGAACGTGAAGAGCCAAGCCCTCGCCTGCAGCTGCAGCGTGAGAAATGAAATGAGGGAGCCATTAATTCACGTTATTTGAGGTAATGCGTGTCTGTGTGAAAGTCATTAGCCAAGCGAAATGAGGGTAGTAGTGTTTGTATATTAGCCGGGTCAGACAGCATCTCAGGTGACTGAGCATTATTTGACCCGCTGCAGTGCTTGTATTGTACATAATGAACCTCATCCTTTATCCTATTTTATAATTCACTATAATTCACACCAACCTCCGAAACACCCCACCATTATCAGCTGTAGTCTGCTGGCGTGCATGTGGCAAACTATGAGGGAATCTTCTTTTAATCAAGGACCATTACAGCGAACGCCAAACGAGATTAATTTTTTTTTTAAAGGAAAATAAATTTTTCTGATGTTTCCTATCAAGAGGACCTGCAGTGAACTTTGTTGCATTTTGAAAAAAGACGGTCGAGGAGCAAAAACGGACAACCAGCTTGTCAACATCGCGTGCCTCACATCTCAGCATCTCCCAGCTGTGAGATGCGATGCAAGGCAGAGATGTGAGGAAGCTGCCCAAAGAGAAATCCTCGGTTCCTCGGGTCAGTCTTTAGCAGCATCAGTTACTTGTGATGTGCTGCAAAACTGTCAACCCCAGCTGGTACGAGTGCCCAAAGAGCCTCTTCTCTAACATAAAAAAGAGGTCTTTATTCGTTTCGATGCACACTTTGATCAACATGGCTGCTCTGTAACAGCAGAATCACTGTTAATGATTTAGTTATCATTGAACATTCCTTTTAATCTTCTAAGTCAGTGTTGCTGGGGTGGGTTTTTTTGTTATGATTTCTGAGCTATTTATTTACTTGCAGCACCATCTGCACAATGATGCACCATACAGCAGCGTCAGATTGCAAATTCAAAAAATAGATAAATAAAAAGCTGTGGCTTTGATGATCTGTATATTTTACATTTCCTCATTCATCCATTAAGCGAGTGAAAAAAGCTGCGACTCTGTGACGCCAACACATTTAGCAAGTAATCAGTCTGTATATTCTGAACTGTCAAGATTGATCACCCTCCCATGAGTGTGTATTGTGTTGCATCACAACTGCAACTTTGTTCTGTCATAGGCGCTGCAAGAAAAAACTTGCAGCATGTATACATCATTCCAGCATATAAAAGACTTCAGCACAGGGTACACCTGTGTTTCCTCACTCTTACTCATCCAGAAGCCTCCACTCGCCGTGCATTTTCCAGGTCAGGGAAGGAGAGAGGATGCAAGTAAGCAGAAGTTAGCATGATGAAAAGCACAGAGGGTTTCGGTGTGCCTTTGTGCCGGCATGTTACATGGCTAGCCTCGCTAATTTATGATAGCTGGGTGATAAATGAAGCAGCTATGGTCTCTGCTTGAGAAACGCTATCAGAGAGTAAATCAGCTGCAGATCCATCATCACCACCTTCCCTTGTTGCTCAGGATGTCAGATAAGATGAGCTCATAAAGTGAAAGCTAAAAGACATTAAGTGGTGTGTTTTGTTGTGTAGCTTTACTTGGTTTTTTTTGTGGGGGGAGTTTGCAGTTGACAGATTAAAGGGGGATAAAGGGGGCCCAGTGAGACTGCACATGCACAAACTGCACTGTATGTGCCCCGCTGCTGTTGTAGCCACAGGCCCTCAGATACCTTGCATGCTTTAACACTGTTTCCAAGTGCCTGAAAATGCCTCGCCGCTTTCTATAATCTTGCTCAATTGTTACATTGATTGAATTCTACCAACCTCTTCATTTGAAGTCTTGAAATCCATGTGCTACTATGCAGTGAGGGATACTGCAATAGAGAAAAACAAGACTGAGTTAGTCGGAGGAGACAAATGCTTAAAGACACGACTGGCCTGCTGCAGCAAAACCACAGAGCTGATTTAAACCAGCATTGTTAGCGGGATGCCTATTCTCATTATAGTCTCATACAAAACACAGACAAAGGAGAGAAATGTTTTTTTCATCGAAACGTGCCTCTTCTAAGCGACAAGAACGAAAGAAAATCCTCACTGAGCAATGTCAGGAGACAACCGGAGACCATTAAGGGTTAATGAATAATTGATTACAAAGGTGAGAGCCCAGGTATCCTAATAAATGTTTCAATATCGAATCCAGTGCTCCCAGAAATGAACCGTGTTACTGGTGGAAGCAGAAGACTGTGGAAAGTGCTACTACAAAACTACTACAGATTATGTGTTTAGAAAGTAAAAGTGCGCTCTGCCCAAAATAACATGCACGCATTTTTAAATTATCTGACTGCTTCCATACAGACGCAAGTAGTCTTTGAGTAATGTTGTGAGAAAGCCGCATTTACATAAACCGGTTCCACTCAGTTATAATCAGACATGACTGCCACTTGACTCAACAAAACGAGCGCAGAGCAAAAATGGCTCATACTTGAATTATAGAACCTGTGCTGCAGAGGGAGTCGGAGACTTACCTCAGCAGAAAGGCCCCCAGCTCTTTGTACGTTCAGCCCTAGCCATCGAGCAGTGAGTTGATCCCCGATCTGAGTCGTAGCAGAGGGCCTTCCCGGATCATGGCTGTCAGACTTGGGTGGTGGGGGAGCAATGCTGTCACCTCTCCTGCTACTCTGTAAGTGCTGCAGGATTATTCCCAGAGGAGCCGGTGCTGGAGAGCAAAAAGAGGCTATCGTGAAGTGAGGTTTCTCTCCTCGAGGTCCCTTATCGGTGGTCGTGCTGCAGTAACAGGAGGAGGATGTGGCTATGGTATCATCCTGATCCTAGAACCACTCGAGAGCTGAAACAAACAAAGAAAAGAAAAGAAAATGCAAGTCTTCAAGTAATGCTCTGAAACAAGGCTGACTGTTGATTACATGCTTTTGGCTACGACTCAAAAGATGTAATCTTAATACAGACAAGTGTGTTTTCACTGCAAATGCTGCGTTTATGTGGGATGTTGAATCAGAAGCAAATTCACAGCTTTTTTTTTTTTAAATAACCACCTGGTTAAAAAAAACAAACAAAAAAAAGCAGAGATGCAAACACAAACTCACAACTGTGAATCTCGTTTCTCAGTCTAAGATGAAGGATGCACTCAAACACCCCACTGTCGATTCATGAACGCAAATGCCGAAATGCAATTAACTCATATTCTTCGCCTTTCTTGTGTTTTTCGTATGCTAAGCACACATGACTATCTCAACACGTTTATTAACTTCCAATTGCTCATCCTTGAGAAACCCTCCTCGTTAGTATGTATTTTTGGCTCGTTGCCACCCTTTTGTTGAGTTGCGGCGTTGCTACTTTGATCATTGTTCCGCGCGATTAAAAGAACTCACAGTATATGCATTTGAGGCCACATTTCATGCATAAATCACTGACTTCTGATTATACTGTAAAAGTAGACTTAGTGAAACTTGCAAATGTTTGTTAATCACTGGAGAACAGAGAAGGGAACAAGAGCGCGAGCACCTTTAAGGAATATGGGCTGAATCGAAACAGAAGAAATTTTCAGAAAACTCTCAAATACTAATATTATGTCAGAATCAGCGCAAGAACTCAATATAGCTGTGTGATATCATTATTCTTTTAAAAAATGATCAGTCTCAACAGATCTCCAGCTGCTGATTCAAGCTGTTGGACAGAAGTATTGGGCCTCACCTCTTACTTGAGTCTGGGAAAGAACGGATCATATTAAAAGGCTTAACATAATCGAGTGTGGTAGTGTAGGACGCCACCAGTGCAACAAATGAGTCTGAGAAATCTTCTTCTCTCCTAGATGGTCAGCTATCAACTTTAAGAGGTTTTATTGCCAAGTGGAAGAGTTTAGATAAGCACCTCAGCAGACCACGTAATGTCACAGAGCAGGGTCGCTGGTTTTGGGTCCCAAAAACCTCCTCTGACATTAACAGCAGAACAAAAACTGTGCGCTGGGAGCTTCGTGGGATGGGTTTCAATGGATGAGCAGCTCCTACGGGTGCAGCGTCGATCTTTTAGTCAGTTTCTTTTAAACTTTCTTTCTCATGCTGTGTTGCATTTTGGAAACTTGAATGTTGAACTCTTTAAAATGAATAATGTCTGTTTAGTGTTGATTCTTTTTTACTATAGCTTAGCTACACAGTTTTCTTTCACCTTTCATTGTGATGATGTGAGAATGTTTTTCTGTTACATGAGTGGACACACAAACAGGTAAAGGCAAAGTAATCCTGAAGAAACAATCATTTACTGAGTATCTACTGAGCAAGATGCTTTATTATCTGAGGCGGCGTGAAAACAGTAGCTGATAATTAAAATAAGTAGCGGATCATTATGATCTAATTATTAGCTAATGACTCACCGATATCTCCTCGCTTGGTCTTCCCTTAGAAAGTGTTTCCAACACAGAACAATCAATACACCTAAAATAGATTAAATACCAGCTAACACAGTGTAATAAAGCCCACAGTGACAGTTTCAGTATTTGTTTTCTGTTGAATGTGATTCAAAAAGGTGTTGATTTAACCTCTCCCAGGAGAGAGGAAAAGTCCTCACACAAAGTCTGAACTGGTGACGACTGATTTCCAGCATTAAGCACCTTAATGCTGGAATGAGCTGCAACACAGCTTGAAGCTGTGAAGACGTTCATTTCTCTGGGTAGCTGTAAAACTTTACTGGCCCATATTTCTCATACATTGTGTGTGTGTGTGTGTGTGTGTGTGTGTGTGTGTGTGTGTGTGTGTGTGTGTGTGTGTGTGTGTGTGTGTGTGTGTGTGTGTGTGTGTGTGTGTGTGTGTAGCGGATTATATTACTATAGAGGTTTTGTGTGCAAAAGAGGTCTTCATCTCAGTGGGATGTCCTGCATAAATAATCCTTCACTAACTAACTATAAATGAGGTGGATTTTTATTCACCTCTTCAATATTATTAACCTCAATTTATGGCAAAAAGATCCATTTGTTTGTGTACATGGGCCCAAATTAGCCTGTGTTTATAACACAGTCAGCATAGCTTTGAGTCTTTCAACGGGAAGCATGTTTCCAGCCTGAAACATGTATGTTGTGTGGTCTTCATAGTTACCCTGGCAACCGAGAAAGTGGAGATTTGAAAAAGTGGCAATCATTTTTGGACCTTTCGTTGTTTATTTGAAATTATAATTAAGTACTATTTTTCTTTTGCAAATGTTTTATTTGGAAATTTTTAAAAACAAAAAACAAAACAAAACAAAAATCCTTGTAGTCCTAGCTGGTTCCCATGAGCTGTGAAATGATTTAAGCCACTTCCAAAGAGGACTTTTCCTCTTTTAAAGGTGGGAAATCTTCAATTCAAGTTCATGGACATGAATGAATGAATAAAGCACTGATCTGATGCAAACTCATGCTCAGGTTAACAAAAATAAGGAGGTAAGATTCCCGTCCAGTAACATGAATCACACGTTCAGGCTGTTTCACAAACTGCAGTGAGACTGTGTTGCATGAGAATATACTGCACAACATTTGCTTTAACAATATGTTCTTAATAAACTGGCATCTGACTGTAGTCTGAAACTGTTCTTTACAGTGTAGCGTGAACTGTATTGCATTATAGTACCACTACTAGTTAATAAGAAGGATTTATCTTTACCAACTTTGATTCGATTTTTTTAATTCCATCATTTAATGATTTTTGTGCTTTTCTCTATGTTTTCCAAAAATAAATTGATTATTGGTAAGATTGAATGAATGTTTATTAAGATAAAACCAGCTTAAATATGCAAAACCTGGATCTTGTGACTCCCAATATTAGAAATTTCCTGATGCAGTAAACTGAAAGGATGAGTGGGAGATATGGAAAGCAGTAGTAAAGGTTGTAGTAAATTAGATTTTAGCATCTATGACATGAACTGTCCTGTTTATTTCTGATTATTATTACAGAAGAATAAATGTTGTTGTTTTTTTACCTATGACATGTTTTTTTTCTAAATTTGTGAAAGTGTGTTAGTTTCACTGATATACTGATTGTGCTAAGCGCTGTTGCTAACTTTAAAGGTTGAACTTTTTAAGGCTTTTGCCTCCACTTGCTCTCCAAACTGTCAGAGTCAGGCCGGCTGTGTGTAACGGATGTAAGAAAAATCCTGACATCATTTGCAGGCCTGCTTTAAAAATGAATGCCTTCACATGGTCAGCTGAAAAATGTGTCTGCAGCTCTGATATGAGCACTTTGTCTTCACAGGTGCCCTCCTGTATATCCTGTCAGATGCCAGTGCTTCTCCAAAGATGAAATAGGCCAAACCTTTTGTGCCTTTTAAGTCGAGTCAGCAGAACTCCTTTTACAACCACGCCATCAGATATTTTCAGTCCTACCAATTTGCCAAGCAATGTTTTTCAAATAACGCTCTTGTGTCTGACACAATGGCTGAAAACACAGCAAGAGAGCAGCGTGAGATTAGCTAGATGGTGTGGAGATTGTAACATGACATCTCCATCTCGTAGACCTGAGGACAGCTGTGGCCCATACAGGATGATAAATGGCCGTTTGTGCGTAGGTGGAGCAGCTGTCTGCAGAGTGCTCCGCCACACGTAGCTTTCCCTCTCGAAAATTGAGATGGGTTTCACTTACTGTATGTTCATTTGTTCTGCAACCTGGAACATATGGTGCCTGAGAGTGCAGCTTTTTTAATTTGGAGAGCGATGATAGGAGGTATTATGTTACTCAAATATTATGGCGTCTCAGAAGCAGTTCCACTCAACAGCAACGGCATTGCACTGATGAGATTTCACAAGATCTGCCAGTTCACGTGAGAAAACAATGACACTTCTGTTATGAGCTGGCAGCTTCATCTAATGCCTGATATGTTTACCTTCTGAATCCAGCCTATAACTTTTAAAGCTGTAGAGTCAACGTGGGCAAAGTATGAATTATATTTAGCTGCTTTGTAAAGAAATTTACATCATCATATCATCATCCTCCAACAGTTATTTCTGATCTGTGATCATAACTGTTTATCATTACAGACAAGCAAGCAAGAAACATGACTTGTCTTGTTTTTTAGCAAGGTAGAGTCATTCATTACCACCAGCATTACAAAATAATATTTGGATTTAAGAACGTCGCTGCAGCACAGTCATGGAAACCGTCTTGTCAGTGCTCTGTGCGTTGAATATTTAGCAAGTGACAAAAACACGACACTACAAGTTTTATAGTTTTATTCATGTTTACATTCACTGCTGCTGTCTTGAATTGTTGGCTCAGGGTTAGTGGAGCAGCTCTGGCTTTCTGAGAAGGAAATCCGAGGTTAAGGGGGCACCAGAGAGGTAAAAACTGACTTAATCTGGAAAGCACCAATATTCTGATATACTGCCAGATTTATATTTATTTCAGATTCTTGAAAGCTAAACAGTTTTTTCTAGCATTTGTTACGTGTGGTTATTTAATGACTCCTTTACGCTTACAACTGCTCGGATCAGCTGGTTGTTGTAATTGTGGCACTCCAAACACGTGTGGCCAAAAGGGAAGTTACAGATTGCCATTTGGTGGGCAAACTATGCAACATGAACAGTGATAAGATATAGTCCTTTTCCACTAGAACCTTCTCTGCTCGGCTTGGTTCGTTCCACCGATCGGCCAGTCAATAACATCACTCGATGGATCATGAGAGCGACTCCTTAAAACCGCCAAACCCGGCAATAAAGCAAATGCGTGCACACAAATCACGGGTAACCAAATCTGACAAACGCCATACACAGGTATACCATCACCTCCTCGTCCTCCATTGTTGTGTTGTGTTTGAGTCGCATACAATGACATAACGGGACTTTTGCTCACACTGCTATAACCAGGGGTGCACATACGTGGTCCGCAGGTGCGCATTCGCTGTCAAAATAAAAGACGCGCACCAGATAAGCAGTTGCAACGCGCGTTTGCGTACATACGATTTTCTGGAGGAGTACAGACATTTTTTTAGAACTCTTAAAGATGTCGAAGAAGCAAGCTCCTGCAATTACTTTGGTGTTCCTCAACCTCCAAAGAAATGTCAGAGGGAGTCCGAACCGCAAAAGAAGCACGTATTCTCAGAAAAGTGATTCCAGGAGGTGAGCTGGCTTCAAACAAATGATGGACGCACAGAGATGTGATGCAGAATATGCCGTGAAAACTCTAGAGGACAAAAACAGCGCCTTTTATATGGACGCAAACGCACGTTGCAACTTCTTATCTGGTGCGCGTCTTTTATTTTGACAGCGAATGCGCACCTGTGCACCACTTATGTGCACCCCTGGCTATAACAACCCCATGCACATTTGGTGGTACTTAACTGTAACGGAAAACAATCAAAATCAAAGTGAGCCAAGTAGGTATTTCTCTTGTCTCTTCTTGTTATATCCGTTATAAATGCCGATACCAGTAGATCAGTGCACAGTATCGGTCTGCTGATATCAGCCAGGCTCGATCAACTCAACACAAACAAAAAGACAATCATCTTTATATTTGGTTTGGTTGGGTCTGTTTCCTCTAGGTAGGTACGAATTAAAGTTTTAAGAGCCAGCACAGTGATCGGCTTTGACTTTGTCTTCTGGTGTATGAACTATATGCTTCATAAAAAACCGAAGAGCACATAAAGAAAACCTTCACCTTACTACACTTGACTTTATAGCTATAATTTTCTTATAAAATACAAAAATTAAAATACAAAAAGCACTGAAGTTTCTGGGATCGATGATCCATCACCCAAATAAATTCCATTTTCTACCAAAGAAGACCAAAAATGCAGCAACAATTACATTTAAGAAGGTAAAATCTACGAATTGTGATCATCTGTGAATCAGCTGTTACTTTCATAATAACAGCAGGCAGCTCGAAGCAGTAACAACAAATGGACACAACTCTGAAGCCAGAATAATTCTCTGCTGACTGATTATTTGGTTTTGACACGAAGAATTGTGCTAAAACTGTTGTGTGCTGGCTTGTCTGCTGCTGACGCTAATAAGCTCACCCCTCAGCCTTACTCCAGCAGTGAACAGGCTCATGTCAAGAGGCAGCTGTTTGAACAGTTGCGTATTTACAGAGTACATCTTGTATTCAACAGGGCCTGTTTTAGTGTAACGCTGGAGGTGCTACACTTCTTTCTTTTTTCTCTGATTACGTTGGAGATCGATCATTGGGGCGAGATGTAAAGAGCATCTCCCCACGTTTTCAGTTCTTTTAGCGTATTTGTCAAAAAAAAAAAACGTATTTTATTACCTCGTAAGTCGATACCTGAGATCTCCAGTTACAGCCAGCGGCACTCTTCATGCCAGATGCTCGTGAATGATAGGCAGAGGAGTAAATTAGTGATAGACACATTTATAGACTGAGCTCATGACCTTCCTGACTATGATTTATGTTTTTTGGCAGCAGGGAGCCACCAGATATCAGGTAGGTGCCAACTTAAATCAGTGAGAATCATCTCACAAACTGGTTCCCTATTACATCGCTGGATATCTGGGGGCAGAAACAGGCACACGATGGATAACAAACTCTAAACTAAACCGATCCCGCAGCATGTTTGCTGCTGACAGGTTCTTTAATTGAATTGCATTTTTTTAATATATATTACACATGACATTATGATGCAATGCCTAAGGATAAACAGGCTGGGCAATTCAAGCATGATATCGTACACGAGGGTCTTAATTGGGTTCATCAAATGAATGCCACAGCTTTTATACCACACTGAATAATAGAATTCACTCTCCTAATTATGAACAGATCCTAAATATATATACAATGTGCATGTCATCATTTTTAGATTTTAACCAATGAAGCCTGGAGTGCCTCACAGGGGAGGACTTTGGGTCCTGGAAATGGCACCATGCTGTGTGTTGAGTACACGAAAGGATTAAAAAGCTCAGCATATTGCTGAAGGCTGGGCTACGCTGAAATGATGCTACACAGTCGAGGGACGCAGCTGTTCACTTACTAAATATAAAGTAGAAAAGTATAGAGCCATCTCTCAAACGCTTGGACAAATTATTTATAAACTCATAATGTGTGATGTGAAAATTACTATCCTGGGATCGGGTAGGGGGATTGATGAGCGTATATGTATGTTGTGCATGGGTAAATCTTCTGTTTGGAAGATTTTTATATGAATTAATACAGGAAAAAGCCACAGAGATATGAATGATTCCTCTGTGGTCATTTGATCTGCAACATATTTACCAGAAAACTGCTCTTAAAAAATCCCTTTGCATTATCCACAAACATTTAATTCTATATAATATGGGGAAATAGTTTAAAATGCTCATCAGAGTAATATCTTCAAAAATGCATTAAAGTCAACATGATTTAAAACACAAGAAGAAAACAGTAAATCCTCACAATCGAGAAGCTGTAGCAGTATTAAAGCTTGATTTTTTTTGGTGATGTCTCACTACTCTGGAGAGATCTATAAGGCTCATGCTTGGTGGAGCCTTTGCAGGAGTGCAATGATCTAACCTTGAGGTCTCTGCTGAGGCATCTTTAATCAGTAGGTACCAAAGACCAGCCAGGCTTCCAGGCTGCTTATTATCTAATTTTAGAGAACCTATATGTTCTTCCTTTTCTGCTCTTTGTGGAAGGATGTACTCGAGAACCGGATGAAAGTCCCTAATTTTCCCCTTTGATATCACGTATTCCAGTAATAAATGTATCTATATTTTATCATTTACAGCTGCTGAAGCTCTTGAAGTTATTCCTGCATGAGTGGACGCCACGGTGTTTCATGGCTTAAATAAAATAACTTTGGCTGACTAGCTGCTTCACCCAGACATAAACTTGTGGTGCGCACCGATCCACAGTTGTTTAAGTTGGGCCCATAAAATTGTTCCACAACTGTAAGTAAAAACTGTGCAGCTGAGGGCTGTTTTACTATGTTTGCCCTATTTTACTATTCACATGTTGAATGAACTGCAAATCATTCACAAGGAAACACAACACCGCAGTTTACAGTGCACAGGATCTGCTTCCACTGAGGCTGATTTGCGACTCTGGCGTGCTGTCAGGGCAGCAGTGCTTAATGAACAAGCAGATTCTCCACATTAATCAAATGTGACCTAAAATTGTCCAGCCTGGGCTCCTTACAGGTTGTAAAGCACAAAGGAAACACTGCTCACCCTCAACAGAAATCCACTCGTGCCGGTATAAAGGTTCTCTACACTGGGTTTTGTTACTTCCAGCATGCTTGTCTCATTTTATCATTATTGGTATTATAAGTTCTTATTGGTTTTCTCAAAGCAGTCATCATCTAGGTGTAGCTTTCAGTGAGTTAAGTCTACATTGCAGTCTCAAAGCTCTAAATCAGATGGGCTGGTATATGAGGTGCATATAAATGAGAGTTGTGTCTTCTGTCTTCCCCGCCATGAAGAGTTTGGTGCGCATTTGCTTCATTAGCCATCAGTCTCCGCTAAGCCAGACTAATAGTTTTCCTGTTGCATGACAGTGACTTTGTGGCACAGCCCACTAATATATTTTCCCCGCACGCTCCCTTGGAGAGAAATATATACAGTTCTCTTTTTATTTGCGCTGCTCATACATCACGCTGCAAATAAAAGCATATGGCTCCTCCTCTATGGATTCAACATCTGGAGCAGTTCGTATGGATGGCTGGACAAACAGTTGCTGTAAAAGCCCCACAGACACATCAGGTGTGATACATTTTTCCTCTCTGCTTTTTGGGCTCTGGGGCTAGATTGTAATGAAGATGTCCGGCCTTTCAAATGCCTTTCAGATAGAACAACTGCTGGAGGTAAAATGTCAGAAGGACTAAAACACTTCCTTTAAATGTTTTTATTTTCACCTTCTATTTTCCTTACCCTGGCTGCCACTATCTGAGTTTCCTCTGCCACCGTTGTCAAGAAATTTGTGCTACGTTTTCAGCCCGGCACTCATTTTTATGATCAAAATAGGTCACTGAATAAAGCCATGTGGCATTTTAAAGAAATGAACTTCTGCCTCGCTTAGAGTACAGAAAGTGGAACCCTTGAATATGCAGAGTAACTCTTATTACATATCAAGCTGCTGGCTAATGCTGGGGGAGTATAACAGCACTTCGAATGTGTTAACATGTATAATTAATGGCAATGTGTACATTCCCTGCTTCTAGTGATGCCTTAGAACGGCTTCTCCCACTTGTGTATTTCAAGACGTTTAACTAGTCCCAATTTTTAAATGACCCAGTGGGATACAGCTGCAGGAGGAACAGCAGATTATTGATTAGTGTGTGGAGGAACACTTGGTTGTGCAGTGCAGACATTGTTTCCAAATCAATCAACAGTGTGTGTATATGTGTGAAGGTTTTAGATCATGATTTTGTTGGGTACTACTCAGTGTCTAGTCTCCAGTTATCAGCAGATCCGGAGAGCAACACAGCAGCGTGGAGGATTCAAACAACTTGTCCCTGGCTATCTCGCGCCTGACATATGAACCAGACATGAGCGACAGCGTTTCACTCAGGCCCGATTTCCTGACAGTGTACCTCTGCCGCCTTGACCCAACACCTTTTTGATTTAGAACATCAGCACAAACGGGATGGGAGGGAGGCATGTGCTAGGACATAAAATCATCAATGACATGTCAATGTGTGTGACCCCTCTGTAAGAAGTGAGACCCACAGTATATCAAACAGATTGCACCTGACCTATGACCAGGGAATGGAGCAGCTCAGCTCAATATGCCTGTACGAGCAGCGAGCTGGACACACTGAGGCTACAAGCCTGAAAGCACTGAGGTGAAGCCTGATTTCTACATCTCAGTGAGCTCCATAGATGCACACTGCACTGACTGTCTGTCAGCCCATAATGGATTAAAAGCAAGCCTTCCTTGTAAGCACCCTGCCACACCAGCTTATAGCGAGAGAGGCATCGTAAATTTTGTGAAACACTCAGGGATTCAAGAGTTTTCTGCGAAGCTAATAAAGCACACAGGGCCAGCAGCATCATCCTCATCAGCAGCAGCAGCAGCAGCAGGCTGAAATACTCCTCAGGTTTACCACAGATGGACGTTTGCCTTGATGCTTTCTGTAAGAAGCAGAAGCTGGGAAGGCTCGAGAAAGAGGATACAGGGATGATGATGGATTTGTGAATAGTTGAGTGACGTTTGAGCTGTAAAAATGGCCTTTTTTTAAAAAGAAAAGTGGGAATGTTGTCGATTACTGGCATCCAGGGCAAAGAGACTACTTTAACGCAGCTGAATAGCACTATGGAGGTCTGCTGCCACTGCACTGGCTGGAGGAACTGCGGGTGCTGCCTGTGTACCTGCACCGAGCCAATGTTAAAGGTTTCTACAAGCCCATATATCGCATGCATGTCATCTATTAAGGAAACTGATTTATCACGAGGCCCATCGCAAGTTCCGCTAACTGCATCACACAAACGTAACTATTGGTGGATGCCACGGTTTATTATCCATTACACCATAGGTGACTGACAGATACATCTCAGCGCACCATTAACGCAAATAACATCTCCACCAAGAAAAAGTGCATTGCGCGTGGGTTAATGCTTCATTTCAGAGATGCTGGACATTATAATTAAGTACCAATGCTCGTCATGGGCTGTGAATGTAAAAGCGACAAAAAGGTATGTGAGGCTTACCTGGTTTTCTAGTAACAGGTGGTGATGTCCTATTAGATTCCTTTGGACTCCAATCAATCAATCAATCAATCATGTGATTGTTTTTTTCTCCTTCTTCTTCTTCTTATTTTAATTTATGCATCGGTTGCTAAAACATCTCTGCGAAATCACAACGTATCCCTTGTGGCAGCATCGCCCACACGGCATCCTGGTCCACTACACTGTAGCAATATGCAAAAACCGACAGAAAACAGCCCGCACTCGCACGCCGAACCAGATTTGTCCATATTTCCTGGGCAGCGGTGGTTTCAGGGATTCCTCTCCGTCGACATCTCTGGCAGAAGGTCCGCTTTCATAGCTCCGCGTCTGTCTCTCTCTCTCCCTCTCTCTCTGTCTCTCTCGCATCGCGCTGCCAAAATGACTGAGGCTGGAGATCACATGCGGCTGGTTCAACTCGCGCGTCAATCGCCTTCGTTTACCCAAGGCACCCGCACAACTCCGGATCCATAAATATTACATGATTCTACTTTTTTCTTTGCTGTTTTCAGGGACGCCCGTCGCTCTGTCCCACATTACACACACTAATATATCACAAAGCATTTTTTAAATTATTTCTACCAATCACATTTGCGTGCACTGCGGTCCTCTGTGCTTGCGTGTGCTTGTGAGCTCGTACGTCTATCTTTGTTAGGACCGGTTTGAATTTTAGACCTTGGGATGTGAGGACATTTGTGAAATGTGAGGACAACGTGGCCGTTGCTCACTTTTAAAATAGGGGGTGGGGGGGTTAGTATTTGGTTCATTATTTGGAAACTACAATCCAAAAGTGTGTGTTTATTAGTATTGCACATGTTGTGCAGACATAAATCTGTCCAAACTGTCACATTGTGGGGATCTGGCTAAGATTTGCAAGCCCCTTTGACATGAATCACTGATTTTTTTAGATTGAAGCTGTGGTCAGGATAAGGTTAGGCTTAGATTAAAGGGTCAGGTTTCTGATAGATTTTTCTACCAAGCTATGCCCTGGTGCAGATGACCAAAAGAAAAACATAATTTCATGTCTGCTTACATGTTTAGACCATTCTTAAAAATGATTGGCGCACGTGAGTTACAATGCTCTGAGCTGAATGGTTTATAAAAGGGAAAAAAGGCATGGGTGGATTTTCTCAGTCTTGCACAGTCAGACACTGACTCAGTTTTTGCTGTCAGTGAGCACATGCACATACACACACACTGTATATGCATTCAGTCACTTGGTAGTATTTGGATTCTCTCCCTCAGGCCCTCTCGTGAGCAGCTGTGCAGGCTGACCAGGTGCTCCTTATTTTCCATGCTGTCATCATGCCAGCTGAAAGATCCCGCTGTTTCCCCACATGAAGCAAGTTGACTCCTCTGACGTTTCAAGCTGCCTTCTCGGGCAGCACTTACTCATAAACTGTGCAGCACTTGTACCACATTCCAGTCTGAAGTCCACATATACCGGATTTCCAGCCTGTTAATTAAGGCTTGTTAATTAAGGGTCAAAACCTGCTGCACTGGACGGCACAGTACTGCTGCAGCAACCTGCAGCTGCTCTCTTGGTTCTCTATGCCAAGGGGAGACGTGTGATTGGGAGATAATAAATGGAAGTGCTCACTGACTTCACACTTCACTATACAACAGCAGCCTCTATAGGTGTCTTCAGCAGTAAGGCTGTCCTCCTCAAAAGCTTAACTGTGATCCATTATCACCAAAGCTAATTCACACCTTTACTAATGTTGTTATATATTCCTCAGGTAGGTCCCAACAGAAGCCTTGGAGATATTTTGACCTCATTACAACTTTAATCTATTTGACTTACAGTTTCTTTGGCTATGTCATTAAAAATTCAGACTTTCCACCATCACTTGCAGTAATTCTGTCATAACTATTATGGCAGCTGACTCAGCTTTACTGCTTTAGCAGGCAGGCCATACAAGTTATTTCAATGTATGCCACTCCCTAAAGACTTTAAAATCAAGAAAAATTGGCCGCTGTGTCAGATTAATCTGCATTTTAGGTACACCATCAAAAACTGGACTGTAAAAAAACAACAACAACAACAAAGGTGGAGCAATGGATCTATACCCATTTTCTTAATCAGCTTCTTACTATGAGCGATGAGGGTCTGCACGAACAGACAGTTATGTGCCAAAACGAGGACAGCTGCAGTTATTTCACATGAGAGGTTTCTGTGCGTGCGTACGTGTTCTCGTCTGTGCTCTCCTCATTGGTCCAAAGTGGGAAAGGCTCATTAGGAAAATGGTGATAACATATTCGTGCATTGGTTGGAAATTGAATTTGAATTCAAATGTGATGAGAGTCATTGATCGTTTCCTATTTGCTGGGGAAAATTCTTTGGTTGTGATATGAAAACGTGACACTGGGAAAACAGTTTGAACCTGTACTGTCCTGATGGATCGCACTCAACTGCAATGAAAAACATGACTGTGTGGCAGAAAACACCTGTGCTTGACCACACGGTCCTGTTCACATTTTAACCGAGCACATTTAATTATTTATTTATTTTGCTGGCGTTACACTGTCCTGATTTGACATAATGTAGGGCCAAGGATTCAAGGCTTCCTCTCCGTTAATTAATTTTAGAGCTCATGAAGTACAGCCTCTGCTTTTCAGAATTAGCGATATGATTTCAGTTGAGCCCCGAGCTTCTGCCCACCCTCCTTCATTACTGTCAGTAGAACAGCATCCTCATGCTCTGAATGCAGAGAACATAACTGAAGCATGAAAACTGCAAGGAGACATTTTTCACCTAAGCATGCACGCAGTGCTTCACTTGCTTGCTGGGTAATATTGATTTCAAAGCATTACCTTCTACAGTGCACAATGTTTTCTGCTGGATCACCACCAAACACCACCATTTCTCACCCATCCTACGTGCCTACAGAGTGCTGAATGTGTGACAGTAGCCGGGAGTTATTATGCACAGATAACCTTCCCTTCCCTTTATAATCCAAGCAGGCACAAAGGGAAACTATTCATGATCTGCAATTATGTTTTCTAGATAAGATAAGCAGTTCACAATTAACTTAAGGCTTGCCCCAGACATAAGGAGCTTTTCATATCTGCTGACCCAGCCAATCAAAGTGCTCCAGGAGCTGCTTTTCAATATCACCATAGCTAAGCCTTTGCCTTTGTGGCTTTCTTTTTTTTCCTGCCCTGTTAGTTTAGATGTAAGACTCACACCCTGTCTCTTAGAACTGACTCCAACACAAGGGGGCGTACACTGCTAAGTTTGCCTCTCCCTCTCCAGTTCAGCAGCAGCAGGGATAAATTTGATTATGGTATGATGCTGACCTTGAGAGGGAACTACACTTAAATTTACATTTAAAGGATGAATGCCTTATTGCATTATTGACAAGGAAATGTGTGGCTTTCCCCGCAGAAAACTGCATTAGAAAGGGACCACTCTTTGCCTTAGCCAGTGAATGAGAATGTGGATGGCAGCATGCAGTTTTGCCATTCGATGGTTTGCACTCTCCTGGAGTCACTTGCCTGGTTAATAAACATGTATATATAAATATGTGTGTGCACTATAAACCTCCCCTTTCCCTTCAAGCCATTTATTATCATCATCAACATTATTATGCATGCTGGTGTTGGTGGGAGCTTCCCCCAATTCAAGCATGCCACCCATAAAGGATAATCAAGTCCCCAGAGGTTTATAACACAACAATCATCAGTGACACTGTGCACACTCCGTGCAGTGATTGCATTAGCGATGGCATTTTAAGTAGCTAATCTATGTCACCCTGAAGTCCTAATTCCTTTTCTTTCGTTACTTCGATATTTTAAAAAAAATACTCTGCTCCTTTTCCTCATCTCACTGCACTTAACTAACCCACTTGCACGCTTGAATCACAACCAAGTTTTTGCACATCTATGCACAAAGCACCTGTCTTACTGGAATAAATGGCACTAGCCCAGCCCCTTAGGGGTGTGCAAGCACTACCATAGGCTACACGCGCATTTTGCAGTTCAGCGGTACACACGAAATGTAATTGGTTTGAGCTTCCAGTTTATGTAAATAGCAGTCGGTGGCTCCTCCCATGCACCTGATAGGCAGTATTTACAGCTCTTTACAGCTACACTGTTTCCAAGTGCGCAGCGACGCAGGATGACACTCCACTGGACTTAAGCAATAAGGATTTCCGTCTTCGCGCAGCAAACTGACACTCATCTCCTTTTTACTAAGAACTAAAAAAAAAAAAGTTTGCCAAAAGTTGACTTCTTGTTTTCCAAGATGCCACGCTCCTTTCTGGTCAAGAAACACATAAACTCCGCAAAGAAGCCAAATTATAGTGAGTTGGAAAGCCCAGCAGGTAAAGTTTCGTTTGATGTTTTTTTGTTTTTAGAAATAAAGCAGCAGTGTTCACTTTCTAAAAAGTTTAAAAAGTTGTGTTTCCCACAGGCAGACGCGTTTCATGTTTTTTTTGTTTTTTTTTTAACTTTGCAGAAGTTAGTTTCGTTTCAAACTCACTGGACTACCTGCTTTGAAATCTGTGCTTTTCACTGAAGTCATGACAGTCTCATAACCCTTGCTGTCTTTTTTTTTTCCAGTGTTCATCACACCGCACATCTACAAGGCTCTTCCCCTGTCAGTCATCCCCCAGCCAGAGATCCTGAGCCCGGCGGCGTACAGCCCCATCACAGTGTGGACTACCAGCAACTTGCCGCTATCTCCGCTCCCCAGTGACCTCTCTCCCATCTCTGGATACCCCTCATCGCTCTCCGACACCTCCTCTAAAGACCACAGCGGCTCCGAGAGCCCGAGGAGCGATGAAGACGAGCAGATGCTGCCCAAGCTAACAGACCCTCACGGAGTTGAGGCAGAGAAATTCCAGTGCAGTTTGTGTAGTAAATCCTACTCCACGTACTCTGGACTGCTCAAGCACAAGCAGCTGCACTGCGACGCCCAAACGAGGAAATCCTTTAGCTGTAAATACTGCGAGAAGGAGTACGTTAGCCTGGGGGCTCTCAAAATGCACATCAGGACTCACACCTTGCCTTGTGTTTGCAAAATATGCGGGAAAGCTTTCTCCAGACCGTGGCTGCTCCAGGGACACATCAGGACGCACACTGGTGAGTTGACTTGGTGATAAGAGTGGGGCCTGCTGTGTGAAGAAGCAGCTTTAGATTCATCAGGATCAACATGCTGATATATGATGTAGTGGTTCTAACAGCTCCCCACTGTGTTGTAGTGAGACTGAACTCTCAGACTGATATTCTTTTTTATTTTCTTTTTCTCCTTTTGAGTCATCAGCAGTGCTTGCCTTCTAAACTGTGTTGCAACCATTACAAAAATATATAGTCCACAATGTCTCTGTGTGTGCAATCACTGACAAACTTCTTCCCTCATTTCTACTCCAACAGGAGAGAAGCCCTTCTCCTGCCCTCACTGCAACAGGGCGTTTGCGGACAGGTCCAATCTCAGGGCTCACCTACAGACCCATTCGGATGTGAAAAAATACCAATGCAAGAACTGCTCCAAAACCTTCTCCAGGATGTCTCTTCTGCACAAACATGAGGAATCTGGTTGTTGTGTAGCACACTGAACTGGGATACCTTTTCCACCACCACCAAAAAAACAAACGAAAGAGAAAAAACACCCTCCTCTCTTTCTTCTTTATTGTTTTTTTTGCCCAAACCCAGGAGAACTGTCAGGGAATCACACCAAAGTGGGTTTGTTCACAAATTTACAGACTTTTTTTTTTTTCTTCTACTACCGGCCGATTTCATTTCAGAGTGCGAAATAGCTCAGTGCTCGCAAGCCTCTCGTTTCAAGCAGTGTTTCTGTGATTGCAATCAGTGTCGAGCTTTGTCAAACCATGTACTCACCTACCTGTGCTATTCATGCACTTTTCTGCATGTCTAGAAGTTTTATATGCCTTCACAATGTTATCTACAGTGTTTGTACCAATGTCTCTCTCAATGGCTGTTAAGCAGTTTATTATTGTTTTTTTTTAATACAAGCAATACCAAAAGGTGCATTTGGAATGAATGGCAGTATAACCAGAGGAATATGGAAGCCATTGCTAGATAGGGAACAAGTGCAAACTTAGACTTAGGGTGAATTTATTATAACTTTTGCACAGTCTTTAGAAACAGTTCGCCAGCACTCAGAAAGCAATAGAAGTGCCTCAGATTTACTCAGCAATAATATGCATTTTCCAGCGACAGGTTCCTTTTTCTATTTTTCTATATTGAATGTAAGTGTGACTGAGATGATTGTATATTAACAGTGAAAACTGTGATGCTAAATGATTTTTGATATTTTCATATTATCATGACACTTTTGAAAATAAAGTTTCATGACATTTTGTATAATTCCTTTGGCATCGTGCATGAGTTGCTTTTTCCTCTGTCAAGCCTTCTTTGATTTACGAGCAGCTCCTTAGACTGATCGTCGCACGCTTCAAATGGAATAACGTCCACAAAAGTAAATGATATATAATCCGGCTTGCGCCATCCCGTGCTATGAAGATGTACAAAAAGGGAAAAAATGAGGAGAGAGGTGACTCAGCTCTGAATCAGGCCTGAACCTGTTCCCTGTGAACCTGTCCAGGCATCAAACAATCTTGAAATTTAACACATACTGGCTATATTGATCTGCACTCACTTGTTATACCCTCCGAGGGCCCGCGACACCCTCTTTGCCCGAGTTTGTGTAAGCTGTAACTGTGAGGGGAGTTGTTCTTATAGAAAGCCGTCCTCGCTTTTGAAAGCCGTGCCATCAAAGTAGATAAACCAAAGCAAAGTTGTCTTTCTTTTATGTTCCTGCTCAATCACAACAATCACTGCAGGGTGCCAGGGCATACCGATCTCCAGGTTCTAATATGTTTTTGCAGAAAGATCAAATTTGCATCTGCTTTGACGACCTCCTTGAATTCTGGGATGCTTGCCATAAAGGATTAAATAGACTTCCCCGGGCTACGTTTTGTTGTCTTTTACCATATGCCGTCTTGAAGCAGATAGAGATTAGAGCCCGAAAAAAGAAAGTGCAATGCCTTCAGGGATACAGTCAAAGCTGAACTCTTTCTAACAAACCCCAGAGTGTGCTCCCATTTGCCCTAATGCCCCAAACTTGCGGACCAGAAAGATGTGATCTGACAAACAGACACTTGTTTTTCTAGCTGCGAGTGGCTGAACTCCCCTGTAGGTAGATTCTCCTCGCTCTGAGTCATCGTCAAGCTATTCCAGGTGCTCGCTGCAGCTCTTTGGACTGGGCCAGGTGGCTCCAGGGCTCTTCAACCTCGCTGAAAAGCAGGTGCAGCTAGAAGGACATTAAACTGCAGTCACCACAGGTCTGCTGATACTGTAGAAACCACAGCCATGACCTAATGTGCAAACGTTACAAGCGGCGGGCCCTGTTATTCAGATCATTTGCCTCATAAAAGGAAAGTGCCATCAAGAGGGCACTCTAAACTATCACAAACACCGCCTGTCCTCGCTTTTCTTTGGAGAACCTAATATCTTCTTTCCATAGGCAACACTTTATCATTCTGGTGTCAGCTAGGAGAGGGGAGGGGGGAAAAAAACGATGCTTGCATAATGACTATTAGCTTCATAATCTTGCAAGATTTTCCTTTTACAACAACAATTAACTGCATGACTGATTTCTCAGATAACAACAACGTGTTAAGCGCTTTCCCCTCCAACACGAATATTTGATTCAGCTGCTGTGATAGTAGTGGGTGGAGATGGGGAGGAGAACGAGCAGGAACTCATTTGTTCCAAAGCATATGGCTATTAGAAGATGTGCTAAAGGATGTGATATCAAGTATTTGTTAGGTGTGGAGACCGTTACTAGGCGCGCTAGTCTGTTTTAAGCTGCAAATCTACTGAGGATAAATGCAGGTAGATACCCTGTGGGTGTTTTTGCGGGTAGATTCAAAGGGAAATGAAAAAAATGTAATGTTTTGAAGGATAAACTAGAATAGTCATTTCTTCCCGGTCTGTTCTTCTTTAGCTTTCACTCAGTTTGGCCGTGTACTGCTTTCATTTGTTTCCCCAAAAAATCGAATAAAATGAAGAATTTAATTAGGCAATTTAGCACATTTAAAACAACCTATTAGCCCCATTTAGTACAAATCAAGGCTGCGACTGGCAATTGCATCATGTTTTATTAATTAATCTGTTGCGTCTTTTATTAATGGATTTTTTTTTTTTTCAAAAAACCTAAAACTAAATAATTTTCCTTTAGCCCAAGGTGATGTATTCAAATGGTTTGCTTTCATGGACCAAAGCCTCAAATCAAAACGTATTTAATTACTTTGATAAAGGACAAAGAAAAGCATAAAATCCACATATTTGAGAAGCTGTCACCAGAAAATCTTTTTTCCTTGAGAAATGACTAAAATGATTAACTGGATATCAAAACATCTGTAGTAATGGATTCATCGGCTAATCCTAAAATAAGATTTTGCCACTCCTTTTCTTCAGATGTTATTTAATTATCACTTCCCGTCATTTTCATCATTGACCACCTTTAAAGCCTGCATTCATAAGGCTGTTTATTTCATCGCAGGCATTAAATCACACATAAAATAAATGTCCTCACTCTGTGGATTTACGCACCCACAGCGACATATTAAAGAAGCCTCAGAGAACAGTTGTGCTGAATGCAAAGCGGGGCATGACTCCCCCCCCCCCAAAAAAAGTCTGCTGACTTTATGGTGAATCGGGGAGTGTGATTCCTTTATGACAATCAAGTGGAACAAATACAGTTGAGGGCGTCCTCTGAGCTCCAACTGCGTTGGCCGGAAAGTGATCCCCAGCCCTCCTCTCTAACCCCAGCACATCAGAAAGGAGATGATTGTGTATTCCCCTTCGCTCCGACTGCCTCAAGGAAGGTTTGCCTGCTTATTGAGCTCCCGCGTCTTGTTAAAGACTATTCTCTTTTATTTCCGTTGCCTCCTCAAGTGACTGGGTAGCTATTTAGAATGATTCTGCTTTCTTTTAGCGCATTCTCCAGATAATACCGTTTTCCTCTAATTGTATATTGTCCTTTTTGTTTGTTGATAAATTAGATTCATGTGGATCAAGCCAGCGTGATTTAATCAGCAGGGAAGATGAATTCTTTTGAATTTCTTTTTCGCTTTCTTTCAGTTTTATGTCTTTATCTCGTTAAAGTAAAATAATTAATTCAAACAGTTGTTTAAAGACTGAAGAAATTGGATTATAGTTCGATGGAATAAGGATCAGACTGCCTGTTTGATGTGCGCCAGGCTTGAGTCTTGCACCGAGGGATGGCAGCTGACCCTCCATGTAGGTCATAAATGATTTTTTTCTTCGGTACGTCATTACGAGCAGTGAAGTGTAGAGTCCAGCAGAGACAAACGGCGCTCTGTTGTCTTAATCAATAGCTCTGTGGCCTCTTTTTGTTGCCTTCTTCTCGAGCAGAGGTCAGCTGTCAGAGAATCCTGTGATCATATTTACTTGATTGTGTTTCCTCCTTAATGTTTAGCACTAAACCCCATGACCACAGCTGTAAAAGAACATCACTGTAAACAACACGGCCCTTTGTGACCACAAAATGATCTGAAAGGCTTCAAGGTGCCCTTTTTTTCACTCTCTAACAGTTTTCGCAACTCACATGTTAAACTCTCAGATTCTCAGTTTCTTGCAGCATTTAAGCGGTAAACAAACCAGCAATAAATGATTTAAAAACACAGACGCATTGTAAGGCAGAGATAAGAGTTTATTCTTTGATCCATTAGAGACGATCCACAAAGTAGGGGAGCTCACTGTTTTGGTCCCTGCTTCACAGATTAATCTATTCTCTAAGTATTTTTAAGTAAACACATCTGGAGGGTAAATAAATCACAATAGACTGCAGCCTTGTTGTTGGAAAAGAAAACCAGCTTCACCCATGACTCAAGAAGATGTCTTACCACCAGCTTATCGTGTCACTTAAGACCGTTACTGACGAAGTATTTCTGCATGTGATGTTTGCACTTTAACTGCAGCATAGAATTATTTTTCGAGTTAATTTTAAACAGATGGGTTTATAATTCTGTTATAAATCAGCATGCATGTTAGAACAACCATTAAAATCACGGTGTAAAGAATTCAAGTGTGCTAGAGCAAGTTAAGATTACTAGTTGTAAAATTATCATAGTATAAAGCCTGACAGTTAGCATTTTAGACTGGTATTAATACACTTTATACACTTACAGGCCTATACTTTCTGAGGAATGTAATTCCAGCAGTGATGGAGCCAGACATTTTTATTGGAGTGGACAGGTTGAAGCCATTACTTACACTGGGGTGGCACGGGGAAAATTGGGACAGGTAAATGGCTCTGTAAAAGGTTCTGCTATAAAAATAGCAGTTATTGCATAAAACTTCAGTTTTAAGTTGGTGCACACCCTCCGAGCTCCTCCCCTAATGGGCTTTACTATTGGTCACCTGTGGTGGAGCATGACTAGCCTCTGACCACCTGTTTGCTTGACCCCTGAATACCAGCAAGGCTGTTTTTGTTCTGATTCTCGTGGCTTCTGGATGAACAAGATACGTTTAATACATTTCAAAATTAGATTCACTGTAGAGATTCACAGCAAAGTGCATAATTTTTACTAGAGTCAAAAACCGAGGGTAGTTATAAAGCTACATTGTGCTGAATTTAGCTGTGGCTTTGATCATGTTGTTGACTGTCTTGATGCTAGTGGAGAACCAAACAAAAATCATTAAAAATTATATTTTTTATTCATCAATAGAATATGGTTTAGAATTAAGCATTAGCTATCTGAGTAGCTCTGTTCTTTTAATGCCATGGGGGTTTTTCAAGCTCACAAGCTGAACAACTGCATCGCACGATCATACCTCAGCTCTGGGAAACTACCCTGACCGGCCACTTCACTAGTTACAAGTCGAGTACACTAGGTTGGAAACAAACATCCCTCATAGACTTTGTTCCATACTGACATGGCATCATCAGACATTGCTGCAGATTTGTTGGCTGCATGTCTGTGATATGAAGCTCTCCTTCCAGTACATCTCAAAGGTAATGCATTGGATTGATATGATTGTGGAGGCCATTTGACTGCAGTGAACTCACCATAATGTTCAAGAAACCAGTTTGAGATGATTTGTGCTTTGTGATCTGGTGCGTTATCCTGCAGAAGATACACTGTGGTCATAATGGGATGGACATGGTCAGCAGTGATACTCAGGTAGGCTGTGGTGTTTAAATGATCCTTGGCCTGAGCTCAGAGACTAAAAGTGTGCTAAGAAATATATCCCCCATACCATTACAGCATCAGCATTCTGAACCATTCATATAAAGCTAAATGAAATAAATGAGCTAAAATTGATCCATTATTTTATACATCAAATATTCTATTCAGTTTGTTGAATCCATCTGAATTATAGCCTCAGTTTCCTGCTCTTATCCGACAGGAGTGACACCCAGTATGGCCTTTTGCTTTAAAGTTTAATGTGCTGTCTGTTCAGAGATGCTCTTCTGCATACCTTGGTTATAAAAAGTGGTTATTTGAGTTACTGTTGCCTGACTATCAGCTCCAAGCAGACTGGTGGTTCTTCTCTGACCTTTGACCTCCCCCAGAGAACTGAGCCTGGTTCTCCTGGAGGTTTCTTCCTATTAAAAGGGAGCTTTTCCTTACCGCTGATGGGGTTTTCTCTGTATTATTGTAGGGTCTTTACCTTACAAAATAAAGTGCCTTCAAGTGCTATATAAATAAAATTCAATTGAATTGACCAAAACTCAAGTATTCATACCACCCTGCCTGTCACCAACAACCATGCCACTTTCAGCAGGTCATCTTGACCATGTCTACATGTCTAAATACACTGAGTTGCTGCCCTGTGTTTGGCTGTTTCAGAACTGGGTGTAGCTTTTTAGTTTAAGACACTGAGTAGGTTTGTTTATGAGTGTAGATGAATATCATTCAAGATTATTCTATTTTAACAGTGTAACAAATGAAACTGCTGGGTTAACAGTTAAGGATGTTTCAGAGGCTGCTAATGTAGTTGATAAATAAACCCATGATCACAAATGCCTCTTTATCTCTGCAAAACTACATTACAGTGTGTTAATAACAACTGATTGAGTTTGCACACTTGTTAGCTTGAAAATAATGCTCTGCTGCAGTATTTTGTATGGCATCACTCCATTGTGAAGTCACTCTGAGAAACTACTTTTCTGTCATCTGTCGCTGCACCGACTCGACTTGTTAAACCTACAAAGAGCTTAAAAGCTTGTAGTGTTTTGGTGGCTAAATTACAGCCCTATACCTTTTAAATTCGGCAAGTTTTCAATACAGTTGTGCGAAATTCTCCACGACAACCTGTTCTTCATGCAGCTCAGTCCACTTCCTTTCCATCCTACAGGAATAGAGACCATCTAGGAGTCTCCTCTACTGAGTTTTAGGACGAAGTAATACTGGATGTCCGTCAGATGGAGAAAATTATAAACCCACAGATCCTCCTTGAATGGTTGTCAGTTTCACAATGTGGTGCAGGAGACTGGTGGTTTGACGTAAATCTGCTGTCACACTAAGTGGGGTGAGCCTGCTTTTAATTTGAATAATGATGATGACATTTTTTGAAAAGCGGATGCAGCAAATTGCTCATTTTTAATCCTTTTAGTACTCAGAGCTGCCTTTGACACCATTGATCATCCAATTTAAATTTGAATGCCGTAAGCACTGGGTGGTATCACCTGTCCTGTGCTTGACTGATTCATCTCCCTATATAACAGAAACTTTTATATTACATATGGGAACTCGTCTTTCTCTTCAGTGAACATGATATTTGGAGTTCCTCGGGGCCTGTGCTCGGGCCAGCCCTCCTTTCATTCATGCTTTATTCAATTTGCAAACACAATGTTTGATTTTGTTTTCTACATGTTCTTTTAAAGCCTCCTAATCCAAATATTGGTGACATTTAAGTCCCATAACTGCATCTGGCAGCAGATCTGTGCAGATGTTTTAGCACCCTCTGAGCTTCGAGGTCAGCAGAAGCCGAATTTTGCTTACTTTGTTGATCCATTAAATTTTTCCTCTAGCGCTACCATGAAGTTCATGTGAGATTAAGAGTGAAATGACTTGATAGCCTTTGGATGGATTCAATGGAATTTGCTTCAGAGATTGGTGCTCCCATCAGAGTGAATAATAAAAACTTGATTTCAGTTTTAAAAGTGTATAAAGATGGTGTCCTGAAGGCCAAAAGACCTGCTCTTGTAATTTGTCCAATACTACTTACACGTCACTTATAAGCAAAAACCTGCACAGCTCATGCCTTTTGGATCAGCCCCAATAGTTTGTGATTGATGCCAAATGAAAAAAATCTGTAAGCTAACTTATTAAAGTTTCATTAAACTCATTAAAGCAGTTTTTAACTGACATGCCATCCATCTGTATTTAAGGAGATTTTAAGCATGTTAGTATGCTAAAAAATATCACAGAACCATATATGTGGCCAGAGTCATTGTAAAACAAATATTAGACCTCATTCACAGAAGCCGTAAGACTGGTCGGCAACCATCCAGCACTCACTGGTCATGACAGAAAATCTGTATTCGCTGACTGGTTGGCGAGCGGTTGCTGAGGTGAAATCATCCACAAAGAAGACACTGCACAAAAATATTCCTTGTGATTGCTGTGGTTGCTCACAGTTTACATAAGAGACACCAACTTGACTGCAAGTTGCTAACTACTGGGTTAGTGGTAGTAAAACTTGAAAAATCATTCAGAAAAAGTTGTGTCTCACTGCTACAGCCGACACATTGCAACAAGTTTTCCATCTTTGATTTGCATCATATTTTTCATAGGTGGTTACCACTCAGAGCAACTGTAGGAATCTGCTAGTGACCAAAGCAATCACAAGGAAGTTTTTTGTCCAGCACTGTATACCTCTTTGCAACTGGTTTCAACTTGTGAGTGCCAGCAACCTCCAGCAACCACTGGTTTTCAGTGGGTTGCTGATCAGTCTATAGGCCTGTATGGCTGGGGCGTAATGGCTTAGTCACATTAGAATAAAAATAGGATGACAAGCCATTTGCAACTAGGAAAAGTTGGTGATTGTCCAAACTGAAGCTTTTCGTATTAGGCGAATGACTGAAAATAAGTTGCAGTGACCAACTTCGGCACAGGTCACCCATCGGGGGGCAATGCATATCCAACCAATCGCAGACAGATTCATAAACACAGAGAGATTACAAACACATTTCAATCAGTCTCAGCCAGTCTGTTGCGATGAGCATCACGTGTCTCTTTGCAGTAGGGGATCTGACTTAACTGGTTGCCAACTGCTTGTATTCCTGTTATATTCTATGTAAAACCAAGGTTGCTGATTTGCAGTTAAATCGCCAGCCTGCAACACTTACATAACTAAATTTATGTTTCAAATTTATGAGGTTCTGGTTGGACTCTAAATAAGCTTTCAAACAACCATTCAAAGGCAACAGAACATAAGTTTATTGCGCATGCTCGCAATATATTTGGTCATGCTGTGGTCTCCAACCACTGTTTTCTCCAATGTAACTGCAGCATAATCAGGGCATAAAACAGACTGAAGGTTTGAGGAAGAAAACAATCACAAGCTGCATCATCAGTTTAATTGTATTGCATAGCATTTCATTTATCTTTTCTTGTTCGGCTGAGACCGGGATATTTATTGCTGACCTTTGAAACAAACGTTGACAAAAAGATCTCACCACAAGTTTCATGTAGCTGTTCGGGACCTTTTTGATTATCACTTCTCCTGTGAATGGAGCTGAATTTAGATTTAAAATAAATTGAAAAGTTCCTCTCATCTGCAGAAACAAAACAGTGCTGATTAAATGTCTTTTTAAAAAGCTGCGTAACTATAAAAGAGTTCACGTGATTGAGCCATCGGGAAAAAGGGATACACCAGAAGTTTTCTTTGCAAGGTGTATTTTTTAAAAAGTCTGGTTAATTCTCTCTGTTTACCATTTTTTAACTAAGATTTTCCCAGTCTATATATATTGTCACTATCTGTATGCCACTTGTTTCATTTCAACACTATAAATAGATCATGTGGAGGTGTTTTGTTTCGCATTCGCATCTCAAAGAAGGTTTTGATCGTTATTTTCAGCAACTGAATTCTCAAAAACATGAAATATTAATATTTTCTTCATTTACTAAGCCAAAGCAAAACTTGGCATGCCTCTTCCAGAGGATGTTTTGACAGCGATCGGAAGCTACAAGTAAAGTGATCCCACTGGAGCTTCACATACAGTCTGTTCACACAGAATGGTAGGTTCACAGTAATTGGTTATCACAATAAATTTCAAGCGCTGGCTGTTTTGTCTTCCACCAAACTCAAAAAAGCTTAAACACTAAAAGGTAGGAGACAGGTAATAACGAAGGTAGTTCAACGGTTAAATGACAAATCAGGAGAACAATAGCGTGGGTTTTATGAAAGAAAGAAAAAAGCTTCAGCTGTAAATAAGCTGGTAAATGTTTATTGTGAAAGCACATGTGGGTGTTTGCCCTTTGGGATCTTAACTCAATCCAGCTAGAAGAACCAAATCTTGGCTCTCCACTTTCAGACGTGATTATACAATTTTACAATCAACTCTGCTCTGAGCAACAAATTAACGGTGGGAAGGTCCGAGCCAGTTGCATATTTACCAGCTGTTTGTGTCCAATAGCAACTGGGGCTGCATTCATTCGCATCCAGATAAGGAGGAAAAATGAGAGAATAGAAACAGACGGACTTTAGAAGACAAATGGAAACAGGATGTCCTCTCTAATTGTACAGCTGTGTCCCGAGTCACTTATTGAAATTACTGTCCTCACTGTTGTGGGCCACATGTTGCATGCCAGTGCGTTTATTTTTCAATCTATCTGTGAATAGATAGATAGAAAATCTCACAGGGCGCTTCTCATAAAATCCACTGATGAGGAGACACATAGTAAAAGCTATTATCCTACATTGATTCCAATCTCCAAATCCATAATAATCACACCGGAGAAGACTGAAACGCGGAGGACGAGATGGCGTCATAAGACAACAGTGGCACTAAATAGAGGGTTGCAGGTAAGAGGAAGATTACTGCGCATTCATTGTGTCTTATTTTTATCACTGATTATTTCTGAGCACTGTAGACGGGGCACAGCGGTGTATGTGAGGGTATGAACGCGAGATGATCCCTGAGAGGCCAACAGACAGAGCCAGTGACCTAATTATGATGAATCAGGGCTGGGAGAAGCTGTCTAGCCACCAGCCGTGTCTAAGTGGTTGCGCACGCGACACCAAAGGGATGCACGGCCTCCACACACCAGCAAAACACAACAGAGATGTACTCAGCACCACAGAGGTGATCAGGGAAGTTTCATGACACTTACTGTTATTATTGAGCACAGGAAATGCAATGAAGGAGACGTGAGGTGATATTTTGGTGACACTTTTTTATAAGAGTAAGCGAGAAACAGAATTCCAATTTTGTGCAAATATGAAACAAGCAGTGGCTCATTTGCTTACTATAAAGCCTGGAAACAATTGCAAACAGCTAGCCAGACTGTGTGACAAAATCCACTTAGCAGCACCTGTAAAGTGCACCAAAGGCCCATGTTCAAGACTCCCTCTTGGCTGGGTGCAGTGATGTTCTCTGTTGTAGCCTGCAGTGGTCATCTGGCAAATTCATAGCAAGAACAAGACTCCAGAAAGCCACCGATCCCATTGGAAGATAGACATTGTTACCATGATGTCACCCACTGGTCTGTGAAGCTTCAGCAGTCTTAGGATTTTGGTCACTTCTATGTTTGTTTGTGTTTTTTAACAACAGAGTGGACCACATCTGGAGAGGGTGGAATGAGTGAAGTTTTCAGCTAATCCTAGAAAGCTTGTGTTTTGACTTTCAAACCTGTCGTGTCTGCAGTTTTTGTAATCAGAATCATGATCTAAATGCTGTTGTGCCAGAAGTATTCGCTTTGTCAAGACAAGCTCTCTAAACTCTTAATAGGCTCGTGTTATTAGTGTTTATCTTTTCTGTATTTATCTATTCATTTTTATTATTATTCATACGAGTAAACAGTCGACCCCGCCTATTCACGGTTCGGTATATATAGCATATCTAAAATATTCACTAATTGCTTCCAATAGGATGACAGTTTAAGGTATATTTAGTGTTTGAACTATTAAAATAGGCAGCTATATCCGTTTTTAGAGAGAGTCTCAAGTATTTGTGGATATCAGCTAATCGCAGGCTGTTGTCATCACTAACCTCGACTGTATAGCAATGTCTAATATAGCAATGCCAGAGCAGCATTGCATGGGTGCAAAACAAAGCAAAATTATTATTTCACCCACCAAAACTGGAGCACACACTATGTGGACAGGCTGTAAGTATAGTTAAACATAATGCCATGTTACTTTGTAGTAATAAAGATGGCATCAACACCACAACAAGGCTGAAGCGGTCTAATTAAGTGAGTTGAGGTTAGCATCAAACTGTCATATAAAAGATGTATGTAGCTACCTTGACCGTTTAAAACAGTTTAAAACAAAATCCTTAGTGATTATTCTGAACTATTTCATATTTGCTTTGTAAAGCAGCTTCTACTTCATATTTGCGTTTAGCCTTCTCATTTTGGAAAGGTGCAATACAAATATAAAATAACATAAAATGTTTGTATTATTGTATTCTTGTTTTATAATCATTGTCGTCTTATTTTTTAAATTGATTAATTCATTATTTTTATTTATTTGGTTTTGAGTCACCAGGATAAGCAACAGGGCTCATACCATGCCGTAAGCATGCCCAGCTAAAGAAGTGACTATCCTCTTATTTATTTAACTTTCAACTAAAAAGTAAAAAGTAAAGTTAAACTTTTCACTTTTACTCTTTATTTTTAACTATAAATGGTTGGACTTTACAAAATATAATTTATTTTTAAATAAATCTCAAAAGTAGCAACTGAGACATTAAACTTCCCCCTGCTGGCCATTAAAAATAATGCAGTCTTACCCTTTACTCTACGTCCATCTTCCATATACAGTTAATGTCCTGACATGTGAACTTTTTAGACGTTTGCCTCTCTTTTCTGTCTTTTTGCTAACCTAAACAAACTGTAACTTCAAATTTAAGAAATACCTGAGTTGATCTTGTCATCAGACTTTTGACAACATGATAAATAAATGCATTTACAAAAACATCAAACTATTCCTTAAAGACAAAGAAAAGATCATATTGGTCCAAATACTGTGAGCTTGTGACTGGAATATACCTATGCCCATTGAGTCCTCGGTAGCAACATCAAAGAGCAGCTGTTCAGGGACACACACATTACCGCATGACCTCTCTTAACTTAGAAGTAAATAGTGAAACTGAATCTTCTTGGGGTCTTGAGAAAGGCCCTCTCTGTAGTTTGGCATGACATTGGGCCCCTGAGAGGTATTAAGAAAAAATCCACATGATATTTAGGCCTTGAAAGTGTTCTTTTGGATTTCTTAGCTGGATCTTTTAGCCCTAAAGCACGATGCAGTATGAAATCATACTATAATATCCACTATGACACATTCTGCAAAGAGCCAGTGGCAGCTAAGGGTTCTCTGGAGATGGTTTGGATTTTTTTTCCACTCTCCTTTTACTCGTTATCTGATCATCTGTGGAGGGAAAAGGTGAGTATGGAGTGTGAACAAAAGGTGCTTGAATAAACTAGCTCCCGGCCACATTATTCAGACTCCGGGTATTGTACTCGGCTGACAAGCCTCAACAAGACACGAACCTCCAGAGAAGCTTCTCTAGGGATGAGTGCGACTCCTTTGCTTGGAGATCTCAGTGGATTAAGGGGGAAAAAAGTGTGTAGATGATCTGTATCTTTAGTTCCACATAATCACAACTGTTGTAGTACATTAAAAAAAAAACTACCTCGAGGATGTTATACAACTTCACACAGCAGCCTTGAAGTAAATACTTTCCATTAAGCTGTTACTAACAAAGCTGCTGTGCGTTGACTTAGCGGTGTGTCAGTTTGGACGGTTGCCTTCGATTATGTATAGGTGTTACGCTTTAAACTACAACAATGTAATCAAAACAGATATAACTAATCTAGACATTTAAATGGGCCAGTAGCGCTTTGCAACCTTTTTGGTTGGAGTTAAAAGGAAGCCAACAGGTAAAATCAGCCAGGAAAGCACAGGTGAGTGTAAAACTGTAAGCAACTTTGTTCTGTGTCTGTGTTTTTCCTCTTTTTCTATCACCTTGTTATTCCTCAGATTTACTTTGCAACCCACTAATTGCAGCGACCCCTTGACCTTTCCTCATGCCTAGCTTCACATTTACACAAGCCAACGCCTCAAACGCACTGTAATGCTATGGATATTTACCCAACACTTTCAGTTCCCAGCCAGGAAATCAATTTGGTGTTTGATGTCTGTTATTAGAGCGTTAATGAGTCGATGAGGCCTTTAATAGTCTGAACCTTGTTATCGCTTACAGAAAAGAGCCTCGTTGTTTTCAGTCTACCTTTTTACTTCCTTTTGGTGTGTTTTTATGTACACGGCTGCGTGGAGCAGAATTTGCCCCTTTCTGATTTCTTTGTTTTTTGTCCCAATAACACGTTTGTGATCATCAAACAAATTTTGATATTAGACAAAGATAGCCTGAGTAAACACAAAATGCAATAGGTATCCAAACATAGCTGGCCCTGTGTGAAAAAGTAAAATTAAAAACTGGTTGTGCCAACCTTGGCAGTAATAACTGGCAATCTTTTGCAGAATTGTTTTAATTATCCACATTGAAGGGTTTTCAAGCTTGAGCGGATTTTGACGAGGCCAATCTAAAACCTTCATTTTGTTCTTTTGAGCCATTCAGAGGTAGATCGCTGTGGTGCGGCACAACCCATGTTTTTAGTTTCTTTAGCTCGTGGCTCGATATGTTGAGATCTTTTAACTTGCTTCACTTTGTCAGACAGGTTCTGTTTAAGTGATTTCTTGATTCCACAGGTCTGGTAATAATCAGACCTGGATGTGGTTGGTGAAAGTGAACTCAGCTTTCCAAGAAGCGTGGTTAATCACAGTTAATTCATGATTTAAAAGGGGCAGCTTTTTTCCCTTAACAATGGCATTTTTTATTTACTCAGTTTGTATTTGTCTACTAGTGAAATTGGTTTGATGATCTGAAACAAGTGTGACAAATGTGTGAAAAATGTAATTAAAATAAATAGGAAATCAGGGAGGAGGCAAATGCTTTTTCACAGCGCTGTACAGATCATATTTTATTTTTTAAAGATTTATGGACTGAGCGCTTGTACTTCTCTGCCACGTTTAACAAAACTGTTGGTTACATAATCACAAAAAGACAACTTCAGTATGTGTTTTTTTTTCTTTTTAACACAGATCTCTCTGTGATCACTGGAACAGAATAGACATAACAATGTTTACAGCCGCATCCAATAAAACTGCCCACGGTGAAGTGTAAACTCCTCAGGGACTGCCGGTTTTTATTTATGCTGAACAAAACTTGCTTTTGTTATTTTCCTCTTTTTTCAAGAGGGATCGGAAATATTTCAGCAGTCTAAGATTTCAAACACAACCCAGCAAGCAGCTGAATATTTGTATGGAGCGATGTTTTGCAATTATGAGTCTTATAAACACTGCATCAATATTACAATCCCCCTCCGAGAAACAGATTGTTTGTCTTTCCAAGCTAGTAGTCACAGCCTTCCCTGCCATAAATATCTTCTGTCTTTGGTGCATTCCTCTGCTCTCACCGCAGCCTTTGAGTATTTTCGGAGATTGTCTGGTCTGCACCAATGCTCTCATTCCAGTGGACTGATCACAAGAGACCAGATCCAGCTGTGTCATGAGCCGCAAAGAAAACCACAGCTGATAAGAGACAGAGAAGACGCGGAGTGATGTGGGATAAGGCGTGCCTTTAAAGGCAACGAGCATTTGGATTGCATTAGGAGATAGGGCTAATGACGTTCAGATTAAAACAAATTTAGGCCGGTGTGATTGAAGTAACACTAAATCAACCAATGGCTGGAGATCACTGATGATAGCGTCGACATGAGACATGCCGCTGAGCACAGGAATGGATATGGATCGAGGGCCTGCAGGGGCAGAAACGTCATCGTTGAACAACAGCAGCGCTGGTTGCCACAGACAGCTGGAATGTTCCACCGGGATGACAGAAGGTGTGTCCAATCACAAAAACATCCCCCCCAATCTCTCTCAACACCACCCTTTCCCATCAACATGCCTCCTGGTTGACCCACACCCCCAGGCTCTAATCCCTCAGTCTGAGGTAACTGGTCAGTCGAGACAAATGGCGAGAAGCTGCCTAGTAGTGAAGACGCAGCAGGTGCTGCGCTGTCAAAAAGCCACTTCACACTTCTTCTCTCTCTCTCTCACATCTTCACCACTATCAGCCCTCTGCAAGCCCTGGCCACCCTCACCACAGGAGGGAAGAGCAGGGCTCTCCAGGGTTTAGTTTGTTATCAGCGTACTCCAGCTTTGAAGTGAGCTGGGACAAAATCTGGACTGTGTTTACTTGAAGCCATCTCCCTTGTTGTGTGTGTCAGCCCGAGGTAATTACAGCTCAGCGAGTTGCCCTGACCGTGATGACACGGTGTGGTAGGTGTGGAGAAGTAGGCAGGGCTCAGTGTACATCAGCGTCTGGAGCTGCTCTTACTCACTAGGATGTGGTTTAGACAAGAAAGCTTCCAGAGGGGGGTGGACGATTTGTTAAAAAAGACGACCATGGCCAATATTGTCCTATAATTGTATTGTTATCATCGAGTGCAGGCCTGCTGTGATTTTTTTTTGACTCTGTAGGGTGTCACATCAAAGCAGTAAACTGGAAAGTGCCATTTTTGTTGCATAATTTAAAGGGGCACAGTGTTAAAGTGGTTGTTTTGGCATACTGATGTTTGGTAAAGCACTTTTAACTCATTCTATTTCACTGTTGGACTCTTACATTTTGAAATCTTATTAAGCTTCTTACTTGACTTCATACCAAGAGTAAGTTTGTCATGCAAAATACAAAACTGATGGGAAACAGACAGGTTTTGTGTACGCTGCGCGCTGTTTATGTGCAGTTTATGCATCCGAAACTTTTAAATAAACTACATTTTTCTAACAAACACTGAAATATCGGAAAGTCCAGTTGTTCTTGATTGCATCACTGCTTAGTTGTTCATGTGCGCAGCTGGGAGTCTCCGTCTGTGTCTTTTTGTGTGCTGAGTCACATATATGCTGAATATATTTTACATGTGTCTAATACTTGCTGATCTTTCAGCTCCAGGTCTAGAAAACACAGAAGCTTTAAAAGAGAGTCATAAAAATAGACAAGTGACACATTAAATAAAAATCCTGCATCTTTGACCTCTACAATGAGGTCACCATCTAGGGTTTGTCCTGGTTTGCGTGCACTTATTTCCCTTTGAGAGTGGAGGATCATTGCAAACAGCCATCGTGTTATGATGAAACACATTTCTATCCTGATAGGCGGGGTCTCGTCTAACATCCACGGAGCACAAAGGGTCACTGAGCGGTCTGGTGAGTGTGAAAAATGGTCAAATCTCAACCCAACTTAACAGCCGTGTCAGATTTTGGACTGATAACTACGACTGTGCTCTACCAAACAAAAAAAAGCAAATCTAAACACGTTTAACATAATGAAAGAGCAGGTTTTATAGTTTTTCTGACAGTAATTTAGGAGAAATACGTGGCAGTATAAGGGCTTCTAATTACGCAGGCAAAACTTGCTGGTTTTGCTCAATTAATAGGATTGTTGCAAAAAATACACCCGTTACTATTCTTCACTTGGAGCTTCAGCTGCATCACAAGCGTCCTGTGAGATTATTTTTGCATTTCAGCAGCTCTATTTCTAATAAAGGACTCAAAAAGACAAGCCAGATCTATCAGCGTTATTCCAAATACACTGGGCACACACTGCTCAGGCTCTCTAGTGAGTGTTATATGATAATGAGGTTTTCCTCCCTTCAGCCTGTTTAGTAGCCAAGACATGATCTTGGTAGCTCTCAGAATACCAATTAACTGCAGAAGCCTTCAGAGCTGTTGGGGGGCAAAAAAAAAGGAGAAAAAAGAAGAAGTGAATATGTATATTAGAGTAGTCAGGTTTAAATGTCACAGCATGCGCTACGATACAGGTTTTTATCATCGATTGTGCTGTACAATCTTGTTTCCCCGACTCCAAACATGCTGATGATGTCACTGTTAGCATGAAGTCAAAGGTCAGATTCCACATAATGCTGCTGAAGCCTCGCAGAAGGGCGGACTCGCAGACCCAGGCGCACGGACTCTGTAATCTGGAACTAAAGTGCTGCTGGAGCTTGGTGCATTGCAAAAGGCCAGATATCCCCCTGCAGTCCTAATGCAGTTGTCAGAGAAGATGTGTAAGCGCTCCATCACAGTAATACCACAGAAAATAAGTCTTGCATCATCTGTAATATCCTGTGAGGTAGATTCTTCTAACCTCGTGCATCATTTGAGCATATTACAGGGTGACATGTTATGAAATCCTGTCCTCTTTGTGCTGGCTGAAGATTTCACTTTATTTTGCTGGTGCACGTATAAAAAAGAAAAGAAAAATCTGAGCACAGTTAGGATATTTATCTTGTCACTCTCTTTCTTTTTTATCTTGCTACAATAAATTTTGATTGTTATCCCGATTTAATAGATTGTTCTCACATCTGAAAGACTAATCGTCCTTCTGCTCTGAACAGCGCTGCAGCACACGGCTAATTTGAAGAAAAACGTAAATGAAAATCTCTTTACCGAATAAAAGCTTTCATTTTAACGACGTGCGTGCACACAGGTGACGAATCGCACATGGCAGGTGATTTAATGTGACAGTGAAAGCTTTTCTCTTTTTTTTTACTTTCAAAGTGAGTACACACACAGATTAGGGAGGATCTACAAAGTGTATCGCAATCTGATAAGACTTGTGGTGTTTTCATTGGTGAGTGTCCCTGCTTTTATCTCCCACAACTGCCGAGTTTCTCTTATCATGTGCAGCACAGTCTGGAATTCCAGCCTCTGATAATTGTCTTGTAATCTTTGGTCAGCCGAGCAGAGAGTTAAACTATTGAGGACTGTAAAACACTTCAAAAAAACAGATCAGTGAGTCACTAAATTTACCACGAGGGATCTCTCACTAATACAATCTTTGCATTTTGTTGTTTTCCCCAGACCCCTCAGCTAGATCTTCTGGTTATGATCAGCTGAGGAATGCAATTGAGTTTGGCTGTAAAGGAGCAGCAGAAGATAAAGATGCTGCAGAGGGAGGCTCTGCGTACGTACAGCCTGAGCTTTAAGGCTTGTTTCGGTTCGACGTGCTTCGCTGACTGCTTTTCTCTAAAGTGAAAGAACATTTTAGGGATAAACATCATTACATCTATTATAATAATCACAAGATCATAAGTAAATCCTTTCTGTGCTGGAAGAGGTGGCCGATCATATGCTGCGCCTTTTGAAGTCTGTTCATTGCTAGCAATTTTGATAATCAATTCTTTGAACTAAATTTATCAAATAAGAATATCAAACAGTTGCTATTTTCCAGTTTCCCTCACAAAAGGATTGATGCCACTCACGTACGCAGCTTAGTTTCCGATTAGCGCAGACTATGATAACTAATCTGCCTTCCAGCACCTCTAAAGCCTCCTAATGAACATGCTGCATGTATTTCATGGATTTATTTGATCCATATACAAAACTAAAATGTGAAGACAACATGTTCCGCTTCAGCTAACTCACCTGCTGCAGGCTCTAGCTACACAGAAAATACAGATATAAGAGAGCTATTGGTCTTCTCATCTAAGTGAATAACCTTGACCATGTCATTACAATGTTCTGCTAGGAAATCTTGGGTCTTGTCATTTCTGTGGATGTTACTTGACACATAACATCCACCTGAACATTATTGTAGACCAAGCACCCCCCCCCCCCCAACCCCACCCCACCCCACCCCTCCCCTCCCAGTGGCAAAGGCACTCACCCGACAGAGGCTCTGTACCGCAGCAGGACAGTGTCCCCATCCACATCGCAAAAACTGATCAGAAACGACTCGAGGAACACGACAGAGCGCCCGAGGTGTTTGCTTAGTCTCCAAACTCCCCGGATCCCAATCCGATCAAGTGTCCCATGGATGCTTTCTGAAACAGCCAGAGCCACATGTGGCCCAAAGTCAAACACTACAGGAAGGCTCCAGTGGTCCCTGTCAGGTCAGAGCATACACAGTACCAGGCAGGTGGTTTTAATGTTGTGGCTGATCTACAGTGATTAAAGACTACAGTGATTTCATATGTTGTACTCCTTGTGATCTTTGAACCTGCTGCCAGTGTATTGTTATGTTTTGCCAATAAAAAAAAAAGTCTCTAATAAGAGTTGGAAAATATGTATTTCATAAAGTGTTTTTTGCAACATGTTTTTAAGGCTGGTTAGATTTTCGATCTCCCGCTGCAAAATAAACCCGCTAACAAGAAGCCCGGAGGAATACAGCTTGAGCGTGAGGTAAAGCTCCTCTGCCTTGATGCCAAGAGAAAGCCGAGGCAATGGCTGACCTTGTCCTTCTTTGCTGTTGGTCTGTGGGTTTGGGCCAGGGACAGGAACTCCCTGTACAGACACTGTGTCTGCGATTGCTAAAACTACTCCACAGTAGAACGCTTTGTTCACTGCCACCAAGGAAAACCTAGACAACAAAAACACACACACTCTGGAAAAATGAGCACTTGAGAGGGGCCGTTTTCTCCCCAAAATGTCTTGCTTGGGTTTCAGTGGTCAATAGTATTCCCTTCAGAAGGGGAAAATTCATGCAGCTTTTTCTTTCTTTTTTTAAAGGAATACCTCAAGATAATGCATATAAGACCTGTTGTTATCAAACCATTAATCCATCTTTACAAGTGTTGAAGGGCTGTGATTGCATGTGTTAAAAAAGAGCGCATAACCGCACAAGACTCAAGTTGTTTAACTGCGGGGGGAGTGTGACTTGAGGGGAAACTTATAACTGATACGGTTTGGGGGTCATGTGGTTATTTGTATCACTTATCTTAGCGATCTTAGCGTGAGCCAGCCAAAGGAAATAACAGCATAGCAGTAGAGTTTATTAGATAATTAGATTGTATGCACAAATATAATCTAATACTGGCTCGGCAACTCTTGTGACAGTATATTTAAACACCAGATATTTGGCAACCGCACGCTAAAATAAATATTAATGTTACAGCAACAGTTGGTGCTGTGCGGGCATTCAGCATTTGTCATTCACTTCCAATCCAGCTGACCAAATATCGCTGGCAAATAGTGTCATTTCAATCACAGTGCCCTCAAAGCTGATAGGTTATCCAATTATGTGTGTTGATGCATTTCCTGTGAAGCTAGGACATTGCTCATGACCTTTTCTTGATAGAAATGAAATTTTCTCCCCCTCAGGCTAAGCAAAATCTCACAGCACTCCACCCTTTGAGTGAGTCATGCTGGGATAGTCAAACAAGCCTACACGATGATGAATCTGCAGACGTTACTCCTGGAGAAGAGCTGTTTAGAAATCAGCCACCGTGCTCTTCGATGTGTCGCATGGCTCTCTTTCCGCACTGGCGTGTCTCGGGGCGTTAGAGAGTTGTCGACTTTGGGGGGGTGGCGGCGGCAGCGAAGGTGGTGGTGGCGGAAAGTCCTTGCCACTCTTTGCTCAGCGTCTTAGAGCAGGTTATCTCTCCCTGCAGCAAGCCGCCACGCGCCTGTTGCACCTGATTGTCTCATCGGCACATTCCAGGTGAGGAGGCCTGACAAGCCAGGACAGAGCACCCAGACAGTGATACACTTGTTCAGCAGCCGCAGGTGTAGCTGTCCTCTTTTTCTCAGCTCTCCCAGAGGTGTTTGGCGTCGCGGAGGAGTGAGAGTAATTTGAAGCCAAGACAGGGAAAAACCAGTGACAAATTACTTTTTTTCTATGAAGCACAGTAAGAAAAGAGCAGCCATTTTTTATGTGGTCATCTTATTGACCCACATGCCCATCCATCACTCAAAGTAGAGTCTGGAGTAAAAAAAAATAGTAATAAAAAATACAATAATTGACTGAGTTCAGAAAACATCCGCTGCGAGAGGGAAATTTTCAATGTGCACATTCATTCTGCAACTGGGTCGAGCATTATGACATTGTTCAGTCAAGAATTTGAGTGCAGCAGACTATAGGGGCAAAATAATAGGAACACCTTATAACACGGTAAAATCCAAGCGGGAGTTAGCTTGAGCTCGCTGTTCTATATTGTTTTAGTCAAATTAATAAAATAGCTGTAATTTTCATGCACAAAAGCAGCCACCTCGGCTTACGAGACTTATTCAGATAATATAAGTGGGAACAAGAATTTGTGTCAACCACATCTACAAAAAAGAAAACCAATAAAATACCAGAAATCAACTCAGGATGGCCCTTTAACAGCACGCCAGTCCCCTTGTTCTGATGTTCTAAACCGTGACCGCTCAGTAATCACCAGTACTTCATGACATCAGCAGTCGTGAGTCAAACCACACATGTATTCACACTCAGCGTTCATCTGCAGCTCAGCTAACGACCTGTTTTGTGTCTGTGTCCTGCACATCTTTGACGCTGTGTTGTTTAAAATCTGTCGTAGACAAACACCTGCCAAGGTACTAAAAACCACCTTTTGTGGTTGTTCCCACTACAAAACATCATCATGACACACACACACACACATATATATTCACAAGCTGGAAACAATACCAGCCACGTTGCCATGGCTGCTAATTATTCAGGCCTCCCTGTTGACAGAAAACAACCGTAAATTATACATCGTATAATTATATCATTAAAAACATCATAAGAAAAACTAATAACGAGCCCATCTTCTTTTACAGGTTTGTGAGAGAACAAAAAAGTAGGTTTCGATATTTACACTAGAATATTTCAGAGGTTTTGTAATTATTTTTTTATTTTTCCATACTTAGTGTGGCCTTTATATCATATATCTGTCTGCAGTGGAAGCTCTGTTTAATCTTCTTGTGGTTTGTTGTTTTTGTATTCTTCCAAAGTTGTGTTAAAACAATTACTTGTGACGTCAATAAGTAGGAAAAGCACCAGCAATTTTCATCGTGATTTCATTACCTTATTTATCAAGTAAAAATGTCCAACATTTGCTGTCTGCTTTAAAATTAATAGATCGAGTTATAATATTCATATCTGTAGGGTGTTGCATATTAAAGGTGATAGGTTTGTAATAAGCTAAAAAAGATTTATTAATGAAATCTGTGAACTTAATTCTCTAACAAAGCATCAACAAAAACATGAGCATATTATACACCCCTATTATCTTTTATATAACGGTAAGGTGTTCCTGTGGTACCACTCCTCTACTCCTGCACCTAAAATAGTTTCTGATTAGAAATTTTATTCCACCCCTCCGAAACCAAATAACGATCCTACGCTGTGTCCTCCCCCCCAACATTAATAACGTCTGTTCATCCCCACTGGTACGTGCACCTTCTAAATTTAGGACTTCATGGGTCTGTTCGGCCGTCGCTGAGGGGCGATCAGCCATTCAGGAGGAAGGAGGAAACAGGAACTGAAGCATTCTGATGATGTAATTGGCAGCAGATGTGGGGGAAGACAGAGATAAAGGAGAAGGAATTCAAAATAATATCTGTTTGGGCATGCATGAGGGAGTTATCATGAGCGCAGTGGGATCGTGTTTTGACTTTTGTTTCACTGATTCAGTGTTGCCCAAGTGCTTTCATTTTACAGTGGTCTGAGCTGTGGAAATCTGACATTTCAGTCCAGAAACAGCAGTGGAAAGATACCGAAAGAGCCCTTAATGAAAACATAGCTATACTTCACTGATCAGCGCGCACAGAGGGCCTGGAAGAAATAAAGTGTATATACTAATACTTGTTTTGAGCTGTCGGGGAGCTATAACATCAACTGAAAGGAGGATTTTAAAACCTGGCTTCCTAATGCAGGAAACAAGCAAAAAATAAGCTCGCATGTGAAAGTCACGGCAAAGACAGCGACTGAAGAGGGTCAAGTAGCCACTTTTTTCTGCCTTCCTTGTGGTCTGACAATGAGGCGGTGAGAACAACAAGACAGGACTGAGTAAGAGGATGCAGAGGGGGGCGGATGCAGGCTGGGACCTGCTTCGGCATTAAGTTATGCCTTTGTAAGGCAGAAGCACTTGCCTGTGGCAGGTGCAGGTAGCAGACGTGACGCTGCTGAGGTGTTTCTATTGAGAAGTACCCAACCTGCTGAGTTGTCGGGACAAGTTAGAGGACTCAGTCACCACCCTGCTAGAAAAAACTAACCAGATCCGCACACTATGACTTGCACTTCTAAAGATGCGACGGAGGAACTGGAAAATCCCAGGGCTTGAACGTAAAATTATAGGATTGTTGCGACGCTTGTCATGGAAGCTAATGTGGAAGATAATACATCATAACAGCAATTACAATCTCAGGGATTGTCTCTTTTATGTACCACCCAAAAAAAGCACTAAAGGCAGATTTAAATAAAGGCATATATCATCCACGAAGTGCTCAGCAGTTATATTTAAAATTCGAAATGTTAGCTTTTATGGGAGTGGACTAATCCTAAAGCTTGGGTTTAGAGGGATACATAATAACCAGGGCACTTCTGAAGCTTTCCAGGAGAGGATTCACATTTTCCACTGAAGTCCCAGTCAGAAATGTTTCTTAATAAAAACCCATCCTTCCTGTTCATCGGGGCCCTCGCGGTTATTTGTCCTTCTGGCTCTGTGTGCGAGGATGATTAAAACTCAGCCTCCCCTGTATTCAAGCCACAGAGAGGCACCTGTAGCTGCCGTCATACACTGCAGCGGATCGCCAACAAATGGAAGCTTGCAAGCCTAGCCATGTCAGGTGGGATTCCTGTCATCGCGGCGCAACAGTAATCATCGTCACAGAGGAGTCTGAGTGAGGGAAAAAACAGGAATGAAAAGGTTCAGTGTGTTAAAAAAATGCAAAGAAGAAGCTTCTGAAGAAGACGTGACTCACCATGTGCAGCACTTGCTCAAAACATTTTCTTGTTGTAGGAGTGGCAATGAAAAGCCCGACGCAATCATTTCTCATCAAAGATGCTGCTTGCAAACTTGTTTCTGACATACTGCAGAGAGAGAGAGAGTGGGGGGGAGGGTTTCCTTGATGTGATGGTGTTTAGCTATAACTTATCAAAATTCCATATCAGGATGTTTGCAGTTGAATCTGAGCTCTGATATTTAAGATTCAGAGCCTGTTTCAGCCTGTGTTGAAAAAAAGAGAGAGAAATCCCCCCAGAGAGATGATGTGAAAGATTTTTAGCCCTCATGCTGGTTTAGAGAATCAAAGATCACGTCAATGCCCACCAACACAGAGTCACAGGAATTTAAATTTACCTCTTTAAGCCCTCTTTAAGCCCCACAGCCTTGAGCATTTTATCAGCAGGGAAGTTCAGTCTGGACTTAACACAATATGCTGGTATTTAAAAATTGTCTTAGTCCCTATAACTAATGGGGCAAATGCGATGATATCCATCTAAAAGCACAAAGTTTAGGGGCAATTACTGTGGACACCTGAAGGAGTGGAGGGTTTTAACAATGAGAGCAAAGTAAGCAAAAGGATCCGCCTTTCCCTCCCCTGTTTGCTTTGCCTGAATGAATAGCAGATCCACCAGCATGGCAGTGTCAGAATAGATTAGCGCCATGGTCCATCTCCCTGCCTTCACAAAATAAAATCCTCTTAAAAGCAGAGGATGTCACTCAATCTCCCGAGACGCATTTGCTTGGTGGACTCGGAAGCTCTCGCTTCTGGGAAATATACCTGCACAAATAGAGGAAGTTTAAACTGAAAATGAGCTGCTAAAGAGGAATTTGCCAAAGTATAAATCTCCCACACTGACTGTATTTCCTCAGACAGGAATACACGCGCTATTAAAGTTACTAATTTTTAAGGCAGCCGTGTATACTCATGCATTATGGAAGTGCAAACAGTCATTAACTTCAACAAATGATGCCCACTTAATCTTTCGTTTTAAAGAGAATACATTTAGGTGGCCATCTTTAAAGGATCTATACGCTGCCTGCAGCTATCTTTTATTTTATAAACATAGCCCAGGGCTGCAAGTAAAAGGAGGATTTTCCAAACCGTTCTGTGTTTTCAGTGCGTGTAACTAAGAAAACAACAGGAAGTTCCTCTATGAGAGCCCAAAGGCAGAGGTTAAGAGTTCAGCACTCGCAAACCACTCTGCTGCTTTCCTTACAAAATAAAAGCCTTTATTTATTCAAAATAAGAAACTTGCAGGATAATGAATTTACAAAAAGCGAAGCATGAAGATGAAAAAAAAAACCACTTAACTAATAAAACACACAAGGTGATATAAAGAAAAAGTGCAATTCTAAATATGCCCACATTGTGAATTACGCAGAGTATAAGATGGAAAAATCTTAGGCTTAGGGTGATGGCATGCTTCTCCATAGTGATTTGCACAGTCTGAGACTAGGAGGAGGCACAAAGTCCTTGGGGCTTGCATTATGAAGGGCATCTAAAAGAAACAAATTTGTGGAGCTACCTTCTGTGGTGACCTCTTGTAAATAAGGGAGCAGCTGAAAGTGGCACACAGTCTGTTCATTCAGGCAATTTTTTACATTTTCCCTACAAGGGCACCTAAAAGCAGAATAGTACTATTGGCATGGTCCCGGCAGGCCTGCTCCTTTTGCTTCCCCTTGTCTCTCCCTCTCTCTGCTCTCAGGTGGAGTTGGGCAGGCCTTGGTGCCTTGCCCCCTTGGGTGGAGCATTTCTGCCTTTAGTCCAGCCAGCACACCTTTCTTCCATTAACTCATTATCTCCTGGGAATAAAAGGCTAACTGAAACCACACTTTGCCCGATTGTCATCACCTTTATGGTGGTAATCAGCCTATAGGTGGGTTTAGGGTTTTTTTTTGTTTATACCTGACCCTGTTCTCTAGTCTTTAATCCTAGTTTCCTCCCTGTGTGTGTCTTGACTGGACTCAAGTAACTTGCAATCTGAAAGTCTCACTTACTGTTCACCCAAAAAGCAAGGATATACCTGCAAACCCAAAGCTAGCCACCTCTCATTATGACTTACCTAGAAACTTCACGTGCCTCCCCCACCTGTACATCACAAAGGGAAAAAAAAGTCAAAGTTTCACTGGTTGTGGCAGCTTCAACACCAACCTGCCAACTCCTCTCTGGCACTTCCTTCTGCCCCCTTCCCCTGAGTTGGTGCACGCTCAGAAAGACCACTTACCTGAGATTAACTTACCAATGCCCTTGCTTTTAAATCCTGTTGACATAAAAACATTTAAAGCTTGCATTGATCTCAGTTGTTCTGCTTTTAAGTCAGTTTGTTCCTGTAACTGTGAAAAATATAATTTTAATCAAATTAAAACCAGTTTTAAAGTCATATTAGTCACAGTGTTAATTGATACTGTGCTTGTTCGTTTTTAAGGTTATGGTTCATGCAGTTTGAATGTATTATATTAACAAATGCATTTAAAATTAACTTAGGAATTGGCTTTTATAAAAAAAAAAAGGGGGGGGGGGGGGGAAATATTCCACATATTACATATATGTACATACTAAGCAATAAATAGGCCCAACACATGTTAGCTAAGAGCATCTCAAAAAAGAGTCGATGAAGGACTAATTAAGTTGGTGGGTGATATTTCCTTGATATTTCATATTTTTTAAATAATGTGAAAACTTTAAATAGACTGTGGGATAGACTGATAAATATGCAGAAACATACACGGCTGAACACACTGATTCCACCACCTGTCGTAAAAACAAGAAAACACAAATATTTTCGCAATCTGTCAAAAACTTGTTTAAATTTGAGGCACACTGGACTTCAAAGAGAGTCCGAAATTAATCAGCTATAACATGCAAACACTCTTCAGCAAAGCAAGTAAATATGTTTAGCATCTTACAGAATGAAAAAATAATAATCTGCTTTTTTCAGCTTTTTTGTAAAACTGGATAACATTAATAACAACAATAATTCTGTTTTAGCATTAAAAATATTTTAAATAAGTTAAAGCACTTGCACATACTGTAGTGGTGGACTAACCAGGTGGTGGTCTATATGTTGAACTGCACATTATGTATTATTTATACTGTACTCAGACATCGTCCCGGTATAAGTATCTGATGTAATAGTTGCTATGCCACACAATTTTGAAATAACTCCTGTGTTTTGTGTTTTTGTTACCTACCCCAAAATTACAAAAAATCCAAAACAATAAAACAAACTTTTATAAAATGTAGAACAAATATGAAATTAGTGCTGACTTTATCTTGGCTACAAACACTATGAATCCTGGGTAATATTTAACATTAATCTCCACTAGAAAATATTTATAAATAAAAGAGTTGTTCAGCTGTTATAAAGATTTAGATTTATATGTTTATTTTGAGTTTTTAGCCCCATGCCTGCTTCTTGCTTTGAACCCCACAGACCTGAAAGATTCATGCACTCCATACTTTCTATTCATCTTCATCTTCCAAGGCTTTTCTCTCCTGTAAAATACTTTCTAAGGTCCTCTGGCCAGAATTTTTTTTTTATCAAACAGATGATTGGGATAAGATACATGCACTCGAAGCTCTTTATTTGTTATCGTCATAATTTGACAGCACAGTGTGAGGAAATGATGATTCAGATGTTTTGACTACATGCACACACAAAAAACCCATCCTGCAATCCATTTTATACAAGTCACACACAGACACTATAAAGGGGAAGGTATGCAGGAAAATGCAACAGCCGACTGGTTTTCTGTGCTTGATATGTACGATGTTACAACCTTTACTGTGTGTGTGTGTGTGTGTGTGTGTGTGTGTGTGTGTGTGTGTGTGTGTGTGTGTGTGTGTGTAGTTTAACACACTACAGAGTGTAAGGTGTGCAGGAATAGCAGGCAGGTTCTCAGTGCAATGTTATGTCGAGTGTCAGCCTGAAATGTTTTTTTCATTACAGTCAGCATCACTTTCAAACTAATGCACTGCAATTGGAAGAATGTTTTCTGCCTGCACGATGTATGTTTTTGAAACTTCCCTGAGGGGGACGCGTCACACTGGCAACCAAGAAAAGGCAGCTTTAAGTTTTTTAAAGATTCCTGCAGTTTGATCACAACTATTACCAAATAGCTGAAGGCCTGTAATTAACCAAGCAGGTTTGATGCCTAAATCTCACCGATTGTTGCCCCCTAAACTCAACCAAACAGCACATGGAAACAAAAGTAAGCAACAAATGAAATGTAATCCAAGAGAAACTGTTAATAAATAAAAGCCTGCAGACTGTGGTGTGAGCGGGAATTCATTAAAAGGTAGAAACAATATCAGTACACAAAGGTTGGTGTTCATGTATACATGAACTGCCATGAGCATCTGTGTGTACGTGGTGCACAGAGGAGCTGGGAGGACTATTTTATTTTTGCCACATTTTATTGTTTTCATGTACAATCATTTCCACACTTATTTCTTATTATTGCATTTTACTCTCAGGTCCAGTGAACCTGACTGTGTAGGGAATATACAATCAGTTTCTTTCAGTGTTCTCAGTAAATATATTGGTGTTTTTTTTTACAAGTAAATTTATTAATTTTTCTTTTAATAAAGACTGAGAACACCACACAGGGTTGAATGGCTAATCTGCTGTATGAATCATTTTCTAACCAGATAATTCAATCAAACTACAGCGAGCTGGATCAAAATTAAAAAGAAATAAACAAGCTTAATGAATTCGAAGAAATTCAGTGAGTCAATACTCTTCCTCTCAGTCTGCTGCTGTGCTGCTGTCAGAAATGTTGATCTGCTGTGTTGCACACTGCAAAAACATATTTATTTATTTATTTATTGTATTTTATTTTATTTTTTGTGTCCCGTTTGGATCTTTAGCCATCAGAATTGTTGTCTTAAGGCCAAGAAAGATGCCAAGCGGATTTATTTTACCAAGTGGATCATCATGGCCTTGCCATATTGGTCCATTTGATTGACCTTTATTATAATTATATATTTATTTTATTTTCAGTTGCTACAAACGGGACAGACATGACACACCACATCTAACAATAGCCTTCACTGACTTCCTAGCTCACGTTACAGGATGTGATACAATGGTTAAGCTAGAAATCAGTTTTAAAATATACGTTCTGCACACAAGGCTGAGTAAAAATGTATTATTGTTGTTCTGGTAGAGACATGGCATTTCATTCAGTATATATTTCGCCATGTATTTCTGTGTCTGCCAAGCACGATAGCAGCAAGTACAGAAAAATGTCTGCAGTGTAACTCTCAAGGAGCAAATTAAGCTAAAGCAGCAGCAAAAAGTGCAGTTCCTCTGGTGGCCACTTGAGGCTGGCTCCAAAAAAGAAAATTTGTCTCAATACAATCCGATGTTAAAATGCCTGAAGTTACTGCATTAAAAAAAGCGTGCTTAAGGCTACAGCTGTGTAACATCATATCCACAATAATACCTGTATACATTTTTAAGTATCATTATCATTGCTGTAATAACATCATGTGTTTATGTTCCCTAGTACAAGAAAAAAATGAAACAAGTCTGGGCAACTCAGGGAGTGAAAGCAGCACATCAGCCTAAGATGACAATTTAGCACCTTAAAAGGTGCAACTTCCACAACCTCCAATAAGATACGGCAGTACTTTGCTACAAGAAAACTCTTCCTGTCGAAGGCTACGATGGAGGAGATATTAGCAACTGGTGATGTGTGACCCAAATGTCAACAAATGACTCTACCAAGCCTTGCTGGAGCACTCCCTAGCTGCACTCCATATGACAGGAAGAGCAAACAGTGGATGGAAATTACTGATGTTGTTCCACAGTGGAAAAACAAGACTTTAAGCAGCTGGTTAAAAATCCAAACCCAAGTTATAACATCCCAAGTAGAAACTATTTTTCTGTCTTGTTATGCAACAGCATTGTGCATCTCCTGGCGAGTTACACGGTTACGTTACTTTACTTAAACTAAAGTGTTCCAGGGGAAACACTAGCTAGATAGGCTACTTTGGTGCTTACATTTAAATGACACTGCGTCACTACAACTGTGCTGCTGGTACACCTGTAAATAATGCTTCCTGCAAGCATCAATAAAACATTGTTCATTCTGTATTTTTGAAGCTATATAACCCACACCCCACTTTTAGCCTGTTGCAAAATATAATTTTTACCTCTGTGGAGAGTTAACCTGCATGGGCAGAATCTTTTGATTGGTGTCTGCTAGTCCTTATCCCCAACTTTGAGTCAATATACTGGACCTCTTCATTGTCTGCTGATATATCTGGTGCCTTCCTGTGAAGTAGACGCATGTGCTTCAGTTTTGGTGGAGCAAGGCAGAGCCAATGTTAATAACCATTATTTGGTGCTTAGCTTAGCCAGGTCAGTGCTCTGTTTATGACTTATTTACTTACTATGACATAGTCAGAAATATCAAACCATGGTTAAGCAGTTTTACTCATGTTCGCTGCTGCCATCCCAGTTGGCGAATCAGAGTTGGTGGAGCTCCAACTTTCTGGGTTGGAGATTAAACTTGAGAGCGGCTTTCTGTCTGAGAATTCCTGATTTCCAACTTTCCACTTCAAATGGGACACAGCATAAAGAGCTGACATGTCTGTATTTGCGTTGCATAGAGTTTGAGACAGATTGCCAACCAAACTAGCATTAGCTGGTTAATTAGCATTCCACCTTTTCATCCTAATACCATGTTGATTTTTGGGGGCTTCTGTCTCAAAAAAACACAACATGGTGGGCAAGACACTAATGCTGAAGCTTAAATGAAGATTCCAAAACGAGTAAGGAGCATCGCTACCATTTTTTTAACCGTCTCTGTCTCAGTATAGTGATTGAAATACCAAGTTAACATAAATCTATGCACAAACCTAGCTGATCTACTCCACTAAGTTAAATATACTACTAATAGTCATACCTTACTGTTTGTACAAAGCTGTTTTGTTAGCATTGTAGCTCTGTATACAAACTTGTTTAAGCACTAGCCTAGATCAGTTGACGACCATTTGGCAACCAACATTCACACAGGGTAAATATGTATATTCCACGAGTGGTAGGTTGCAGGCCATCAATGTGAAAATGACTGCAAACATCCCAGTCACGCAAGGGCTGGGGCATAATTAATATAACAGTTAGCATTATGAGCTTTATTTTAAAAAGACCATTTGAAACTCTGTTTGGTTATTTTTCGGCAATGAGGTTATTCACACGTAATTATGATTAATATAAATGGCCTGTATTTGTATAGCACTTTACTTAGTCCCTATGGACCCCAAAGGGCTTTACACTACATTCAGTCATCCACCCATTGGTGATGGCAAGCTACATTGTGGCCACAGCTGCCATGGGGGGCACTGACAGAGGTGAGGCTGTCCGACACTGGTGCCACTGGGCCCTCTGACCACCACCAGTAGGCAACGGGTGAAGTGCCTTGCCCAAGGACACAACGACCGAGACTGTCGGAGCCAGGGCTCGAACCGGCAACCTTCTGACTAGAAGACGAACTGCCAACTCTTGAGCCACGATTGCCCCACAATATAATAGAACAGATTTATTTTATAAGCTGTTGAAACTGTTATTAATGCAATACTGAATAAGGTAAGAAAAATGCTAGTTCTCTCACCTCATGATGCCACAGACTGCCCCCTGAGATATCCGGGGACAGTGACCTGTAAGGTGGATTATCTGCCTGGGAAGGAGACACACTGCTGGCCTGTCAACCTGATACCTACAGCAACATCCAGAGTCTGTCAAAATGATCAAGTCACTGCAAACCCAGGCTCACAAATTATGTAGAAGCACACATCAGATCTACACACTCACAGTGTAAACATTTCATCACCGTCCACGGTTTTTGTTTGATGTGTGGAAAACGGTTTTGGTCTGCGGTTTAGCTCCTTCTCATGAGCTACGGAGAAGTCAGATTTATTTTTCCTTTTTTCTGAGCTTCTAAGTAGGATCAGCTGTCATTTGAGGCAAGGACGTAATAGTCTACATTTTCAGCAGAGCAGCGTTTCTCTCTTCAAATTGATTGGAATCACTTTCTGTACCGCAACAAGAATCCTCTCCCGTTCTCCTCCTTTTCATCTCTTAGTCTCACTGATCATTGGTGCTACTGAGATACAGAGTACAGGTGTGATCATCATCCTAATGCATCTTTGAGCATGCGTGCGTGTGTGTACGTGTGTGTGTGTTGCACAGATAACATTTCAATAGTGCGATCTGAAACTACAATAAATGAATGTTGACACAGCATCCGTAGTCATCCATAATTTATATCAGCTCAAAAAACTTTGCAGAGCTTTTTGAATGTTGATTTCCATCATCCCACTGAATATAATGTTGTAACAATTTGGTGCTCAAAAATAGGCTGAATCGTGCTGGAGGAAGTGGACAGCGCAGTACGTACACGTGTTTATGTGCTCCTGTGCCTGCATGCATATGTGTGTGTGTGTGTGTTTCAAACCTGGCATAATGATAGACTGACGCTGAGACCGACAGCACCACCCCAAGCAAGTAGAAAAGCCCTGCATTCCTGGGCTGCGAGCTGTGAAGCACATATTGCAAGTTAAAACATGCAGCCCGGAGCCACCTATGTTTTAGTAAATAGTTTTAGAGGTAGAGCTTAGAAATCATAGCTTCAGGTCAAGGCTGAGATTGATTGAATGTTTTGTGGTTGTCCACTTTTATGGAGAAGTGTAAAATAAAGGGCTGGATATTCAATGTTTTCTGATGCTTTGAAGTTGTACTGAATGTAGTTGTGTCAGGAAAAAGGGCACTTTCCTTTTTATACAGCAATCGGAAGATAAAATTTTTGTGATTTTCATGTGTGCACTGTATGATGCTACACACAGCACCCTATTAGCGTGGTTTAGCAATAGAAACTGAAAGCAAGGAGAAACAGCCAACCTACTTCTGTCCAAACATGATCTGGCCTCCTCCTGAAGCTTCTTATTAAACTGGACGTGAATGTGACATCAACGTGCTCATCGAATTCTTCACTAAAATAAACATTTCAGAAAGTGGTGAAATACGCCGTGCTAAAATAAAGTGTAAAAGCAAGTTTGTCCTTTTTTAAAACATGTCTTTAACTCATACATGTGTGCAAGTGGCTTAGAAACTGGATGGGTGGAGTTTCATTGATAAGTGCTTTAAAGTGGCTCTGTTTGTATTCCAGCATGCTGTAATAAGAAATCCTGTTTTCATGGAGTGGCTCACTCTAGTCGCATTCATCTGCATAGATCACCACCTGTCACTCAAATCTGAAACACCTGTATTCTCCCAGCATCCACAACAGTTGGCTCTCTGCAGAAAAACCCTAAAATAGCCATAAAAAAATGACTGACTGAGCCCAGAAACAGAGCCTGATCATTTAAGCTCATAAATGTAGATAAGACTATCTCACAGCTCTTGCTTATCCCCCAATTTTCTAATATTTATTCCCTCTCTATGTGCTGTTTGTTCTTCTTTCATTCCAGCAGCCCGGGGGGTGCTTGAGCTATGAGAAGAACTTTCTGAGTTCCCTTCCAACATAATCAAATAGAAGACAGTCACAATAATAATACCCACTCATGGCATCTACTCCCTAACCTTTTCCCCTTTGTCTTTAATTGACACATTAATCAAACAGACACGTTAGTTAGATTGTGCCGCGTTCGATATTGCCAGACTATAACGAGGAGGAATGGTGATTGCACATCAGCGTGCTTTACAGTTAGATGGCGGGAAGCTGATCAAGCTTCACGCTTGGAGGCCACATATAGGAAGGAGGATCCACTCCACCTGCAGGATTTCACTGGACACAACAGAGTTTATTTCCCTTCAGCTGTATTGGCTCATCCCAGCATGCTCTGCTGATTCCTTTCGACTTGACTTGATAACGAGTGTATTTGGCCTCCTGGTTCGTGTGTCTGCCTCGCTGATTTTCTCATTGTAATTCACTGCCGTTCTGCAGAATTCTGACCCGCTCTGTTGCATATGATTGTGTCTGATCTGTGGGGCTCCTTTGAACGCTTTTCACATCTTCGGGCCTCTTCCTTGACAATTTTTGAAGCTTCTTATCACCTAGTTTTCATTCTTTTGTCTGATCTCTGGTGGAAAAAGCAATGAGATACTTTCGTTCAGGAAAGAGAGGAAAAATTCAGTGCAGAAGTATTCCATTACTAGAAAAATGACAGTTATAAATACATTTAGTTATAATTAATAGAGGCTCAGGAGAGCTGATATCTTTAGTATGAATTGTGAGTATTAAAAGCAAATTAAATTAATATTATATTCAATATAAATGTCACTCAGGCACAGTTTGCTGTTTTGTCTCTTTTCAAAAAAGACAAATATAGAAATACTCCAGCTTATAACATGTAAAGATGGACTACTACTGATCCAAAAGAAAAACACTTTGAAAATGTCCTTTATTGCTGTGAAAAAACTGTGAATGTCATCTCTAAATACTTTCAGTTAGAAAAAACTTTTACATTTTCATTTACTCCTTAGACTGATAAACTCATTGATTAATCAGTAAATTTATGAGTAGATTATTCAATAATGAAAATCAGTCGGTATAAAACAGAAATGTAATCCTTGCATCAGTCACACTTTTTTACCTTGCAGTAGGGTGGGTGTTGGGGTGATGCTAGATTTAAGTATGCACTCACTTCCTTGGTTATACCTGTTCAGCTGCTTGTTAACCCAAATATTTAATCAGCCAGTCACATGAATCACATAACAAATAAATAAATATCTAGTAAAGAGCAGTTGAGACAACTCAAATAACCACAAGGCATGCAGAAAAGCATCTCTGCGTGCCCTATATTGACACTATATTGACCTATATTGACACTCACACTATACTGAACCTTGAATCAGTTGAGCTACAGCCACAGAAGACCACACCAGATGCCACTAATGTCAGCTGAGAACATTAAACTGAGGCTACAGTTCAACAAAATTAGACAATAGAAGTATATAAAAATGCTGCTTGGTCTGATGAGGTCTTGATTTCTTCTGCGACATTCGGATGATAGGATCAGAATTTGGTGTAAACAACATGACAGCATGGATCCATCCTGCCTTGTGTTAACAGTTCATGCTGCTGTCATGATGTAATGGTGTAGGGGATATTTTCATGACTCACTTTAGGCCCCTTATGAGCATCGTTTAAACTTTCTTGCTTGCTGCCAACCACGTCCGTCCCTTAAAGACCACAGTAGTTCAGTGAACTCAAATGGCCTCCACAGTCACCAAATCTCAGTCCAACAGAAAACCTTTGGGATGCAATGAAATGGGAAAATTACATCATGGATGTGCAACTGAGGAGTCTGCTGTAACTCTGTGATGCTATCATGTCTATATGGACCAAACTTTCTGGCGAATCTTTCCAGCACTTTGTTGAATCTGTGATGGCAGGAAGGTGTTTAACGTGACACTAGTATGGTGTACCTAATGAAGAGGCTCTGTGTGTGTGTGCATGTGTGGTTGAGAAGATTTATTCATAATAAGAGAGAAATATATATTGTATATAAATACACCTTCCTACTTTACATTGTGTAAGACACACATTATATATAGTGAAAACAGGTTTATAGGATGCTATATGTGGCGTTTTGCTTTTTTATTGTTAGAGCGACTGTTATTTAATGAAAGAATTGATGGAATAAATCCCTCCAGCTTGAACAGTCAAAATCCTGCTTGCTGTTTGTCAGACAAAGCTGCTTCAGCTTGTCCAATTTGAATGACGCAAGCAGAGTGGAGGATTTCCAGAACCTGCTTCAAACTTGAACTCACTGGACGTTTTTCAGCCATTGTTTATAGATAGATGTCAATTTAGTCCAAGTCAAGTAGTGATGCATTCAGTCCTCAAAATTGCTGGTTAGAAACGGCTATTTTGTTGGGGGGAAAGGCAGTAAGTTTAACAGTTTAATGAAAAACAATGTCAGCATTAGCATTAATTTATCCCAATGTGAGCAGAATTGCTGTAATGAGGCTATTTAGCTCACCAAATGGAGGTTAAACAAATTAATTTAACTGATTATAGTATTTTTGTTCTCTTGGTAACTTTTTTCTATTTTTTAACTAAATGAGAAACACTTTGAGGCTATTAAAAAACACAAAGGGACATTTAACATTTAAATCGCTAAAGGTAGACTTATTGAGTTGGGATCGTGTGCTGTAGAGTAAAAAGAAATCCTCCCATTTTAACTGCAGTGTGTAGGAGTGTAAAGTGTTTGTTGTACCCGATGAAGTGAGGGCCTGTTGCCACCAGCTGGAGCAGAGCTGCAGTGCAGCATCACCTGCAGGGAACACCTGGATCCAAACAGACAGGTGTGTTCAGTCATCCTAATAAGCATGTGTTGTTTATACACACATAAGCATTTGTTTGGTCAGAGTGCCATGTTGATGAGAAAAGGTGAAATTAATGTGGGAAATTTGTCTGAATTCTAGAGAGGCTGCTTATTATAGGCAAAAAACAAGCTTTTTAATTAACAGCAATCTCCACACAACCGCGGCTGTGATGTGTTTAGCGCTCTGTGTGAAACTGATGAGCATGGCAGCTTACTGATAACATTTCACATGAAACCTGGCACACATTATTGCATGTCACTGAAAAATAGTTGAAAAGGTAGGGAGCAAGGCCTGCTGAGTGCCGTGAGCGATGATTCGCATGGTTTTTAGTGATGAAAAGGAGGAGGATTCGTTAGAAGTAGTGGTGGAAGAAGTATCCAGAATCTTTGCTTAAATGGAAGTGGCAATTATTTAGCATGCAAACGCTCAATTACAACTAAAAACTAATTCAAAGTATTCCCATAATTAGGTAAAGCATGTAAATGTTATCATAGAATGCTGATGCTTAAAGTGATGTATCAGCAATATCTTCAAACTGATATTTTTAATGGTACATCGATTATTGATACTGCGTGGGATTGTACAAAATATTTAAAAGAAGTCAGAAATATTCACGATGATCACAAACAATATCCGACATATGAGCAATACATTAGCGATGAGACCTACTGTCACTCCCAGCATGCCACAGAGTGATGCCTGGTTGGGATATTTGGAATCGCTGTAGTGTAATTTTTAACACACGGGCAGTTCCTTGGACTTTAAGGGTGTTTCTGTCACAGGCTGACATTTAAACCATAGTGTGAGCTCTTATTAGTTCTGAAGCCAAAAACGTACCGAACAATAACAGAAAAAGGAAAAGTCAAAAAAAGGAAGTGTAAAAATAGCATTCCTAGCAGCGAGCTGAACTCCTTTTTTCTAGGAAGAAACTGTGAGGTGTGATTATCCCACCGGCAGCCCACCAGCCACTCTATTCAGTTCAGTTCAGCTTTATTTATATAGCACCAAATCACAGCAGCAGTCATCTCAAGGCTCTTTATTTAGCAAGGTGGAATATTCGAGAGAAAACCAAATCAATGAGGGTATCCCCTACGAGCAAGCTCTTGGCAACAGTGGAAAGGAAGAACTCCAGTTTAATAAGAAAAGACCTCTGGCAGAATCAGGCTCAGGGAGGGGCCCCCAGACATGGGGTGATGGGAAAAAGAAGAGAAAGAGAGTGCACACAGAGACAAAGACAACAAACAAACCCTTGGAGGAAAGAGAAAACAAACGTTAATGACACACAGTAGCAGCATGTACAGTAAACGCATCAGGGGTCAAAAGAGGGGAGTGGAGAAGACAAGCTCAGTGCACCATGGGAAGTCTATTCCAGCATGGTTCAGGGTGACCTTATCCAACACCCAACTTTATAAGCTTTACAAAAAGAAACATTTTAAGCCTATTCATAAAAATAGAGAGGATGTCTGTCTCCCGAATCCAAACTGGGATCTGGTTCCACAGGAGAGGACCTGATAGCTGAAGGTTCTGCCTCCCATTCTACCTTTAGAAACTCTGGGAACCACAAGCAAGCCTTCAGTCTGAGAAGCAATTGCTCTGCTGGGCTCTGTTGGCATTTTCCCCCATTCAGCAAAGTGTTATTCTGCAGCAGTTCCCTGCATGCTGTAAAATTACTCTAAAAGGGTACCTGGAGTGTTAAAATGGGACGAGAAGGGGTTGTGACCAAGCATCAGTACATTATTGACTTAGGAGTAGGAATGTGTTGATCAAACACACTTCATCTCCATTTCCTGACACTGTGCATCAGTCAGGCATGGATAAAGGTAAGCCCTGAGATGCAGTGAAACAGTAAATGCATGATTAAATTTCTCTTTCATTCAGGGTTCAGTGGAAATAAAGAAGAGTGAATATTTGCAGAAAGGAAGTGTGCATCCTAAGTACATCCATAAATGGGGTTTTACTTACTGATTAGATCTCTCCTTGGGAAAGCAAAGACATGTGCAAACTGCTCTTGACTGACATTACTTTTACCCTGTGATTGGTTTTGTTCTATCTGTTCTACACTGTCAAACTTACACCGGACAGTTTTAAAGATGTAATAAAAATCAATTCAGCAGAAGCGGACATATAAATCCCTAATCAAAATCTGGCTTCTGCATTACCCACAATAAAACTCAGCCTGTTATGATACCAACAGCTAATGGAGCCTTAAGACATGAGGAGCACATTTGAGTTAGGTCACCTCTTTCTACGATGATTTTTAAACCATTTACAAGCAGGTAATCTTTACAAAGTCCTCAATAGCTGTCAGCAGACGTGGCAATTTCAGCCACTCCCTTATTTACCAAAGGGTCGCCACAGCAGATAGATCCCCCTTATTTGATTTGACACATTTGCCTTTGCTGACACAACCTTCCCATTTACCCAGGTTTGGGACCCTCACAAGGAGTAATAATAACAATAATAATGGTAATAAAAACCTTTATTCATGTAGCACTTTTCTTTTCACCTTTTTGTCAAACTACTGTTAGCAGTGCTCTACGTAAACTACGCCTGACAACAACAGTAGATGTAAACATTAAAAAAAGTATTCAGTAACTATATCCTTCCAATAAATATATATTTGTCTTTTACATGTAGATATATTTGCACACCTCCAAATAATGAATTAATGTCTTTGCCCATAAGTACAGTGTTGAGCAACTGCACTTGTTACTTCACGCCACTGGTGAGGAGGGCTGGACTGTCAATGGGAGCAAATCTCCAAAGATCAATGGCCAGTGAAACAATGGCATTGGGAGTGAATGCAGCAAGTGGCTCTGAATCAAATTCCCGTTTGCACAGGAAGCTGTAGAAAACCAGGAAAGACACTGCCCTCGCTCTTCCTTTGGTACGTCAAAAATACTCCAGCTCACGGCACCAGACGCTGCCCGATCAGGATCCTGTTTTCACTCTTTCGTTTTTGTTTTGTTTTTTTCTTCTGTTCAGCATTTCTAGCTTCCAAACAGGAGAAGGGTCAAGATATCATTAGCTCTGTGCCATACATGTGACTCCTACTATAAGGGAAGTTATAATATCCTAGCAAGGCATCTAATTTTAGTGGATACATATGACCGAGTTGGCTGATATCTAACTGTACTGTAGTCTAAAGACATTGAAAGATTTGAAGAGTTTGTTCGGTTTGAGGAAGTGATTACTGCAGCACTGCAATGATTCACTGAGCTATTTCTAACTCATGAATACTAGTCACATTATTAAAGTGACAGTGATTCATAAGTCACTTGACATTATTAAAAACTGCTCGTGAAAACTCGAGCTTTTCTCTCTGACCTTTAAGATGTCAGATGTCCAGTGTTGGAGTTGTTGCTTATTTTCTCTCCAAAGAGGGTAACCTGGTAATAAGCACGACACATTACACAACATGGTCTAAGATGTTTGCAACACAACATAAATGGCTAGACTGCACTTCATTAGATATACTTTTCTAGTACCACGCCTTCAACAAGGTGCAGTTAGTCCAGATTTTATAATTGCACCACATCCCAAAAATACTCTATTGCCTGGAGACCTGCTGACTCTGGAGGCCATTTGAATACAGTGAGCTCATTGTCGTGTTCAAGAAACCAGTTTGAGATCAGTTGAGCTTTCAGACATGGTGTGTTATCTTGCTGAAAGCAGCCATCTGAAGATAGGTTCACTGATGGTCAGCAACAATACTCCGGTAGGGTGTTGTGTTTAAATAATGTTTAGTCGGTACTAAGGAGCTCAAAGTGTGCCAAGCCTGAACTGTTGATGCAAGGTAGGATGGATCCATGCTTCCAGGTTGTTTACACCAAAGAAATCAAGAATAATAATCTTCTGTTTGGTAAGCCTGGTTGAATTGTAGAGTTTTCTGTTGTTAGCTGACAGAAGTGGCACCTGGTGGGGGCTTCTGCAAGATTTGACATGTTTTGCTTTTAAAGATGCTCTTCTGAATACCTCTACCTGTTGTGTCCGGTGGTTATTTGACTTACTGTTGCCTTCCTTGAAACAGACTGACCAGTCTCCAGTCACCCATCGACTCACACATTCACTCAGTGCTTCTGTCTGTCACACACACACTGAAATGAGGACTGAAGGAACTGGAACTGCACCACTAAGCTGCCTGCTAGCCACAAATCCTTACCTTTACAAGGATATACACAAGATGCTAAATCTCACACTCTAGTCGTTTCACACAGCAAATTAGAAGTACTGTGAACGCCAGAATTTAAATACGCTTGACACAAGATCTCGTAATTATGAGGTGCATATGTGCTCCTTGGTAAATCCTGTGCACTTTTGCATTGCTAAGCATTAGTGTTTTGTTTTTGCTTGTAGTTTCCTAAAGAAAGCTCTATACTGTAGTCTTACATCTCAGGAGTGTCAGAGTCACCAAAGACTTAAAATTTTTAAAAAAGCACCAAGTACAGTTTATTTTTTTAATGCTTTGAATGGGTCTGACCCTTCAAAGCATAAACAAGCTTCATCCATCGGTATTAAAAGTTATTTTCAGCAATAGTTTAGCATTTGATGCTTTGAGCACTTGTTATTGACAAATGTGCTACTTGCAATGAAATATTTCTACGTCTGAGTACCTTCTGCACCGCTGGAAGCACAGCAGCAGCTTGGCATACAACACAAGTAATGAAACAGAAATGGGAAAGTACCATGTAATGTAGTATCTGCATTCAATCTCCATCTCCTTCCTTGTTAAACTATAGCTGTGCTGCACTCCTGCTAAGCACAGAGGCTGAACTTCCAGCTGGAAATGTTCTATTGGGCTTTGGGCCCATTTCCTATAATCTTTGCTTATTAAAAGCAGCCCCTCCTGCTTTATTCACATGCTCTGTGCGACAGAATACTATAAATCCTTGTAAAAGACTGAATGTATGAGAGAGACCAAAAGACAGAGAGAGAAGGAGGGAGAACAAGAGAGTGAAAATGAAAGAGAAAGAGGAATGGGCAGAGCAATTATTCACCATCATTATTACCATCTTGATCCATTATCCTACTAATTACTGGCTCTCCAAAGCAGGACAGGGGACAATACTTTAGAGTGAACTCAGCATGCATGATTCTTCATTTGTTCCACTTCTTTTAATGACAGAATGTATTACCTTATGAATAATTTGCAAACTGCTGGACAAACACTACGACAAAAAGGTGATTCGTGCAAGTTTTTATTACCTGATGTATGGTTTTGATATTTGCCAGTGATGAATGCGAACAGGACATCTATAATCAGATCTCTGCATAATCAGGTTTTTGGGGCTTTTATGTTGGACTGAATGGAAAATGACAAATTAATAAGACCTTTCTAATAGGAAAAATATGCAGTTTTAATTAATCGTTTGGGGTATATTATTGATACCGATCGTGCTTCACTGCACAGACATCAATTTGCAACACACTGAGGAAAACTTTTTTTCTTCTTCTTCTTCTTTTTGGAAAATTAGTTTCAGACTTTTAGTTTGTTTTAGGGTGCATAAATTTCGTTGCAAATCAATGCTAATAAAGTGAATCCATTTAATTAGAATTTAATCAAATGTTTGCATAAACTCCAGGGCTTGTTTTTCAAATTACCAGGCGCAATATCACATGTCAGGACAATCTTCTTACAGCGAGCTGGGAGGATCCAAGTGATACACATGTTCAGCCACGATCCGAAGGGACCTCCACGTCATTCCCAGCTCCTAAAATTAAAATCAAGATTCCTTTGAACTTCCAGGCTTCTCGAGCAGTTAGAGATTTTTTTTTTAAAAGGTTATTTCTGGCGAAGAAGAAAACAAAGATTATCGAGCAAAAGATTTTTTTGATCTTTTCCTCTTATTGTTTTTTTTAAGGGCATTTTCTAAATTTAGATTTTTTTTTTTTCATATGTTTCAGCTTCATGGGCATGAGTCAACATGCGGACAGGGGCTGTGGCAGCATGCTTCCTTAAAATAAAAACAGGGGTGCAAGTCACTCCATGAACAACACAAAGAGATCAATAAATTGCGTTTGTTTGTGCGTGTGGGTGGTTTTGTGTGTCCCTCTGTGTGTCGTGGGTGGGGAAAAGTCATAAATGCACACACACAAAAAAGAGACTGCGGATGAAAAGCTACATAATCCTGAAAGTGTAAGCGCACGCGTGTGTGTGGCGTTTTGTGTAGTACTGAGTTTGCATTTTCTCTAACAAGGGTCTGGCGTCCCCACAGTCGTCAGTGGGATCCACGCTGGGCCCTTTCGCAGTAATCAGCCAGACTGTCTTGCTCTAATTGTTTCCAGATTTGTGTGGGAGGTCAGAGCCCCAGAGTGCTGATCCTTGCCAAGTTTATAAACAGAGCAGTGTTTCCAGATGGCCACTGGCTCCAGACTGGCTAGCAGGTTGATTGGGACCAGAATAATAACAGGTGGAGAACAGACAATGAATTCCTTGACACTTTTTACCTCGTGCACACACACAAACGCAGACACGCTCGCAGACGCACCGACACTGTCTCAAACGCACAGTAACACGCTTTCAGTACGGTGAGCAGGAGACGCTGCCTTTGTGGTTCGACCTCAGCCAAAAGAAGGTCTGAGAGAAATCCACAGCAGCCTATTTGAATATTTTATACACAAGAAAACGAAGAAAAACGAATGATTTTAACATTTTTAGCTCTGAATTTGAAGATTTAGTCCGTTTTAATCTTGCGCTGTTACAAGAAATGACTTCTTGAACTACATTCAAAAAAGAAACCAGTTGCAGATTTGACTTCTCTTTTGTGTTGAGCGATGTGTGACGTGGTTTTTGTTTTTTTATTTCTTACAGTGTCATTTTCCGGACTTGGCCTTGTCTCAGCTTTATGAAACCTTTCCTTTTTGTGAGGAACAATGTCAGCCGTGAATTGCAAAAGACGAGATTACAAAATATCAGGTTCCTCCAGGAAACCATCTGCTTTCCTATGTTGTTACTGGATACCATGTCAGTTTGTGAAATGATTTCAAACCTGCAAAGCTTCCAGTCATTCATGTTTTTACATTGCAATCATATATATTTAAATATATTTATACACACACACACATACTGTAAAATCTATGTATAATTCAAATCTCTCCCTCAGTATTTTTCCCTTTATAGTTGCCACTTTTCAAAGTCTTCATGTTGCAAACTTTGTCAAAGCTGAAGGTTCACTGTGTTCATACACACACACACACACACACACGCAGTCACACTTTCAAAGTGGAGACTTCAGCAGCTCCGGTGAAGACATTCCCACCACAATCACATCATTAGCTCCAGCATGTCTCTTAATGCTTCTCTCAAGTTTTTGTTTACAAAATCCAGTCCTTCCAAGGTCTTTATAATAGCTTGAGAGATCTGCACTCTGAAGAGAAGGGGGGGGGGTTGAGGATGTGTGTCTGTGTGTGCGGAGGGGCTGCCTTTCATCGGCTTTGCTCGGCTACACTTGTTTGGGCCAAGGTTGGCCCCTGTTTTTCAGTAAGCGTACTCCACTCCAGATGTGCGGCGGCTCCAGAGTGGCTGCCATGTACAGTAAATCGGCATCTGAGGGCTCGTCAATCTGTGGGGTAGAGCGCTGCGGTGTCGTCAGCCCCAGCCACTGGTATAAACGGAAATTTGTACTGCTGAGCTCCCACGAGGCCCCGGGGGAGGTGGAGGTGGTGGTGTTGCAGGGGAAAAGGAGAAAAGGGGGGTATTTGGAAGTGAGAAGACCAAACTGCAACTGATGAGTAGCGAGGGACGGGGATTGTTAACATGCACAAAAGATGCAGCAAATGTCTGAATATTCTCATCCAAAAGGGATAATGAGCTCAGCTGGCTCAGCCGCGGGTCGCTAAATGAGCAGAAGAGGATGACGTCGATGGGAGACTAAATGATGACTTTTGCAGAGAACTTTATCCACCGCTGAAATAGGAGACATGAGTGTGGAAGCAGGTCACAGTCGGGGTATTTCAGGGCGCTTTCAATCAAATCTTCCAGCTCCAAGTAGATAAAATGATACAAGTTCATAAAGCGAGGAAACAAGAGCGTTCAGCAAGCAAAACCAAATAAAACCTGATTGTGCAGGAGGATTTTACAGAGCTGCACTGTAGCTGTTCTTGTGAGTGGAAGTGTCTGAGCCAAGCGATAAATACAGAAAAATGGAGGTTATTAAACAATACAATATGACTGAGTTAATGTAAATACACAAGGCTTGAGTCATAGTCAGACTTGAGTGAGGACACAGAGCAGACTCTGGAGTGTCATCAGGGTAGACAGCATTTCCCCCGCACATTCCTCTCTTTACATTTTCCCATGCTCTGAGCTCAGGCCCTGAGTCAGCGCCATTATCGCTGAGACCAAGTCATCGGAAAGCTGCTGATGACTTGCAGAGTGAAGCCCTCATGTCCAGACTAATGTTTTAGCTCCACGTTCGATGTGGTTTCCTCCCGCCTGATGTTACTGATGTTAGTGAAGGTCAGCCGCGCTGCAGTGTGAGGCATGAGAACGCTACAGCTATGAAAGGAATTAAGTGGATAAGCCACTGATTGTGTCTGGACTATTACCTGAGTAAAAGCTTTATTAGAACAATCAGCGTGTTTGTGTACACTCAGATGACTGGGTTATGGCTTTTGTATGCTGTGTAATTTTGGGCTGACGGCAAATTTAACACCAAACTTTTCACTGTGAAATTTAGAACAAAGATCAGTGCGCTCCAAGTTTTGCCAGACAGTAAGTGGTCAGCTCCACATCTTTAATGATATGAACAGATGCAATCTAATGAATAATTTTTAAAGATATTTAATATCATTCTTGATGCAGAACTTCAGTCAAATTTCTCATAAGCAAGATATATACAATTAGTAGGAATGCAATCTTGTTATTGTTGAAATTGCTTAAATATGTTACAAAATATTTTGTTTTTGATCACCTAATTAAATATCTGTGGCAAAACTTAAAATCCCAGTGCTGCTGCTCCCCTTGTAGAATTAGTTTTTTTCTCTAGCTTATGGATCGTTTTCTCTACTTACTGTTTCATCAAGCATCCAGATAGATAGATAGATAGATAGATAGATAGATAGATAGATAGATAGATAGATAGATAGATAGATAGATAGATAGAGAGAGAGAGAGAGAGAGAGAGAGAGAGAGAGAGAGAAGTGCCCAAAAGGCAGACTTTCTGAATAAATGATATATGAATTATGAATTAATGATTTGAATTAATGGATGATATAAATTTATAATAACGATTTCTTTAATAGGATCTATGGGCTTAGGTGACTAGAGAAATCTCCTTTCAGCAGCTAGATTGAATAACCACGTAACCATGTTTCTAATCTCGTTCTAACATCTACATGTACAAGACCAAACGTGGGTGACTGCAAAGTAATGGATCGTCAAAGCTGCTGGATACCGAGTGCATATCTTAATTGTTGCTCAGTTGTTATCGTTGTGTAGGAATGCCCACATCATGACCTTTTCCTCTTTGAAAGACAGACTCACTGCCCAAAGTCTGTCCCAGCTTTCCTCTGGGATCCCCCACACTCAACTTTGGGTTCCCTCCCCTCCCTGCCCGGTAACGAGGCAAGGCGTCAGAGGCCTGATTATTTGCACTGACCCGGGTCTGTCTCCTCAGGGCGGCTGCCTCGGCACAGTTGCACTGGATCCCATTGACACGGTGAGAGGGAGAAGACGGGGGGAAGAAAACAGGACCTGGCTCCAGTCAGTCGGCCCTCCTCGGCAGGTTGATGAATGTCCAGGACTTCACGAACTTTGCCACCCAAGCCAGTGGAGTCAGGCTACAATGAGTTACAGTCTCTAGGTTAGAAAACCCTCCTGCCTGCCACCAACACCACCACTAACCCCCACTGCCCCACCCCCGTCAGCCAACCCACGAGCCCCACAGTCCCCCCAGAACCCGAGCTGGCTGGCCTCCCTCCCTGCACAAACACTGGAGGTCTATCCTTGACTGCACCGCGCCGCACTCCTGCCACCACCTCCCTCGTCCTTTGCGCGTTTCTATCGGGTAGCACGCACACACTCGCAGGTACAACCACACAAGTTTGCCCCAGCGTGTCACTTGGAGCTGCTTATGGCTGCATTCATGAATCTGACACCTGACTGTGACTGAAAACATACCTTCAAGTTAATTGTAGTTTTCCCATGACGGAAACTGCAAAAAGAACATTTTGTCCCCCTGAGGGTGACACACATCGCCACCAGCTGAAATATACTAAATAATAAATGAGATACATATTTTTGAAACCCTCCGCCTTTCTTTGCTCCTTACATCACAATGCGTCTACCTAGTAAATGCAAAACAGAGGCAAAAACGTGTGCCTGGGATGGCCATAAAACTAAAACCGCAATGGCAAGAGGAAAACAACAGCATTGTTAAGATCAGCCCCCTGCTGCTACAGCTAATTGTGTTTCAGTCACAGGCTATTCAGAGTCACAGCTACAGTAGCTGGAGGCACGAATCAACTGACTAAGAAATTCTCGCTCAAGTGTTTCTTCCATCATTTGCGCTTTAATAATGAAGAATGGGCTGATGATAGTGGCTCTGCAGAAGGATGAATGTAATCACAGCCTCATACAACTGCTGTAATGTTTCGTGACACTTGCTGTCTCGTGTGAATGCAGTCTCCGAACATGTTTGTGTCAGTAGGCTGAAACTTTGCTGATAAGCTGAAATCATTGGAATGAAAGGGGGGGAAAAACAGCGGGTGGTATGATGCAACACCACAGAGCTGAAGGCAAATATGCCATGCTATTAGAATTGCAATTATTCATTATTACAGCAAAGCACACTCATTATGTTACCCTACAATTGAGACTGGCAACATTCGCGGTAATTTGATGACGCACAAGTCCTGATGCTTTTGGCTGAAGCGAGTCTGAGTCTGAGTGTTTAACGCCATTTTTCCATCTTTAGCCAGAAATCCAGACTGACCTCTTTTAATCACCGCAGATTTTTCCCTCTTTCTGACTCGTTGGCCTACTGGGGATTTGTTTAATGTGAAAACATTAGAATAATTCCACCAAGTTCTGACAACGTTGTTTCTCTGAGAACTTTATTCATTTGTTAACTCAAACCCTATGAGACATTGTTGGGGGAGCACTGAGTCAGCACTTGACTTGAATCTAGAAGCAGGTTAAAGTTTGTCTTGTATGAATACGTGTTGTGCACGCAGACATTTGTATATATGCCTCTCGTCTAAATCAATGCATGCATGTACCCTCATATCAGGGTTAAATGAACCTGTATATGTCACGAAACCATTCATTTATGAAGATTTGGGGTAGATTGATATATCAATCATGACTCTTTGAGGATGGAAAGTTTTAACCCTATAAACTCTAAACCATGAAAAAAAATCTCTAGCAAAATTTTTGAAAATAGATTGTTTATAGAAACTTCTGACAAATTAATTTAAAAAAGAAATTGAATATTCATTTGCTTTTATGGATTTTAATTTGGACCAAATTTTCTACATCCGGCATTTTTTTATTTTTATTTATTTATTTGCAATTTAATGTTTAAAAAAGTATCATGGAATTTATTTAGGCTTTTTGGGGGTAAATGATGTAGAGGATTTAAATAACTCACAAACACGTGCACGTCAAATATGGTGTTAAAGGGTTCATTTTTTTAAGTTTCACTGACCTGAATACAGTTTGCGTTATTCAAACCACTCTGAATTCCCTAAAAGTTCAATTAGATAATTTCAGGTTTGTCTTGTCTTCCAATTTACACGCAGTACAAAAACTTCAGCAAACGTTTGAGCTGTCACTCGAGAAAGGATCGTGCCAAAAACAACAGAAATCAGTTTTGACTTGAGAAAAAGAATAATTGAAGAATAATTGCTCACAAAGCAGGAGATGGATATACAGCATATATCACAGCGTTTCCAAGTGTCAAGAACTGTAGTGAGAAGTGTCATCAAGAAATTCATTGCTTTGTCTTCCAACAAGACAATGATCCAAAACATACATGAAGGACTGGCCTGCAGAAAACCCCGTCTTGAATCTCTCTGAAATCCAGTGAGGTGAACTGAAGATCAAGGTCCATGCCGCAAGACTATGAAAGGACTATGAGGAGCTTAAGAGCTTGAGAAGAAGAATGGGCTGGGATTGGTTAGGAGACATGTGTGAGACTTGTTGCAAACTACAACAAACAACTGCAGCCTGTTACCCAGCAAAAAGAATACGCAATTGTCTATTAGCATCAAGGGTCGTAATAATTTTCGCCCTGGTAGTTTTTGGTTTTTGTGAAAAGTTTCAAGTACAAAATAAAATAATGTAAGCAAACTAGGCTGTTTCCTCCCTTGAGATACTCTGCCAGGCTTTTTCTTTTAGTTGCTGCTTTAGCTGCTCCCTGCCTTCAGTCTGGTATTTAATAACTGAAGAGCATGCTCAGTTGGGTTGAGATTAGGTGACTGACTTCACCACTGAAAAATATCCAATTTCTTTGCATTGAGAAACTCTTGGGTTGCTTTCGGGTCATTATCCATTTGTTCCGTGAAGCTCTGTTCAATCAGTTTTTGGTCTTTCATGCCTTTTGGTGTTGCTAAGCTGGCCGGTGCATTCATTCTTTTTAAAATTGGCCCAAAATTGTTGATTTGGCCACTTGTAGCGTTTTTTGTATCTCTCTGAAAGGTTTATTTTGGCTTTTGAGTCTAATGATTGTCTCCTTCACTTGGATCAACATCTCTTTGAACCTCATGTTGAGAGTTTCGATAAACAACTACAAAATGTTACTTCGGCACTTGATTTTCAACTTGATTTGTCATGAAATAACAAGAGAACGGGCCTCGTTTGGCCATGAAGCTGCTTTTCAGTCAATTGACTAATTAATTTTGAGCCTCTGAAAAAATCCTACAATCACATGTGGACTCTTTGATTTAAAATCTACTGTTGTTGAGTATAGAGGCAAAGTTATGAAAAACAACAACATCCTTAACATTCCTCAAAATATAGTGATGTAGAGGAGTTCTCCAGAAGGAAGTAGTAATGGAGAAATTATTAGAAGTTATTAGTTTTGGTCCTTAACTGGATTGGAGGACTAAACAGGCAGACAATGTCAATATAACACTGCGGTGTCTGTGAGGCTGAAGTGTTTCTTCACATCAGAGAAAACAGCCAAAGGACTTGTAATCAGCTGACAAAGTCTCTGTCAAAGGACTCTTTGAATGGCTGTTCAAAGGAAACACTGTCCGCACACGGTTCATCCGTCTGTTCCCTTTAAACCATGTAACTTCCGCTCAGCTGCCCCCCCTCTGGTGCAGGAGACATTCCTCACAAGACGGTTGAATGGCAGTCCTGTTGCAGGTCAGCCTAGGCGGCAACAACAGGCGATTTACAGGGTCCCTGCTGTGCAGAGCTGTGACCCGGCCTCAGAGCAGTGCTCCCAGGTGACAAATAAAACACTGGCCCTCACAGTGGCTGACTTCAGGCTCCACAATGCTAATACAACATAATGTGTCTAATTGTAGCCTATTCCAGAGTGGCTAGCAAGATCCTATGCCAGCCATTCAGAGGATTACTGCTAATTGGGAAATAAATGTGTAGTAAAAGAGTCCGGGAAGAGGTAGTTTATGTGGAGCCATCTTAATGGACACTTAGAGCTTATTAGGTTCATTCACAGAAAGTATTGTTTGATCAGAAAGGCACAATTATTTTCTCTTCATGGGTTCCTTGAGATTTGGGATGCAAATTGTTTTGGTAGGCAGCAGCAAAGATGTTAAGTACGGTAATGTTGCTGCTAAATATCAGTTCAGCTATCTAGTCAATTTCATGCCATGCATTAAAGCATAAGAAGTCATGAAAAAGTGTATTTTAGTAACAGACATGAGCTGCTATAGATACGGACTGGTCATTAACCAATCCAGAGACCAGACGGCTGCAGCTTATCGTTGATGGCTTTATTTGATATTTTGTGGAGCAGCTAATGTGAGAGCAGAAACTATGGACTCTACCAGTCCTTTAAGCGTATGCCAGCATTTGCACAACATGATCTAGAAATCAGTAGGTAGGCAAGCCTCTTTTAAAGGGGTGGCTGTAGCTCAGATGGTAGAGTAGTTCCCCTACTAGTTGGGAGGTTGGTGGTTCGGTCCCCGTCTGCTCTAGTCTGCATGCTGCTAACCCCAATTTACATCATGGAACCATGCTCTTAAAAACTGGCATAGATGTAGTGCTTTGAGAACATGTGCAGGGACTCACCCTACGCAGCTGAGATGGGTTCTGGCTCCTTTGTAACCCTGAACTAGATAGGTGGAAAAAGATGGATTTTCCCACATAGGTTCAAGAAAACATTCAAACTTTAGGTGATGCTCTGTTAGGATTCTCCTTAATGTTTGTTAATGCTGCACTGAAAGCACTTGCATGAGTTAATTGATGGCTGAGAGCTGCTTTGCCGTCTCAGGTAGGTGTTTTTATTTTTGTGGCTGATCAGTGTAAATCTGTAACTGTGATAAATCTCAAAGTGATTTAGCTCATATAAAATTACACAGTCTTAAAATTGCTGTTATTTCTTTCTATATATCAACAGGTGAAAAAAGCTTGAGATCTATGATCTTATTTCTGTGTTCTGTGTTTTGACTTCAAATGATTTATTGCTTCAAATTTATGTATTTTTTAAAATAGACAGTTTCCAGTCTGACCCAGAAGGTGTTTTGACCTAGAAATAGCTGCCCTATATGTTGGTAATATAAAATTGCTATCATTTCGGAGGCAGTGCTTTAAAATAACACCTATCTGCTGTGCCCTCAATTTCAAGTTTGGAACATCAAATTGAGGGCTTAGGTAGTTTGGGTCATCAATAAGACATATGGTCTATAAAGCGAGACTCACTCTGAAACATTGCTGCATCCCATTTGTTTCAGCCAACAGCACAATGTTGTTTCCTTCTCAATTAAGGGCATGAAGATGGCCCTGAAAGCAAATTGAAACTGAGTGTTAACTGTGTAGGGATTAAGCTGAAAGTCTGTGGGGTAAGAAAATACCAGAACTGGGCCCTGACCAGATATGCTGTTGTTTCAGTGGCTGATGAGGCTCTTATTTATTTGTTTCCATTCACTTGTTGCATCAGTAGCTTCAATTATTCAGTGGACCTCAGCAGACTGCAGGATAATATTTTGGTAATTACCTGCGTGACAAGAAGAAATCCACAAATATGAACCCAATATGTTTAAAACATGTTCAGCACATGGCACAGGAAGCCTGTTGTCTCCATGCAGGAGACTGTTCATGTAACACCTACATCTTGTAACTTTCACTGACCTTTTGCATTTTTAATAAACTGCGTCTCTGGTTTACTCAAAAGGTCACGCTGGTGCTTTTGCATAATTTCGCCAATTCAGTAGAAGTCACATATACTTTGCATTTCGCTGACCAATTTCCTAAAGCAAACTAGAGCTTTTAATACATTTATCATTTTAAAACAGCTGCAGTCAACTGCTAAACAGCAAACGTTGTGATTAGAGTAGTTTCCAAATTCAATTACTGTCAAATGAGGCTTTTCATAAGAACCACATTTGGCTTTTGTTTGTGGAAAGAATTTAGAAAAATAAAACTTATTTTCATTCAAAATGTCTGCACTGCATTATGTCATAAAAGCAACGTCACAATGATAAATGCACTCGCCGGTCACGTTATCAGGCGCATCGGTTCAGCTGCTCATTAACAAATATCTAATCAGCCAATCACAACTCAGTGCATTTAGGCATGTAGAATGGGGAAGGAAGGTGATTTAAATTACTTTGAACCTGGTGTGGTTGTTGGTCCGAGTGTTTCAGAAACTGCCTGTCTGCTGAGATTTTCCCACACAAGCATCTCTAGGATTTGCACAGAATAGTCAGAAAAATGGAAGTCGTCTAGTGAAAACGTCTCAGACTGCACTGAGCTAAACACTGTTTAAACACCACCGCCTGCTTGAGTATTGTTGCTAATCATATCAAACCCCTATGACCACAGTGTGCCCATCTCATGATGGCTACCTCCAGCATATCACAAAACTCAGATTATCTTAAACTGGTTTCTCAGTACTCAAATGGCTTTCCAACTTCAACAGATCACAGTCCAGTAGAGCATCTTTGAGATCTGATGGTACAGTAGATTCTCATAGATGTGCAGCCATCATGCCGTTTGCATCAACTTTGTGATGCTTTCACGTTAATAACATTTTCCAAGGAATGTTTCAAACACTTTATTATAAGGTAAAAGGGCACTAAACCAGGTACTAAAAGGTGTACCCAATAAATAAGTGTAAATGAAACATGTTGCTTATTCTTGTATTCAGTTGATTTTAATTCTCTTTTATATCAGTTATACACTATATACCTGTCATAAAACAGTAAGTATTACACCATTACATCGGTCAGGTTATTGACTTGAAACAGATCAAGGAGTCTTTTGTCATCATGAAGTCATGTGACCATGTGTCAGGTTTTATAAGCATCAAGTAATAAAGGGTTTATTAATGATTAATCAAGAATTTTATATAGCTCTCACAAGCTCTTAATGTCATCTCCTGGCTCATTTCTGGGTTGCACAACATTCCTTTGTGTTTGGTTTTATTGCTTTTCAAACAAGGACCCTTACCAAATGTACGATTATGGACTGGATTTTTTAAAAACATAAAAAAATATTTTTTTCTGATGACCTATAAAAACTCATGTGCATTTATTAATAAATTACCAACAATTATTCTTGAAATATTGTCATATTTTGAAGCTATATAGGTTTTTATTAATAATATAACATGAATGTATAATAAATAACAATTATTATAGGCCCAAGAGAAACAAACTTTAGCACTAATAGCTATTTCTGTCTTCCTTGAACCATTTTTTTCAGTAAATTGACCTGCACTTGCCTCTAGTGTGAAGAAACTGAATCTTGAGGATTGTAAATCTCATTTTGATATGCAGAATGAGTCGCCTCTAGATCACCTACCACTGAGATATCCAAGAAAGCCTCCCACAGAGCAGCCTGCATTAAAAAGAAATAAAATCCTCTTTTGGTATATAGGACAATGAGTCTGTGACCTAAAATTGCTAGTTTACATATCAAACTTGTTCCTGACTTTTGAATTAAACTTGACTTTTAAATGTGTCCTTTATGTGTCAGGTTTTTTTTTTAATATAGACACATAAAGACACATGTTTTTATTGTTGGTTAAACACACTTTAGTTTAAAGGTTGGATATTAGTGTGGATTTGTATGAAAGAAGACCAAACATGTGCATACTTATCTATAGGATTATAAATGAACTTTCTGATATAATCAAGTGGAAGACGCTGGTTGTAAAACAGTCCCAAGCAGGCTGTTTCTGGGATCAAATGGGCAGGTTCTCAGCATGCTATCAGCACTGTTAACATTGGCTGTAAACCAAACCTCCCTGAAGGTCAAAGGTCGAAATGTTTGGGCTTCAGAGAGACGCCACAGCTTGAGCATGGCCAGGATTTAATATGAAGTATGACACACAGTTACTGCCTGTGAATAAGTGACCCTCACATTCACTCTCATATATGGAGCAAGACAGTGAGGAAGTCCAGATGTACATCATTCAGGCATTATATGTGTTATATAAACATATAAAACATATAAACATATAATATGCATTGTGATATATAATTATACATACTTCTTCACAATATTGTTTGTTTTTTAGCAACGTGGCAACACTCTGTGGATCATGTTGTTGCTGTATAACAACTGAGGTTATTATAGTTACTACAGCTAAACTAAAAACTAAAAGTAGATGTCAGAAGTAAATGTCAGAAAAATGTGTTTTTTCTTTGTGTGCTTACAAAACTAAGTGAAGTATAATAAAAATGTGATCCCTTCTGTTTTAGTGTTTGTGCATGCGGTTGAAAACAACAAGTGTTTGTGGGGCAATACCCACTCTGAACTTCACCTAACACAACAACTAATAAAACTTCTAAAATAAAGAAACATGTTTCAAATAATAAAAAACAAGAGAACTCACTGGAAATTGACTGAAATTAAATTTGAAAATGAAAAGTCAAAATCAAATAAAATTTCAAACTAAAAATTTAACCTATTGAAAAAACTGTAACTGTAACCACTGTAACATCTCGGTGGGTTCCTGAAGGAAATAAGTGTGTAAAAGTTCTTAATAAATATTGAATTGATCATCATTAGGTTTAATGCGTTTGTCCATCTTCCCCAGTGGGAAAAACTGTAACACTCCTTTTCCCTGTTTAGGGCCAGTTAGCAAATGTTAGCATGTTAACATAATAAACAAAGAAAATAAATATGGTAAATTCTTCACCTGCCACGTTAGCATTGTTATTATTGGTATATTAGCATGCTAACATTAGCATTTAGCTTTAAGTTGTTACTGTGGCTAAGATCAGGTGTTAAAGTTGGCCAGAACAATCCGGAATGGCCTATTCTCGTTTAATAAACAATTACATCTGATAGGAAGGTTAACACTTAATTCTGTCAAATACGTTAATCATCAAGTGCTTCCACTTACACACACAATACATACTTTTGTCTTCTCACCCCTCACAGTAATAAAATAAAATCCATAAAAATATGTTACAGTTTACTATTTTAAAATGAAAGAATTTTCTTTAACAATTTTTTAAGAATTTTCAACCACATATTGACATTTACCACTTACAGAAACTTCAGAGGAAAAAATGATAATGTACTGACAGAAAGTTACCATTACATTTTGTTTGTTTGTTTGTTCTTTTACTTGACCCCCACTAAGTAGGATGTTGTAAGAAAGAGATGACAGTAGAGGAATTATTTCAAAGGTAAGGATTGCTCAACAAGTGAAATTTCATAAAGGGCAAATTTTAAGTTCCTAAATAATTTAGAGCTTTTTAATCACATGATGTGCATGATGCGTGGCTGAAATAGTTTTTCCATGTTGTGAAATGTCTTTTAAAGCAAACTGAAGCATACTAATTTTGTGTTATTCAAAGGCCCCGTGAGGCAGTTGAGTTGAGGATAAACTGGTTAGTTTGCAATACTGAGGTGAAGTCTATAGTAATGCATTATGTCAGACTGGTGCAGAGCAGGCTATGGTGTTCATGGTCAGTGAAAGGTTACATTGAGGATAGTGGACAGTAATTCAAATTTGAGGTGATGATGCTGATTAGATTCACTCACCTTCATACTAGATGTAGTTTACCCTATGTGGGTTGAAAATCTATGGAAGCTTGTTTCCACCACTGAAAAAGAAAAGGTTAATTCAAAATTTCAAGTTATTATCTAAAGAATTTGACTTACCTGAGTAGTATGAATTTCAAGTACCTAACTCAAAAGTTTGAGTTATTAAACCAAAATTTCAACGTATGAACCTAAACTTTTGACTTTTGAAATAAGCTATGGCCGCTGATTTAACATCTGCTTTTGTCTTGTTCAGTTCAGCTGTTTAAATACACCAAAATGTACTGGAACTCAGATTTCAAATTATCATACAACTTATTTCTTTCCAATTTCCAATCTTAGGATTCCCTCACCTGCCAAATCCTACTTTAGCACCTGGCTATGATTGTTTTTCATCATATTAACAACTATATTTCCATCCACCAACTTAAGTTTGTTATCATTGTTCTATATATTTTGTGTTTCAGGGGGTGGATCAGTTGTCTTCTGGTATAATTTATTAATCACATGTTAAGCTTCTTCTCCAAATAATCCCTGTTCATACTATTTAATTAATAATAATCCATTACAGAGAATAGGCTAATGTAGAAAAGTCAAAAATATACAAGTACACAAAGAGAATAAAAAACAAATGATTAGCAAACAAAACCTATGCTGTTGTAATTATAATCATGGGGAATTTACACCTCTTTCCCTTGACACAACAGGAGAGAAATTAATAATAGTGTACCTCATAGTTGCTGGACCTCGTAAAACACGATGATACATTCAGTCTGGTGAGTGTGCAGCACTCAGTGGTGGTGCTGGATGATTAAACATGATACCACATCAGGAATCTGGAAACTTGTGTGTGGTGTGCATTTAGATTAACCCCGTTCACGTAGACTGGAGCAAGTGTGTCATGACGAGCTGTCCCGTGACACATTCAGGTGAATTTTCTTGTGGTTCTTTTGATTTCATTGTTTAGTCGGTCACCTAAAAGAGAATTTCTTTCGAGTGGTTTTAAACTTGGGTTTTTGTTTTCTGATATTATCTGTAAATTTCCATCACAGCTGTTTCTGGTTACAACTAAAAGGCTAAAAGTTGCTTCCATTGTGAGAATAGACAGAAGCAGCAGTGTAAATACTTATGCAACAGACATAAACAAGGTGGGGGAGTTGTTTCATAAATACTAAGTGACAACATGGACAGTGAAAAAGATAAGCAGTAAGCCCCCAAGCTTGTAATTCATTTTCATAGGTTCAAAGGCTCCATTAAGTTAAACAGGAACTTCACCAGATAGAAAAGCAGTTTGTTGAGAGGACGAGGTTAATTTAAACACAATAGTTTTTTCCCCCTCTCTGAGATGCTTATACGATAAGGCAGATAGTGAAAGTGCTTCGACAACACGGCCAAAAAAGCTACACTTCTACGTGCACTGCCTAATTGAAGGTTGCTTCAAATGAATTATTTCTTTAAAGAAATTTCAGTAACACCCCAGATAAGAGACTTAGAGCACTCTTGCCTGCTTCCCATGCTTGCTCTTAATTTGGAACGCATTTTGGCAGCCACCTCAATGCACTGCGCTCCAGGCTGGTGCAGATGATAAAGGGAGAGGAAGAGGGGGGCAGGGAGAAGGACATCCTCACGATGGGGAGAAGAGAAGGAAGGGAAAGTGGTCTGTTATCAGCAGCTGGGAGCAGGAGCTTTTACCTGAGACGTGCACCTGCTGGTTCAGCGGGTGTACTTGCAGAGGACAAACCTCCCACCGTGCTACATCTGGACACACTTGGAACGTGGAGCCTAATTACCAAGAGTATTAAAGCGTCCTGTGACTGGTATCACAGAGATTTGTACGCACAGCACTCTGCAATGGCACAAAGCCTAATTTTCACACATTTGGAGGTCAACCAAACTGAGCACAAGACATCCAACTACATGCGCACAAACCATGGAGACATGATAAATGAGAATAAAGTACTACAATAGTTTGGTGGAGTACGTGTTTTCAAGAGGAAAACTTACAGCACTCTTATATCTGAAAAGAGCTAGGAGCTCATTTTTTATCAAACTAAAGGTTGTATCTAGTTTGGTCTTTGGGCCATGTTTGTTTGTATTTTGATGTGAGAGTGCTAGGTTAACAACTAACCCTTACTAGCCTTGTTTGCAAGCGGGGTTAACCACACTTACCTGCTAATTAGTGCATATGTGCACTCATCAGCAACTTCCTTAGGTACACCTGTTCATCTGGTCATTAAGTCAATCACATGGCAGCAGTTGAATGCATTTAAGCATGTAGACATGGTTAATACGGTCTACTGTTTCAAACCGAGTATCAGAATGGGGAACGAGGGGGATTTTAGTGACTCTGGCATGGTTGTTGGTGCCAGTGTTGGTGGTCTGATTTTCCCACACTAGAAAATGTCTTGTTTATGCTAGAGGTCAGAGGAGAGTGGCTGGATTGTTTTGAGCTGATAGGAAGGCAACAGTAACTCAAATAACCACTTATTACAGCCAAAGTGTGTAGAAGAGCATCTGAGAATTCACCACTTGTGAAACCTTGAATCAGATGGGCTACAGAAGGCCACTCCTGTCCAGTGTTGGTCAAGTTACTTGAAAAAAGTAATCAGATTACAGTAACGCGTTACAAGTAACACGTTACTGCCCATCTCTGCTCCTGTCAGCTAAGAACAGGCTCAAAAAACAACCTCTTTATGACCACACTGTACCCATCTTCTGATGGATGCCTCCACCATGATAACTGATTTTTTGAACATGACCATGAGTTCTATGTACTTAAATGACATCCAAAGTCAGCATAACTCAGTCCAATGGAGTACCTTTGGGATGTGCAGCCAACAATTCTGCAGTAACTACTATCTACTATCATGACAACATGGACCAAAACCTCTGAGTAATGTTTCCAAGACCTTGTTGAATCTTTGCCATGAAGATGTACAAGCCTCAGTGGCTTTTGGCTTCATTTTCCCACCTTGGAGGGAGATTCCACCTTGGCCTGACTCTAGATGAAGGCAACACAATCCATCTATCATAAAGCTTGTTTATGGAATGGATATCACATTAATATATATAAAACCCAAAGCGTAACAATCACACCATTGTATAAGATTAACACCATCTTGTGGCTTGATTTTTAAATCAAGCCACAGCTAGCAGTTGGTCCAGCTAGCAGCTGGTTAGCTTAACTAAACAGGAAGTCTGGAAAGTAAACAGGGTGGAGATCTAGCCTGGCTCAGGATCAAAACTTATTTTTATATCAGCATGCTTAAAGCTCAGTAATTAACATCTCGTATCTCAATTGTTTGATCATTTTCCAGCTCGATTTTTTAATATGGATTTAACAAACATGATATAGTGGGTTAACTGGTGAGCTTTAGAGGTGCTCATACATGGATTATGTTATCTTTGGACAGAGCTCGGCGAGCCATTTCCTCCTGTTTCCATGCCAGGCTAAGTTAGCCAGCTGATTGCTGCAGCTACATATTTTTAATGGTATCACACTTCTTTGGCAAGAAGCTAACTATTTGTATTGTGTTATCTTGTTGTCAGCTTTACTCATAAAAGCTAATCAGTTGTTTCTTCATTTGTGTCTTTGTGAGGGGCTGATTACCCTCCTGTCCCTCCTGTGTGACTGAGCCCAAGATGAGAGCTATTGTAGGGCGCGCTAATACAAACCAGATGTTAAACTTGTGTCCTCAAAATGAATGGGTCTATTGGGAAACCAAAGCGAGTCTCGGGGGACATTCCACTGGAGGCTAAGCTGATTGGTTCATATTGAAACAACATGGCCAAGATAAACTGGGATTTCAAGAACGGGGGTCTCTGGACGCTGGAGTCTAAAATAAATCGTTAGGGCTAAAGGAGGAGCTTAGCTCATCCTCTAAGGAAAACAGTGAGTTTTGCAAGTGACTGACACACATGATGACTGTGGCGCCAGGCAACCTCAGTCTACAGCCCAGTTGTGGGCTGCATGGGAAGTGGAGAGCATCAGGGGCCATGCTTCTTTTGTGCTGATGTCACAAAGCTGTGGGGTATTACTTTTTCCAAATTGTTGTATTTATTTTCCCCTCATGACTTGACTGTTTTTGGCAAGAAGAAAACTATGGCTCAAGTGGTCTTGTAAAGACAAAGATTGCCCTTTTAATCATAAATTTAAACACTGCTCATTTGTTTAATCTTGCATAAAGACATCAAAGGTATCATGTGTGACTTCATAACTTTGGAGACAGAGCTCTGTCTTAATCTGCTCACTTTAACACAGTTACTTAATTCATAAAACGGATATAATGAAGAGCAGAAAACCATTTAACGGTCTATTTTACCTCTCCAGTTGATTATCATTTCAAATCCTTTGCTTTTCATGTCTTCATCATTTAAAGATTTGGCTGACACACAGCCATACAGAGTACAGTGTTCACTGATATATGTGTGAAAGACTGAGACCTACATACAAAGACAAAAAAAGAACATTTTAGAAGTAGAAATTTAGCAAAACTTTAAAAAATATGTTATCATAGATGCGTAACTGCTGCTGGCTCCAGTCTTGTTTTCGTGTCAGGAGGTCATTTGCCGAAACATTAAAATCATTTAAAACACATTTTATGATTTAGGGTTTAACCCTTTTGCAGATTGCATCGAAGGTAAGTAAGTGTGCACTGCATACTTTTATTGGTAAGTGGGAGCGCTATATTTAAGTGCCACCATGTGTAATGGTCTGCTTTTCTTGCGTGGACTGATGTTGTCTCTTGTTTGTAATCCGGCTATCTTCATATTCTTGACTTACTAGACTGCATTTTTTTTCTCCAGGAGTTTTCCTACTAATTAATCTATAACTGAGATCACCAGATACTTTTCTTTTCTCGGCTTCTTCTTCAGTGAGCGTTTCGGTTCCACGTTCGGTGCAATTAAGCTTTTTCTTTGACGTTGCCTCATTTGCCCTGCGTGAAAACTTGAGGTGCAATCAGCAGTTTCTTATGCAAATGATAAAAAGAGGAGTTTCTGCATCAGGTGAAAACAAGCTCGTGCGTATCCCTAAAAATTTCAGGTTGATTGAGATTTATGAAAGAGGACTGCATGCGTGCACAGCTTGATAAGCGTGAAGAAAAGAATGCATATGCACTCCTCAGTTTTAGTCATGAAATGAGCTGCATGCATCTGGGCCCTGGACTGTTATGACCCTTCGTTGGCATTTCCTGTTCTTCTTCTTCTGTCTGCTGCTCCCTTTGGGGGTCGCAGCAGCAGATCATCTGGCTTCATCTTACCCTATCCCTACCATCCTCCTCTGTCACACCAACCCTTTGCGTGTTCTCCTTCACTACCTCCATGAACCATCTCTGTTTGTAAACCATATTTTCTATTTTAATCATTCCACATAAAAAAACCTAAAAAAAAACCTCTACAAATGTGAATATTTTCGTCAAAACTGAATAACACCTCAGGGTGCTTTTTCCTAATTAAAACATAGAGTTTGGGCGGCTTATCAAGGAAGCATGTGCACAGGAGTGTTAACAGCAATTAAGCTGATGATGTAATAGCGTCATTGTGCCCCCTGCTACATATATCCACCATAGAGCTTCATACATTAAAAAAATGTAAAAGAAATCACACAGATACCAATTATAAGAGGTATTTTATGCCAGTGAGTTTGTGGATTCTCATTATAGCATTTCAGCATCAGTGGTGCGAGCAGTTTTGTAGCCATGTGGTCGTCACAGTGCTACCACAGCTTGCTTCCTTTAGACTTTTTTTTTAACCTTTATTTAACAAAAATTGAAAATACAAAGAATAAAAGACCAACGTATCTTCCAGGTCTGAAAAGTGAAGTCCTTGAAACCTGTATTCTGTTTAATGGCCACCAGGAGCAACTATTCCTCTGGTTTCCCAAAAGGCACTTGGTCTTATTGAGGTTTTGTAGACACAGGACCACTAACCAACGGACGTTAACTTGCCCACCGTTTTGGACGTGTCACAATCACGGTGACGGTGTAGGATCAAGTGAACAAGGCCGCAGTCACGCAGGCTTAGAGAGCCTGACACCCAGCGGTCAATAAGGATACATTTGTATTCCCCATCTGGTTGTGAATGGTAGCTTTGAAAATTATTTCTAGCCCCAGTCACACAGACTCATCATTGGCCCCCTGACAACCACCTGTCACGGGAGAAAAGTATGCATTTCCCAACCAACCTGTTGGCAAAAACCTCCTTGTGACTGATTTGGCTGTTAGCATGTTGTTGTGGTCGTAGTTTGAATGGAAGTGACACATTTGTCTGAGCAGTATTTGAACTTTGAAAAGTGCAACGCAAACTGGAAATGTTTACCGTCAAAGTAAAGAAGTTGCACCTTCTGAAGCAGCATGGCTGCAGCTTTGAAGCACAACTTGTACTTTAAAGTCGAACCTTCTCCAATTCTAGTTTGTGTCTCTCTTTTTCAAATTGTATTGCTGCTGAGCTAGTAGTTAGCAAGTGCTTATAGACAAACAACAAAAACTACATGCAACAATGGCAATCTGCTAGCAACCAAAGCAATCACTAGGAGGTTTTTGGTGCAGCGGTGCAGAAACTTCTTTGCAACTAATGTCCCCCATTGACAGCCAGCAACCTCCAGGAACCACTGACAACCACTCGGAGAATACATGGTTTTCCCTAGCAACCAGAGGTTGTATCACGTCCAATATGGCAGATGCCCATGATGTCACGTGACAAACCTCAGTGGAAGTCGGTGAGAAAAAAGCCCTCACCAAAGTGGATATTATACATAGTTATGCTCAGGATATGTTGGCCAATTTCCACTGGAAATGCCTGTTGGTTAAACAGCAAGGAATTTGCATTTGCACTGTTAAATTTTTATGTAGCTTTAATGCACATAAAAACAGCTGCTTGTTTAAGTGAAAATACACTCAGTGGGGTTTTTTGCACTAATAAAGTTGTGGAGTTGTAAAGTATTTTGTCTCGCTTCAATTATATCATCAGTTATATCATTCTTGCAAATTTTCAAATATATATCGTGATAAATATTTTGGGCCATATTGCCCTGCCCCACCATGAACTCATCAGGTAAATCTTTACTGAGGTCATGGACTTTGGTACTAGTTTTGAGTTCATTTTGTAAACTTTGGTTATTCTAATGGCCGAAAGCAGGATTATACAGGGAGGGTGTGCTGACTGGGTAATAATTTGTGACTGACAAGTGTTTAGCCAACGAGTGTGCAGTTAGATCCACCTTTTGCTTATCACGTCCGCTTTCAAAACATCAAGGCCGTGACGGCAAAAACATTCAGCTCGAGGGTTGGAAAAAAGACTTTGTCAACCAATGTGTTACATCACAGTGGCAACGTCAATATTTTATACTCTCTCTGAGAGTAAAACCATTGAGATAAATAATCTCTTTTCTCCTGAGCTATTAAAGCTATCAGGTTATCCTGGCAGGTTTTTGGCGGTGGGAGGAAACTTGTGCAAGTACGGAGAAAACTTGCAACAGCTCACCGGAGCTTGGGACACTCTTACTGTAAGGCAACAATGCTAACCAGTGAGTCACCGTATTCCTGTGTGCTGCCCAGAAAGGTTGCGATATAAAAATAATAATAAAATTCTCAAGGTCACAACAGTGGCATTTAATTACCATCAGTCAGTCATGGAGGTAATTGCTGGTGCCATGTCCTCCAGTACTCTGAGATGTCAGACTTCACAAAGAAAGATCTAAAAAGAGAAGCACGCTTCCACACAATAGCTGGAAAGCGGGAGTGCGGCGGTGCTTTCCTCTGTCAGTGAGCCGGCTGGCCTGTTTTGTAAGCACTTCCATCCTGTGAAAGCCCCCTGGTAGACCTCCACCTGCTAGCTCGCCACTAGTCTGCTGCGACTTCTCAGAGAGAACTGAGCCAGCCTCTCCCCCTCATTTCACTGGCGCCAGTGCTCAATGGGCCCTGCACTTTGATTATTTGTGTTAACAGTTAATTTAGCACCACAGACACATGTGCCAAAGCTGGCTTCACTTCCTCATGCATCACCAACAAATGTGACTTTTATGAGTTCCTTTTCACAGGGCCACCCCCCCACCCCCCTCGGCTAAGTTCTCGCTTCTCGGCTCAGTCTCCCCCCACCCACCTCTCACCCTGCGCACACATACGTACGTTCACCCGTGCAGACACCATCTCCTCACCTCCTCCTCCATCTCATTTTCCAACCTCCTGCCTCCACTCACTTATTTCTTTGGTTCAGTCTTAATCTCTTCCACATCTTGCCTGGAAGAGTTATTTCTGGCTCCCCGGTTCCCGATGTTTGCATTATCAGGAATACATTTCATGTCAATTTATTCATTGGTTAAATACCACAAGAGAGTGGCTCTCTGGGAGATTTGAACTGCAGTCGAGAAGAATGATTATTCCCCCAAAAGAGGGTCCTCTAAACATTTTGTGACTGCTCTTTCCACTTGGATCAGATCTTGCAAAAATAACTACTCGGGAGGAATGAAAGAACAGTAAACTCACTTAAAAAGACATCGCAAACCACAAAGCATGCACGCTTTATTCCGATTGATGATAAATGTGGCTATCCTCCAGAACACTGGCTGAGAATAGCCACTATTGAGCAAAGTGTACCAGATATTAAGTAAAACCTGAGAAGTTGACCTGCACTTTTCACTATTAGGTAACGCAACGATATAATCTGCCTTTATGAAGACCTCTAGCCTCAATACCAAGTGGAGCCACAGTCTGGAGGGGAGTGGGAAAGGGAGCACAGAGGACTTTGTCAATGCCTAGTTAGCACTGACATTGATACTTACAGACTGGGAAAGAACTGTGCTGAGGGAGCACAAACTAGCCGCACACCGATGAGCTCATGCCAGGACTATGCAAGCAGAAGGCCACAGGAGCCATGGAAATATTTGGACATCTTTTTTGCTCCCCCGCTTGTCTGTAGTGCAACCCAGTGCATCATCTTTTGTGGTCGAGAGACACGTTTTCAAGTGGCCAGATGCAGAACCTTAAAAGGTCGGGCTTGCATTTTTTTTATTTATTTTTTTTTTTATTGTGCGACTGCATTTCAGCCACTCAGCAGGAGCAATTTGCAACCACATCACGACACCAGATTCTTCTTCATTAATTCCCCATCCGTGCCATGTAGTCTATCACTGCTTGAGCGCTGATTCATGCCCAGTGATCTGTAATAGCTTAGCTCGGCCACTGTAACGCCCTGTTTTCAGTCAGACGAACACGGTCGCTGCTTGTATCCTGAAGCGGTGTTATATGTGACGAAACAGGTTGTGGAAACACGAGAAACTCACACGTAATCGCTGCTGCTTTAACATGTTCACAAAGGGTCACTGACATAAATTAAGCTACATTTCAGTATGGATTCAAATGTCATTCGAATTTCCCGTATCGAGAGGAACAAAAAAAGTCTTGACTTCAACTATCAGCATTCATTTAACCAACATATTTATTTTTATGATTATTTTATGCAAATATTTACTACATGGGCATACGGTGTTGTATTAGCAAGTATTTCTAGCTGTGGCTAGCTTGGTTAGCAAGATGCATTCATAATTGTCTGTTACATCATAAGGAATCCTGGTTTAGAGTTGTGAAAAACAGGATTTAAACAAAATGCACTTACTCTAGAAACAGCTGACTGCTCAGAGTAAAGGCAGATTATGCACTTTTCTCCCAGAGCTGTTCACAAATTCACCTCACATACAGTCAGGTGAAAAAGCAAGCTTTCACTTTGACAAAAAGAAAGTTATTCAGGCCTGTGAAAAACTAAGTACACGCCATGATTAAAGAGCTTACAGAGCCAGTCGCTCAGGTGGTTTTGGAGGAACTTTGGCCCACTCTTCTTTACAACACTGCTTCAGTTCAGTGATATCCTTGGTCATTTGTTTATTCTGTCTTAAGGTCCCCCCACAGCATTTCAGTGAGATGCCTGAAGGTGCCTGAATCATCGCCCCTCCACCACTGAGGTGTTTGTGCTGATATGCAGTGTTAATGTTTCTCCAAACATGGTACTTTGCATTATAGTCAAACATTTCCGGTTTGGTCTCATCTTTCCAAATGTATTTCGTCACCCTGTATTCATGCATGTGTAATGACAATAAAGTTGAATCCTAATCCAAAGGACACTGTTACAGAAATATTGTGGTTTGTTCAAATGCACCTTTGCAAACCTGTGAGTCCCATAAAATCTTTCCGATTCCACAACTATGAAATGTCAGGAATTGTGAAATTAGCTAACAAAAGTGGCTTTCATTTCTGCTGGGAGTCTATGGGGATGGACTTACTTTTGGAGTCAGCCTCAAGTGGTCATTTGAGAAACTGCACCTCTATGTTGGCTTCGTATTTTAGCACCAGAGGTTTCTGCTGGTTTTAAGTCTAAAAACATATAAAGTACCATTTCTACATTGCTCCCTCTGCTGATGTAAGTAAACTTGAAAGGGAGTTTTTCAAAAATTATTATCATAAATGAACCTGGATGCTACAAATATCTCATTTTAAACACATTAAACTTAAAGTTTTGGGCCAAATCATGAAGCCAGCATGGGCCTACCTCTATTAATAACAAAACCATGAATTGTACAAGTGTAGGAAGTGTGAGTCAATATGTCCATTGTCCTCGGTCTACATTAGTGTCATAAACCACTTGTTAAGAGGTTCAATGTTGCGTATAAATGCTAAATACGGGCATTTAAATAAAGCTTCTGAAGCCAACCAAGTGATGGGAACACCTAAATTAAAAATGAATAATACCGCAAAGTAGCTGGACAAGAAGCAATCTGTAGTCTCGTTCCTTGGCCATGCAAAATGCAGAGGATGACAAAGTCTATCCTCCGGGGAAGTGGGGTTGGAGGGTGTCACAGGGGAGTGCTCTCACAGACACCCGGCTGACCGGGCTTCTGCACACAGCTCCGGGATTCCCTCCTCTTCCTTCCCAGTATTGTCTCACATCCTGCAGGGCCACATCTCCTCTCCTCTGTGGCCAGCGCTGCCACAATAGCATCAGCGGGCACCGGGCATTGAGGGGTGACCAGAGGGACACCAGCAGTCAGCCTGACAGGATGTGACACACTTCTCTCAACAATTAATGAGTACAAAAGGAGCAGCTGACACGACATGACAGCTTAGCGTGGCACTTCAGGCCCTAATGGCTCTCTGAGTGGCAACTTCACACGCGGCCATCGCGCTCCGAAACAGAAATGGCCAGCGATGGAAAAAAACACGATAAAATGTTAAACTCGACAGGAGGTCGTGCTCTTGTAAGGGAGAAAAAAAATGACACAGCATTAGGAAATCGGTGACAAAGCTCATGCTCACTGGTAAAAAACAAGTGCACTTGTGGATAATTGTATGTAGACATTATGATTTAGAGCCAGAAATGTCTTAATAAACTGCACCGGATTTCTTAAAACACAGAATACTGCATGCATAGTGATGCCCTGGCAATAATAACCCAATTTTATAACACTTACAGCCAGCTGCCTAATGAATATTTAGACTTTTAATACTTAAAGTACAACTTGCTGCTCAATCTGCACTTTTATTTCCTGCAACAAAGCTCTTTCCTAGCAGCAGCTTTAAGTAAAATCACTTCACCTTCTCCAAAGCCATTAAATAGTAAAGAACAAAACCTTGGCCCTCACCGAAATTAAAGCAAAGACAGTTATTTGTTGTTATATCTGTCAGGAAGAAGCCTGAAAAGGCGCCAAGATAAAAACCTTCAGCAAACTAGTATTGATATCTTCTTTCCCCAGTGACTTCTCTGGCCTCCGTAAATGAGCATCAGAGCTGAATTACTGCCTCCTTTTGGCATCTGCTGCCTGTGAACAGCAGCTTTCTCAATATTAATAATAATATTACCGATGGCAGCGCTGAAATAAAAAAAAAAAAAAAGAGGGATTAGCGCTCATACTGCTGGATGAGAAGTCACTGCCTGGCTGGTATACGTGTGGGGATTTTATTTGACTTTTCTTTAAACACAGCGAACGGGAAGCCAAAAATCTTTTTCATTTAAGAGCAATTAAGTGGATCCCAGAATCACTGGCTCCAGCACGCCGCCGAGGCCTTTTTTTTCCCCCTGGTTTTATTACCCATTTCCTCTCCCTTGCGCCAGCAGAAGGAATGCTCACTTTTCTCTCACAAAGCCACATTTCCAGCGTCAGAATCACACAGGGACCACCATGATTAAGTGCAAACCAGTGCTTCCCTAAACATGTGAGACATTACGCCCCCCTCCTCCTCAAAACACTGGAGAAGTGTTGTGTTCCAACATTTATGTGAAGTAATTAAAAACATCCACCAGTAATTTAATAGTTCTCACCAAGCAGAGACATGAAGTCTACACAGTTTTTTTCTTTTTTTCACTCTGTATAAATAACCTGGAATGCAGTGAGTACACAGACAGACGATTTGGTCATTTTCTCCCCCCACCCCTCCCTCCTTCCTGCTTTTTGCAACATTTTGTAAGAAGCCCTGTTCTGTGTCACTTTGACCCGCGATGAGGTTGTTCACTTACAAGCAACACGCTCGGCTTGACTTTTAAATTCATGTTCCCGATAGCGTACGTCCATACATCATACGCTGACGGCAGATTCAAATCAAAGCTTCCCTATAAACTGCAGGCTGTCACTCTGCGAGTCTCTCTCGACATCAGCGAGCATAGAAATGACCTCGAGCTCTCGGCGTTGCATCCGAATGTGGACGGCTGTGTGAAGTGCATGTCAATAGCCCAGGGAGCAGTGCAACACGACATGTGGTTCCAATCTGTCTCCTTTCTCACAGCAAGAGTGGGAGCGTTCATTTATCTCACTGTAAGTACAGCACTTAAACACTTATGCACACACGTTTCCAAGCCCCCAAATACTGTCTGTGTGTGTTTGATTAGCTTATGCGAGCAATGTCACTGTGTTTTTTACCCCATTCTTTGCCACCATTTAAATGTATTATTTGAATCTGTTTAATGTTTGGATGCAAAACTCTGTTCCACATTAAATCCTCTGTTTGTTAGATGGGGTGAGGTAACTGTGGCCCAGGAGGAGGTGAACAACCGGACTCCTTCTTCCCGCCTGTTACGACCCGGTTATATTTTCTTATCAATTAAGAAAATATAACTTAATTGATAAAGGAAGTTGAATTTTCTCGTTTAGGGTTGCTGCGACTATCCACCTGTTTGTGATTAAAAGGTGCAAGAGAAGAAGAAAAAAGCCTGATTAAGCTGGCTGTTTTGTTTTCATGGCACATGTGTTTGCTTTAGCCACAGCAGGGCAAAAAGCTTGGATAAAAGTCGATATGGGACCCGATCAGTACTGCTGATCCCAGTGGAAGGTCTGGCAGCTTTGCAGTGTCATATTTCCAAGAAGCAACCTGAGGAGCTTAAAGTGCAAGAACCTGCATTTCCTCTAGTGGCCACTTGAGGCTGACTTCAAAAGTGAGTCAACCTCTATAAAGTGCCATGTTTAAACATCCACTATACAGAAGTCACAGCTGGGTGTCACATCTCTCCAGTTAACCTTGTTCCAGTAGCTTTTATCGCTATTTCATGTCTATTGTGTGTGTTGTGTATAGATACACCTGTAATTTTTACACCTGCCCGGTATTTTCTAGAATTGCTTTAAGCTTTCCACAGAGATTAGTATTACAGAAGATATTCTAAGCACTTCCCTTAGTCACCATGCATATATAGAGAGGGCCATCTCTCTGGAACAGTTTACCTAAATCATTAACAGTAGCTACATTATCGGTGTTTGAGAAACATCCAAAAATGTTTACAATTAAACACTTTTTAAATCATATTTTATATGTTTGTCAACATATCTCTTATCTAAATGTAATTTTGTTGGTTCTTTTAATTTAAAAGCTCTCTTCCACAGTGTGTCTTTTGTCCCGTCTCCCTCATCTCACTCCCAACCAGTCGCTACAGACAGCGTCCCTGCCTGATCCTGATTCTGCCAAAAGCTTCTTCAAGTTAAAAGGGAGTTTTTCCTTCCCATTATCGGCAAGCGCTTTCTCACAGGGGGTCGTCTCGTTGCTTTCTATTATTGTAGGGTCTTTACCTTACAATATAAAGTCTCTTGAGCTGATTGTTGTCATGTGGTGTTATATAAACAAAATTGAATTGAACTGAATAAACTCTTACTGTTGCCTGTGTTGATATTTAGAAGGGTGGTGTCGTAGTGCGTCTCTTTTGTCTTCTAACCTTCGTCCTATTTTATTTTACTTTTACAATGAGTTTATTTCTTTTTATATAATGCACAGATAAACTACAGTAGTAGTTGGGAAAATGCCCTTTGTTCTCCTCCAAGCAAGGCAGAGTCACTCAGCTATCAGCAGCAATACAACAAACACAAAGCAATGCCAGTGTTTTTACACCTAAAAGTGCTGCAGCAGCACGTTTGCAGATAGAGCCTGGCTCTTTCTGTGTGTGACTTGTTTACTGAGTCACAAACACAATACAGTGGTAGTACAGATTACAAGTTTTGCAGTTTTACTGCTCATGCTCACTGGTGCCATCTTGGATTGCAAAGTTGGGGTTGGCGTGGCTTCTTCAACTTCTTGAGTGAGAAAGCTGCCTTGTGGGCCCTTTCCAGATAAAAATTTCCACCATCCCACTTCAAATGGAACGCAGGATAAAAAGCATGGACTCTGTGGATAGTTTACACTATCAAAACAACTCTAGGTGAGGTACAGCTTTTATAGCTCATTCATCTAGATACAGGAGCAAGAGCTTTAAATGATAGGGGTGCCTGTGAACAGGCAACTGGTGGCTGAGGTGACCTCACATTTGCTTCACTGAACTGTGCTGTTGGTGCCTTTTTTCAGTGGACTTTATGTTTTGTGCAGTCCATCCAAGGAATCAGTGCTTCAGTTTTTGTGAGTAAGATTTTAGTCTTTTCTTAGTCTGTTACTGTTTGTGGAGTCAGTAAGCATTAGCTGATATCTTAGCACTCCGCCCTTTTGTCCAGATAACTTAAGCTAACATGAGACTGGAAATTATAGAGTCTATATAGGATTCCCTCAGCACCAGGTGGCGACCAAAATAGAGAAAAATCAGAATCACATACAGGATCTAGATTCAGGGTGCTACAAATTACAATAAAACTTAACTAAAGCAGGTTAGCTTGGAATAAGTAAGTCAACATGTTGCTAAATGGGTCAAGGATGCAGTTTTCTACAATTTTACAAAGTGCTGTTCTTCATATTCACAGGTGATCCTCTGGTTCTCATCATGCAGGATCTATGATATTCTGCACGTTCAAAGGAGCCAGTTAAGGTGGGTCGGGCATCTGGGTAGGAGGTTTTCTGGGCCAAATGATCTATCTTGTCTGGCCTGGGATCACCTTGGAATGTTCCAGGGAGGAACTGGAACGTGTGGCTGGGAAGTAGGATGTCTGGAATACCCTGCTTAGGCTGCTGCCACCAAGACCCCACTTTGGATAAGCGGGAGACGATGGATGGATGGTACAACACATGTTCAAAGAACCTCAGTGCAAAATCTAAAATGTGTCTGACGCCAATATCAATATTTTAGAGAAATCTGACATTCTGCATTAGTGAAACACATGAATAATTTCTACACATGGGTACATTTTTTTCATATTTATATCCTGTTCATAGCCTGTACATACTTATAGTTATAGCATATTCATAACATACTTCATACCGTGTACATTATAACATACCATAATAGACCCATTTCTGTAATATACTTACATATCTATATTATTGCTAATATATATTGTAATACATCTATATCACTAAAGCACTTCTGGATGGATGCAAAGTGCATTTCGTTGCCCTGTACCTGTGACATGTGCAATGACAATAAAGTTGAATTCTATTCTATTCTATGTGCAAAAAGCCAGTATCTGTTAGCTGCAGATACTATAGATATTTATGACTTAATTACAGGGGACTGTTGGGAGTATGAGGTTACCCTGAATAATGGAGATTAGAAAGGCGCTCTTCGCTTTAAGACTCAAAATGTAAGTGCATGGGGAACAAGTAGGGTTTCCCAGGAAGAAGGACAGTCTCTTTTTAGTGGACATAAAGAAGACAAAGCTTTTTACAGTATCAACAGACACAAGACGCGCCCTTTTGGCCCCTCGGGGCAAAAGGTGAGAGCTCTGGGAGCAGAGGCCTGGTTCCAGCAGTCTGCCGGCAGACGAGACGTATGTCCTCCTCACCGCATTCCTTCCCATCTTAGATCACTGAACAGCTCTCTCCGGCTTTGTGCCTCGAGTCCCCTCCAACCCAGAGCAATATAACTCTTTATTTTTGCCGGGTTGGCACCTTAAAAAGAAACTAAAATAGCACAGTTGGTACAAGTGTAATAAGCTCAGTTGGCTTCCAGTGCTGCTTCAGATGGTGCTTTTGTGCAGGTGCCTGAGTCTAAAATTCAGATTAGTCTGTTGGGACTGGAGGTTAAATAGTCAAGCAAGGATTTCCTACCTCCATTCAAATGAGATTCCCCCCCAAAAAAGAAAAAAGTGGTTCAGAGAAGTCTACTCTAAAAATTCATGTGGTGAATAAAGGACTAAGCCTGTGTAACCTGGGGCTCTGCCTTTTATATATATGGGATGGCTGAGCCGCTGAGTGAACTGGCTGCAACACAAGCCACTTCTGATTTCATATTCATGACTTCCAAGGGGACAAGAGGGAGGAAAACAAACAAACAACAAGCAGGGAGAGTATAGCTGATGGAGGCTAGGCCCATACACTAACTGTCACATCCAGAAAGTCAAATCCCGTCTTGCACAGACTGAGGATGAGCGAGGTCATCCTCCGCAGCAAACACTGACTCATCTCACACCCACATGCACGCACACTAAGTCGAAACAGGAACATTTGCCAGCTTTCAGATATCCATTGGCTTTATAGTAGAAATGCTAGTTAAATGTGCACAACCTCAGCTACTTTTATAAAGACACATGGGGACACCAGCTAGGAGCCTCTGCACAGCAGCGGGGCTTCAGCTCCCTGAGCAAAGTAAAACACATCATGTTTCTAAAAAGTAATGACAGCATGCACAAATGGAGCCTGGAAGCATCGCTGCCTTTTCAGACAAGCCATGTCCTCTAAACACAAGTCCCTTCTCAGGGCACTGCTAGGGACATACGTGAGTTTGGAGCGCCCTCTAGGGGACAGAGCTCTGATTTGAGAGGACACAGTGTGGCCAAGCACACAGACACACACAGACACACATAAAAGCTTATTCTTTGCAAACAAATTAGGAAACAAGTTACTCAATCATGTCTTGTTTTTCTATAAATGACGCTTTCTCAATTATGCAAATGTGTAATTTCCTGCCATGTAATTAAAAGATTCCTTTGTAATTCTATTCACATTCAGTTCACCTGTTTTTTAAGTAGCGTATTTATTTAACATGTGACTTAAGTCAAAAGGCAGGGTTTTACCAGCTATTTAACAAGCTGCAGACATGGCAGACAGGTGTGCATTCATCTCAGCCCCGAGACGAGACAAGCTGCCCACAGGCCACAGCGAAGGAGATATACAGCTTGGAGGTCACACAGGTTGATCTAGGACCACTGCTCATCATTTTTAGAGGTCACACGCTCACTTGGGGCCTGATTAATAAAGAGCTATGGTAATTTAGAAAAGTGGCCTTGCACTTTTTAAAATTCAGCATTCATCGTTGCAGCCCAGTGTCTCACCTCCACATAAAGGAAGAGTTATGAAGACATTAAATGTCATTTTCACTGGGATGTAACTTTGTGTGAATGGGCCAATATTAATCCTTTCAAAACACGTTCAGCCTGCTTCTTGTTGATTGTGGGAATTTAATTCAGCAGAAATAATGCAAACTGCAGTGTTAACCCTTCTTTCACAACCCAACACCCTCAGAGGAATAAAGGCTGCAGTCTTATTCAATCTTCCTGGTAATTAAAGTTTCAATATTAAGATTCAGACACCTCACTGCACAGTTTGACAGATGAACTTAATCTGCTACATATACACTCACTGGCCACTTCAGTAGTCCTACATTGTTAGTACCAGGTCAGGCCAACTTTCACCTTCATAGGTGCCTTAATTCTTTGTGGCATAGATTCAACAAGGTGCTGAAACTTTCCTCAGAGATTTTGGTTCATATTAGCATGAAACGTTGCACAGTTGCAGCAGATTTACATCCCAAAGATGCTCTATTGGGTTGAGATCTGGTGACGGTGAAGGTCATTCGTCGTCATGTTCAAGAAACCAGTGAGATAATCTGAGCTTGACATGGTCCTGCTGGAAGCAACCATCAGAAGATGTGTACACTGTGGTCACACAGATGGGCGCAGTCAGCAGCAATAACGAGGTGGGCTGTGGCGTTTAAAAGATGCACAGTTGGTACTGTGGAGCCAAAAGTGCACCAAGATAATATCCCTCACACCATTACACCACTATCAGCCTGAGTCATTGCTACAGGGCAGGATGGATCCATGCTTTCATGTTGTTTCTGACACCATCATCTGATTATTGAAGCAGCAGTTGAAACTCATTAGACCAGGCATTTCCAGCTGTCCAGTTTTGGTGAGTCTGTGAGTCTGCTTCACGAGTCCATCTGCTACAAGGTTTGACATGTTGTGCTTTCAAAGACCCTCTTCTGCATACCTCGTTTCTACTGAGTAATTGCTGCCTTCCCATCAGCTCAAAACAGCCTGGCCCTTCTCATCTGACATCAACAAGTCGTTTTCACCCAGAGAACAGCAGCTCACTGGAAATTTCCTTCTTCAGACCATTCTCTGTAAACCCTACAGATGATTTTGCAGGAAACTGCCAGTAGCTCAGCCGTTTCTGAACTACCAATCACCATGTCACATCTAAACTGAAATTACTTTTCCTCCCGATTGTGATGCTGTTTGAAACTTCAGGTCCTCTTGACCTCATCTCCTTCTAATAGCACCAAGCTGCTGATTAAATATTTGAATTAACAAGCAGCCTAATAAAGAGGCCTGTGCGCGTAGATGATCACAGCATCTTCTTTAAACACTCCGATATGCTCATTTGGTTTATTAAACTTTACGGCTAATCCCACAGCTGCACAGAGGAAACCTTGCTTCTGCTTCTCAGAACAGATAAAAAGCTTTTTATTATTCTAACTGGCACAAGTGACTGCAGCGTGGTTTGAACCGGCTTTCCCACGGCATAATCCACGAACTGTGTATGTATCCGGCTGTTTAGAGGAAGCCTATTTGTCTGGCAGGGCCCTCTGGTGGAAAAAATAAAAAACACTAGGTGTGGGAGTCAAATACACGACGAGCCTTTTTTTGCAGACAGTGATTTAATTTGAGAAAAATCACAAATTCATACACCTGCCATTTCCACTAGAAGTTAAATGCAAGGGTTTCAGAACCGAACAGGCTTCAACGTCTGTTACATGTCAAAGAGCCGCAGAACAGAAACATATTGGTATCGTGTCAAATACAGATATATATATATATTTATATATATTTATAAAAAAAAAATCTTTCTTACCTTGTGACACTACTTTTAGACTACAGCCACAGTATTCAATATTCAGCGATCTGCATGATATTTCAAAGAACCTGCTAAATTTTACTAACATCTCAAAAATGTGGCTTCTCTTTGACTAGGTATTAGTTACAGAACATGCCTTCATACCCTTCCCCCCAATCTTGCCTTTTACTTCAAGCCATTTAAACAAAAGTACTGGGACTCTGGTACAGCCTCAATGTGGCATCATGCTTCCCTCTTCAAGCCTACTCAAGCTGGAACCGGTCAAAACACAAAAGTCATTGTCAAAGAAACTTTATTATAGGCAGATAAGTGTGGTCTTGTAGTCTTTTTACTATCTATTCAGTGCTTAACTGCAGGGACTTTTTTTCCATTTTTTTGAATGAGCTATGTAATAAGAAAGTCCAATCTTGCTCTTGCAGACGATACTGTTGATGTGCGAAGTGAGCCTCATGATGATTTTACACAATATTTCTAAGAGAGTAAGGTTTAAGACAGAGGGTCGAAACAATCCATTACGATTAAGTGCTGTAGGTCTGTCCTTCTGGTGGTTGTGGAAGCTTCATATTTTCTTTGGACATCATTAGACGCCTTAACTCTTGAAGAACAATTTTAATGGTATAAGAATTCTGCCATTTTGCTAATATTGGTATGCTACGTGAATCCACCTGCGAGACAAAAGGGGAGAAACAAAAAAAAAAAAACAAACAGAATCAGTCATTGTGACAAGACTGCTGACAGTGAGTTATTGCACGGCTCGCATCACAAAGCTGCGAAACAATTTCACAACTCCCGAAATGATAGAGAAGATAGCGAAAGCCATACATAACCTTGACAGATCTGTGATGACACTCACCGTCCCGTTGGAATTATTTATCCCATTCATGCTAATTTTTGTTACAAATCTAACGGTCGGCGCTGTCTCTGGGTATCTAGGTCCACATTCCACTTTCAGACTGTATATCCTGTTCTCGTAATTGGTCTGAGGAAGAAAAGAACAGAATGGCTTTGGTTACGGTGTCTAATATGAATAGCGGGCAGTGTGTTCATTCACGAGATTCCCGTGCTTACTCTCGCTGGTCCGATGATCATGCCTGTCCATCGTGTGAGAGTCATGTCTTCGTCATCCTCCAGGCCCCAGCTGACTGTGCCGTCGCCTTCGCCCTTCTGGCCCTCTTCAAGCTCTTCCAACAAGCGAAAATTGCGTGGGACTTTAACTCCTAAAATAACAGAGGAACGAAGAGAATATGAGGATCGATTTAAAGGTGTTTGCATGGCCAAAAAAGACAAAAACTAGCCATTCTTTAATGGGTTGAAGAGATTATGAAACTCTCGGCTGATAACAGGACTTAAAATAATTTGTCTATTGGTCGATGGCATTCGTTTTCTTGGGCTATTTTACTTAGACAAACACAAAATCCCCATTGAATCTTTCAGCTCTTCATCGTGCCATCTGTGAACAGCAAAAACACATCAGCCAACGCAATAAAGTTGCGTCAAAAGAAGCAACCATGTGGCAACCAGAGGCCACATGAAGTCAATGACATTCAGCAACGTCAGCCAATGACAGGCAAAATAACTGCTGGCAAAGTGAAATGTACATTCCCGAGTTACATCAGCAACTTTTTTTTTTTTAATAAACACTGTCTACCAGCGAGGACGAATGATACTACTCACTGACGTATGACAGTGTGTCAAATAACGTGGAGGGTTACCCAGGCAACTACTGCCTAGAACAAGCCCTAGCAACAGCTACAAAACCACTACAGTGAGACGTCAAGGGACACATTTTTATAACTCATCCAGCTGGATACTATTTAAAAAAATAAATAAATAGTCGCGCATAAGACAAAATTTAAGGTCATTGCCTAAAAAATGTCCTCAGATTTTGAGTCAAAAAGGCAAGAATTTTGAGATATGCGACTCAAAATTTGGAGTTGGATGTCCCCGTTTGTCCTCGCTTTTTCAGGAATGCATTAACTCAGGAGTGACATTATTCCCAAGTCGAACATCAGAGTTCCGAGGTATCCTGAACAATAACCTGAGCGATAGCGGCGTGGCTGCTCTAAATGACACATGTCCAGAGCCAATCAGCGTCGCCAGGCCTCATCCACTACTTCAGAGTCATTAAACTAAAACTCTCCACAGCATTGGTGCCTTTTGCAGTAACGCATTATCTGACTAATATTAAGGCTTGCTGCATGCATAACTGGATCGTTTATTACACATATCCTCAGGAGGCAGTGATCTTAGGACTAGAAATCGCTAACAGGAGAGCAAACAGTAGTGAGGCTCAATGAAGTCATTGTTTTCTATAAGTTTAGCTTTCACGAGATTTGTTACTAAAGAAAAAACTAAAATATTCATAAAGTATAAACAGATGTGTCCATAACAGCTGGTTTAGAGCTGTAATGATCACCTGGTTTTATGGGAAAGCTGCATTTTGTTATGTAACATTTGTCACCTACTGAAAATCCTACCAGTCTGAATTTGCCTTTTGCTGCTTGGATGCAAATCACTTTTGTTGACAAAACAGTTTTAAAATGCCGATCTGAAAACGATTTTCACTGTATGACAATCTACAGGTCAAAAGATCAATTGCCTGACTGAATATATGGCAAATTAATTGGTACAGCGCACGAAGCTGAAACAATTAGCTGACCGGCAGGAAAATATTCAGCAGCCACCACTCTGATAATCTGCGGTCTGCTTTTTTCCGTTGCTAGTGTTTCATGAAAATTTGACTTCACACTTCGGATCAAAACATGCAATCCATGTACAAGAGTGAAGCAGTTAAATGTGCGTAAAACAGGACAAGCTGATACAAAAAAATAGCTCGGCAGACCGCGGCTCACAGTATGTTACGTTCACCTTCTGTGCCTCGAATTTGATACCTTGATCAGAAGTCACTCGCTGAAGACATGCGATGCCGCGTTAACACTGAAGCTTGAAATATATCGGCGCTTTGACAGCTGTTTGGAAATGGTCACGAGAGCTGAAGCACATGGGCCTATACTGCTGATTTTTAACACCTGATTCAGAGTAAAATCCATCTTATGACCAGCGTCTTAATATCTGGGCCGATGAGAACATCGCTCAAAACTCTTCAACCCAATGTTTGGCTGCTCGGAGAGGAGGGTATTCGTAGGGGGGCTGATAAGTTGGCATAAAACACATAGCCTGACAGGCACTCAGCAGACTGTAAATGATGAACTTCTTAGAGGAGCGGTGGCTGCGCATACGTGAAACTACTGGTATTCATAAGTATGATCCTAAAGACAAACCAGCAGAAAGGGAAGTGAAGGGAGTTATTTTCTTCAAAAAAGAAAAAAAAGAAAAAAAAGACCACATGCCTGGAGCGGAAGGCGAAGAAATGTAATCTTTCATTTCACCTCATGGTCAGACTTCAGAGATAAGTTTTAAAGAAAAAAAAAAAATATCAGCCCTTCATCTGAGACTGCAATGGCTGACTCTTAAAATGTCTCTGCTCCCTAGAAACTGTTGAAAGATTTCAGTCATTGCAGAGACACCAATGTCAACAGGACTGTCTGTAATAGGGCTGTGCGATATGACCAAAATCTCATATCCTGATATAAGACATCTATCATCCCGATAACAATATAAATCACACAAATCTAACATTTTCTGTAAATTCTGTGAATCTCAGGCAGCTTGACTTGCGTGAAGTGTTTCCAGCTGGGCGTCGCGTACCTGGAGTCGAATGTTTTAACCGATGCATGATACTATACATTTTTAGACATAAGTTGTAACGGCCGCCGTTTTCTTTGTGAGTATTTACTACACGGTGTGCTGCGGGGAAAAGCCTGTTCTAACGTCTGAGTCTAAGGTTTATGTTTTAGCACCCGATGGCTCTTTTTCGCTTCTCATCCATAAATACTCTGCATACTCTTTCACGTGATTCAGTTTATTTTGAAAAGTCTCAACAGGATCTTGAGCTTTATTGTGAAAGGTTTATGTGGAAAATAAGTAAGCCACACGCAGGGATTTTACCGTCGTTGTTGCTAAAGACAACGCATAAAAACAGGCGCTTGTCCATCTGTAGTGTGGTTATATTAAATATAAGAGAAAGAAAGAACTTTAAGAAATTAATATAGCCACTACAGTGACCATCAAAACGATGAAAAATATTGCCGTAAACAGTTTATTTTGCGACACCACGAAACAAACGATAGCATAAAATGAAACGATAGACGTTTTTATATCGTCATCCGATATATATTGTTATATCAAACATCCCTAGTCTGTAATAGCAACATTATAACTGATTGAGAAAATAAATGACAAGTTAATTGACTAATAACGGAGTTGAAGATCGTCAAAAGATGCTCAGAAATTCTAATGTAAGACGAGGAAAAAAGCAAGACTTTACATTACATTTATATTCACTGTGAATGGCTTTTTTTGTGCAATTTGTTTTATTAAACAAAAATTATTTATACCTTTCTGTAAATACTTAGCTAATTACAAAGTTTTAGCTCTGGGAAAGAAATTAAATTCCCAATGGGAAATTTGTTGTTTGCGTTTTCTGGTAATGGTCTGTTTTTCAAATGGAAGATGAGCCACTAAGTGCAAGGTTTTGGTCATAAAACATACTTTGTTTGTTTGCAAAAATTCAGCAATTAAAAATGTAAAATACTGATTTATCAGTCAATATTATCTACATATACACACACCAGGGTAAAGTTTAAGTGAAAGAAAGATTAAGTAATAGAGCACAGGAGCGATCTTGAAATGTCAGCTGTGCTAAAAACAGTCAAGAGGAGCAAAAGAAGAGGCTCTAAACCAGTTACCAGCATTTTTGTCTGTATTGCTAATTAAAGATTATTCATTAACACATAGATACGGACACAAATGCGACTGGTTAATATCAGCAGACTGATTCATCAGCTGGTCTCCACAACAGCACGAGCCGAGTTGGTGACTGTTGGTCTATCATGTCAGGTTGGTGCAAAGGCCACAGAATAAAGGATCGGCTTAGTAATGAGTGTGTTCGCCACATCCATCACTGTCCAAACTGAATGCTAGTTTTGTTGCCCTCACCTGTCTGACAAGTATTATCAGTTGCAGTCACGGTTAAAGGTAGTGCTGCAATTCAAATTAAGAACTCGACTGGAAGACATCTAAACAGCTCCCCACGTCCCCACATGTGTGTCGTTAATGGGGCAACTTAAATCTTTCTCTACTTCGCTCCCTTTTGCCGTTTCGTCTCCGTTATGGTTGCTTAAGATCTGCACAAAAATAAAAGCCGTTTGCTGCGACTTGCTATTATTCATTTGTTTTGTCGTTCAGGGCGTTTATTTTGCAAGTTTGAAAAGCCACGCTTCCTGTTGGAGCGCTGAAGGCAAGCACGGGCCCCGACTACTTGCTGAAACAAAGCGTGCCCACTACAGCGGTTGTAGTTAATCGATCTGGTGCTCGACTATCTTCCCCGCCCTACACCTGCAAATACCCACCTCGTGTAAATACAATACATTTTTTACCTAATGGAAAACGGGTTAAACAAAGGCGTTAAGCGTGCCACAACAATAGCGAGCAGCGTGCTAATGAAAGCAGAGGCGGAACTGCTCCCCACATTAAAACATTTCCGATACCATTATGTGTATTGCCGTGTGTGATGCTTCATGGAGAAGCTATACAAAATTTCTCATAAAGCATGTTTAACTGTTCGGTTATTGTGCTTTTGTTGCTATTTAATCACAAAATACGCGTTTACGACATTCATATGCGATAAGAATATTCCGATCAAGCTAGCTGGACAAAATGGGAGTGAGTGCCGCGCGGTGCTGGAATATTCTAGTCGCTAAGTTAGCTTCACTAGCTAATGCCATCTATGGTTGTTTGCGAAACACATTAACAGAAACCTACAAACCAAATCAAAAATTTATACTGGATTTTTATAGCTAACGTTTGTTTCACATGCACGGTGTCCGTATGGGCCACAGCGAAGACCACCTTAAGCTATTTCAGCTAACTCACGGGGCCAGCTAGTCACTCCTTCGCTATATAGCTAGGGTTAGCCAACACACCAGTTCCGTGACATAGATGGCTCCCGTGAGGCTCACTGCTTCATCGACTGCAGTAAATTACAAATCAAAGCGATTTCATAAACCTCTCTCCTAAGTAAAAAGTCTCAGTGTCGTGACTGAAATAACATCGAGGCCTCGACTTGTGCTGCACATTGCGTAGCTGTATATGTTAGTTTGAAGACACACAAACCTGAGGAGGCCGCCATCTTCTTCAGCCGAGTCCAGAAGCACACAGATGTGTGACATCACGGCGGTTAAAAATCGGGCGAGCAGCATCACACCGGCGGAGAGCGGCATTGCACGCTGCTGACAGGCTGTTCGCACCTGTCCACTCTCACTCTCGTTCCATTCTTTCATGTTTCATATCGTCAAACTAATTTCAGTGTTAGACAAAGGTAAACACAGCAAATAAAAAGTAGTTTTTAAATGATGATTCCATTCATTAAGGTTACAAAGTTACTCAAACCTGCCTGGACTTAATCCTGATTACTGGTTGTGGCACCCTTGGCAGTAAGAACTGCAACCAAGCATTTGTAGATACTGGTAATGAGTCTTTGACATTGCTATGGAGGAATTTTGGCCCACTATTCTTTGCAGAATTGTTTTAATTTAGCCATACTGTAACCTTTTCATGTATAAACAGCCTGTTTAACATCATGCCAAATCTGGACTTGGTCACTCCAAAACCTTCATTCAGATCTTCATCCTGCTGCATAATCCAAGTACACTTGAGCTCCGGGAGACAAACAGATGACTGAACAGTCTCCTCCAGGCTTTTTTAGTAGCGTTGTTTCTGAAGTACCATAGTAGCCCCAGACCATCACACTACCACCACCATGTTTGACTGTTAGTGTGATGTTATTTTCTTTGTTAGTTTGTAACAAAGAAAATGTAACAAAAGCTTCCCAGAAGTTCAGCTTTTGTCTCATCAGTCCGCATAACATTTCCTCAAAGGTCTTGGGAATAGTCACCATGTTTTTTTGGCAAATGTGAGACGAGCCTTTGTGTTCTGTCAGTTATTTGATTGTATCGTCAGAAGACGGCTGCATTTATTTGTTAACTTGCTTCGTGTGGTTCAGATTCTGTGCTCTTACAGTAGGCCTTTAACTTGCTTGGTACCATCCTTGGCCAACTGGGGCTGAGGGGCATTAACGAGTGGAAGTGTTTTTACATTCAGCATATAAAAGAGGGGCACAGCTGGAGTTTGCAAACCAAAGCAGTGGCAGGACTTGATTTAGAGTCATGAGTTAACCTAACTGGTCACAGTCCAAACTCCATGTGTTTGGACTGTGAGAGGAAGCCATGCAGGGATGGGGATCATGGAAACTCCACACAAAGCGGCCCCAGCCAGCCAATGCATTCAAACCCAGGACCCCTTTGTTGTGAGGCAGCAGTGCTAACCACTGCGTCACCATGCTGAAATTAAAGTTAAGACTAAGTCAGTGCAGCTTCTTTTTGATTAGGATTAGAGCCTTAACAACTTCACTAACAGATTTAATATAAATATGTGCAGGCTGTATTAGTTTTCTATCATACCCCCATACTTTGGACATTATGACCGACAAAAACTATCATCTTTTTCTGGTAAATTTCAGCCTGGTTTCAGCTGACAGCTCGGCAGGTTAGGATTTTGCACACGTCACACATCACCGTTCAAAATTAAGCGAGCATCTCCCAAATTGTCGGGCTTTTGACCTTCTTAGACAAAACCTCGTCTGCTGATTTGTAGAGTTCAGTTACATTTAAAACAGGATGAGAAGGGTCGGATATTTCACAAAACAAAAGATTTATTTTATTTTTGAAACTTTAAACACACTTTTGTGGATAATACAGGTGTCCATTCCAGGTCCAGAATTTATGCAGGTTGCACTGTTAGAAGGAAAGAAACAGTTAAGCTATCAAGAGCAGAGATCTGAGAGATTCGAGACACATCTGGCTTAACTGCATCTTTTCAGTGGTCAGGTTATTGGATAATTTAAGCTTACAGATCTGGATTAAAGGTTTTTCTCCCTCCAATATCTTATCCATTTATTTGGCTAATGTCAGACCTGATAAAATTGGACTACAATAAAAATACAATAGCAAAAAACATACTTTTTACATTTATAATCAGGCCAGAGATTAACTGCTAGAGGATGTGCAGCAGATTTGGGAAGCAGATGAAGTGTGGTCACAGATAAGACAAAATGGTGGATGTAGCTGGTCAAGTCACCCACTCTCATCGCTGACTCGGATTGCTGCCATGTAGCTGTAGTTGCTATAGCAACACATCATTCTGGCTCCAGCTGCAGGTGTACAAACTCCGGGGTCTCCGCCATAATCTGAGATAAAGCCACAAAAAAGAGCCGCTTGGCACGTCCGTTTAAGCATGATTTTATACGACAGCAGGCTCTCGCGCTCATGTTTTACCACTTCAAACCCCCCCCCCGCTGAGTAGGTCAAACTAACTTTTTTTAAATTCATGGCTCCGATTGCTTCACAGATATTGAGCTAAGCCAGTGTGAGTGAAGGACTGCACCAAAGTGCCAGGGAGCACAAAAGCAACAGTACACTGAACACTGGGACAGAGAGTCTGACTACATTTATTCTAGTTTGGGTCAAGATAAATGAAAAATGGTTGGTTGGTTCTAGTTTTGATGATATGGCACAATGCTACCAAGACCAAAAGTTCTTAATTGAAAGCAGAAATGACTATCATACATTTTGACCTTTGGGGAAAAAATGACCTAAAATAGCCACTCTTTCTGAACTAGCCATCTAGTTTTGATTAAATCGGACTCTCCTGAATAATCAAAGTATGAAAGTCAAATTAAAATGAAATTATGATTTTGACCCTTTGACCTCAATTCTGACCTTGGACCTTGACCTTCTGGGAAATGTCTGGGAAACTCAGAAATGCTTGGAGAGTATATTTTTGAAGTCGTTTTAAACCATACTCAATTATTCATGCACCAGTGAAATGCTTTCAACATTTGCATTTCCTCTGCTCGAGCCCTACATTGTTAAATGATAAAACGGGTTTGGTAGTGGAGACCATCATAGACAAGTAGACACATGACGAGACCAGCATGTCTACATGTCATTATTTAATGGTTCACAATAAGTCTCTGTATACTTTTATCACTTGTTACATAATGGAGGAAAACTGCATTACTGTGTAGAGTGGCCACACACTGATCATCAGAACAAGGAAGAGAGATGCCTCAAGTGACTTGTAATGTGGTGTGGTTGTTAATACCGTTTCAAAAACTGCTGGTTACGAGGATTTTCCCACACAGCCATCTGTAGAGTGTACAGAGAACGGTCCAGAAGAGAAAACATGCAGTTCTCTGGGTAAAAATACCTTGTTGATACCAGAGGAGACAGCTTTGAACTAATAGGAAGGCAACAATAACTTACATGATCACTCCTTACAACTGAGGTATGCAGAAGAGCATCTCCAGACCCATGGGCTATAGCAGAAGACCACATCAGGTACAATAATCATTAATCACTGGCTCACCTGCACATCAGAAGCATATTTGGCCAGGATACTGGAAACTGGAACAAATCTCAGTCCATTTACTACCAAGATTTACCCAGTAAAGTCAGCAGTAGGCTCTTCCGCATAGATGATACAGCTAGCAAACAACTTAACATAGAGAAACTGGTGAAATATGCAGGTCAGAAGTAAGAAACCTTTAGTGAACATCATTTTATTTATTCTCTATAAACAAATAGTCAACATGAGCTACTCAATCCAAAAGAAAAAACACAAAATAAGTTCAAGCTTGCTTTAACAGTTTCTTGAAGACAAAGTCTGCGATTATAATGTACAAGTTATCCAAAGAGCTTTTTAATCACAGCACAAAACAAGTTAACAAAGAAAATAAGTACTTTCAAATATGAGCTCTTTAAGTCAACACTGGATGCAGTTTTTACACATTCCTATAAAAACTGCAACAGGAAACCAGCGTTTAATGAGTCATTGGGTCCTTCTGAATCACCAATCTGGGGTGCTATAAACATCTAATACACCCAGATATTCAGCACATGCTGGTTCGGTTAAACAAATACGTTTTTTTACAGCACGAGTAAAGAAGTCGACATGGGATAGGATTTAAAATTAAGGACTGTACATAATTGCAGGGTGTGCCTCAAGCAAGGAGACGAACAGTCTTTCCAGTGACTGTCAAGTAATCCTCGTCAGCCAGAGCTCGCAACGCCTCGTCGAACAGCTCCTTAGTAATCGCCTGCAAACGGGGCAAGACAGGAGGAAGCCATTAGAGAGGAAGTGATGCAAAAGTGCAGCAAATACTCAGAGAGTGCAAACGTGTCGACGGCTACTCTGGCTGAATTTTGTGATATTTCAGAGGATACGGAGAAATGTTAGAGCTTAGCTTTTGTTCAGTCTAATGAGGAACGAGTGCCATGCTACAGCCATAGCGATCGCCATCTGAAGAGCTGAAATCAAACTGATATTTGAGCTTTGACTTCATGCTGGCTTAATAAAAATAAAGATTTAAAAGACTCACAGTTTCAGACTGTCCTCTGAGGTCATCGAGCAGCTGCTGGTATTTCATGGCTGGCGTCTTCCCTTTGGCCTGGATCAGCTTCTTCAGGGCCTGGGCTACCTCCTCCTTGCGCTTGCGTGCTGTGGCGCTCATGCCTGTAATCAAGCAAAGAACAATGCATTGAAATGCAACTGCAGGACTGAACCTAGAGGTTATTTGCATAATTAATCTGGGGTTAAAAAGTTGTCCTATAAAGAGGCCGGAAAAGCCCAAGTGGCACCTTCACAATGGAGAAAATGGAACTAGTATTTCAAAGCAAGGCCATTGTAAAATGAGCCTGACCCTCATAAAGTGCATCTTTAATTTCTCATGTCAGCACCTTTAGAAATACATTCACTGTCTTCCGTACCTGTTGTCAGAATAGAGATGTCTACAAATCCTGTTCTAGGATCTGTGGCCGACTGTTTCAAGGCCTCTCGGTGCAGCCGCTTGGCCTCCTCCACGTCAATGGTCTCCACTTTCTCGGAGAAGCGTACCTTGGCGTGGGCCTCTGCCAAGCGGATCAGGGACTCCAGCTGTCTGGGGTAGGCGGACACCATCCCACGGCCGCTGCCTATCTTTCTCATGTCAACATAGGCCTGCGGATGAACGTAAACAAGGTCAGCTACATAGAACTCTAAGAATCGACTAAAATGTTTGCTAAAAGGGTTAAATTAAGCCACAGAGTTTCCACAGACCTCAATGAGGGCCTGGCTGGCTTCTTCGCTCAGTCTTGGGTTGATGTACGTTCGCGCGTACGCGATGTAGTCCTTCAGCACGGCCATGTCCAGGAACTCTTCCTCCATCTGCTCCTCGGTCTGGTAGTAGAGAGACACCAGGTGGTGAGCCAGCCTGCGGTCGTAAGCCTCATCCTGGGGATCCAGCATCAGGAAAATGAGGTCGAATCTGACGGCGCAACAAACACAAAGTTACGTTTAGTTTGCAACACAGCAACATGTGGATCGGTGCATCGGGAGTTTCAATGCAGTGATGTTCACCTGGACAGGAGAGTGTGAGGCAGCTGGATGTTCTCGATTGTGGTCTTTTTGGGGTTCCACTGGGATTCCACTGGGTTGGCAGCAGCCAGCACGGCGGTGCGGGCGTTCAGCTGGCAGATGATTCCAGCCTGAGGGCACGAAAACACAAACGCCGTGAGACCGAAAGCTCCTTCCGTTTGCGTACTTCCAAACGATTACGTATTAAATGTGGTGACATATACCTTTGCAATGGAGAGGGTCTGCTGCTCCATGACCTCGTGCAGCACGGAGCGCGTGTTGTCGCTCATCTTGTCGAACTCGTCGATGCAGCAGATGCCGTTGTCGCTCAGGACCAGCGCGCCGGTCTGCAGCACCAGCTGCCTGGTCTCTGGGTCCTTCATCACATAGGCGGTCAGACCCACAGCGCTGGAGCCCTTTCCTGACGTGTACTGGCCGCGGGGCACCAGGTTGTAGACGTACTGCAGCAGCTGGGACTTGCTGGTGCCGGGGTCTCCGCAAAGCAGGATGTTCACCTCGGCACGGAAGTTCCCGCGGCCGGTCTGACTGAAGTCCTTTCGAGTGCCCCCAAACAGCTGGAGCAAGATGCCCTGGTACCAGGAGACGGAGAAAGAGACACAATCGAATCACAACTTTAATCTAAATTCATCTTCAACCAAAACTTTTATTAGGGCATTTCTGCATTTCACCTCTGCTTAAAATGTTCTTTTTTTAAAAGCTGCAGCAGAGTGACCGATATGCAGGAAAGAGGGCGTGGCTGTTGTGGGCCTTTTTGGCTATGTGATAGCCAAGTGTTTCCACCTTAACAAGTAGCCTTTGGTCTTACCTTTTTGATGTCTTCATGTTCGTAGATGCTCGGTGCAAGGGCAGAGGAGAGGCGTTCGTAGACGTCCGGCTTGGCTGCGAGCTCCTTCAGGGTCTGCACGCGGTCTTCGGTGAAGAGCTTCTGCTCGGCCTCTTCGTCCAAACCGTGCAGGCGCTTTTCGTCTGTCTTGCGGAAGTGGATGGCATCTATGTGAGTCTTGTAAACCGACTTCACGTTGCTCTGGCGTGGGTTAACGCGCATTGGGACGGCTCTGTAGATACCTGCACAGATGACAAAGGCTGTTAGTGATCCGACCACAACGTGACCTTCAACGACCACCTTGCAAATTTTTTTTTTTAAAAATGCTTTAATTTCATGCCAAACACTTTAAATCCACCTGATGACTTTCTGCAGCCAGGAGCTGCCCCCTGCTGGTCATTAGAAATATTGCAGCTCAGCTCTTGCTTCCATTTTCAGCCCCATCTTTTACTCTTCATACAGGTCATCATGAAATTAATATTATCAAGATATTAAAGAAATCTCACCAGTGATGTTCACCCTGTCTCCTGGCTGCACTTTGTCAACTAGATCGTTGTGAGCGTAAACGATAGTCGTGTGAGGCGTCTGACCGGCCGGCATGTCTTCGGGAGATTCCTGAATTTTTATCTGTTGCGAAAGGAAGAACGGTAAACAAACAGTCGCCATGACCTCCGCAGCAACACATCGGCGATTACCATCCGTGTATTCTGAGATAAGGTGTCGCTGACTATGAGCAAACTCTCACCATCTGTTTGTCTGAGAAGACAGAGCGATTGTGAATCAACGCCAGGCTGTGGGTGGTGTTGCAGTGGCGACACACAGCCGGCTCGGCGATGCGCCCGCGATCCACCTCCACGCGGGTGCTGTAGGCGCACACCTGGCACTGGAAGAACGCCTCCTGCATCTCAGGGATGAGCTGCGAGGTGCGGATCACCATGCCGCTGATGGTGATCAGCTGATCGATGTCTGTGGAAGAAACACAGAAGTTGACACCTCACTGTTTACAAAAAACAGAAGACAACATGGGTCCCGTAACACGTGTGACGTCAGTTCAAACCTTCTGGGTTCAGGCTTCTCATGCTTTTGGTTTTCACGGCGTTGTAGGGGCGTACTTGGATCTGATACTCAAGGAAAGAGTCGGGGAAACGCTCGAAGAAAAGCTCGTTGACCGCCATGTCAAAAGTTGGAATGACTTCCTGAAAACGACATAGTTAACTCCATTAATACGCAGCCAAATTCCACAGAATTTCTTCCACGGAAACAGGGAACGATTTAATCTTTAACAGAGTGCAGATGCCAGTGGTCCTGTGGATAAAGTGACTAATAATATTATAGATGGATATAACAATAAAAATGTAAATAAACCCCTCATAGAACAAAAAGTAAAATTTGCTTCTGTATTTGTCTTTGGATTCATTCACCTATCCATTTGTTTTCTATATAACCTTGTTTGCGTCACATTACACATCACTTCTCCCTTTGCATTTGCATCCACTTATTTTAGTTTTATTTATTCAAGACATCACCGTATGGCATTACTTCATTATAAAAATCAGAAGGCCGCCATTTCACTCATCAGGGGCTCAAGGTTTCATCCTCTGTTTAATCCGTACTCACGAATACACCTAATGACGTAATAAAAACAACAGCAATGAAAAAAAATAAACAAATGATGGCAGATGAAGCGAGCTTTACCTGTGGGTAGCAGGTGAGCTGTCTGTAAAGTTCTGCATCAAAGGACTGCACGTGGCGGCAGTTCACGTTCATCACAGGATCGCCGACGACGCTGATCTGTGGGACGAGAGGAGAAACATTGATATTACGTCTTTGAATGCAATCCCGCGCAACCGCCTCCTCCTGTATTGTCTCATTTCTTGGCTGTTGTTCATCATTCAGAAACACCGTCGTGCAGTGCGAGTCTGACTTAAAAACGTTTGGAGCAGCAAACAATAAAAATTGCACCTCCTCCAGCTTCTGCATGTATAACGGCTCGTTCAGGTCCAGACCAGCGTTCTCATCTTCAGTGGAGGTCGGGTCAACAAACCTCTGGAGAAACCTCTGGAAGCAGCGAAACGCAAAGCATGCCGATGTTAACTCATGGACTCCCTACAGGACATTTATTATGGGATCTAGCTGACTCGGCTTCATACCTGAAACTTTTCCTTGCAGGTGCCGACATTCACATCAGTCCCCCAGATCACCAGCCTCTGCCCGGCGTTCGACTCGCTGGCCACGGCGCCATCTGCGCTCGGCTGAGAGAAGATAGCGAATAGTTAACTTCTGAGGGTTCAGGCTTCATGTGAGCTCAATACATGACAAACACAAGGTTACTGACCGGCTCAGAGTGAAGATCAACTTGGGGAGCCTTCCTGACTGATCCCAGATCAGGACGCTGCCTGGCTGGTGTGCCCCGCACTCCGCTCCGTGGGGTTCCCTCAATCCTGGAGCTGGGAGTCCCGTACATCAAGGGGGAGCTCATGTCCACCTCGTTAGGAGGCACTGTTAAAAGGAGGCAGATTTATAAAACAATTTAAGAATCCAAACTTGAGTCCACAAGACCACAACAACTCAAACATGTCATACCTGAAGGTCGGGGGCTGGAGAGCAGAGACGTGTCCTGGGGTGCTGCAGGACTGAGAATGTCCGTGGCTGGGGAGGTGGGCATCGGCATCAGGTCCCCGGTGGAGGAGTCCTGACCTCTGCGCCGCTGAGAGGGAGGCGAGGTGGGGTCCTCACTGCTGGCTAAAATCGCACAGACACGAAGAAAAGTAGGCAACGGTCATCATACAATCACAGGAGGTCCATATGCAAAAGGATGGAGCAGGTGGGGAACTTACGTGTAGGTGGATTGGTGTTCCTTCCACGCTTACGGCCACCAGGGGTTGAAGCTGGAGAAGACATTGCTGCTGGGAAATCAACAAAAGGTGACACTCAGTAACAGAAATGTAATAACACTTACATACTGTCGCTCTGGCTGTAGGACATCACTGATGGCTTCAAGTTTGACTGAGCATTTAGAAAACTGACATTCACATATGTGGCTGGCTGAAAAACTTTAACTATTTCCTTTTTGTTTTATTAGATCTTTTTTCAGTTTTGTGGAGAAAATGACATGAGATGGATATAAACTGAGCAGCCTGCCTTTCGCTGCCTCGTTAACAGCCCGGTTACATTTACATGCAATGAGGTAATATTTGATGTAGCACAAATAACCTTGTGTAACAATTAGTCCAAGGTTGGGGCATGAAACAAACCAACTGTTTTTCCTTACATTTGGTACTTGGATCTATGTTATGAATGCGTGCTTGAATCGCTTCCAGATATCAGTCAAACAGCACGAAAAGTTCACTTAACTATACAAACAACACTTCCGGCGCGCTGATGTGCTACACTGCGTGTCTTTTTTAGATGTTTTGAAGTGTCTTATTTTCACTAAAGCACTAACTGCATTAAAACCTCGACCTCCATTTGACATGTGGCTGCAGAGCACACAATAAGCTGATCCTCGACTGCGACGATTTAACATTAAACGTCAGCGTAAAACAACAAAACACCTTCGTGCACGTTTAAGTCAACCTGATTAACGTGTCACGCTTTCACGAAACCACCAAAACTACAGATGTAATAAGCTAAAAAATATCATTATATACGTCTCTTCTTACCTCTTCTTGTGTATACGTCCGAGCGGAGAAGATGTGGCGCGAAACTGCGGGTGACGTTATTTTCGCGGGGAACTTTGGGCCAATGAGAGGCTGGGATTGACTTTCTTTTCTTTCCGGTCGATCCCTTCACCGAAAAAGGGGGGTTCTTGTTCAGCGTTTACTTATCCGGCTTCAGTTTAGCATCTTGTAGACTCAATAAACAAACAGATTAAATAGGAAATAAATAAATAAATTTACTTTTAATTTTTGATATGTCAAATACGATCTGCGTTTCCTGTGCGCTCATGTGCTCCATCAAACCCTCAATCGATTTGGTTTGGCCCAGCAGTAAGAGACTTTTTTTTTGCCCCTGCCCTAATCTTTATTGTAACGATGCAAACGACACGCAAGTGTGAAACCGCCTCCCAAATACTAAATGACAGCAAATCCGTGACAGGCTACGGATGTAAAGATGTAACATTTGAATTAATACAACAGCAGAAGCTAACCGGGAAGTACTATTCACCCTCTTTTCCTACTCTACATGTAGGATGTATGTTCACCCGGTTATGTTACAGCGGTGGTTGTAGTGGTTTCACTACAGGTAGAGGTACTCATGTATGCCAGTGGGTGAGAAGAAACAGCTCTCAGTATGATGAGGTCCAGCGCATCCCATATTTCTGTGTTCACAGTAATGCACAGAAGTTTGTGTACACTCATTGTGGCCATGACTGTCATGATGATTTGGGGGTTTTATTGATTTCTTTAACTGATTTTTTTCCCCCTGTGTTGAATGATTGTACAGCACAACTCTTTAATGGCTCCACATGCAATCACTTAAATCTTTTTATAACTGGTGCTGAAGGTTCTGCAGTGTCTTTTGACTCAACAAGGAAAGGGCGTATTAATTTCCCATTGTCGATTATGATCGACTATAAGTAGTTCATCTCTCCCAGCATTAAATTGATTTATTTAACAGCACTCATTGGATTGACCAATACTCAGAACAATAGGAAAGTCCAAGGAACTCAGTGAAAATCCAAGAATGAGATTTGCAGATTTCCACAAGTTGTGAAGGCTTATTGGAGCCATTTCCAAACAACTGCAGATTCCAGGGTCATCAGTTCAAACTATTGTAAATAAGTATGTGTTATTCAGATGTGTCAGTTCACCAAGGTCTAGAAGAAAACCCTTAATTGTCACCCCCAGATTACAGGAAATTGGTTAAGATTTTCAGGAACAACCCAGAAACCACTAAACGTCAAGCCTGCCAGCATTACTGCCCACAGTGAAGAGATTTTTACATCAGCATCAGAGACAATGCTGACCAACAGAGAATCATTGATGGCTACCAAAAGCATCTGGGTGAGATGCAACTTGACATTTGACCAAATATTAGTAGGGCTGTATAGTATATCTGAGTCTGTATATATACATTGGACCCTGGAAAATGAACAACTCAGAAATCATTAAAAAACTCAAATTCACCATGACATCAATGCCCATGATGAGCATGTGCAAACTTCTGACCACAGTTGAGACTCGTGGATGTAGAGAAGGAGGAAATGCAGAGGTTCGGCATGACAGAGGAAGATGCTAGGGACAGGGGGAGATGGAGGCTGATGATTCACCGTGGTGACCCCTAAAGGGAGCAGCAAAAAAAAGAGAAGCCTAAAAATAATTTGAATAATTTTACATGAGTTTAATACATTAAGTCATGTCATATAAAACCAACGACTACAAAGCATCTGCACTTTTTGAGCTGGTTAAGCAAGTTTATGGCTTTGATCATATTAGCACTCTCACCTGTATCCTCTCCATGAAGCACAGATTCAGATGCATTCACGTAGCTTTGATCTGCTTCACCCACAGTGAAACAGGTGGTGTACTCTGCACTGAATCAGCTCCACCCTGACCAAGGAGAGGCAGAACTCCATTCTTCAGAGACATGCCCCACCCTCTGGTTTGCACAACATGCAGCAAAATAACGACCCCAGAAACACCTCAAACTCTACGAGAAGTACTTGCACACTAAAGTGTAAAGTTGAGGATTTTGCTCCACAATCACCTGAACAAAACAAAGTTTCACTCACAATTTCAGAGCTTTGAACCCCACTCTTCCCCCTTTCAAAAGAATCCTGAACAGAGATATTTGAAAAGTAAGAGGACCAAATGTTTGTCCAACTTCAAGAATGACTTTGCCACCTACAACACAATGTAAACCTCTCAAGTCATCTCTTTTTTTCCCCTCCAAGGATCCAAACATGTGGTCTGGAGCAGCATTTCTCCAGGCTTTCTGGAAGTCAGCGAAGGTTTTTCTTTGTATTTGGGCTACTTTTTCACTTATTCTCAGTAATCCCGGGTTTGAGGTTCACCTCATTTTGAGTCAAGTTATCGTACATCATGACCACAGTTTGCTCATTGGAGATGCCATTCCTGTGGACAGTCTGGTAGGGATGGTAAGCACTGGTCGGCGCCTGTAGTTGTACCAGCTGTTTGAGTTGGCCACTGCTTTGCGGTGCCTTCCTCCTGGGTGGGAAACCCATTAACAAGCCCAAAAGTAAGACAGAGCAGAATAGGACAGACCAACACATCTCCTTGCCTTCTGTGGTATTCGTTTTCTAAAACAACACAGGTGGCTCTGGCTCAGGTGGTAGAATGGGTCATTTACCTCTCGGAAGGCTGGTAAATCAATCCCTGCCTTCTCCATCCTGCAGATACTGAACCTCAAGCTGCCCCCAACAACATTCACATTTTCCAACATTCACAAACACACTCACACTGGGTGTGTTTGTGAATGTTGGAAAGTGCTCATGTATAGATAAAAGGGCTGTATGAATGTGGGTGTGGTTGGGTGAATGCGAGTTGCAATTGAAAATGTTTTGATCGCTCAACTGAGTAGGAAGGTGCTATAAAACTACCACCCCATTTATCATTTAAGTCCAGTCTTTGTACCTGAACATTTTCAGAGGAATGCTTTTTGTTTGTTTGTCTGTTAAGCGTCTTCACACTGATCTATGAATCATTCATGCGTGGAAAAAAAACCCTAATTCAAGAGATGAATGAGTGTCGTGCCTACATATAACAGACAACTTAGTAAAGATTAAATTTTCATTTGTATCTTTAAGCACTTTGTTAAAAGTAGCTTGTCTAATTTCTTCCCATTTGTTTGAATTAATCTATGAAAAATAACATAGCTTGACAATGTGATTCATAAAGAACTATAAGCTGAAAGCCCTGCGGTGTGCAATGCGTCCTTCAAAAAATCTGAGGAAACTGGATGAGTGGAGGACAAAAGAAGAAATGGAAGGCCTAAGGAATATCTATATCAGGTGAAGAGTTTCTCAAAGTTAAGTCCTGAAATAGAGAAAAAGACCTAACACAGGACCTGAGAGATCCAGCTCTTCAGTTGATCCATCTACTGTTCACTGATGGCTCGTCAGAAGCTTTCTCAGAAGCCATTCTTGAGGAAGGGAAACGGGGAGAAAAGGCTGAGGTATGCCAAAATACACAAGAACTGGACTGAAAATCAGAGGCGACGGGTTGTTCAAGTAGATGCAGCAAATATTAGCAAATATTAAAGATTTGTTTCAAATCATCAGTAGAGGTCAGCAGAGAGCTACAAGACTGAGTCTCTGCAGTTATCTGTAAAACACAGTGGAGGCTCTTTCAGTCAGTGGTGTTGGAAATCTTGTGAAAAGTGACAGAATTATCAACGTAGAAAATTTCTGTCAGATTTTGATCCACCATACAACAACATCTGGCAAGCACCTGATTAGCAACGGCTTGATTTTCATCATTACCCTAATGATCCCAAACACACTCCCAATGCAGTAAAAACATAGCTCACAGACAAACACACAAGGAAACACTATCAGTCATGGACTGGCCTTCCCAGAACCTGGACCTCAACATCATTGAAGCAGTGTGGGATCATCTCAACAGAGGACAGAACAGAAGTCAGCCAACATCCAAAGAAGAGCTTTGAATGTCCTCCAGGAAGCCTGGAGAACTATACCCGAAAGCCAACCAAGAGAGTTCAGCTGTGTTGAGGAATAAAGGTGGTGATACTAAATGTCGACTTTCAAGCCTGTTAGAATTGTACAAACTTTGTTTTTTCTTATATGCTGTATTCCATTTATGCTTGCACGTTTCTGTAAAGTACCACAAGTGTGATTTCCCATTTTCCTAGCAAACTATGAAGAAGTGAGGAGAGACTCAATACTTTTTCACAATTCCTGTTAAATCCAGAATCTAATTTAAAATCCCTCTCCTCACATACATCCTCTTTAAGAATCAGAGCCCATCTTATCTTAGAGATCTCATGGTACTGAATCACCAATAGAGCTCTTTGTTCTCACGCTGCTGGCTCACTTGTTCCTAGGATATTCAAAAGTAGAATGGGAGGCAGAGCCTTCCGGTTTCAGGCCCCTCTTCTATGGAAGAGGAGCCAAAATCCCAGTTTGGATTTGGCCTCTCTGCTTTTAAGATTAGGCTTACAAATTTTCTTTGATAAAGCATATAGTTAGGGCTGGATCAAGTGATCCCGAATCCTCCCTTAGTTATGTTGTAATGGGTTTAGACCACTGGGAGCTTCCCATAATGCACTGAATATTCCTTCGTCACTCACCTTTTTCACTCACTATGTGTTTACACACTACTCTGCATTTACTCATTAGTTATTATCAATCTCTGTCACTCTTCTACAGCATATCTTTTATCCTGTCTCCCTGCCGTTAAAAGGGAGTTTTTCCTTCCCACTGTTGCCAAGTGCTTGCTCATCAGATTACTTGTGTATTATTATGGGTTCTTTATCTTACAATATAAAGCACCATGAAAGCACTGTTTCTGGGACTAATAAGAGTGTGTGAGGGTGACAATAAGTGTTACTTAAAATATCTGCAGGTGCAAACGGTGACCAGCGTGTGGCACTGTTTCCATTTCAGAAAGGCCAATGAAAGAGGACAAATACTGCAAACTTCCGAAGCGAAAAACATTGGAACAATTCCCAGAAGTATCGCAGTAGATATTTGATTTATGGATAATATTCAAAATATATCTATATATGTAGAGACAGTTGAAAAAAAAAAGCTTTAAAAGTTTCGGCACATCTAATTCGAGGCTTTCTCGTTCACTATAAGAGCTGAATGAGTGCTTTACAATGTAAAACTATTTGAAGCATGTTTAGCTCCAAACCAGCGCTGACTCTGAGAGCTGCTGGGAACTGGTTTGTGTCAGAAAGTTGACTCAACTTTTGAAAAGTGATTAGAGACGTGTGCTCCCCCTTGTAGTTTCAAATAATTGTTACATGAGTTGCCACACATCTTTATGATGTAACAGCATATAACTACTGCCACTGCAGATTGTGAATGAATGTCTGTAGGATAAATGGGTGTAAGGAAGGCAGCCCGTGGCCTTCGGTTTCTGCTGGTTTCCCCTCCTCTATAACACCTTTTGTTAACTTGATCCCAGAATCGAAACTTAATCGCAAATTAGAAATGACGTGATATAAAAACTGAACTATGAATCTGAACTATTATGAAAGTCTATTTAAAGCTAACTAGAGAAAAATAGGACTGTAAGATTGTTTGTTTCAGTGAAATTTCTCCCACTTTTACACTGTTATTACCTATTATTAAACTACCCAACATTATAAATAGTAGCTAAACTGAGCTTTACTATAAAAATAAAGCATCGATTAAGAATCCAATCATACATGATATTAATATTGATATTATGTATTGTTACTTTCATTAAATACTTTAATTACAGTGTCCGGGTACTTGCAGTATGTTTTAACATGCTATGGAGTATTTTTCTTGCTTCTTATACTTCAGTAATATTCTGAGCACTTCCTGCGCCACTTTTTATCTCTGCTGTGAAATGAGTGCTGGTCCCAAACAGCCAGAGCCGAGCCTTCACTATGTAAACAACTCTGCACCATTCATACATCATAGTAAGAAGTGGGTGGCACGAGCAGCACGCCCCTCGCTCCTCAAATGGGAAGTTACGGTGCACCACGTGACAGCCTTCTGGACTTGACTGGCTCGTGAAAGGGCGGCGTGTGTGACGTCAACTGGTGCAGACGATACAAAACACTGCGCGAAAGTAGAGCCGCTTCAGAGAAGTGACAAGAGGTGTGTTAGGGTTGAAAGGGACGGGAGCCTGACAGTCAGCACCCAGGGATAAAAAGCCAAAAAGTTTTTTAATATCGCAAAAAGGGAGAAAAGCGCCTGCGCAGAAAGAGAAGCCGCAGCAGGATTATCGCGCTGCAGAGCTGTCACACCTGAGGGGTATCTCTATAAGAAAAAAGTTTATTTTCTCTCTAAAACCCACGTGGGACAAGTCAGCAGGGTTCATGTGTGACATATACAGCCTGGACTCGCACTGCGTGTCTCCACAATGCAACATGAGCTGGTCCATGGAGCCTGCTAACTTCTACGACAGCACCAAGCTGGGGGGTCCGCAGCAGGGGGTCTGCAAGCCGGGCAACAGGAGTGACGGCCCGGCGGAGGACGGCACCATGGTGGAGCTGAGCACCACCCCCGCCATGTACGACGACGAAAGCGCCATCGACTTCAGCCAGTACATCGAGTCCATGACAACCGTGCCAAACTTGGAGCTGTGCAACGATGAGCTCTTCCTCGACCTGTTCAACACCGTCAAGCAGGAGAAGGCGGATTTCCACAACATGCAAAGCTCCGGTCTGCCCGGTGGCATGCAGCAGCTGTCAAACGCCTACACAGCAGAGAGGAAGACGGACGGCGCGCTGGGGAAGAGCGCCTTCAGCGCACCCATCAAGCAAGAGTCCGATTGGAGTGACAGCGACATGTCTTCATCCCTGCCTTCCCAGATCGAGACCTGCGCGCAGACCTCCGTCAGCCTCCCCACGGGGCAACCGACCCCGCCGACCACCCCGGAGCCCGTCTCCGCCGTCAGCTCGGCCAAATCCTCGCCGCGTAAGCTGGGCAGGGAAAGGGGGAAGAAGGCGGTGGACAGGTTCAGCTTGGAGTACCGACAGAGGCGAGAGAGGAATAACATTGCAGTGAGGAAAAGCAGGGACAAAGCCAAAAGGCGCAACATGGAGATGCAGCAGAAGCTGATTGAACTGAGCGCCGAGAACGACAGGCTTCACAAAACCATCGAGCAGCTAACTAGAGAACTCACCGGCCTCAGAGAGTTCTTCAAGCAGATGCCCAGCTCCAGCTTTGCGGGCTCCACGAGTGCAGAGAGCCGGTGACAAATTCTCGAACTGCTTTGAACTGAACTTTCAAGAGACATACCTCAACAGACACTTGTTTTTTGTTTTTCTTACCATCTGTACCAGATGTATTAAGCTTACCATAATGGCACTGGAAAATATGATGCTGCCATATTTTTGTGGGATTTTTCCCCTGTATTAAATTATTTTACCACTGCATTTATGTGTTGTTATACCTGATATGGTACCTTTTTTTTATAATTCCAAACTTTCTATAAGAGCCAGAGCATGATCTTTTATATAGTTTGTATGAAACCTTGAAAAGTTTGTTTTTGTTATCTGTAATAAAAACATTGCTGGAAAAATTGCAGAACTGCCTGGTCTGTGGGTAATCTTTGTGTGTCATGATTTATGCTTGAGGAAACTGACACAAGAAGTGCAACAGGAAACAGAAAGTAAGGTCAGCAAAAATGAGCCTTTTATTGACACAAAGCGAGTTAATCTTAAACACAGAAAGGATGAAAAAGTTTTAAAAAAGACAACATTTAAACCCAGAAATCTGAAGTTAATGAACCCACGTGGGCTCCTTTTGACAGCCTGCATGCCACTGCTCTACCCTTGGGCTGTCAACCCCTGGCTGGTTAGATCACATATCATTAACACAAACAGGACCTTGTCTCTTCACAGCCTGTTCCCTTCAGCAGAGCCTCAAGCTGTCAGGGGGAGGCCTTCAGAGGGAGGGAGGAGGATAAACTGGCTCGGACCGAGGCCCAGCGTGCAGATCCTTGGAGCCAGCTGAAGCCTGAGGATTGATCTCATTAGTTCCTTGCCCTGACAGCCTCAGAGGCAGATTTCTTCCAGGCCCATCCACAGGGCAGGCTTCCTAGTGATGACTCGGACATAAACGGGGATGGGGCCCACCTCTTTTCCCAATACGGCCTCCACATCGTATCCTGGGAACTGAAACAGCGAGGTTAAATCACTTGGCAGTGTTAGAGCGTTCAGAAAGCAATCAACACTTAAAATAGCTCCCTCCTATATCGCCCATACATAAAAAAAAAAAAGTTTGACAGTAATATGCAAGCATCCTTAAGCCCCCTGACCTCTGCACTCTGGCTCAGCAGTAATTCTAGTGATCTAAGTCTGAAAGCGCACATTGCATTTGTATGTTAAAAATAGCTCCAACAGCACCAGTGGGTTCTTGAGGTTAGTAAAAGCCAAAAAATGATAATCAGGCCGGGAAAAAGAGTGTGTCAATATTTTGGAAACCAATTCCTTCAAACATATCAATGAACAGCACGTTTTTTGTTTTGTTTTTTTCACCTCAGCAGAGAAAACTTAATGCTGACTCATAACATATTGACAAAAGATCAATGCGCTCTTCAGATGAGCTCAGAGTTATGTAACAGCTTGATAAGCACACCTACCTCACCCCCTTCCACCTCTGCGGCATTCAGGATGGTCATGATCGTCCTCTGCTGCAGCTGATTTTTAAAAAAAAAAAAAGAAGACGTGGACACAGTAATGACTTTTTAATCATCACCTCAGTGCAGTAAATCCAAAACCAATGCTGCACCAGGGAACTGTGCCCTCCGCTTAGTGACAGCTCTCAAGGGTTAATGTATCAGCCGTTCGATAAGAACAACTCTGATAACTTTATCAGTTTGGCTTGCTTAGCTTTCTGATTGCAAAGTCACACACCAGCCTTTCCACAATAAAATATCTTTATGCAGATGTGCTCAGCCTTTAACTGTGCAGAATGTGGTTTTTATCTTTATGAGTCTTGCTGTAAAAGAAGACCAAGGCAGCGCGGGATGATCCACTGTCCTCAAGGATGGACACCTGATCTATTTTAAATTCTGTTATTTAATTATTTTTTTTTAAAGTGTTGCTTAAATCAACAGCTCAGCACCTAAAACATCCATTCATTTATCTTCTTATCGCTGTCACACCTGTGTAGTCAATATGAGGCTAGGCTAGATTAACTTTTCACTTGTTTGTGCAGTGCAAATAGCTACCTGTCTCTGTCCAAAGGACCTTTCTGATTATATTTTGTGCACGTGTAGCTCAGTTTTTCTGTACTTTGAAGGTCCAGCTAAGGTTGGGCATTGCAAAGTAGCTTGGGCTACAAATGCTGCGGTTTGTGGCATGGTTCAGGAGACTAATTAAGACTTTATATCTGATGATCTGCTGTTCAGAGAATAAGAGAAGTCACTACGTGTGTCATTACGCAGACTTGGACAAAAAGTGACACCAATTTTCACATTAAAAAAAGTGTTTCTGCGATAAGTGGTCATAAATGTTTCTAATTTCTAATCTGGCAATCGGATGAGGAAGTGCTTTCAGTATCAGATTTAATATGACTGCTGTTGTAGCTCTGTTGCTTTCATAGCATTAAAGAACATAACAGACAAAAAGTTGAGGAAGTGGCCGTCTTATGGTGGGCAACAACAACTGCTGACTGCTACAGAGGGACTTTTCTGTTGGGGGACTGAATTTCTCCTTTTTGAAAGACCTCATATTACAGATATTGACCAGAAAGTTACTGTCCCAACCCAGAAGAACCGTAGCACATCATTCCCTGTAAAATACTGAACTGTCTTTTCAAATCTCAGGTTTGTGTGGACTGAACAGACCAGATAATCTGTCTAAATCAGTGGCCTGGTAGGTGGATTCACTTACGACTCAACCTCCTTGCAACTAGTTAAAACTCATAGTTGCCTGGCGACTGCATTACATTTTTTTTCCTGTTGGAGACCGATTTCAAGTGGTGCAGCCAACTACTCCTTGGCCATTGCATGCAATTCATTTGTGGTAATACGATCATTAACTGTGATAAACAACTGAAAGATGCAAATCCGTTGATGTCTACGTACACAGAAATTCACATAACTACTTAAAACTAATACAAAATATTTACAAATAACTGACTGTAAAATGACATGAGTGCTTGTTAACCTGCTATAAAATAAGACAACCAGAGTACAACCAGTTGGCAGCCAGCTGAGTCAAGTCCCCAACTGCAAAGAAGATGAGTTGCAGACAAACTGTGTTCATTGATGTGCACCAACTCAAATTTATTGCAACATGCTGGCAGTCAGTGTTTATAAATTAGCAATTATTAGCAAACCTTCGCCAATCTGTGTAGGAGTGACTGCAGTCAGTGCGAGTCAAAATTGTGATTGTTTTGAGACAGGTTGCCTCCCACCAGGCGATCTGTGCAATCGCCTTGCAGTCGAAAGGTTGCTGGTATTGCAATATGCATTGGTGAGCTTAACTGGTTGTATTCTCGTTATATCTTTTTATGGCAGGGTTACCACGCACCTTTATTATTTTGCAGTTGGTTATGAGCTTCTGGCTGAAATCTGAATCGAAGCATTTGAGGTTAATCACCATATTACCACAAAGAAAGTGCACGCAGTGGCCAACTTGATCATATTCAGTTGCAAACTCACATCAGACTGAATTGGTCTTATTGTTGCTTTATCACCATCTTGAAGAACAAAAGCTGCTTTGAAGAAGAAGGCAACTGACTGTGAGTGCTTGCACACCTATCACTCTTTTCCCTTGTGTGACTGTAGCATTAGTTCAGAGCCAGGCTGATGCTAAGCTAACTGTCTTCAGGTTGTTCTGTCATGCACGAGTGGTAGTGATCTTCTTATCGAACGGGGCAAAGAAGTACAGTGCTTAACAAATTCATTAGACCACCTGTCACAAAAACAAGAAAACGCCAATGTTTTTAGAAATGTTACGGCCCTAGCAGGGCCTCTCTCTCTCCTGAGGGTGCCTGTGTGGGCGTGTCCCACTACCTCCTGCCTGAGGTGCCACCTTTCCCTCCTGTACAGCTGACTCCCATCAGCAATTAAGGGTATTTAAGCCCAGAGCAGGGTGAGCTCTGGGCCAGAGTGCCATTTTGTGTGGGTACAGCTAGTGAGCTGAGTGTTTGCGGTAGTTTCCAGCTAGTGAGCTGTGTAGTGTGTTGTCCAGCTAGTGAGCTGTGTAGTGTGTTGTCCAGCTAGTGAGCTGTGTAGTGTGGTTTCCAGCTAGTGAGCTGTGTAGTGTGGTTTCCAGCTAGTGAGCTGCGCTTTCCTTTTGACTTTTTGCTTTATTTGACCAACGCCTGTGTTTTGTTGGTGTTTTATGGTGATAACGGCTTGTCCGTCTCTTTTAGTTGACTTACTTCAATAAAACTGTTTTATTTAAACTGTTTCGCCTCCTTGACTCCTTTTTCTGACCCGGTCACTTTTGTTACTTCCCCCTCACCGCCTAGACCCCCCCCCAGGGGAACGTAACAAGAAATCTGTCAGAAACTCTGAGCCGGCACAGTGGACTTCTCTGAGAAGTCGAAAAATTCATCAGGGTGTGTTGATTAACCATCACAGAAACATAAAATGTGAAGAAGTAATAAACAATATATTTTTTAAATATTACACTATTCTTTTAAGTACAGCCCTGAAACACTTGGATTTCTTAAAGCCTGCGATGCTGTTCTCACCTTCACCTTCATGGTGCAGTTACTTAATAAAGAAGAAGTCAGGAAGACTTCCAGCTGAGTCTTTGTGTGCGGCTTATCCACGGCAGACTTACAAGAAACACAGTGGAACTTCTGACTGCAGAAGAACACAAATATGATGTGATACATCTGCCAGGATGACAAACATGAAGCTAGTTTGCTTAATTGTGAGGACCTACGGCCTTTCAGCTGAAAGCTCTAAGTTGTCACTTCCACAAAGATTACAGGCAGGCCACGAGTACGCCGTGCTCTCATCCACACCGACAACCACGCCTGCAGACAGAAACAAAACCATTAGAAATGACAGGGGGGGACATTCATGCATGCTGCACAGCTCTGCAAGACTTTAGTTTCTGTTTTTAACCGGTTCTTTTTCATTTCTTGATATTTTTAGCCAAAGGAACAGTGATAAATGTTCGACGCACAAGTTTGAAAATGTGTGCATGCTGGTGACAGGGTGTAAGTGATAAACACATCCCTTTCAATTTTTATCTGAGATTGTCATGATAAATGCAGCAAAGACGCACTCCCTGCCTAAACATCATCACACTTGACAACCACAGTTGCAGCCCCACGACTTTGTATCCTTACACAGGATACTAAATTCAAACCTGATAATAACTTCTTGTACTTTCCATTTTGGGCCTTTTTTTTTCCACTGGTGATTTCCAGAAGGTGTGAGTGCAAGACACAAGCTTGTTTTATTTTCATTCAGCCATCTGACCAAACATGTAGAGCAACAGAGGCCAGAACACAGTGTGATTTTCGCCCTCCATGCTGACATGAAATCAGCAGATGTAGATTATTATCTGCTTGAAGCAGCTCTATAATACACCACATTTACATAATTGGAGAAAAACAAACCAAGAAAGCTTCAAAGCAAGGATGTTTAACCAAAGTAAGTGAGGTTGGTGGCAATAAATTTAATTAGTTGATATATACTTTAATTAGAACTCATACGAGTAGTTTATCATTTATGTTTCAGATGTGGCAGCTGGTGGCGATCATAACTGGTGTTAGCAAACATTATAAATCCCTAAAAGCAGCAAGACTGCTTGTGTGCACAAAAAACAATTGAGGGAAAATACCAACGTTCCCTCAAACTGTAACTCATTGTCACCAGAAGTTTAAAGCTTCGGGGGAGGCAGGCGGTTTAGTGAAAAAATGTAACAGGAATGGACAAGAATCCAGTCATTTTTCATGTTTTTGTTTGCAAAAAAATCCTTTACAATTCAACCTGAGGACAGTGACTAACAAACAGAGTGCAAACTCCTGCATCCACACCAAAGCCTCTTCTTGCGCTGTAAGCACACACTTGCCATGTTCTCCAGGAATTGAGCTAAATGGAAAAGCACGGGATCGAGTGAAAGGCAGAAGCAGACCTGTGAGAGTGCAGAGGGAGTTGGGTGTGGTCTCCAGACTCAGTGGATCCAGTCTCGCAGGCTGGGGCAGGGTCTTCGCCTGGGGCTCAGGCAGCGACTGCAAAAGTAATTCTGGCCTGTTTGTGGACTCGAGGCAACCGTCGGAGCATACCTGAATAACTGACTGCTCTGCACAGAGAAGGACACCTGGAGGTGCAAATGCCAAAAATGAAATATCACATTGAAAGAACAAGTTCTAGTCTTAAAACTGCTACTGTGGTAAAGATGTAGAAACTACCAAGTAGAAACTGCCAAGGGAAAACAGGAAGCACCGCATGCTTCTGATGGCTGATTTTACAGGTGGGCTTCAGCTGGCCATGCAGAAGTACAAAAAACAAAATATAATGTAGTGCAAGTACGGTTAGGTTCATAAGTTTCTGGGCAATGACGCGTTTTAAACTTTTCCCCTGTTCACCACCACAAAGGCTTTTAAATAAAATGCAATGTGATGTAAATAAAGCGCAGCTTTTCAGTTTTAATATGAGCGGTTAACCAAATGTATTGGAATAACTGGTCAGGAATTGCAGCCAATTTTATACTTTGTCCCCCTTAAAGGCTCAAAATTAATTCGACTCTTGGTTGACAAGCAGTTTTGTGACATTTTCGACATTAGGCGAGTCCCATTTTCTAATTTTTCCACAACAAATACAAGCAGATAAAAAAGTTTTGATGATGTGACTGATAATAGAAGTAACAGGATGAACTCTGATGTTTACATATCTATACTCTCTGCTCAGATTCACAGAAAGATAATGACCCAGAGCAAACTGTAAAAGCAACCCTAAGCGTTTCTCAAGCCATCACCTGATCTCAACCCAATGAAATATGCTGTTCAGTTATAAAACTGAACGCAGAGAGACCCACAAACGAGCAGCAACTGAAGGCGGCTGCATTAAACCCCTAATAGAGCAAATGAGGAAACACAAAACTCAAAGGTCTATGGATCCATGGTTTCTATACTTCAGGAAGACACTACAAAGGATTCTCAACAAAGTATTAAAACAACCCTGATATTTAAAATTATGCTAGTTTGTAACAATTGACTTTGAGGCTATGAACATGGGTTACTATGAATAAAAAAATGACTGAAATTTTGAAACAGTAATGGAAATCCCCTCAAATTAAAGCTGAATGTTTGCACTTTGATCACATCTTGATTAGGTGAAATAAAAAAAATAAAATAAAAAAATGTGTCACAGTCTGAAACTTATGGACATAACTGTATAAATACTGAAAACTAGTGACTAACTTCTGTAAAAAAAACCCACTTTTTTTTAGTATAATTCTTGCAGCTCAAACCCTGGCAGCCTCATCTCGTCACATTTCCCATACCAGCTGTGAATCATGCTGACTTTGGCTAAATTTCTGGAAACGAGGACTCCTTCTGGGAGCAACTGCACTGAGCTCTCCGGAGCTTTCCAACAAATGTGACTTTTACAATAATAAAATGTATTTTTTAATGTCTGATTAAGTAATAAGTACAGAGCTACAACAACCACAGTGATGGGAACTGTGCCTGATTGAAATTTAAAACAAAATCCTTAAACTACAATTTTGAGGTACTTACACTTTCCTAGTTAAAGCTTCAAATGTCTGTGTCCTGTTATCAGTTTCACCAGAAACATTTCACCTCTAAACTTCTCACCTGCTTTAACCTTTCTACCACTGCTTTATTCACAGCGCTCAGGTCCTCAGACCAAACTCATGTTTGCAGTCGTTAGGCCTGATGGCTGTGCCCTGCAGTAGGCACCTACTGCCTTCCTGGCACCTCCATCCTCAACATCCTTTATCCAATATATCCATCTGTACAAAGCTGTCCAAACCATCTCAGCCCTGCTTCTCTAACTCTTCTCAAACAAACTTTTTTCTCAAGCTGAGTTGTCATTTTTATTCCCATGCATCCTGGTCACTCCAAATCAAAATCTTAGTATATTAAGCCCCGCCTCCTGCCATTTTTCTCAGACCTCAGGGATTAATAACTATGAACATACTTCTTCCTCTTCTATTTCAAACTTGATGATTGGTTATTTAGATTTTGTTTGAGCACATATGTGTAAACATCCGTATGCGTACTTGTATAAACAGGCATCTGTCTAGATGTGTATATGTATAAATTGTTGTTTTATGTCTGAAATGAAAGGTTATCAACATCATCTGCCCTAAAAAAGGTATTTGTATAGCAGCTGCTTTGATGTATGACCTTTGTTGGGGTCCATCCATGTGGTTGGGAACTACTGAATACCACCTCAAACAGTCATACAGCAGTTTAACAGTGTAACAAATCATAAAATTTGTAACCATAGATGCTTTATTTTATACCTACCAGTGCTACAACACTCAAAGTTTATGAAGCTGATGATCCCAGTTTTGATTTCGTCATGAACACAATTTTAAATGCTTTCCCTCCCTGAGAGTGACTTTTGCACACATGAGGCCACTGTTAATGCTCGAATGGTTTACATAAAGCTCTACCGTGTTCTTTGATGGCATCGCTGAACGACAGGCGACAGACAGCGGGAGAGTTTAGTGTTTTGAGGACGGAGGAAGTGAGCACACAGGAAGTGTTCACACACAGAGGCACAGTGCGCCTGCACGGCCTCTCTGACTGCTCCTCCTGTAGACTCGGGTCGGTGAGCACCAACCAAACCTCACCCTGGCCTACATCAGTGTTCTGCAGAAGAAACAGAGACAAAGACAATAAAGAACACAGGCAGGGAATTACGTGGAAACCCAAATGACCTAGAAAGAGGCCAATTAAAGGAAACATGACACAACATAGCTTACAAAGCAGAAATCAGATGGTATTTATCACTTCTGTAGAAGAATTGCTTGAAAAGAGCTACGAAAAGAGGAATCAATCAACAAACAATGCTGCTGAAGGAGTGCAAGAACACTAAAAAGTTAAATAACTGTGTTTCAGTGCGGTGAGTGCATGGCAAAGTCCACCACTTTGATCTGAGCTGTTATCTCATCTTGGTCAAAGTTTAAAGGTTTCACCAATCAATGGTGAAGAACAGCGAGGCCTCGCACAGGCTGTCATAGACCGGGCGATATGAACTCTGCAGTCTACGTCAGAGCTTATCAGCACGTTAGTTCAAATGATCTCAACAGGAAGACTGCGGCGCTCCAGAGGGCAGAGTGTTTGCTCTGTTCTTTAACAGAGGTTCAATTAAATTGCTCTTTTTGTGGCGTGACAATAAAGATACAATACCTGCATTCTCTTGTATAAAACAGTGGCAATAAAAGTGCAGCGGCAGGTTTTCGTCTCGCTCTGAAAAAGAAAAGGTTTGAATCAATCTGCTGAAGATAACTTATCTCAATCTGCTGAAGATTTCTGTGTGCGTGCTCTGAGAAACTGTTCACCTGCAGTATGTCTCGTAAGGTACGTTGTGCAGGGTGAAGGTAAAGCAGGGAAGCAGTCTGATCCTCGGTGGGCTCCACTGAGCTCTCCTGGCCTGACAGCAGGTAGCAGAAACTCGGAGATGGAGCCAAAGATCGGCTTTCCTGTGGACACAGGACACGGCTAAGTCACAGAGCGTTCTCAGCAGTCTACTGCCTTCACACGGCCCTGAGAGCTCTACACACTGAGACCAAAGGAGATGAATGAAAACACATTTTGGAAATTGGCAGTGTGGATTTCTCTTTTTGACGTTTTCATGGTTTCATCTAATTTAATTAAGCTGCTCTATGCTGACTTCCCCTTTGTTAAAATGATCCATTTGACTCTTCAGCAATGCTACATTCCTGTTTTATTGCAAGAAAAAGCTGGAAATAAGAGACAACTACAAACTCAAAGTGGTTCCAGAGCTCTGTGAACCACCGCCCACATCTCAAATTTGATATGCGATTCAGGCAGGTTGGGTGGTGTGTTCAATAATGACCAAGCAGAGTTTAGTCAGTGGGTGGGGTTAAGAAGGGTGATTTTATCTGTGCTAAAAGTGCTGTGAGCAAGGATGAAACAAATGCAGTTAAACAAAAACTGTGACTCTGAAATGTCTTTCTCCTATTTTCTTTTGTTTTGTTGGGACAGACTTTTCACCGAAATCTCTACCGCAGGTTTCACGTATGCTGGAAGAAAACATCAGCTGGTTGCTGCCAACTTATAGATCGCATCTCTGAATGAGCGAGCATGAGGAGGAAAGAAGTTCAAAGTTCAATTTGGTTATCAGGATGTCAACTAAATTCACAGTTTATATAAAAGCAGTTTCATTCCTGTTGCGTTTCAGTTGTCACAGTTTTCGGGGATTTCTTTCTGTGTTGTATAACAATGCAAACTGAACATATGTGTAATTAATTAGGGCTGCAACAGTAGCTGAATTCATTCATTATTAGTTTGTGGTTTTACTTGACTCGCAACGTAAGCATGGTCAGTCCACGTCCTCTTGTTCCTGCTTTATTGGAGGGAAATATTTAATCTAATTTCTGATCACCGAATTTAAAAAAAAAAAGGATTGTACTTGGAAATAAAGCATTGCAAAATAAACAAAAATTGGTTTAGAAATTATTTTACTACAGTGCTAATGATTTTGTTTGGGATCTGAATTAAAAAAAAAAAATAGACATTTCAATCACAAGTTTTAAATGCTACCTTGGGCCATTTTAAAGGCTTAACAACTGATCAGCTGAATACAAAACTATCAGCAGGTTAAATCTGGTTTCAGCTCCTGTTATAGGGCTCAGCTGAATTATCTCTACAGTGAGGACTTACACTTGGCATACTAAGTGAGTCTCCATGATCCTTGAGAGGCATCGCTGGGGGCCACAGGCTGTCTATCAAGCTGAAAAGCCTGGAGCTCCTGGGAGTGAGACAAAAGAGAGAGAGAGAGAGAGAGAAAATACCTTGATGTATGCTAAATCATTCAGGTAATCAACAAAAAGTTGCTTCTGTTATGTGGATGTTGTGTTTTCAGTGGGAGAAACGTTTTATCACTCATCCAAGTGACTTCTCTGGTCTCAGCTGAATGCAGGTTTCTTTAGGGTTTATAAGGTTGCTGAAAATACTAAGACCAGATGAACTGAATCAACTTTTTGGGAGAGAGAAAATGTGAAAAGAGGGGCACGGGGGTGGGGGGATGGGGAGGTGAAACTAGTGAATAAGTGAGATGGGGAGCTTTCACAGCCAGTTTCACTTCCACTGAAACAGTTTTCTGCTAAAACAGAGCTTGTCCTAACAGCACCTAGAATTAACAGTGAGCATGCTCGGGCTGGCAGAGAGGAGAACCACGCTGAAACTGCTTCTTACCGGCAGGTTAAAGGCTGGGAAACATTCACACCCTGTGCAAATTATGATATTATTGTGGCACAAAAATAACAAGGTTTGGAAAACCAATTACAAGTGACATGAATTGTCCGTGACTTTAAGCCCTGATGACTGACATTTGCCATTTCTCACCGCAGTCTTAATCACCGGAATGACAGACTGGAGCAGGATCAAACTGGATGTGCTTTTATGATGTTTAAGTGACGTCAAACTCCAAGTAAGGACTCAATAATTACAAACGGGGGAATAACAGCAAGTCGCAACTCCAGCATATCACGTCAGTCTCCCGCTCTTTTGTCTATTTTCTAAGAAGCCCCTTCTGAGTTCTGCTTAGGTGAGAGCTGCCAACTTGTGCATGTGTGAGCTGTCATATCACCCAGTGGTTAACAACCTGTTAGTCAGCCTCTAATCACAGAGTTTCTTTGTGTGGAACTGGTTCTGCAGCCCAGTTGAGTCCAGTGAGGACTGCTCAAGGATGAGTAATGACAAGCTAACAGGTCTCATTCAGGACGCAGTGATTTTAATGCTGCCTTTGAATACTTAGTTTAACAAAAGTTAAGCACACGCATCTGAATGCAACAAGTGGTAATGGCCACCACAGTCTGTTGTTAGTGATACTTAAATCTCTTTTGTTAGTGGGTGATGACTGATCATTACACATTTTCTATTTGATTTTGTTGGCAAATCTCCAAAAAAAAACAAAAAACAAAACCCACGATCAATCAATCAATCGTTTCCTTAATGACAACCCATACAGCTCACATGCCAGGCTGATACAGTAACAGAATAGTTCAACCATTGTTCGGTGACAAGGGCTTATTGACACTCACATATCTGTCTCTAAAATAACATCAAGTTAGCTCGGGATACGATAAAGACCTGAGGAAATCTGATAGCCTAAAACAACTAAAAGATACCTAAAACAAGTGTCGTTATGTTGACATACAGCCCTGCTACATGTAGCCTGATATTTAATGTACAGACACGAGAGTTGTGTTAAACTTCTCATGTAACAACTGGCAAGACAGCAATATGTTTGCTAGCTGAAACGCGTGCAGCAGATTTAACTGATCTCCATCAATTTCAGATATTTCTGGTTTGGCCAAAAAAAGATCAAACCAAGATCTGCCATATAACTGGTGTATGACACTATGAAGTAACTATAACCAAGTGAGCATGAGTTGAGGTTCAAAAACAAATACAAAAAAATTGTTCTCTATTTATCAGCAGCAGTGACTTCTTGCAGTCTTGTTATCTCAGAGGTGTTAATTAGTTTGCTTTAATGTGGATTTATGGTCTGTCTGAATGTTAGGTTTTTGGTTCTGGGTGTACAAATCTATCCCACTTCAACGTTTCACATCTTTAAGACACACTATGAACAGACATGGGTGGAGAGCACGTCTTGTTGTGAGAGACTGTAAATTTCTTTTTAGGGAATATAAAGACTAAGAGTATCACTCCATGCAGTATCAAACATGCTGTTTTAGTTCCCTTCCCTCCGTTTTTAAGCTACCTGCTTAAGCCTGTTCCTCGCAAACAGAAGGTTTGAACAGCAGGTGGGTGGGGCTGCAGAGCTGTGTTCCTGAGAAGACCATATTAGGCATATCCACCCTTACTGACATCACACAGAGCAAAGAGTTAAACAAACTGTCTGAAGCTGAGTCTGATCCACCTCATTTACTCGTACATACTCTGACCACGATTAATATGAGCAGCCACCATTGCAACAAATGACAAAAATAATAAGGGAACACATAATAGGTCCACATTACGGTATGATTTCTAGGATATGCTTAGAAGTCCAGTAGTCACAATTTCTCAGAAACACATGCCTGATTTAACTCAATCTCACGTGTTTTGCCACTTGAGCTAATAAGATGGTCAATGTGCACCTCTGAAGATAGCCCATCCATCAGAGTCTCACCACAGACACCCTCTGGGGAAATTATAGGCTGCGATGGCACTGAAAATACCAAGGATGTAAACATACCTTCAGTCGGTGTCTAAATGTACCCATGTCAGTTCTTCTAACTGCTACTAATCTGGGATCTTGACTATGGAAACTCACAAGGAAAAGCGAGTATGCACCTCAGTATCATTTTACATGTAAACACAGTCACACTGCTGGCAGAACAAAATAATCTTGTTCAAAGCCACAGCACTGCCAGTTCTCACTGTATTGTAAATGTGGTTGTTAATGCTTTAAAAAAATCAGGACATCCAAAGATAAGCATACTGGAGAGTCACTGAGCACAGCGCATATGGTCCCCAGGCTACTTTACAAACACTTCTTAAAAGGACTTGTCTATGACAAGCATCCACCCAGGGCAGTTTGTCCCTGATGGCTAAAGACTGACAAGATAACCTGTGAAGCAAGATTGGTATCAGTCATAGCACGAACTTCCCCCAATTTCTGGGAACTGAAATGTAGATAAAAAGGCAAAGAGGACTTTGTGTGTGCGTGTGTTTGTGCTCTTTTTTAATGCGCTATTATTGTGTATCCTGTTAAAACCAAATGACAGCACAGGTGGTGAGGGCGAAGAAAGGGGAAGGGGGACTATGGGTTACATAGTTCTTAATGCAGGGTGATTATGCGATTAGAACTGTATAATATTACAATATTACAAAGAGAAGTGGAAGATATGGGTCTCACCTTTCTCGTGTGACCCGCTGTACCACTTTAATGCCTCTCAGCATGCAGGTCTTCCCCTGCCACATCTGGCAGTACCTGCTGAGGTCATCCTCACAAGGCAGGAGTTGCAGCTGGATCACACTGAACATCCCGTAGCTGTCCTGGACGAGCACACACAACCTGGGAAAAGTTAAGTGATTAACTATTAACATATTAAGTAAATCACTTTTTTTTTTTTTAAGTTGTGAATCTCCTTCTATAACCTTGAAGATACGTATTTAATAGACATGCCTAATACATTTCCTTCCTCGTAAGTGCTATGCTTATTTCAGACTCCTTCTTTGACTGAATAGAGTAAAAAGAAATCTAAGGTTCATTTTCTATCTTAAACAAGCCGTTCTTGCTTCTCTCCCCTTAAGCCTGCTTTCTTCTGATTGGTTGACCACCACAGACAGAAGGTTTGAACTGTAGGGGAGTGGTAACAGAGTTGTGTCCCTGAGGTGAACATTTAGGTGATGTCTGATCTAGGTGACTTGGCCAAGAGGAGAAAAAACAGAGCAGTCTGGAGCCTAAGCTTTAGGGCTTACAGGGCTTATTTCTTAAATGTTGACCTCACTTTTTCATTTGAAACTGGATACGTATTGTAATAGATACATAAACAATGTGGTATAAGGAGGATAAGTGCATTTGACTCTTGTCAGTGGTCAGAGATTTATAGAAAACTATAAATATTTGTCATAACACCCTCTGAGAGGATGAAGTGAAGTACACCTGACAGCTTGAATCAAATGACGGTATTTTTTCAGGACCTCCTAAGAAGTCACTTTTCTTTCAGGACTCTCTGCATTAACGTAAGGTTCAGTCGTTCACCTCTAGCTGGCCACAGATGCCTACATTAGGTTTGTCCTCCAGTTCTAATTGTTGTTGATATCAAGAGAATCACTGACAGGCCTTCGGGACCAGCATGAAGCAAATTTTTCTGCCTAGTTGACAAATTTTATCACACATAACTGGCATGAATTTGCGTCTCTGCAGACTTTTAAATGTAACCATAGTTTAGTTCATTTGCATTTAGCGTGAACAGACCGAAATATTTATAGACAGACTATATGGCCATGATATATATGCTAGAAGCAGTTTATTTAAACTGCTTTCCACAGCATGTCGGTGTGTTTTTTTGGGACACCATTCACCACCTTCCAAACTCCAGATATATTTAAGATGTGTCTTTGAAAAGGTGAACAGTACACACAAAACCAGAACCCACTTAAACAGCGTTGCTATTTTGTACCTCAAAACTTCACGCAATATCCTTTGAATGTATGTTTACACGTTATATAGATGGATTTTTCAAAAGAAGCAGATAATTACAAGCATTTTCCACCAAATACTTGTCAGGGTTTGTTATTCTGTAACAACAGGATTACTTTAATCAAACTCAGCAGCAACTACTGGCTTGTTACATGGGTTGATTGTAAATGCAAATTAACTGATCAATAAATAATGTCGAAATAAATGGTTTAGCACAAGTGTTTGTGTTGAAAATATTAGTGTAACATATTTTCTTATTCCCCTTTAAATGAAATAAAATTTTTATTTACACCCATGTAGTTCAGGATTAGTCCTGAGATTTATGACTGTTAATGCTGGTGGCTGGTTTGACAGGTTGCCGCTGACACAGAAGACCTTTGGCATACAAAGTTATGAGGCAGTGAACTGCTGTGTATGCCTGCACTCTGCTGCTCCCATTGAGCGAAGAGCTTGAACTGCTACAGGCTCCACTATCTCTCCCAGTCAAGCCCAGACACAGCCCTGTACAAGCCCTGAGAGTAAACAGCAGAGTTTATATCCCCTGGTTAGACAAGCAACGGCCAGAGAAGTAGAAGAGAAGGAGGAGGAGGAGGAAGAAAAACAAGGGAAAAGGGAGGACTGTCCATAATGCATGTGGATGCATGTGCATACAACAGACAGAGGAAAGTTTTGAGACTGTTTTTAACCGACTGATTGGGCCTACGAATGTTTTCTGTTGCTATACTTGGGTTCTGTCTGTATTTGTTTTGAAGGACCTGGAAATAGATATCTAAATATCATTCCAGACATGACTCTCGGTGGTATAAGCCAAAGATTTAACCAAGATTATTTTCAGTTGTTTGCTTAATCTAAAATCCCAAATCAGACATATACAACACTTTGTTAAATTAACAAGTTATTTTTGACACACCAGACCGAGACAAATGCTGCCCTCTCTGGGTTTTTTTTCCCCGCTTACAAAGCTGTAAACATGAGTGCAGAAGTTCAGCCTGTATAGCACAGTAAATGAACCCCTGCTCATTTTATACATGATGTTTATCAGAGAAAGGAACAGCCAGCAAGTCAAAGACAAAACTTTAAAATTCTTCCAAAACACAGTAATGTTTAAAAACACATTTATATCTATATCTATATTGACTACAGCTGGAGGAAGCATGGACTCCTACTAACACTATAACTTGATTAACCAGTTCTTTTGGGGTTTTTTAATATATAGCCACACCTCGTCTGAACCTTGTTTTCAGTCCTATTGCCACCGGTATATCAAATCCAGCTCGTAGCCATGCAGTCTGCCTTTACAAACATTTGTAGAAAAATTGATAGTTTTAAAGAGCTCTCTAAATTTGAGTGTAGTTCTGCAATAGGATGCTGCCATTGCAGCAAGTCTGTTTGTGATATTTCTTCCCTCCAAGATACTCCACCCTCAGCTAGAACTGATATTACTGTAAAGTGCAACCATTTGCACCTTTTCAAATTCTGAAGTGGAAGCATTTAGGCAAGTCAGCCACAAAGTGTTACACCACAGAAAGTCACAGAGCAAAGTTACAAAGTGCATAAAATAGAACAGACTCCCACATGAATCCCCACTATAGCGAAGCATTTTATGTGCCCTAGTAATCCTATGAGGTATGTTGCTGGGGTCAACCTGGTAGGATCTCCAAATGCCTATTTGTTTTAAGTTAATAGGCGGGCAAGGTGATTTTTATGGAGTTAAAAGAAATAAAACAATGGATCGTGGTACCTTGCCCAATCCAGGAGCCAGGCCCAGGACAGAGGCGTGCACGAGAGTGTCTGGTGGTCGGGTCACAGGGGCCACCCGTTCTGTAGACCTATACCTTCCCAATCTCCGGTCACTCCATTGTCCTACTGAGCAACTTCACCTCTGACATGCGCAATGATACTATGACCCTTTGGGGTGTAGTTGGATGTGACACTGCAAGATCTGAGGGTAGCATGTTTAAAACTGAACGTCCAGATCTTACACCAGTCTTCGGGTGTTTTCACACCTCTGGTGTTCAGTCAGTTTAAATCATACCCTTGATGCACTTTGTTTGTGCAGATTGAACACAGTGCAGTAATTGTACTCTGGTACAGACCAAAACAACTGCACCGAAACAACTTTGGAGGAAGTGGTCTTGATGTGGTTCCAAATGAACTCCGGAGTGATTCGATTATGATGTGAACAGGACCCGACCTCTATCCAAATCAACTACCAATTGGTTGCAAGTTTGACCGAATAACCTTCCCGTAGACAACTATGCTTTATATTCCAGGATGCGGCAAGGTACTATAAATGTGGCAAGGTCTGTACGGGCAAGCAGCTAGCAGTAAAATAAAGGTAAATTCTCCAGTAGCCCAGAACACAGCACCTTCTTGCTGTATTTACTTTTGATGCTCCCACCCCAGACACATCTGGCCAATAAGTGGACTGAACATTCTCATGTAGTTTGTAGAAACACATTTTGGTTCGCTTGGATTTTTCTCTGTGTGAAAACAAACCAAACCACGGGGAAAAAAGAACTAACCAAAGAAAATGAACTATAGGTTAGAAAACACCATCAGAGAGGAAAAGGGGCTATGCTTCTTACTGCTAATGGGAAAAAAAACTGTTACTTTGTTGGTTTTGGACTTCATTGTTCAGAATCTGGTCCCAGAGGGCGACGGGAAGAGTAGGTGATGTCTTTAGTGGGTGTGATCCATTAGGATACAAATGGCTTTCCCTCGCAGTGGCCTAGTGTGACTATTACCAAAGGAGTGTAGAGTTCCACTGATAACACTTTCTGCCTTCCTCACCACCTGTTGCAGGTCCTCTCGGTGAACCACACCATACAGCAGTAGGGCAGAAGGCTCTCCAGTGCTGACTAACAGAAGTCGGTCAACATGTGATAAAGGAGGTAAAAGTTATTGCTGACTCAATAACATCAGCATAAACTTCGCACTAGGGGCTTTGTGGCATGGGTTTCCATGGCAAAGCAGCTCCTGTAGGTGTAATGTGTAGGTGGCCTCGTATGCCCCTAACATATTGTGTATTTTGATCAACTAATAACTAAACCTCGAATCAGAGTCATAGAAAACAGAGCAAAGCAGCAAACTTCTCACTCAAGTATGTGAAACCACAAACTGCGAGGTATTTTAGATAAAGGGACGACTTATCAGTCATTTGCTTAAATACAGGATGAAGTATTTTTTATGACAAAACAAAAACTTGACTGTTAAACATATCATTAGCACTTGGGAATTCGCTCTCTAATAACTATTAAATGGTTTGCTTGATTGTATCATTTAGATATGTTAGTAATACAACTGGCTCAACTTTAAACGTTTTTAATATCTCGAGAAAACAGGCTGGCTGTATTTTTTGCATGTTTGTTTGTTGGTTGACAAATCCCATGAACAAGTGCAAAAGTAACAATGCTTTTCTGTTTGTCCACACCTGACCAAGCCTGGTGTTTCCTGCTGGAGGTGTTCATATTTCACTGATCCAAACAATTATTTTCTTAAAGGACATAAATTGCAGTTTTTCTAAACCAGGAGTAAATAAAGTTCACATTGAAAATCTTTTAGTTCATTAATACACATTTCTAATGTTCTATTGAGTATTTATTACAGCATATTTGCTACTGATAAACACTCAATAGAACATTAGACATTAGAAATGCTAATCACAGCTTGTTGTGATTCTTATGCACTCACTAATAGTTTTGGAGGTCTATAGCACAAAGTTTTTAGTATTTTCATTTAAAAAAAGAAAGAAATTAATCATTTAAAACCACAGTTACCAACAGCACAAAGCGTGGGTGATTAAAAAAGCTGCATTTTATCAAAACAAGCCAGACATTGTCAACAAATCAACATCTGACCTTTCCTAAAATATAAATACAGCTGGTAGAGTCTTGCTTGGTGTAAATACACTTTTACTTTTCGTAGAGCATGTTCAGTCCTGAAGCATGAAACTTGATAGGACACCTGACAGACTGGAGAGAAAAGGGTGACGGGACTTGTTGTGGTGCTGGCTTGTCATAAACAACTACCTCCCCCCTCTGTCAGCCCTTTTAGCTGTTCAAAGACCTACTTCCTCACTCCCACAAAAAAAAAAAGAAGAAGAAAAAATATCCTCAGTGACTGGCCAGTTTTAGTTACAGGCCATTTTCAGGAATTTGTTTTTGTGAGCGATCACAGAATTCTCAGCAACTCAGGTTTTCTTCCAGGAAGTGCGATCCACTGGGTCTGTGCTTACACACATATGAACTCTTTCAGGCACACTGCGAATGCATGGAAGCCAGCGCACATTCACATTACTTGGAAAAACACCAAGTTAAAGTCCCACACATTAAGAATACAGCAGAGAGGCCTCATTGGCGGGGGGCGGACAGGCGGGATTCCTTCCTATGTGCTGTCCACCAATCACTGCAGGCAGAGTGATAAACACGTTTGTAACAGGATCCCTGCAGCACATTGTGTTCCTGCTCAACGAAGAAAAAAAGAAGGAAAAAAAGAAAAAGAAAAAACAACCAGTCTCTCTCCACTTCCTGCAAACAGTTAATCTCCTTGTTTATTCCATCCCAAATTTACGGGAACTTAACATCTTCTTCAGGCATAAATATCATACTGGCCCGTCTCCCTCGTGTTTTAACACAGTGGCTAAACAACAAAAGGATCAAATAAGAGCGCTGACCAGGCGAGTGAGTCATAGAGGCCAGGGACACAACATGAGAGGTACAAACTGTCCTCGTGTTTACACAGAATGAGCCCAGTGGGCTGCGAAGTAAACTACACCGCTCTCCGCAAAGCAGCCATGTATTCTGAAAAAAATAACACAAGCAACAGATTGTAGCACATGATGTTACTTCTGAGCAGCAATGCAAAGCAAAGCCTCTCATAAAAAGACATACAAGTGATCAAAGTGATGCAAAGCTTGCCCATGTTATCAAAAATAAATAAATAAATAAATAGTAAAAATTATAGTAATAATAACAATAAATTAAATTCAGGAACGGCTGGGAAACAAAATAAACTTTGTGTACCATCTTCACATCTGTCACAATAAAGGCGGCTGAGTCATCCTGATATTCTAAACTTGAACCCTCGTGATCGACTGCTAACCTCAGCCCCACCTTCATCCTTTCACTATAAACCCGAGGCTGCTGAATCTGGTCGAGCCAGAGAGAAACTGAGGAAAGGGTAAGAGTGTTTCCGGTCAGAGGGCAGCTCATTTGTTTACCAGCCACAGAAGCAGCATGGCAGGAGTGTCATGTTACAACCACAGCTCATGTAGCCTGTCAGCTGACCGGGGGTCTCCTCCCCTGCCCTCGGGTCCCTCTGCTTGGAGAAACCGCTGCTTTTATTACTCAGCAAAAGGACAAAAACAACATGCCTGGGGAAGGCCAAGGAAACTGAAGGTCATACTTACTGGATTTGCTTCAAATGTAGCACTTACTGATTTGTTAACTACTACAAGACCACACGAACAAGTCATTTCAGTAAGACTGGAGGATTTTTGATAATTTAGCATGTATGAAACAACAAAAAACAGATTTTCTTGTATCTGCAGTGGAAACAAACCTGCATTTTATGTGTGGCAAATCCACAGATTCATTACTCATCCCTGGTAGTAAACCACAGCTCTACTGAGCATTCGAGCATGTTTCATTTCATTGCAACTTCACTGTTTTAGTTCAGTCTCGGCGCGCTCATCTGCGTCATTTGCTGCCGCACTCGTATGCAGCGCTACATACAAAGTAGGACATTTGGTAACTGAGGAGACAAATATTTACCTCAGGCATTGTTGGAAACAAAAACAAAGCTTGAAGGATTTTTATTTTATTTTATGGGTGGCTTCAAACACATCTACAAAGAAACGCTAGTAGACGTGAGACTGAGCGGCTACCACTTGGTCATGGCTGAAGGAGAGACCTGTACCTCGCTCACATGACTTAATGGTGATGCTCAGCAAAGTGGAAGCGAACAATTTGGTGCATTACGGTAATCAGAATCAAACGGGAAAGAAAAGCTACTTTCCATCCTTAGTGGACAAGTATCCTGTTTACAGCAAATAAACTTTAATGAGCCAATGACTCAGTCTACGGAAACATGATCCATACTGTCAGAGGATCATAAACATGTAAAAAGCCTCAAGGCAGACGATGAAATACTTACAAAAAGTAATCAGATTTATGTTCCTGGAACTTGACTTCTTCCTTTCTTCATTTACTATTTTATTGTTGGTGTCATAGCTAATCATTCAGCTACACAAAGTGATGCTGTTCCAGGTCTAAAAGGACAAAATATGCCCATATTTTTGGAGCCTAGTCGGGGTGACGTAAGTAATTACTCCTCTCATACCAGAGACCGCAGCTCACTTCCCACACATCGTTTTTATACTTTCTTTGGAATTACTTTAACACTTCAGTTGCTTTTTTTTTTCTTCAAAATTCTTTCTTTGACTGAGTTTAGACAATCAAACTATTTGATTAGGGTTAGAAAAGGCTAATTATTACATTGAACACAAGAACACAAAGCTGGAACTTCATCAACAAGTGCCCTTGGTATATTACAGTTCAAACTCAATACAGCCTTTTCAAATTAAAAGCAGTCTAGTTAGGTGGCTTTTATTGTGAAATATTTGTAGTCAGATATTAAGAGTGTGAAAACCCCCCAAAACTGAGTGAGTCTCTGAATGTAAAAATCTGTTCGATTTTTTGCAAAGTGTAACTAACTGGTTATTAGCAGCAAAACAGTTGTCTACAATGTCATAGGTGGGTGACTCTGCAGAGCCCAGGAGGGCAAACCGCCTTTCAAATACACTTCACAGTAGAAGACCACACGGTTGTCAGTTTCCCATCGTTTTCACAGACCACATAACAACTCAGAAGTGGAAATACAAAGACATGTGAACAAACTAAGTTCTGGGCCCTTACGATCCACATACAGCCCTTCTGTAGTATTACAATGACTAAAAATAGCAAATATCTGCCAGAGAAACAGTTTCACAATGATTTAGAAATGAAATGTAAATGACATACCTACGAAAAAAAAAAAAAAAAAAGTAAGGACAGCTATATGCATTTTCAGGTAGGATGGGAGTGAATTACAAGGGAGAAGAAATTCCTCACCTGAGCCAATTAGGTGCATTATTTATTTATTTTTCTGTTCGTTTTAGGGCTCACAGTCTTATTTATCACTGAGGGCAGACAGGACCTGGAGCTTGGCAGCTGGATTACAGTTGTACTAGTCTGTCATTGTGATGAAAGAAAGTCTATCCAGAGGCTTACTCTTACCCACAGCCATGAGCTTGTGACTAAAGGGATCACATTCAGACTCAGGCCTGATTTAGACAGGGAGGAATCGTTATAGAGCCTACGGCATAACACGCACAATTTGCCAACATCTTTGCCGGAATTGACGCTTGTGCATGTGCATGTGCATTATGGGTTATTTACTATGTGGTGGTGTACCGATGACTTAGAAACAAATAAAATGCTGGAACTTTTTGCATCCTGGGTACCAATTCTTTGTTGGGGTTATTTTTTTGTGGGGCGGAGCTTAAGTTTTTCTAGTGATTTGTAGATTGCCTCACGTCCAATGTGATATTTGGTCCAGGAATTTGCTGACATATGTGAGTCCTAAAATTGATGCTATAATTATGATCCCTTATTATTAAGGCCATGATTGTTATTCTGTCACTGATCAATTTAAAAACTGTGTTTAAAGAGGAGCCTGAAATATACAGGACAAGAGGAGTCAATGATACTAATGAGGCCCATCACAACAGTCGTGGGCAGCATCGACCAAACATTTCTTGGGTGCAGTGGTTCCAACATAATAGGACATAGATTTCCTGGTGAAAAATCCCCAGTCGGGAGAGGAATCCCTGCATCTTTCTGGTGAAAAAAAGCCAGAAAAAGTGGTGCAGGTATCTGATCAGGTTGTTGCTTGAACGCCTCCCAAGGGCGAAACATGGCAAACATAGTTATACTGTGCAACTCTTTTGGTCAATGAATGCTAGAGGATACTAGGCTATTTTACCGAAACAGCAGAGTCCATAAGGAGATTCTGAAGACTGCAGATAAATGACTGACAGGCGACACACGGTGTAACAGTTAATGTTTTGTCTTAAAAAAAACAAAACAAATGAATAAAAAGATTCTTAAATTATTTGCTGATTAAATGAAGGAAAAACAAATGTGCCTCATTTGTTTATGACCATACATTTTCTGCAGTACCAAGAGGAATTATGTTTTAACATGTGAAGGAAAAACACTTTGGTTTCCCCTTATTAAGGTAAGAAAAAAAAAACTGCTACAAAGCTGCTCCACCCAGAGGAGTGCGAACGGGCAACAATTCAACTCAGACTTGCTGGTGCACGAGATTCTGAAAACATCATGCTGTCTTTCCTGAGAATTGGCCAGAACCATTCACAGAGGGGCTGGATTCAATTAGAAATGTTTGTGTCCTTTGTCAAGCAATGCCATATGGCTGGAGACAGCGTGAGCACTTTGTGGGGCCTGCTGTGCTGTGAACAATAGCTCGACCGCTGAGACACATCGTGCCACCGAGGAGAAGCATGCAAAGCCCGAGAGCAAAGAAACTAGCATGAAATCTGAACAAAAAGATCTCAATTGGGGCAGAGCTCTCACAGCAGATAAAATACGATTCATTTTTCCCAGCTGTTTCTGGCTTCATGTGACAAACCAAAAGGCCTCCCTGGGATCCCAATTATGAGCTCGCCCAACAATACCTTGTTTTGCCTTTCTCTGCAGGAGGAGCTGTAGAGGACCTGAGGGGAAGTCTTGGTTTGAGGATGGACACAGGAGAGCAGTCAGCAATGGGGATGGAGTAAACTCTCTGCACAACCACCTCTACATCTTGCTCCACAGAGCCAGCCTGGCCGAGACCTTCGATAGCTTCCAGGAGAGAGACGCAGTATCTTGTCAAAACTCTAGAAGGCCCCAAACTGCACTGAGCAACCTGTAACAGAGAAACGCAAGAAAATAACATCACATCGCCCCAAAGTGTGACTTCTCAGAGCTGAATAGGTTATTTAATCAGTTAGCTGACTGGTAGAAGATTACGCTGATAAGTACTTTGATAAGTTTGTAGGCATAAACAGTCAACTGTCACTTGTCTCAACATCTCAGATATGAATGAATGAATGAACGAACATCTGGATTTCTTACTGAGCTTAAAATCAAAGTTAACTGGATAAAACAATACATGTATTGAATCTGGAAGTTAGTGATAAGCAAACAATTCATTCACTGATAAGATAATCAGTAGATTATTTGATATTTAGAGATATTTTAACATTAACATTTTAACATTTTAACATTTAAAAAATGCAGGCATGTCTTATTATTAGAAAATGCCCTATATGACACTCACCAATAGATTCAAGTATGAATATAAGACACATCTTTGTTGGAAGAGAGTGCAATAAGCTCCTAGACTTTAAGGTTGTTTGTGTTTTTAAATAATTAAGCCTTTTTTTTTTTAGGATAAATGCATAAACAATACATAAATACACAGACGAACATGGCCAGTTTACACTGTTCTTAAAACACTCAGACAAAGAAATGAAAAAAAGACTATAAAAGCTATATGGGCAAAAGTACTGGGCCACCTACACATTTCACAGGCGGAGGTTGGCTAATGGAAATGCTGTGTGGCACACAGTTTTTTGTGCTGATGTTAATGTCAGAGGAGTCAAGCAGCTCTGCAGCTAGTGGGTCTTTTTTATTTATTTAATTTGTTTTAAACACACTATATGTCTCAGCACTCGGTAACCTCACTTTATAATGTTACGTGGTCTGGCACTTCTTGGCTGAGTTGCTGTGGTTTTTAAACACTTCCACTCTGTAACAATACCACTTACAGCTGATTGTGGAATATCTTTGAAATCTCACAAACTGACTCACTGTAACAAAGGCATCCTATTACAGTATCATCCTTGAATTCACTCAGCGTCAATGTTTGTAAAGGCAGACTGCATGGACTTTATACACCTGTGTTACTTTTGTCCATGTAGTGTATGATCCTTCACAAGTAAAAGAGAACTACAATTTCTGCCTTTCTTAGCTCCATAAAGGAGAAAACAGCTAAATGTTCTTTTTTTAGTTGATCAACTAAACTTCATGAAAGTACTGCTATTAAAACTCACTCAGTGAATCAAACATATACATATATCAATCACTTCTGATTGCTACAGCAGCAGAATAGAGTGATTCCGCATCCAACTGAGACCATTTATTGTTTATATCTGAGATCTGTATAAAGTGAGCATGATTAAACCTGGGGAAAAAAACAACACTCTTTCAGTGTTGATTTCATAATTATAAAGTCATAAAAAACATTGATGCAAGCCTCAGAGTGTTTTGTGTTTATACATATTGACTAAACCTGAGCAGAAACCTTACAGCCAGTAGAAACCTACTGCACACATAATCATAAAGTGCAGTCATTTTCTTAAACCGATGACAGGAGTTTTAGAGGCATAATACGGTTTGTATAATCTCCTAAACGCCTTCCTCTTTATGTCAACAAGTACTTTACATTTTGAATTGAAATAAAATGTTACACACTTGACTGTAAAGGCGATAAAACACACACACCTGCTTCACATTGCTCTCCTCTGTGGTCCTGCATGCATCCAGCACTCCGAATGTTTTTCCCAAATAATATGGCATGCGCCTTTCTGCAAAGACTGGGCCTCTAGGAATAGACGCATTGGCCGATTTGGAAGCACAGAAGACCTTCTTGCTGAAGTGTGTGTTGAGAATAATAGGACAGCTGAAGCCCTCAACAGAAAGGCTCTGCCTGCAACAAGTAAAGTTCATCAAGTTTAGATTCAAGGCAAATCTGGTATAGCAGCTGTTTGAGCGTTTCTTATGCTGGTTCTTAATAAAAGTTACCACGGGGTTTGAGTATTTTAATATTGCATGAAATAAACATCTATAAAGTTGAAGGGCAAAGATAAACAGCTTTATGTTATGATTGTCTTGATAACACTTGAAAACAGTCAGATTGTGAATTAAATGGAAGAGGCTGTTGCATAAATGTAGAGGGGTGGGGGCTGCTAGCTCGAGAACCTTTTGAATGTCAAACTCAGATAAGGTACCAGCCACCTCCACAGGTCTGTTCGCTGCGTACCACCCAGCACAAAGTACAAGTTCAAATACGTTAACCTCCTCCAAGACGAGAGAAGAACGCAACGGATGCATGCGTCCTCTTTTACTTTACCTAGTGAAAGACAAAATTTCCAAGTAATTACATGTCGCAGTGCTCAATCTGGGGGATGCGGGTGAGAATACTTTCCAAATGTGATGTCATGTGTGGAAAAATACTTCAGTCGTCACAGTCAACAAGCCTGAGAGTGAACTGATAAAAAATCAAGCTCAAAGTGTGTGTATGTGTGACCTGACGTGCTGATCTTGCTTTAATTTTTTTACTGTTATCAGCTTAGATTTCACTCATCTGTAAGTGGCAGAGATGCTGAACCACTCCTTTAAAACCTAAAAAAACAAAAGCAAAAAAAACCACCTCAGGTCTGGTACTTTGGCTCATTGACATAAATACGGCCCATCTGAGTGGCACCAGCTTAAAAAAAGAAAAAAAGTAGGATAACAGTAATTATATAGCACTGTGTTGTTGGTAAGTATAAATTACGACTTTTTCCACATGTAACATTGATAATACCGTGATGACGGCTTATCGCTGAGTCAGGGCCAAATGCACTCTGTGACTGGAACCTCTGTGCATGTCGCAGCTCGCCCAAGACGTGTGGTGATACTTAAACACGCAGATAAGTGTGGAGGGGGGGACTATTTGTTTAGACATATAATGAAAACACCGTGGGAAAGAATTTATGAGCCAAATTATTAGATTCACACGGTTTATGTGCACCCACATTTAATGAAAGGGAGTCTAATGTGACCTTAAAGAGTTCAGACTTTGAGAGTTCTGGATTTACAGGAATTACTTTATTTGCTGGTCAGTTTGGAGGCTTTATTTTTTTTATAGTCCTTACTGTATAGTACTGATGAGTGTTTCTAATATTTTACACTTGTCCACTTCCACATGTCTTTATTAAACAGACTGTAGCTGTAAAGTAGAGCCATGTTTGACAGCAAAAGAAGAAATAAAAAAAAGCTAAACCACACAAGTATGAGTTCCTGCCACAGTGTTGTCTCTGATTGCGCTGGACTGTACATACTGTTACTGGCATTGTTTCCATCCCCTGGAGCATTTTTGTCATGCAAGACTACCAACTACACAATGACTATGGAGAAAATCCAGTAATGGGTTTTTACCAGTGCAGGTGGAGACATCTGTGATTCATCCACTGCAAAATAATCTACCCTCTTAATGGCAGGTATATATCAAGTACACATATATGAAAAGAAGTTTTTCCTTTCTTGGTGGCTCTATATCATAAAACAAAGGATAGTAGACTTTTTGGGGCCAGAGACCCTGCACAGGGGATATTTTCTACCACAGCCTCAACTTGTTCGGATTCAGTATCACTTGACAGTGCAGACTAGTATTTCCTCTGCTTTCCAGCCAAGCAGTGGGCTAATAAAGCAAGATGCTTATCAGCAGGGCAGTTTGTTGCACCTGAGAAGACAGAGGTGCTGTGTCACAAGCATATGAGTTCATAGTGGCATAAAATTATGACACAAGACACACTATGCTAGCTTTATGAACACAAATTGCCCCCAGTCTACAGCTTTTAATGCTAAATCAAAACTGTAGGATTAAGAGTAAGATATTGTGCAGAGTTCTGGTGGTCTCCACTTAAAATAACCACTACCATGAAATCTCTGTGATATTTTAAAGACCTTATATTGTAATTTTATCTTAACAGAGCATTTTACTCTCAGACTGTAGACTGACAGGTTCACGGAGTTCATAGCTATCAGGATCCTATCCTGTGGAACCAGCTCCCAGTTTGGATTCATGAAACATACACATGCTACTTTTAAGGTCAAGTTTAACCCTTTCCTTTGTGATAGTTAGAGTTGTATCTTGCAAACCTGAAGGACCCCTAGCTATGCTGCTACTGTTTTACTTCCTGTGACGCACAGTGTATCCCCTGCCTATTTTTTTTTTTAAATATATCACTACTGCATATCATGAAATTGTGTCTTCTCTTTTCAGTGGTTTGTGTTTTTTCTTCATCTCCCTATGGTCTCCTTTTTCCTCACTTCAACTAGTTGTAGAAGATTGCTGTGCCTCCCTGAGCTTGGTCGTGTCAGAGGTCTCTTCCTGTTAAAAGGGAGTTCTTCCTTCCCACCGTCACCAGTTGTTTGCTCACAGTGGAGTGAACAGCGCTTGAGTGTTGAAGTTGTATCTCTAAACCTGTAGGTTTTTCTCTTGCATTATAAAGCACCTTGAGGCAACTGTTTTTATGATTTGGCACCATATAAATAAAACTGAATTGACCTGAATTCATTTGAAATGTCAGTACATAGTACATGATGCAATGTTACCAAAAATAAAGGAGTTATATGATCTACACTATTAAAATAATACTTACATTTTAATGCATCAATACAATAGTATCGTTATCTGAATATCTGGTTTCTTCTTTTTGTCGTTCAGCAGCATTTAAACCAATTCCTGTGTGGTTTGAGTGAGTGTAAGTATTTCTGGTGTACTTTAAATAAATTTGCATGTTCTGAATACCTTAAATAATGTTTGCCAGTGCTTTTATACAAATAAAACTTCTGAATGCAGGACTTTCAACTTGAAGTGTGGTATTTTTAGAGCGACGGTACCTTGTTTACTCTGATGATGGGATTAGTTTTTTTTTTTCCACCACAGCTGAATTTTGCCAACCTTAAAAAAAACAAAACTAAACTAAACAAGCGCAAGACAAGCAACGATTAAGCCTCAGCGATCGTTATCTGACAAGAGATCACAACAACAATCTGTAAAAGCCGTACTCTAATCTTAGCAGAGCAGAACGTGCTGTTCATATTCACATGAACAACACCCTTACAGGAAGCATGATCCATTGTGAACAGGTGAGTGGGCAGTTGTCATCATCAGACAGGTAGCCAGGTTAAGGAGCGGCACTGACTGCTTGCGTCACAGCTTGTAAGTGAATAATCCCTGCAGGTATTTCCGCTCGGGCCTTGGCCCACTTAAAACAAGGCGTGGGAGGTGGGAGGAGTCAAACTACTCGTTGCAGGAATTATGGGGGTGGTTAACCCCTCGAGTGTCGCACAGGAAACTGATAAGAGGAATTTTACCAGACAGGCTGCTCATCTAATTTCTGTGTTTTTTCCACTTTGGCCTGGCCTGTAGCTGTTAACATTAGACTCAGAGAACATCCACTTTTTCTTGCTGTTATGATGTGCTTTTATACAGGCAGAATACTGATTGATTTAAACTGTCAAACCCACACATAAACAGAAAAATTTTAAGATACATGCAAAAATAATGCTTTGAAGGAGTAAATGGTTGTGGCTGAAGAGAATAAAACAGGAAAGGAGAGGTGCTAAAGCCAGAGATCCTCTCAAACCACCATGTGTTTTCAATCTCAGGCCTCTGGCTCCCTCCACTCTCTACTCCCAAATGCTCCAGAAAATAATCCTACTGTGTTTTTTCCCGGCTTGCTGGAAATGACCTAACTACTGCCAGGAAGAGGAATGCGAAGCATTCCCTGGAGCTGTTTGTGACGTCAGAGCGCTGAGGAGGCCCCTGCGCTTCCGCCAGCTTGGATATTCCAGATCAACCCAAACCCCCAACAGCTGGAGTCAACCGCTACCTCGCTCCAACTCCCAAACAATCCCAAAAACAATCCCCCCATGTGAGGCACTGTTCTTCACATCTGGCTCTCGAGTATTTACTATTGTAAAATGAGAACACCAAGTTTTAACACTTAAAAACACACAGTTGAACAACTTGAAAGATTTTCGACGTGCAACTTCCAGCAAACCTCCTATTCCGTGTCTTCTGAGCTCCTTGCCCTGCATGTACTGTGTCACTCGTGCATTGAGTAATTGCCCGCAACAGTGTATTTTGCTCTGTAGGTTTTGAGCGTCGGCCAAGAGATGATTTAGAAAGAAAAACCAAAGATGGGGGAAAAAATGGTTTCACTGACCGATATAACTCCCCAAATGTGTCACCCAGTCCCAGTGTTATTTTAGACATTAACAGAAAAAATGCTCTAATTCTTAAAATTTAATTATGTGCCTATTACAGAAGATATAATTCATCCATTATTCCATTAAAAAAAAATAAAACAGAGGTTTTTCTTCTGTCGTTTGACCATCTGCTTCTCAGTGTGAGGAATTTCTTCTTCTCTGCATTTTTTGACATTTACATGGGACCTCTAAATTTAACCAAGTACCCTCCAGCACCACATGCCCAGATTCAACCACATGTGCCTAATAATATAAGAGTTTAAAAAAATTAGGACATTAAACATTTAAAAAAACCATTCATTGTTATTTTAAATCATAAAATAACATAAGATTATGTACTTTAAAAAAAATCTTTCCTCAAAATTTGGTCCAGAGTTAATTCTCTTTACTGTATTTTTGACCTTTGCACATCATAACAATGGCTGCAAACTGGTTTTGACACAATAGGATCGTCTTGTATTCACAAGTGTACATGTCTTACATGTTTTCCCCCACACACCTTGCCTCTATCTGTACAAAGACACTAAGTAGCAGGGCTGGTCAAGGGCAACTGTACCAGTTTACTTCCTTGTCTTCACCAATGTAAACTATCTGCCAGTTTTAAGCTCTTAATACTTTGTCAGTTCTGTCTGAATATTTGTGGTCTGAAGTTTAGTTTCAGCTCGGTCTCCTTGTTTGTACCGTCACAAATCAGCCATATTTCACACTTCAGTGCTGTATTTTCAGGTGCATCAGAGAAGTCACAGCTGATGTAAACACTAAAAGCTTTCCACTGGTAAATGTGGTGCTTTTTTGTGGAGCAGTTAAAGTAACTATGATGTGTTAACCACAGATTGAGCACATCTTCACTATCAGTTTAAGTGGCGCAGTGGAAAAATAAAACGCTGCTTACAGCTGCTCACAGCACAGAACTATTAACACCAGAAAAAATATAAATAAACAAACTCTGCATTATTCACAGTTCAAATTAAACCTTATTCATCTTATACTGAACTCTGGTGTGTTAGTGGGCCTCAGCTTGTCTTCTTTTTAAAACAAGTTGTTTAGGCGGCCATATTTCTTAAGGTTGAAATGTAGCAGCTTGGGTTCGAGTCCAACCTGCAGCACTTTGCTGCGTATTTTCTTTTTTTGTCTACTTCTTCACTCCTGAACTGTCAAATAACCCAAAAATAAATATCTTAAAAAATAAAATGAACTGTTTAGTTCTGGGTAAGGCCCAGCTTTCTTCTGAATGGCTATCCCTCATGTTTGAACTGCAGCTAAGAGAGTTCTCTATGCTCGTTTTCTGACTGATACCACCATAGTAGGAATATCTGCTCTCAGTGACATCACAGAGAGCTAAAAGTAGAAAAAACTGGAGCCACCTGCAGTCCAAGGTTTTGGCTCACTGGAATTATTCTTATATACACTGACCTTTTGAAACTTAAGCCATGTTTAATATGTAACTATAACTTTGTAACAGAAAATAATGAAAGGGGTCAGCTTTAAAAGTGTGCCCCGTGCACCATCTGCTTACCATGGTGGATATATGTGGATGATGTCACTGGGTGCAGGAATCAGCTGTGCAGCTGTCTCTCTGTTGAATAACACCAACATACGAGCGCTCTCCTCAGAGACCGGGTTAATGTGTTGGTGGCCGTCTCCGGGGGGTTGGTGGTGCTCGCAGTGCGCCAACTGCATGCTGCACTCCTCATGAACCTCCAGTACCTCGAGCACCAGCACGCCAGCCTTGTCCACTGGAGATCAGAGCAACAACAACAACACAGATGTTTAATGCTTGTGTGTGTGTGTCTGTGTACACAGTGTACTCATGCTCTCTGTGGGACTCATTATGCATTATGAAATTTTTTTTTAGCATCAGAACAACTTGCATTGCATATCTGTAAAGCTGTTACTGACTCAGCCTGAGCTGGATACGAGACGCAGTAAATCCCAATGGATGACTGCACAAATATTTGGAATTTCACCACAACGCTGATTGCTTGGCGTGAACTATAAAGTCCACAGAGATACTTAAGAAGAGCAAATCACAACGATGCCCTGCAGCTGTAAACCAAAGCGAGATAGGAGGGAGACTTGGCATCATGAAAGCGAAGTGTGTAAACTTGATTGCATTGAATTGTTAAAATTGCAGAAGAGAAGGGGCAAAGTCAATGCAGCTCATTGTGTGTGTGTAGGTAAGTGGCCAGAGGGGGAATTTTAATATGATACGAATGAATCAGATCAAGGAGACTGTTGGAGAGGTATTAGGTTTTAACAAGCATTTGTCCAAACATGAATGCTAAGTGGTTCATTTGTGCTCTGTGCATTGAGATCCCAAATAACAAAATCATTACAATAACACCAGGCAGCACTCCAAAACGAGAGAATACTCGAGTCCTCCTCTTGACCTGCAAATTCAATATTTTAGGAAACAACTCAACACCTGCATACTTGTTTTATTGTGGGGTATTTATCTTACAATATAAAGCGCCTTGAGGTGGCAAACCGGGAACAGACTGTTTGCCTTAAAAGTGAAAGTAGCACCTTTTAAAACGTGTTAGTTTCACGAACATTCTCCATTTCCAGTTTGCGTTGCACTTTTTCAGTTTTCACTATTGCTCAGCAGCTAGCTAGCACTGTCTGCAGAGAAATTCGATGTGCGTCATGCAAACCATGGGCAACAAAAGCAATCACAAGAAGGTTTTTTAATGCAGTACCATCTTCGTGACCAGGTTCACCTAGCAACAGACAGCAACCTCCAAGAAACACTCGCAATGAGTCGGGAATGCACATTTTTTTCCTTTTGACCAGAAGTTTCAAGGGCATCGCAGACAAGTGTCTAGGCCTATGTGACTGAGGCTTTAGCAACCTGCATCCATAACCTGCTAAATCTTGCTTAAAATGCCAGAATTTCACTCAACAAAACAGAAGCACAAACTCCTCGGCTGAACTCTACCACACAGCGTAGCATTTACCAGATAAATGCCATTAAAATGCTCCGAAAGGCACCAACTACACAAACGTGGTGGAGAGGTGCAAACCAGGTCCAAATTAGCAGAGAGGCCTAGGAGACAGAGACACTCTGTACGTGTGTGTCTTCACACGTGTCAGTCAAATTGGCCATTCTGTGAACTCTGAGCCTTATTAACATCCAAATGTATGAGTCAGAAAGAAGTTCACTCATATATATATATATATATATATATATATATATATATATATATATATATATATATATATATATATATATATATATATATATATATATATATATATATATATATATATATATATATATAATAATGAAGGAAATTATTCAGAGAGGCCAAAACTGCCTTTGTATGAGGCTGAAAACATGACTTTTAATGCTACTTAATTGGTGATTTGAACCATTGATTCCATGGTGACTGTTTGGCCTGCAGTTTGCGGGTTGAGTGTAGCAGATTAAATTGTGAAAAATGTTCTGGAAAAAGAACATTTTGCACCAAAAGATATATATTTTTTTATATTTAAAAAAAATCCTGATGTCAGCCATGTGACGTTACTGGGTTGAAAAGACTAAACAAACAAAAGTCTTTGTGCAAAAAAGACAAAAGAAAGATCAAATATTGATTAGACTTCGAAACCAGGTCAAGTCAAAATAAACTCCTACATTTCAACCCATCTTCGTAGCTCGTTACGCTAGTCAAACCATCGACTGACCACAAACTCTAAGTTAGATCAGGTAGGCGTTTTCATTTTCCACAATCAACTGTCACCTCTGAGTCAATGCTCATGTCCTATTACGAGGAGATACTTAACAACAAGACAATGCAAGTGGTTTGGTACGCCGCGGAAAGGAAAAAAGAAAAAAAAAGGTAGGCAAGCAGCTTCCTGTCACCTACATGTCGAGTTCACAGTTCAGCCAGCATTTCCTCAGCGTGGCCCCTAAGTACAATCACATGTATGGTTAAAAAAAAAAAAAAAATCACACCTTTCAGCCAGGCTTCATCCCACTCACAAATCAAAGTTCACTGTTAAACTTTAAGTGATGATTCACAGGTTTATGTGTGTATGATCCTGGTGTGATCTGGCAGAGGACTCGTGTGACGTGGATCACCTGTTGTGGTTGTTGCTGCCGAGGAACCAGAGATGGACTGGTGCTTCCAGAAGCTGATAGCTGACCTCTGCCTGCACTGAAGTCGATTCAGCCTTTCTGCCAGACCTCCACTGTGAAAAACACACACGCGCACGCCCCCCACCCCCACAGAGGTAGATGATGTAATGTGATAAACTCACAGAGCGCAAGCAGTCTAACCAACGCACAAGCAGAAATGTTTATTTCAAAGTGAAGTAAAAGATTTTCTGATGCACAGAACCAGCTGTCAAAGACTATAGAAAGCCATCTGTCAGATTTGGTGGGCTTAGAGATTGCAAACGACATTTAGCACCCACATTGTGCCACCAGGTGTCCCTTTCATCATCAGTTCTGCCGTGGAAACATTGTCACCAAAGTCTGTCTATCACCTGGCTGCAAGCAATACATCTTGCTTTGTTTGTTCATATTGTGAAGCAATGCACTATCACACATATTATACGCTCAGGTGCAATTTTTATTAAAACTAACACCGTCCTGCAGAAACTCTAACTCCATGAAGGCTGCAAAGACCAGTGCGGTTTCTTGAGCGTCACTGACATAACTTTATGATAATTTTGAAGGCTCACCTGTGTGAGGTTAATGTTATGTAACTTGACTGATATCAAACTTCTATAAAACTAAATTCGGTGCAGTAATATGATACGCTCATATGCTGCGTATCAGCAGAGGTACTAGGCATTTAAAAACAGTGGACTGGAACAAAAGTCACACCTTTGAAACTTTCTTCTCTTTTTGGCAGAGTCTTCTGGAGTCTTGGGTTGTCTATTGACTGGTTTCTGGGGCGTTTGCAGCATCGCCTGAGCAGATCTCACCCAGTTGCTGATTGACTTTTTGCTGCCCTCACCAGTTTGGAAAGGAAAGATCTCAGAGTCCAGTCTGCTTGAAGTCATTGGGCTGCCAATATCCTCTCCATCAGACACATACCCTGAGATCTCAAGCTCTTTAACCTGGGAACAAAGTAAGCATTTGACGTGGAGAACAGTTGTAATTTTGTAGTTTGACATTCTTGAATGAAAATGTTAAAAATGCTCAACTGCAGTCAAATGCAACTGTATGTTATATGCTGACATCCAGCTCCACATTTCTCTTCTAGGACTCTAAACACACTCTGAATGATTTACATCTCAAAGTAACCCTTATTTGTCTTGGTGCAACCTCTCAAAAAACTTCATACTAGAAACTGCCAAGGGTTCATTTTGAGCCCTTTGGTATTTTAAAAATCCTGTAGGTTTGTTAAATTAAAATTCAATCATGTCATATTTTCTGCCATTTTCAAAAATTGGCTTATTCATCAAATACTCAATTTTGGGGTGTGGGCGATCAAAAGAATTAGGACAACTTTTACCAAAGCCGAAATGTTATGTAATGTAAAACCACTACTGCAGCACAGCATGTTGCTTAGAAACATGATTTCTTTACACACATTGTGAGGTTGTGTGTAAAGCCTGTCACAAAACGAGTTACAGCTAGGTAGATGTGACTGATAAATACATATAGAGAGTGACTGTAGTTAGATAACACATGAATAATTATTGCTGGGCACATGATGAGTTGGAGCAGAGCGGGGAGTGTTTGACCGAACAGGGCAGGTTGCTGGCTGTGCAGAGCAAGTAAAGTAAATCCAGAGCACAGCTACCTGTGAGGTCAATTCAATCTCATTTACATTTATTCTAATGTATATTTTTTATTTCACATTCTGTAAGAAAATGCTGTAAATCATTAATAAAACTAATAAAACCCCTTAAAATGAATCTTAAATATGTATTTTGTCAAATCTTCCTTAATATTATAAAAATTTAGATGAAAATTAACAACCTAACTTCTTCAAGAAATGATACCTTTGCTATTACTGCTGTTGTTACTGCAGTCAAAATGACCCTCCTAGTGTTAAATTCCTTCCCCTTTCTTCTGATTGGCTGACCCTTGTAAACAGAAGGTGTCAGCAGGTGAGTGAGGTTGCTGCATTAATCACCAGGATATCCTCTCCCTGTACAGAGCTGAAATAGAAAAACTGTCTGAAACAGTGTTTAAAGCAATCAGAAGTCTAAGCTTATTGCTTGCACATACACACATTTCAACAATAGGAGCACCCATCCCTATAAAAGTGTAAGTGTGTATATTATATATAAAGGCAAAAAGTAACGCTTTTAAAAGGGTTCATCCACCTGTAACATATTCATGAGTAATTAATGATTAATAAAAACAATAAAATCAATATCAAAAATCAAGAGGATGATACACCGACATGCAGTCAGGCTGATTAATTGGCAAATTAGTGCACTAAACAATCTTTCTTGCTGTATCATTGCTGGCTACACCTGAAGGAATCTGTTCTCATGGAAAAATCCACGAGAAACCTGAGTTCCTGTCATGTGCAGACAAGACCAGCATACCAGGCCCTGTCAGCCAATATGCTCTCTTCTTTGAATCAACTTGACCCTGCTAGGCAGCGTGCCAGCAGACGTCACACTCCAACCAGCTACAGAGAAAAAGGAACACTATGTTCCTGGCCCCGGCTCAAAAATGTTTTCACCAGCACTGAAAGCATTATAAGTACACAGCTCTACGCAGCCTCTTCCACTCACTCAAGTTCTCTTGAACAAACAGTAGTAAAAAAGTTGTTTATAGCCCTTCTCGAGCTCTTATGTGGTGTGGGTGGTTGACCCTTTAAGCGCCGATGTCGGTGGGTGTCGGACCGAGCAACACACTTCATCTGGGAAGCAGCCATCCCCTTTGGCCTTGAAGCGCGGAGTCGCCTATACAGCTCCGCCTGTCCTCTCTTAGCGGCTAGTACAAAAACACAGAAATCTGGCAGGGGGACATTAAGTGACTCAGCCATGCGTTTATCTGGAGTAGTAAATTTTGCCTAGGATTAGGATCCTTCCCCCCTCCCCCTCCCGTATCCTGTTAGATCCGGTTTGATTTACAATTGGAAATGTGTAAGTGAGCTTTCCGGGCAGCAAATAAAAAGTCCAAATAGGCCAGAACATTCTGATATTCTAATTAAGTCAATATTTACTGTGCATATACTAAATTTAATCCCACTGATAATCGGATGCAAGAAAGCTACGTACTATTCCTTTCAAATATGTAACATTTGATCTGCCAAAACTACCCCGTGCACATATTTCAGTGCGACTACATTAAACTATAAAAGTAGGACTCTAAAGGCTTCTTTCTAGAGGCCCTCTGACCACAAGCCTCCTGTTTGTTGATCTTATATTTTTTTGACCCCAAAGAGCTGATAACAGCAAATTATAAGTGTGACAAGAGGAAGTAGCTGGGGTCTGCGGGACTGATGTTAATCTCTCATCAGGCTTCCTCTCGATATATCAAGTTAGTGCTTTTTGCAGCCTCAATAAAAGGACCGTAAGCGACAGGCAGAGGCTATACCAGTACCGAGACAAATGATCACCGGCTTCAATCTGACCCATCCTCGTGTTCAACGGTGTTCTCACAAACCGCTATCTAGTCAACCGCATTCATTCAGTTTTGCCACAACCTGCTGATCTTTTTGTTTTTTAAATTGTAATATGTGCTCTAACAACTAAACTGCATGTGTGTGGTCTATGAGCTAAACACTGTCACCACTCCTTGTACATTCTCACCATGCCAGCCCTGCCTTCAACAAACAGTACCTCTGAATGGCTTGTGAGCGGGAGCAGTCGAGCCACTGTGGGGGGGGGGGATCTTTCATTACACCGTTGAATCTGATGGTTCAGTTTGCATGAATTATGTTTTGTGTTTTGGCTTTAAGAAAAAAAAAAGAACAAACACTTCAAAAATATTTAATTTACTTTGACAAAGTACAAAAAAGGAGCGCAAATCTGCACATTTGTAAACCTGAAAGGTTCAAATATTACTCAATAATTTCCATTTTCTCTGTGTCGCAGCTCTACAGTGTTTTTATTTCTATAAATAACACCAGTGTAAACTATGCAATTCTTTACATATTGTACTTAAAGAGAGGCAAGTGCTTTTTTGTGAGTTTCACGTCACGCATAAATTAGCCCCAGTGTTCAGATCTACTTTGCCCTTCACATTAAACCTGTGTTTTACTGCTGGCTCAGCTTCTGAACTTTGACAGAACATAACCTGAATCTAGAAACTACTCTGGTTTGAGCCTATGGGGCCTTCTTAGGACATCAAAACATGGCTGAGACAACGCTCCACCTAGTGGTTTCAAGGCTAAACATTCAACTGCGACAAACTGAACAAAAAATTACTGAAAAAAACAAAAAAAAACAAAAAATAACAACTTTGAGACAAACACTAAAATATAATATCTACATAGTATCTTGCAAGAACACAGGCTTTCATGCAGCATCTGCTACAGCTGCAAACAAAACCATCAGATTAGCAGCGAACAGTATTCTCCAGCAGGACGCCAGAAAAGTTGTTAAAACACACAGATGAGCACTTCTTAGACAAATGCATCAACTGGCAGTCAGCTGATAATTAGAAACACAGTTGGTAATATACTGGACTAAGGTATTAAGAGCTTAGGAAGGCATATAGCCCCACCTAGTGTCCCCTAACACAAACAGCACTGATCTACAGATCAGTGTGCCTCACTATGCAGGTGTTTTTTTTAAAAAAAAAAAAACACTTTCACGGCACAGATAGTTTAAGGTTTACTTACATCTTCAGTTTTAGAAGGGAAGTCATTTGGCTTCTCTTCAGAGGAATCACAGTCTGAGATTTGTTGCCCACTGTGCTTTTCAACATCTTCCTGAGACTCATCACCCAGGTCGCTGTCTGTGTCAATAACGGGAAGGTCATCTAGGAATGAAAGAAAGAGCTGTGCTAGTGCTGTAAATTTTATCTTATGGCGTTTATCAGACTATAGAGATAACTGAGCTGTTAATATATAACAGAAGTTTATCACCTTAAGTCAATTGCTTTTACTAAGAAAAATCTGGAAATGGACCACAAAGTAGACTGAGTTAAAGGAACAGTTAAGCTTTCTAAGAAATTAGTTAATTTACTGTATTACCCAGCGTTACAGACAATAAGCATTTTTTTTTTAAATTTGCATCTGTACACCAGCACAGTAGGTTAAATAATGAAAATCTGATTGAAGGCCACACTTTGAGATTTTGATTCAAGGGGTTTAACAAAAGCGGTGCATTAACTAGTCACGAATTATAGCCAATACTACACTTAGTCCAACTAGCCCATTCTTGGAAAGCAGGAATGCACTGATCAGCTCAGCAACACCAACGGAGCTGGAAAACAACAGAAGACAACTTTCTCGAGGAGTTAAAGTTTATAATAAAGACGTGCTTTCACTTTTTGCACAATACTCACTCTTTTGCACATTTCAATTGCACTGTTGTGTCTGTATTGTTCTGTTCTCTCTGGTGTTGCACTGTTTTTGTTGTGTTTTTTGACAATTTTTGCACATTGCACTTTATGTAGTCCTGTGTTGACTGTCTATTATATGTCATATAGAGCACCATGGTCTTGGATGAACATTGTCTCGTTTCACTGTGTGCTGTACCACTGCACATGATTGGAATGACAATGAAGCCACCTGACTTGACTTGATAATGACCCAAAACATACTGCAATAGCAATCCAAGAGCAAAGAAACGGTTGTCACCTGATCTCGAGTGAATAAGGGACGCTTTTCAGTTATTAAATAAAAAAACTGAAGGCAGAGAAACCCACAAACGAGCAGCAACTGAAGGTGACTGCAGTAAAGGCCTACCAGAACATCTCAAGGGAGGAAACACAGCACATTTAATAGTGATGGGTCGGTCGCGAATGAAATGGCTCTTAGAGCCGGCTCTTTGACGTGAACGACGCGAGCCGGCTTCTTATCGAGAGCCGTTTTTGTTTTTTTTCTCTCACCCTCAAAACTCCAAAACACGTAAAAACTCCAAAACACGTAAAAACACGTACAAACTCCAAAACACATAAAAACTCAGAAGCACATAAAAACTCAAAACACGTACAAAAGATAACAGAACTGCTCCAGGATGCTAGGGGCAGTGTTGAACTTTTGTTACCTAGTGGCTACACAAGCCAGCAAGTACCAACGACCGGATTTGGTGTGTGGTAGCAAAAGGTAAATGAACATTTTTTTTAAATTATTATTTGACTATATATGAATGCTTGTGTATAAATACACAAACAATACACATATGCTTTTAATTGTGTAATTTAAGTGATCTAGGTAGCTCTGTTTTGGAAGTTCAGTTCATACTAGAAATGTGTTTTGGAGTTTGTAGGTGTTTTGTCTCTAGGGGCCACCGCATATATTTATATATAAACATATATAAATAAAACCACTTTTTTTTTACATTAGTGATTCCTTTTGTGCATAATTTTATATTGTTGTTAATAATAAATTAATTAAAGCAACAAAACAACCTGAAGAGCCGGTTCGGAGCCGAAAGAGCCGGCTCTTTTTAGTGAGCCGAACCGAAAGAGCCGGTTCTCTAAAAAGAGCCGGAAATCCCATCACTAGCATTTAGTAAAGTCCATGGGTTCTAGTACTCAGTCACGGACTATAAAGGATTTTCAGCTAAATATTAAGAACTACTTTTACATTTAAATGTTATGTTTGTTTGTCCAATTCATTTTGAGCTTCTAAAAATGGCAAACTGTAAAAAAAGTAACTGTAAATGAAGAAGACTGATAGTACACCAACATATGTTTTTTTGTCATAAAGACTGAAACAAAGAATGCGCTAGTTTGACCATAAAAGCACCTCCAAAGGTCAGAAACTATTTGTTTTGTCGTTAAAAAATTGACAAAAAAAAAAGAAGAAATTTTGAAGATAAAGGTGAACTTCAGTTAGAATAACCTGAAATGTAAAATTTCTCCCTCAGCAAGTCACAACTTAATTTTATACCTTTATCAGTGCTGAGCATGAGCAGTGCTCTGCTGTAAGACTGAGTGGAAGCTGTGGGTCTCCCTCGACTGTGACACTGCTGCTGCCTCTGTGCAGTAACTCTGGATGGATGCTGCTCCTGGGTCTCATCATCAGGCTGCTCAGAGTCACTGGAGCTCCATGCAATGTTCACTGGGTCCTCCTCACGGTGAGGGGAACTGCTCTGAACTGGGAAACACATACAGAAGGGGACAATGCAATGTTCGAATTGAATCACTATGAGGTGCTTGTTAAAACTGGAGACTTACTTCTGAAGACTATTGAAGAAATTACAAGAAAGCTTGCCTATAACAGTTGTGGCTGTGCTGAAAAATAAAGGTGGCTGTATAAATACTGACTTTCTAGCTTGTTAGAATTGTACAAACTCTGTTTTTGCCTCAGATACTATTTCCATTTAGGTTTGCACATGTTTTAATAATTACTATAAATCAAGCATGCCCCATGTTTTGTGTTATGTGCGCATATACTAGGTATCACGTTAAGAGAAACCCACTTAAAAGTGATCTTCAGGTGAAGGTGATTTCAAGATTGACCAGTACATTTAATCTGTCATTAATTATGTAATGATTCATTAAATAAGCAATGATACAGAAATCAATATGAAAAGTAAATTTCAAATGACAACTAAAAATATGCAAATATGACAAATATATTAATAACCCTTTTTAAACATTTCCATTTTTAAAAAACGTGTACAAGAAATTCACCGTTTCCACAGACTAATTTCAATTTAGATTAAGAGCACACACCCCTAAAGTGTTTTCCAGTCAATAACCAAAAAGTATGATTTTGTATTTCAAAGTAAAAGAAATGGCATATATGAGCTCTTTTTCATCTGGAAAGCTTCAGAAAGCTATGATAAGGAAACTTCCTGTTTCTACTTAGTAATTGCCCTGGAGTAATAGGATACACCCTCACAGTGTCACCCAGTCTAATTGTGCATTTCAAAGTAAAAGCCCTCTGAAACATCATACATTAGATATTTCTTTTCCTCTGGAAAGCTTCGGACAGCTATTATAAGGAAGCTACCTGTTGCCACAGACTAACTAATTTTATAACTGCTGTACATATTTCCCATTTTCCTAACAAATTTAAAAGAAATGAGTGGGCCCTGACTTGTGAACAGTACTGTACACTTAAGTATGAGGTACTTACAGAGTATTAAAAGTTGTGAGGTAAGATAGAAGATAGAAAAATCTGAGATGGACCATAGCAAAAAAGGCCAGCAAACTGAGCAAGATACCTGCAGCAGACAACTGTTTCAGCTTCTTTAGAGTAGATATTTTTCTTCCTGAAGACGGAATGATCTGCAACAAAAAATAGAAATCCACAGTATGAACACAGTTGGGAGTAGCAGGGTGATAATGCTAAGAGATGGACGGAAAGCTGTTGATCTTTATCACCTTTGTCACCGGACTATCCAAAAAACTGTCTCCACACTTCTCCCAGCTCTTAGCGGATGAAAGGGAAGAGAGCGAAGAGGGCTCCCTGCCCACTTTCGGGAGAGCATTTTGGATATCATCGGGAAAGAAAACGCACTTTATGTCCCTGGAGTACCTTTTACGCTGCAGAAAATTAATGAAGAAGTAAAAGGGGTTAGCTTAATAATAATAATTTTTTTAAAAGCCTTTAACGGTTTTTGCTAAGATAACCCTGCTGGAGGCTTTAATGATAATTTCACCTGTATTTACTCTGACAACTGAATTACAAATGACAGTGGCTATATTTGCTGTTATTAATAGTTAAAATATGATTCTAGCAACACATGCCTGGCTAGTAAACCCCTTTCCGCTGTGGGCGGGCAAAACCGGATAACATGGGCTGCTAAAGCTAACTAGCTATACTCCATTGAGTAGCATTAACTGGCTAGCTAGTTACCAGACTTCTTACCTTCCTGGAACTCATTGAGAAAAAAAAAACAGTCAATGCAGAGTTACTGAAGTGGTCTGTGTGCGTGTCCCCAAAGCGTCATTAGAAATATAATATATCTCGAACCCATCTTTGTGAAGTTACCAGTGTTTCCTCCCTCACTAGTTTGCTAAGCGCAGGAACAAACTAGTGGCGCTTACCCAATCTGGAGGTGCGTTTCATAACTCACCAGCGTGGACCGGAGGCGGATATGGGTGAGATTCTCACACCAAATCACTCAGTTATGCCTGTAAAATTTAGATTGATTCACTTTTCTTGAAACTCTTAATACAGTTTTCTTCTTGAGTTTGCTTTTCTGCACTAGGCTGAACTGCACAAGTTTAAATACGTACCAAAGGGTATATTATTCTACTGATACAGGTAAAAGTCCAAAAATCATTACTACAGTAAATATACAGGCCAAGTTACTACTCTTTATAAAGAGTCATATCACACTGTCATTATTATTTTTATCATTATTATTATTATTAATTGGAATTGGAATCTATGGTGGAAGCCTCTTTAATGCATTTCTCATTTTTGCATGGAAGCAAAGGGACCTTCTCTTTAATAATAACAATAACTGTTTAAAAGTCTTTAAGCTTTTCAAGCTTTTCTTCCCTGCCCAAGCATTCAATGCCCTTTATGCCTCATTCTCCCATTCATACAAAGAATGTTAGAGTAGCCCAGACATACATACAAACACTTAAGCACTTTGACACATATTCACACTCTGATGGATGCATCGGAAAGTAACTTGGAATCAATATCTTGTCCAAGGGTATCTGGCGTGCAGAATAGAGCAACCAGCAAACCACCAACCTTCCAAGTAGTAGATGATCTGCTCTACCTTTCTGAGCTACAACCACTCCCATTTTGAATCCAATTATTGCACTTCTTACTCTTCTACTTCTTACTACTTTTTAAAATGCTTTAGTTATGTATTATTCCGAAAATTAAGTGGATTATTATAACTCAAGCTACTAAACAACATATAAATAGTTAAAATAATCAATAGCTGCGACATGAAAAAGACATAGACAGCAATAAATCAGTAACTGTTATCCAATGACATCATGTATATGATTCTAAAAACTGTCATTTTACTTCATATATATTACAATGTACAACCTCTGAACTATTAACCTACTTTAAGTAAAATATCTAAACACTTTTTTTCTGCAACTGAACTATCCATCACAAATTTTGGTTTAAATACTATGCCTTATTGTGTGAAAGGTTCTTTTTACACAATAAGAATGTGATAGGATCCAGGGCTCCATATGAGCTCGAAAATTATGACAGCAATGAAATGAGTCTTGGCTTGCTAAACTTTGCATGGCCACAATCTTGATTTTTGCATCACTGAAGTAAAAAATCTTGAGCAGGACTGTGCAGAGACCTCTACAACAGAGGGAGCTAATTCCTTGGGATGTTCGACTACATATCCACTTCCACTGCTTCTTAAATGTTGAGTTGACCAGACCTTTCTAACCTTGTGTCTTGCAAAATTAGTCTGCCACACTGCTAGCAAAACCTACACATCAGTTGCAAACATATTTTTTCATAAATTAGTGACTTATGTGAAGGAGAGGATTGTAGAAGAATTGAGTTACGGTACCAAATACTGTAAAAATAAAAAATTAGCACATCCGAATCTATAAAGAACTGTGTCACAAATTTGGATCGAAATATGTGCTTCAGACTGTGATGGAAAACAATGATGTGACTGTCGTTCCAGGCATTTTGGAGGCCTTAAAAGCACAGCTCAAAAAATCAACCCAAGAATCTTCTCTTCCATGTTTTGTGGTTTAAGGAAGACAGTCGCCTGCTGCATAACCACTGAATAACAGAGACAAGGAAATATTTATTTACATGCGAAGTTACAACCCTCTTTTCAAAATATAAGTACATAGGCTGCAGCAGATGACCACCCCTTACCACCTGGTTCTGCCAGGGGTTTCAGTCTGTAAAAGGGAGTTTTTCCTTCCCGCTTGGTGGTCCTTGGTGGTCCTTGGTGGTCCTAGGTGGTCCTAGGTGACACACTGGAAAGATTACATTTGTCTGATTGTCAATTTCCTCCCTAATACTGTGAGTAGAGCAGGGCGATATGGCCAAAAATATTTATCACGATATATATTTGAAAATTTGCGATAACGATATAACCGACGATATAATTGATGCGAGACAAAATACAACTCCACAACATTACTAGCGCAAAAAGACAACCTTCCATTTATTTTCACTTAAACAAGAAGCTGGTTTTTATGTACATTAAAGCTTTATAAAAATATAACAGTGCAAATGCAAATTCCTTGCTGACAGTTTAACCAAAAGGCATTTCCAGTAGAAATGGGCTGACATATCCTGAGCATAACCATGTATAATATCCACTGAAGTTAAAAAGAGGTGCTTTGCAACATTAAACTGCAGTGTGCAGTATGCATTTTTCGGACCATAAGGTGCACGGGATTATAAGGCACATTAAGCGAAACAAAGCAGTCAGATAAATCAAACTTTATTAAACTCATTCTTCTTGCTTCCTCCACTTCTGTACCATTGATTCATTAATGTTGAATTCTCTGGCAGCTGCTCTATTCCCATGTTGTCGCAGTATATTAATGACTAACCTCGTATTGTGGATGGATTATCTCAGTTGTTCTCCTGACTGAAGTTTGGTCCGTTTACAGTATCCTGCCATGCGATTGCATTTGTCTCTAACCATGAGGAACCTTCACGTTAACTTTTATAAGTGGAAAAGTGTTAGTGTTCGTCCTCCAGCTTCACTGTTTATGTTATGCTAACATAGCTGTGTCGCTAGCGATCACGTAGCACATCATTATATACCAGCTAGCCCAACTTCAGTAACCCTACAAACGTCACTGCTGTTTAGTTTCCCGTCTTCATTTATGTTGGAAGTGATAGCAGAGCTGTACGTTTGATTTTTTTCAGAAATCTCTCAGTCAGAACATGCTATATCATGCTTAGGTAACTAGCGAAACTAGCGAGCTAACTTCCGCTAGCTTCCTGCTAACTTCTAACTCCGTTAAATGTAATAACTTTTGTTTTCATGGATGCCTGGAAGTTAAACTTCATAGTTACACCTGGTAAAGCAGCAATGCTGATCGTTTTATTAAAGATGAAAGAATTTAGACAGTTTTTAACTCTAAGTGATGCTGCAGTGTTGTTTGACCTGAAGCATACGGAGTTTAGGACCCAGATTACGCCCAGATTTAAGAGCATCTTAGTCCGACAAATATGACAATAACAACGGCCGCTTGCATGTTCTGCAAAAAAATGTGCTTTGTTGTGTATCTGATGGACAAACACCAAACCAGTTCCACATCACGGAAGTTGCACCATTTTTACAAACCAATTCTGGTTCATCTGTTTCACTCAACAATCGGCCATGTGCGTATGAAAACAAAGGCACTGCGCACGTGTTTTACTCCCATTCTATCGCGATATTTCATTTTCCTATCGTTGCCTAAAATTATACCGGTATTACCGTGAACGGTATAATATGGCCCAGCCCTAACTGTGAGGTCTTTACCTTGCACTTTTTGGACACTCTAAGTTGTTCACATAAATTGCCTCTTAATTGGAAAATAAAACTAAACAGAAAACGAAATAAATAGATGTTTGTGATTTTCTCAAGAACATTTGACTTGAAGGCAAAGGGGAAAAATGGTTTGTAGTAAATCTAATAAATGATAATATAGAAAGAGGTTTTTTTGGTTGCTGATTAAAACAAACTATAAATGCTGTACTAGATACACTATATTCAAATTCAAATTCAAATTTTATTTGTCACACACACACAACCATACACAGTATGACATGGGGGTGAAATGCTTGTAGCTGTACAATGCCCGACCATTAAATGACAGAAGAAAAGTTCTACAATATTTACAATTTACTACAAAAATTTACAAATTAACTTAGGAATTTACAGTAAAGAATGTGCAAATAGCAGAAGAGATTATAAAGATAAGGATTATAAATTATAGGAATTATAGGATTATAGGAAATGTGTGGTGGTGCGTGTGGTGACGTGTGTGAGAGTCCAGTCTTATAGTGACGTGTTTGGGAGAGTCCAGTCCTACACCTGGTTCAGGCCCCGAATAGCCTGGATTGCCCAAAGTATTCACTCACTCACTGTGTTCCAATCACTTCCATAGACACAGGTGTGTAAAATCAAACACCTAGGCATGCAAATTGCTTCTGCAAACATTTGTGAAAGAATGAGTCGTTCTCAAGAGCTTAGTAAATTCCAGCGTAGTACCATGATAGGATGCCACCTGTGAAACAAGTCCTGTTGTGTAAATCCCTCAGTACTAAATATTCCACAGTCCACAGATGTAAAGAAGTCCTGTACCTTCTACCTGTCCCCTTAAAGCCCCCGATTAATTTGGAAAATGAAGATAAAATTTGATTTGTAATTCCTTTTGTCTGAAATCAGCTACAGAATAAATTAAATCTCAGGTCATGCTAAATGAATTCAGGCTCATTCTGTGATGATACTGGATATGACTGGGTCTTTTTAAAGCTTTTTAATTTTTTTGTCATTCATAGATCTTTATATATTCTTGAGTATACTGGCATCTTTAGTTCTTGTTGTAGTTAAGTGTTCACTTAAGCTTTAGTTATGTTCTCACTTCCTGTTTCATAGTTTCACCTCTAGTGTGCTTAGACGGCGGCCCTGCGACCCGGCCCCGAGTAAGTGGAAGAAAATGGATTGACGGACAACAACCTCCCGTGGACTCAAAAGGTGATTTTTATTACAGCAAATCCATTCGAATCTCAACATCTTTCAAAGAGCAGGTTAAACATACAAAAGCTCACTTAACATGTTTTTTTTTGTTTTGTTTTTTATTAAATATGTAAAAAGCAGGTCAAGTTATTCACAAATAAAATGCAAACATGCAACACGATTTTTTGTCGGGGAATGCATAATGAGTGGGACATAAAAAAAGAAAACAAAACATTTACCATTCATTAATTATTGACAGTACATGTTTACATTCTTTTTCATTTACACAATAATATATGACTAAAGCATCATGGTGCACTGCCCAGTTCAATATTAGTAAATGCAATATTAAGAAAGGGTATACAATGTACTTACTGGAATATAGTGTAACAAATTGCTCAGTGAACTGACATCTCCCTAAGACCTGTGATTAAAAAAAAATAAAAAATAAAAAATATCCCAACAGTTCCAGCGGAGGTTTACAACTTAAAACTGCTGCTTCATCATAAGACTACTCCACAATGTTTCTTCCTTCCCTATGTTTACGGTTTAAATCTCTATCACTAAAGCCACCTTGTGTGGTGGGAACAAACGCTAAGCCGAGCACACTGATTATCTGAAATCTTGTAATTTGTAATGACAGCTGTGACACAGTCATACAGTTGGGATTTAACTACATTTTATTATCCTCCTTCACGAGGATGCAATTCAGATCCTTGCACTATTCCTAAGTCTTAATAACAACAACAATAATAAATACGGTGAGGGTCTATGGACAGATTGTCCAATACGAAGTCAAATGTCAGTGCAACATATGGAAGGAGGTTAAATAAGAGCTACTACGAGCCCTTCCAGGGCTTTGCTTATTGCATTCTTATGATTAATATTGTTGATATGAAAAAAAAAAAAAGAAATAAAAATAGCAGGGAGTCTAACACTTGCACTGACAGGTAGTGGTTACCTGTCTAAACTTCAGCATTTCATCACATCAACTGCAGGATTTGAATTGACTTTGCGCCCACACAGTCCTCTGATGGTCTGAGCTTGTCCGCTGGTGGAGCTCATTGCCACAAACCCGCCACAGCAGTTCACCAAAAGTCACAAGAAACATTGAACAGTGAGCAGAGGGGTACAAAAAAAACCCAAACAAAAACCTGTGATGGTGCTTCTTTCAGGAGGCTTCTTCATGTGCTCAGTTTCGGAGAGGATGAAAAATAAAAATGAGGACAAATCAAAATCCTTTAACAGTTCTCACATAGTCAAAAAAATTAAATTAAAAAAATAAAATAAAGAGAGAGTGGGGTGTAACTGCGGTGAAGGATGATGGCAGTCAGTATTCATCCTGCTCCTCCTGCTGATCGTCTGGCACCTCCTCGTGGGCTTGCTGGTCCACTTCCTGTCCGTCGCCCTCAGCTAGCTCCCCTCGTTCCTAAAAAAGAAAAGAGAGAGTTGAGGCAAGCGCATGTGACTGCACACAAACACTGAATTAAATCCACATGATTTCCTCAACAAAGAATGAGCACGATCCTGCTTGGATCAATCTAAAGGCCTGGACTGACCTGCTCATCGGAGGCGTACAGGATCTCCATTAGCCGATCGACAAACGGGGCGTTTTCCTCCCCCTGTTCCTGACAGAGCAGCTCCACCTCTCGCAGCTTGCTGAAGTAGTAGTCTCGCTCCTTCTCCACTCCTTCCAGTGCCAACTTTAGTGTGTTCACCTGCAAAAATAAATGTTCAAGCATTTCAAAACACACAAACTCTGAACAGACTCACAACGTTAAAAGATAAGCAGAGAAGAAACACAAAGCTGATTAAAACTGATCCGAATGATTCTTTCTAAGAAAACGACTCAAGATAAACTGTTTAACTGATACAAGTTGTCTTCAGTTACATGTGATTTGAGCACTAGAGCAGCTCTGAATGATTGAATGCAATCATTATATCAGTAAAGGATCTACCGATCAGTTAAGTCTTTGTCTTCTATTCACCAGTTTCTGCTTAACAAATGTACATAAAAAAAATCAAATAAAAAAATCAAATGCTGCCTGGCAGCATTTTCTGGCTTGTGGTCACTGCACAAGAGCTCCAAGCCCGCTTCTTCTTAGTTTAATCCTTGGCTTGAATCTGACATGTACTGTACCAAATTTAATGCAGCCAGCAACATTTTGGATCTCAGAGTGGAACAACTACACAATATCCACACAGCATTTAGCAGCTTTGTATGCACAGGGGTTTTTTTTTGTTTTTGTTTTTTTAAACCAACCACATACAGTGCCTTTAAAAGGCCTCAGTGCTATTTTTAATATTTGGAAACAAGTTGAATGTCTGCTAAGATTTTAAATCTCTAGTACTTTGAATCTCCAAATATGACGCGTCAGGTGTAACATTAATCACAGCCTATTTCTATACCAGCTTTCTAAGGAACCATTAGTCTATCCACAGAGTGAGAAGTGGATTTAGGTCTGACTCCTAATTTGACACAGACTGTATATAAAAGATAGATGTAGCTCCAGATCTGAAAAGTGAAATGTACAAGTGCCTTAAATCTGCACCCTTTCTTAGCCAGCAGGGGGCGACTTTGGCCATGTTCCACAAAGCAGGTTTAACAAACTCAGTTTGAGTTTTGAGTGCCACAGAAGTTGATCACAGCTATTAGTTATTATTGAATCATTTCTGAGTATGTTCTCTCTCAGTCAAGCGTATGTGTAGCAGAAGAAAAGCCATCATCAATGGAGCTCCAATACCAGGATTCACCATGGCAACGAGTAAATGAAGAGACGACCCTCCATTTTAATCCAGTAGACGGAGGAACACGAATCAGTGTCAGTGAGGACCATGCCAGGAAGCTAGAAAACAGCAATTTTATTCTGTCATTCGCCCACACTGATTACCAACCTGATTCAGTGAGGGCCAACCAACCAATTTTACATTGGACCACAACCACGACCAAACAGTTAAAGCCTGGAGGGACAACATGCAGACAACTGAAGATAAAACTATATCTTATCAAAGAGAAAAGACAGTTTACTTACAGACCTGTAATATTAGACCAAGTAATACAAATGTGGGCAATTTGGAGTGAAAAATGTGTCAAAACTCCTGCACTTAACGACTGTACTTCAACATGAAATGACTCGTCTTTCAAATTTAGTTCCATTCAAAAATATATACATAGTAAATTCAGACTCAGTTTCACATCAACTCCAACACGATGCCAACTGTGACGGGCAGTTTTCCATTAGTGCAACTGATTATGACACATCAAATATAATTCACATTGATTAGTGGTTGTGTGTCTCTGCAGCTTCATGCAGGCTGATTTACACAGTGATCACACCACAGTAACATATGGGAGATTCAATGCAGGGGAGCTGGCTGACAGCCTGACAGAGACAGAGTCTTCAACCCTATTTATGCTCGCCGCATTGGTCACTTCTCACACCGATGTGCTGATATTGCACAGCTACGTCTGTTTCTACTCGTCACTGTGGCGCTTTTGTCTCTTTGCGATCTTCTTCAGCTGCTGTAGAAATCTTTCTCCATGAGTTCTGTACCATATGGGAATCCCTGCATACATGTGTCATATATATGCCCATATAGACAGCCTTGCCTCAAGCCTGTCAATTTTTTTAAATAGCTGAGGCTGCAATAGCTCCAAAGCTACGTAAACTGAAAAGATGCACGGCTGGCCGAAAAAAATGCCAAAACATGCCATGCCTTACTGCAAGTGACATCACTTCTGTCATTTGGTGAGAGCAGTGAGCATAAACTGGCCCTTAGATAAACATACAATAAATTCTACAGTCTATCATTCTATGATGTTAATAAATTAGGATCCAGTTATTTGAGTCACAATAACATTGAGTAACAATTTTAAAAATGCTAGGTGACTTCCTACTTAGTTATTGCATTCAAAAGATTTTCAGAAAACTTGACCTCTGACCTTGAGGTCACTGAGATTCAAACTCATCCAAGATTTTAAATAGATACACCTGTGTTATCACTTTCAAAATCCTACATTTCCTCATTTTCAAGTTATCACATTCACAAATGGATGTCCATGCCGCCACCCGTTACGGTATTGTTATTGCCCTACCAGCCGTTTACAGCTGAAAGGTTTATAAAAGGGCGATCGTGGCTCAAGAGTTGGGCGTTCGCCTTGTAATCGGAAGGTTGCCGGTTCGAGGCCAGGCTTGGACAGTCTCGGTCGTTGTGTCCTTGGGCAAGACACTTCACCCGTTGCCTACTGGTGGTGGTCAGAGGGCCCGGTGGCGCCAGTGTCCGGCAGCCTCGCCTCAGTCAGTGCGCCCCAGGGTGGCTGTGGCTACAATGTAGCTTACCATCACCAGTGTGTGAATGTGTGTGTGAATGGGTGGATGACTGGATATGTAAAGTGCTTTGGGGTCCTTAGGGACTAGTAAAGCGCTATATAAATACAGGCCATTTACCATAAAAAATTAACATTTTTAAAAAAGCTCACAATTGAGCTGTACACAGACATACCTGCTCAGTAAGATGCGTGACTTGTGCTTCCAGTTCTTTCTCTCCTTTGGCAGGAGTTGACACGGATGTGGGGATCTTTTTGGCGGAAGAGGGTCTGGATGTTGGCGTTGAAGACTTAGGAGTAGTAGAGCTCGACCTGGATGCTCCTGCAGCGAAGAAATATTTATGAATAAAGGGTCGCTTGTCACTATATCTGAGTGTAAACTTGACAAATCAGACCCAATAATCACAGGAGCTGATATATGAGCAGGAAAAGTAACAGTCTAGCCATTTGATACCCTATACATCCAGTGCAAAGGTGTCAAAAAAATGTGCAGATAACAGTAAGCATACATGCATGATTTATAACCTTCGTTTTGTTTTATTCATCAGTTGAATCTTACCTGCGGTAGGAGAACTGGCTGCATGGTGAGACTTCTTTGGCAGGTTGAAGATTTGCTCACCGGGATCAGGCGGGGGGATGGCATCCTGACCCTGCCTGGCTGCAACTGGGTCGTAATCTTTGCCGTCGTAATTGGCGTCAAAGAACTTCTTAAACCACTGGATGAAATCGAGATTGTCCTGAAATCTGCCTTTGACCAGTTTCTCCACAGGAATAATCTGAACAAAAAAAAAAAAAAAAAAAAAAAAAAAAAGACTGTTAAAACCCCCGAACAGTAAAGCGAGATGAAAAAAAAAAAAGAAAAAAGAAAAAAAAAAGTAAAAGATATTCAGGACACTCACCTTGTCCACGTTCATCCTTTTGAAGGATGCCTGCAGCAGTTTGAAATTGTGAATGTACTCGTGTTCTAGTTTAGCTTGAAACTTGACCTTCTTAAGACTGATGCAGCCAGGGAAGAGCAGATCCATGAACTGGCAATAAGCAGCTCCTAAAGAATTATTAATAATAAAAATAGTTAAGCACCACAAGAATAATTATGTATGTGGGGGGGTGGGGGTGGAGAGCAGAACACTGAAAAACATGCCGTGAATAATCCTGACCACACTCTGCACCACTTAATCTCTAACAGACTGATTGTGCTACCACAGTTACAGGAAATCTTTTCTACTCGTGCAATAACTCTTTAAAATACACACGTCTGTCGGGCAGGGAATCATCTGTTCTCCCGTGTTAACAGCTTAAATAAACTCTGCAGTCAGAACACTTAAAACTGTGTACAATAAGCAACTTTATTGCACTGCACTGTTATACGGAGTCACTTGAATGTGATTTGATATTTACTGTGTTGTTACTACGTTTAGCCAGCTTTTTTTTTTCTTTTCTTGGTTAAATTTGAGATATTTTACTTTGTTATAATATATTATTACCTATTATTTCATCTTTCCAGCCTGTCCTGGGTCTGTCCTGCTAGCAAGATATGTACAAAACACTTCACCTAGGAGTCATCCTAGGTGAACCACCTCAACTTGGTCAGAGGAGTAGCGGCTGTACTCAGATTTCCTCCTGAATGACCGGTTTTGTCACAGCGCATTTTATCTTATTGATCTATATACTATAAACCCATTTTCTTAAAGGCAGTGTTTAATCTTAAATTTTAGCTGCTGTAACATAAGCATTCACAAAGTTTGGAGATAAATAAAGTACATCTTATGTTATTGCACACAGTCTACGATTCTTTTTTTTTTATGCCTGCCTTTGTACATGTGAGGCTTTTCATGTCCAGATCCTTGACCTCATTTCTTTAAAAAGACAAATATTAATGAGCTTTCACGTTAACATGGCTCACATAACCTGAAGCTTAGTGATCCATTTGAAAAGAGGACACCAGCTCAACCTTAGGTAAAGCTCACATGAACCCAACCAGGGAGCTCATGAGAAAACCATCTACACCAAACCACACCCTGAGAAAAAGGGGGTGGGTGTGCATGTGTTTGTGTAGGCAGAGGGTGATTGAAATTGGATTACTTGGTCACAGCAGGAGAGCACACGGCAGAGTTTATTTATAGACAACTCTCTTCCAGGGAGAGGTGAACATGTTTCCACAGGTTGCTTTAACCGCCAGCTTACACCGAAAGCTATTCAGGCGAAGACCAACCACTAAAAACACACCCCCCCCCCCATTTCAGACAGCGAGTCGGGCACAGGAGGAGGAAGGAAGAGGATGAGCTGAAGCGAGAGAGAAGAACAAGTTTTTTTTCCTTTCTTTTTAAAGGTCCGTCTGTTCTCACCTGAGGAGAGCTGCTCCACTTTCGTGTAGTTTAGGCAGAGGATATCGTTAACCCAGGCAGTAATGTCATGCCTGCTCATAGTCTCCTGGGTTATTGAGGTAGAGTATACGTTGACCGCCATCCCCCAACTGCAATAGAAAGGAAACAACACTGAAAAACAAAAGCTAGGTTGCTGTGATAGATGTCCTATTTCTTTCTGTCTCAAGTCAGTTTGTTGGTCTTCAAAAATGGGACAACTTCTTAAATAGGTTAAGATTTTAAGACATGGTGACAAGGGGCTGCTATTTACTGTGAGACGATGTATTTTTTTTTTTTTTTAAGTCTCCTCAGAGACTCAGCTATCTGCAGTCCCTGGGAAAGTGAAATAAGAATTGGTAATACACAAAAAACATCAATAAACAGTTTATACTAATGCAAATTCAGTTGACTATTCAATATACAATAAAACAGCCCAGCTTAAATTATTTCAAAGCACAAAGACGAGATCTAAAAATCAAATCAAATTTTAAAAAGGCCACAAAAAAAGAGCTGCTGGACAGTTAATGTTGGTTAATTAGAACAACTACTGGCCAAACAAATCCTAACTGCTTTGCTCATGTTTAGCCCAATCAGTTAAACTATACAGAATTGTATAATCTCTTAAATAAAATCTTCAGCCTGGAAAGCAAACAGTGAGACTGCATCTAGACATAGCACACGAGTTGATCTTTAGCATTTCTCCACATGCCCAGACTGACCCGCAAAGAAGCCCAGCAGCATAAAACATACTCTGAACCCCCCAATGCCACCCAACCCCTGGCTGCTACATGTCAACAATACTAATGTCCACATTATCATCCTCAGGTGTGACACACAGAGTCCAAAGCCCTCCCTAACAGTCTGTCATAGACTGTTAGGCAAACTATAACACAAAGCAGTAGAGGTGCAGATAAGATCACAGTTTGATACTGGAAATACAAGTTTGGGCTTGGAGATTGAAATCTGGCATGAATCAATGTTATCTTGGGCAAAATGATCTCTGCATGCAAGACTATCTGCTTAACAAGATAAGTCACATTAAAATAACCACACAGCAGTGGAACACGGGACAAAAGCACAGCAATAAATTCAAGAAATTACCCTGGGTTTGTGGGGGTAACTTTGTCTGCAAACTCAAAGCAGATTCAATTATCTCAGCATAAACAGTTCTTTGCTATACACTTTAAGAAACAGTCATATCTGAGCAGGGACTCTCCGCCTTTTGGTTTTAGAACTGAAAAGGCTTCTCGGATGAGAGGTGAAATGTCTTTAAGAAGTCCAGTCCCTTTATTTCCAAGCTCCTTAAAATATCTGAGCAGTTTTTTGTTTTTTTTAACCAAATCAATGACTGAGTGAGGTGATGATCTACTGTAGATACTTATAATTAGAGCTGGGCGATAGAACGATAACGATATGTATCGCGATATAACTTTTACTCGATAGAGAAATTAAGCTATCGCGATAGACTTCGCCGCTCTTGTCCTCTTAAAATAAAAAACATTTTTAAAAAAAGGTCAGCCAATCCAAACTAAGTAGCGCAGAGCCGAACCAATCACAGCCGCAGCGTCACGTCGCATGACTTGTTATGTACAGCACAAGTGCCAAGCCGCACGTGTGTTTGTTTGGGAAGCAGGCAGTGGGTAATGGAGCCAGCGCGTCATGGAGGAAATGAGTGTGCCGACTAGAAAAATCAACCGAGCGTGACCGAAGAGAAAACAGATGACGGTTCCAATGCCGGAGAGATTGTCGAACGGAAGAGCCATAGAAGTTCCGTAGTGTGAAGGTATTTCGGCTATTTCAAGTCTGACAAAAAACCGAGTAGCGTGCACTGTAAATTGCACGCTACTCGGCACGAAAGCAAGTCTGGAAATACAATAAACTGGTGCATGCGTCACACTGTGCGCCACGTTATTGTTTCGGTGAAATGAATTTCTACAATACTGTTACTGTTAATTCTACTCTGCAGTGTTTAAATGCTTACATATACACACAGTTACTGTCCGTCCACACATACGACTCGGGTCTGCTTCTATGCCCCAGCTTTGTTTACTTTTTCCCACCGAGGCTTCTAGACTTCTGATTGGCCAACATTTCTGCACGGTTAGGAATCTAGTGCCACCTGCTGCTTTGGCATGTTCATAGCAGCGTTTTCCTTCATTTCTGCCTTTGTGTGTGGACGGGATTATTTTTTAAAACGAAAACGGAAAATCTCCGTTTTCAAAAACACCCGTGTACGTGTGGACGTAGCCTCAGTCTCTGACTGGAAGCGCTAATTCGTCATTCGGCTTTTGTCAGACTAAAGTAACTTAAAACTGTTTGAAAAGCTAAGCTATACAAGGAGAGATTGAGAATTTCCTTTTAGTTCTCAGTTTATTTGATATTGACAAAAGTTAGTCAGTTTTGTCTGTTCTTCTGTAAAACAAACTAAGATTTATTTTTAGAATTAATATTTTGTTTCTAAGTGGAATTGACAATTTAGTAGTCTGTTTCGTTTGTTCTATTTTGAAACTTAAACGCTTTAGCGGCTGCCTTTTGTGTAGTTTGCAATATTTGCCTTTATTTATCTGAAAAAGTCTCATGTTCCTTAAGTACATCTACCCTGTTGAACTTATTATGGGAAATAAATATTTAAATCAAAACAAGCTGCTGATTATTTCACATTTTACTTGTGAGCAACGGCACATTTAAATCTTACAAATATAGTTATTTGGCTTATATCGTGATAGATATCGTTATCGCCTGAAATGAAAAAAACATATCGTGATATGAAAAAATCTCATATCGCCCAGCTCTACTTATAATACATTGCAGGATGAAAAAGGGATCTTTTAATTTGACTTTTCCTGCACAGCGGAGCAGACAGAAGCTGTTGCAAAGGCTGATTAGATTTGATCGAATTGCAAAACTGTGACTTTGGAGGCCTCAGGGCACCTGCTCTACTTGCAGTATGCATACTGAAAGCATGCAATGTGCCAAAGATACATCAGTAAACTCAAACTTTGACCCTTAAGCTACACATTTAAAAGAAGTCAACAAAACAGTTATTTCTTCCTAATTCATTTGTTAACTCTTAGCGTGAGATATTGTGGAAGGAAAGTCTGCACATGAGTGGACATCCCACCTGAGAATATCTGAAATATGAAAAAATATCATTCAGAGAATTGCAACAGAGCATCATAATAATGGAAATGAGCTCTTTAAAACACAATCAGTAATATATAAACATGCAAATATGTCATTGCACATATTACTGCAGCTTTATAATGTTCCTGTGCAAGGAGCAAAGCTGTGCAATGAATTAAAAAAAAGAAAAACTAAATTCAACTACAATATTGACTTCCAACAGCAAGGAAAGCAAGATAAAGCATTTATTTTCTCACTGACTGCTGTTTTTGCCTTGAGGCCTTCTCTAAAACCCACAATCTCACTTCTCCAAAGGCTGTTCGCAGGTCTACAATCCTCAATGCAAGAAGTCGAGCTGATCTCAATACTGATTCTAATTTTTACAACATTTCACAGACAAGAACAGCTGCATTAAAAGAAACACCCATCTGGTGGTTTTATAACCGCGATAATATGGTGCCAAAGCATCCCCCTCAAACAGACACCAGGATATGCAGCATAATAATAACCCCAACCATTCAGCGTTAAAGTTGGGTTATCAGACCACTGCAGCAGCAGCAGAGCCTCGGCTCTAGGAAGGAAACTGGGCCAGCCCCTCTCCATGTCAACAAAGCGGATGTATGCGCCGCTTAGCATGCTTTGTTAGCCTTGCAGGGATAGCCTGCCGACACCAGGGCTGGGCATGATGCTTCAATTCAATAAGAAGAAACCGGGCTTGTGCGGCAAGTCTTAGTAGAGGGTCTCCCCCTTACAGACACCCACAGTACAACATCACCCAGACACATATTAATGGCGACAGTGGGGGGGATTCAGTAGCTGCGGAGTGTCAAGTCACGATGGGAATATTCTAGCAGCAGCAGCAGGAGGAGGAACAGGAGGAGCTGTCTGTGTAGTCCTGTCATCTGACAAGCTGGACCCACTCCTCCAAAAAACGTGCCTGTACCATTGCGCACCACCAAATACAATAAAACAGTTGACAGCGTTACATGCTAGTCCCAGCAGTGGTTTCGGGTGCTACTGGAGAAGCAGGGGGAGGGTTTAAGCTAACTTAAGAGCGATTTACGACACAGTGTCGGGTACAGAGGGCTAACATGACAGGGGAGTGTGATTGGTGAGTGGGGGGAAAAAGCGGATGGGTGCAGGGAGGAAAACGCCGAAGAAGAGGAGGAGGCCGGATTGCGGGTTTTTTTGGGGGGGTCTGCAGCGGTGTGATTTTCTTTTCCTGACATTAAACCAAATGCGACATTTCACTGGTTTACCTGTAGGCGCGCTCTCCTCGCACTGTATTTTTCCTGTAAGGAATGATGTTGGTTCCGTTGTCCTGGACGATGTCGTTGTTATTCTCTCCATTTGGGGAAAGGGCTTGGGTGGGACCGGGCATTTGGGTCTCTAAAATGTTGAACAGAAACTCTGTTCTCTCTCTGGCCGAGGGGGGACGAGGGAAAAAAAGCAAGAGGAACGATGCAAAATGCTAAGAAAGTGCCGCACCTCCGGGGCTCTCTCTCCTTCTGTCTGCTTATTCCTCACAAATCTCTGCCCTAATGACGTTGCTGCTCCCTGTACCACGTGACTCGCGGGGTTGGCTGCCTGTTTTCCCTATGGTGGGCTATTTCAGTACACCAAAATTTCATTGATTACTTGAGTGCTGAAAAGTATCGCCGGGGAGGTCAGATCGATGTGTGATGCTCGTCGCTTTTTGAGGTGCGGCGAGGGGATTTATTAAAAGAAGGGAAAAAAACAACAACAAAAAAACTCAGAGGCGACAACCAATCAGCTAAAAAGAAGGGATGGGAATAAAGGGAAGACGCAGCACATCCACTTCACCTTAATTAGATCATCAGATAGCTGATTGGTATTAAAGCAGATGTAGGCAAACGATACCCAGTAGTGTTGGTGATGAAATCATGTCCATTCATGGTGTGTGATAAAATGCTGTTTTGATTACTAACTGAATTTCAGTCAGAAGTTTACACACGCTCATCATGGGCATGAATATCCGGTTAACTTTTAATGATTTCTTTGAGTTGTTCTTTTTCCAGGGTGGAAATACTGTACAGCATACATTTTTAAAAAATATGGTAGTGGTAGCATTATGTTCTGGGGCATCATGTCTAGTGGTACTGGTATTAGGGGTGGGGGGGGAAAATCGATACTGTGTAGTATCGTGATATTTTGTTTGCTAATAATGTATCGATACAGGGACAGCAGAAATCGATATTTTGTTACAAAAATGGTTTTTGTGCTCAGAGCATGTTGATCCTTTTTCTGAGCAAGAATCCTGACATTCCTTCACTGTCCAAATGTGTTTAACTTTTTTTTGGCAGCAATAAACATGACAGTTTACTTATTTTAATTTAAGATATGTTTTATCTTAATTAAGTTTAAAACTTTTTTTATTTAATGTAAATTTATATTTTGTTTTAATTTACTTTCAAATTCTTCAGTTGCTGAATGGGCTGCATAGTTTTCATAAATTGCATAGTTTAGAATAGCTATAATTGTACCAGATGGTTGCATTCAGTTAAGTTGGACTAGACTGTAATACAAACCGTTCAGTTTGTCAACAATAAAACTGACTGAAATGAGAGAAAGACTGAGTGCAAGACTTTGATATTAGATAAAATGAATATTGATAAAGTTTAACCTTATGTACAGAATCTGAATATTGCAAAATATATATTTTTTTTTAAAAATCGCAATAATATCGTATCGTGCGTTAAGTATTGTGATAATATCGTATCATGGGATGTATGGTGATTCCCACCTCTAACTGGTATATTGCACAAAGTGGACAGAATAATGAAGGAAGACTATCTCCAAATTGTACAACTTCACCTAAAATAGACTCGAATAGACTTCCAAAACCCAAACCTCAATGCCATTGAAAATTTATGAACTACGCTTAAAGCTAGGTCTGTGCCACGAAACCAACAACTCTACCGATTCTCGTAAGAAGTGTTCAAATATCCAGCCAGAGTTATGTCAGAAGTTTGTTGATGACTACCAAAAGAGTCTGGTTGAAGAGCAACTTGCTAAGAGACATATAACCAAATTTTAGTGGGGGTGCATGAATATTTTTGAGGGTCTGCGGATTAGAGTAAATCCAAAATAAGTTCAAACCAGTTCACAAAATTTAGTTTTTTAAAAGTCATTTAAGATTAATGGTTTACAACAATTCCACCCTGGAAAAAGAACAGCTCAAATGAATCTTTAAAAGCTACAAATTAGCATAACCCTCATGACCATGATGCATGTATGCAAACTATCGATCTAATCAACATCAATTACTCGGCATCATCACCAGTAAATCAACCGAGAACAAGAATCCATTTTATTTTACTTTTTAAATGATCTGAGGAATCTACTTATAATCACAAAATGTCCAATCAGTAAAATAAAATAAAAAATATCACCATTATTTGGGATGTACCAATTGTGAAGCTAATGTGAAAATCAAAATTATGTCATTGACGATAGTCATTTCACCTTTGTTCCAGAGAAACAAAGCAATCCATCCATGTTCTAAACCGCTAACCTAATTTGGGGTCACAGGGGGGCTGGAGTCCAACGTAGTGGTCATACAGTGAAAGCCAGGGTATTTTATTATTTTAAATGTAATTTTAATTATCATCTTGTTTTTTAATTTTTATCTTTATTTTATTTTATTTTTTACTTATTCAATGTATCATTTCTGGCATGTCAGGTGTACACCACTTCGTGTTCAGCTGGGAGTTGTTCTGAAAGTGCTATATAAATAAATTGCTTCCTTGCTTATACTTTTCTAGCTCTTTAGTACATTTTTTTAAATCATTTAGCCATCAAAAACTGATATGACACAAAATATAAACACACCACTTCAATCACTGATACAAGCCACAAGGACAAATACTGGCCTTTATATATCAGTGCATTATAACCATTACCCAAAATGCAAGTGGTGTCTTCAAATGTCATGAAATCTAATGTAAATGTAAATGTAAAGCCTTTAAAACTGTTATTTCATATTATTTTTGATTTGATTGCCTGACACAAAAGGGGAAATGAATAACAAACAAGACTATATGAACAAATATGATAAATCAGCATCAACCATAATTTGAGAATAGGTCCATTCCCAATTTCAACATTTACAGATTAATTTTCTGTTCAACAGCAAACCAATTAATCAGTCTATAATTCAGCTGTAACATACGTTAAAATGTATAAAATGTGTGTAATAAATGTAATTATAAACCACATGAACATCATAAATCAGTATGCACGGGTCTGTGGTTTAAGTGCAAACAACAGTCCTGTGGTTGCTAAGCTCTCTTCTGTTTGTGTTACCAATGTGTTGGTGTTAAACTGCTTTGTTTTGTGTTGCTTTTATCACTGCTGGGCAACCACAGTGAAATGGGACACAGAAATAAGGTCTAAAAAGTGAGCTCTATATATTTTAAACACAAGTGTGAGTCACTCTCTATTGGTTTTAGTTGTTGTACAACGCTTTGTAACTTTTATGTCTGTAAAAGGCATTACATAAATAAATGTAACTAATACAAATATCTCATTTGTATTGATTTTAAAAATGAATTTCTTTTTCACACTATAAGAATAATGATTTGTGCAAATAGCCCAGCATTAAACTGATAATATCAAAATAGAATCAGTCCAGCCTGTTATGGTTAGTAATCAAGAATGCAATAGTACACATGACGGTATTTAACAGGGATGATGAAAAGCTTTATAATAGCAGGGGACTACGCTACCTGCTGAAAACAGTTAAGCAAAGATGCAGGGATTTTATGCACAAACTATGTTCAAAGGACAAAGATGAAGCATTTCTGCTCTTCTGTTCTATTGCCTTGATTTCTTTCCTACTGTTTCTTATATTTTCTCTGCCACTCCTTTATTTAGAAGACCCAATTGCTATTTGAGTCTGAGGACAGGCCTTTACAGTTTACATATAAACTTAAACGGTGATGGTGCAAGAAATACAGGTACAGATTTTGAGGTCTATCCTACAATCTATTCACCACCATCATTGGTCCAAAGGTAAACTCACACCTGAGGTGACTGGACTTTTTCATGTCAGCATGTTTTTGGCCTGCAATGTAAGGGAGCAACTTCCGTTAAACATTAGCAGGGCTTATTTACTGGAATTTGATCCTCAAGTCAACACTCACTCTGATGCAGGGGCCAACAATTTTCTGTCAAAATCAACAATACTGCTTCTAATGTCAAATACTCACAATTCAGAGTCAACAGTCTTTGTGCTCAGCTGAAACTCTTAAATAGAACTCTGGTGCCACCATCAGGCCAAAGCTGAGGTCACAGTTATAAATCAATAAATTTAACTCTAGATGAATGTTTTAAAAATGGAAAACGATATATATAGTCCAGTTTTATTCACTTCTTGTCTTTTGATAATACAATTTTCAGTATAAATATAAGGACTTTCTTTTTTAATTGCCCCATATGTACACTCACAGGCCACTACATTAGGTACACCTACTACTCATTAACATAAATTTCTAATCAGATCATTACACAGCAGCAGCTCGATGCATTTAGGCATGCAGACAGGGTCATGGCGACCTGCTGAATTTCAAAAAGTTGAGAATGGGAAGGAAAGGCAGTGTAATCAACTTTGAATTTAATATGGTTGCTCGTACCAGACAGGCAGGTCGGAGTATTTCAGAAACTGCTGATCTACTGGGATCCCAACATAACAGTCTCTAGAGTTTATAGACTAAATAAATGGTCAGAAAAAGAAAAGCTCATTGTCTGAAAATGCCTCAGTGATGCCAGAGATCACAGGAGAATGGTCAGACTCAAAAAGGCAAACTGAGGTTACAATTCAGTCACCAAAATGGGACAACAGAAGATTGGAAAAATGTTGCCTAGTCTGATGAGTTTCAATTTCTGTTGCTACATTTAGATGGTAGGGTCAGACCATAGAGCCATCCAGCATTGCATCAGTGGTTTAACCCGTTTTTGGGATATTGTCGTGGCACACTTTGGGCTCCTGAGTACCAACTGAGGATTGTTTAAATCCCACAGCCTGCTTCAGTACTGCTGCTGACCCCGTCCATCCCTGTATGACCACAGTGTACCAATCTTCTAATGGCTGCTTCCAACAGATAACATACTATGTCACAAAGCTCAAACCCATTAGTTTTGAAAGCAAAAGGAGATCCAATCCTGTACTAGCATGGTGCAAGTGGCCAGTGAATATACAGAGTTTTATTAACTTAGTTATGAAATGATATAGGACAACAGCTTTTAACATTTTTTGTATCCAAGACATACCAAAGGGCAAGTCAAAGTTTAAAAAGAACACTTGTGCTTACATGTGCAGAAAATAGTCATCTGTTCTCTATCATCTGAAATTTCATTAGTTCTTTTTTTCATTATACTGCCAGGTGATGAAAGCACTTTTGAATATAACACCTATCTTTCTTGCTCCACTAGCAAACAGCTTTAATACAATCAAAACAACAACAACAACCACAACAACAACAACAACAAACAAAAAAAATAAAACATCAGTTTTCTGTTTCTGGTTCAATTTTTTTTTCTTTTATGTCATCTGCTGAAGGCTGTGGACATCAGCTTTTCCAGTTTGTATTTTACAGACATACACAGCCAATACAGTTGTTTATATGTAAAAAAAAATCCATCTCTGTTGGAGAAGCAGCTGAGGCATTGAAGGCTGTACTACCCAGGGGGTGCAGTCAGTTTGTTAGCTTGGAAAGCACCCGCTAACTCTTCCCAAACAAATGACAGAAATGTCACTTGCTGAAGGATGTGTACATTTCTGGTCCAGAACACAGGACAGGTAGGTCTTACAGCAGTTTCTCCTGACAGTTTTATTGCTTTAGGTGTATGTTGTTTTCTCCTTCTGTGATCAGTTTTTACCCCCCTACAAATGTCCACATCAGTATAAATCAGGGCCTTCAACATGTCAAAATTCCATGCATTACTTTTTGTACACTCACAACAGTAATTATACGGCTTCAACATTTGGACAACAATGCAAAAGAGCTTTAATCTGAAGCTGCAGATTCCTATATGATTTAACTGTGAAGTTGCTCCCATAATTTACACTATGAGTCTTATTTTTTTCCATTTGAATCACTCAGATGGAGGTAACAGAAATAAATCAAGGCAGTGAACAGTATGCATAATATTAATCTCTAATTTAACTTGGGAATCTTGTGCGGTCACCCTGAAAGACATTCCCTCTTCTTCTTCTGTAAGGGTGTCAAACATCCAGCACAAGGAACACCCAAGAGTCCAAATTGTGAAATAAATGTAAAGAAGTCATCGATACTTCCAATTAGTCATTAAAGAGTACAAAACAGTTCATGACTATGTCATGGCAGTAAACTAAGTGTGGAAAGCTGAGTTTGCTCTTATTTTTCATAAAGACTGAGGCTGCACTTCATTATTTGTTAATTTACTGAATATATTTGGTGTGAGGTTTTTTTTTTTTTTTTAAATGAGATATTAAGAACTAAGCCCACATTGCTAGTAGTTGGTTTTACTGGGCTCAGCTCATTTGAGAGCAAACTCAAATGCAAGCAGCCCGCAAAACTGAAATGAATTTGACACCACTGCTCTGCTGGGTCAAAAGTAGTCTTTGTGTAGTAGTCTACACAAATTCCTGCAGAGCTGAACACAAGGCATAACCAAGACTAATCTCATTAATGACTGAATTGCAGACACTTCCACTGACAGCCACAGGCATGCAATGCTACTTTTCCACTATGGTAATGCTAGAAGCCCTTTCAGACTGACAAGTGACAGCCATACCGTAGCACGCTGGGCACAACACAAGCACAGAGGTCTGCTTTGTGTCTGGCAGCAGCACACAGTGAAAGCATGTCATGGTCAAACTTCAGGGAAGGCATGAAAACAGGAAAGTGTGCTCGTCCCAGTGGCCAGAAACTGTACCCCCACCATACCGTGTCACTGCAAGGTGGGTGGGTTAATGTCAACTCTAGGCTGTCACAGGAATAAACTTATCACTTCCCAATCTGAAGGGCTTGAAGAGGTGGAGCATGCATAGCTTTTTCTAAATATATGGTCAGGTTGTAAAGCCCTAAGAATGAAATATAAACACACACATCCTCTGGGTCTATTACTGCTTACTTCAACTGCAGAGGGATGTTCCTCCGTGCTGCACTTGACAAAAAGAAATTGAAATAAAGAACAGAAATTTTCTTAAATGTGTACAGTATCATCGCAATCTGAGGCAGGTAGCTGATGCTTACCACTACATTACAAAACAACAAAAAAACAACACACTTATAGTTATTGACTGAAATAAAAAGTAGAGTAGATCCATTAACATGAACGCCTATTAGATGCTAAAACACTGTATGGTAGGTTATAAAAACAAAAAAGGAGCAGGAACAGGGAAGCGTAAAGTGCACATCTTTTCTAATTCACACAGGATCAAAGTATATATACAGGCTCACAAATATTCACTCACTCAAATCTTTTCATAAGTGGTACTGAAGGTTGTTGATGGCTACCAAAAGCATCTGGTTTAGATGCTTTTGCTAAGAGACATTTAAACAAATCATTAGTGTGGGTGTACATATATATGTTTGAGGCTGATTGCCATGATATTCCTGCCCATGATGAGTGTATGTAAACTTCTGACCAAAACTGTGGATAAGTAACAGCGACATTGCTTGATTAAGTCATGGCAGTGGGACAGTAGAAATAAAAGGTTTGTGAGCTTTGCTAGATTGTTTTGGCTCAATTTTAAAGGACCCAATCATGAGGTGAACACAGTCATCCCTTTACAAAAAGCATCAGCATGTTTGGACTAAAATATCCAATGCTGGAGTTTTCCAACTAAAAGTGTGTCAGAAGCTTTTTTCAAAACGGTCTCTTTAAGCTGTGTGGATGCGAGACAGATTAGGAAAAATTACATGTTTTGAAAACTAAAGCATAGTTTTTAGTATGGATGTACCCTAACACTAAAATGAAAATATATACATCAATCAAATGATGTGTCACATAATGTAATCTTGAGAAACAGCAATCTTATATAATCCCTTGAAATAGTTTTAAATGGGGTAAGACAAGGAATACTGAGAGTGGAAATATGGTGACCATTTAACATTCATTCATGGAATTTTAGGAGTACAACTATAAGTTAACTCATAAGTTCTACTAACCTAATAATATGTTAGTTGAGTCAGACTTGAGTAAGACTATGAGTAAAAATGCATTTAGGCTGCAAATTCTTTATCTTTATTCAGTTTATTTATATGACAAGAAATTAATGAGAAATCCAAAAGGGTATAGGTTAAAGGTGAGACTTTTGGAACACCTAAAATCAGCAAAAAAGGAACATTTTAAAAAGAATCGCAACTAAATAAGAAAAAGAAATAAATCGCTCATGTCAAATCCAGCTACAGATGAACTCTCAGTACTTAAAGCATCTTCACACTAAACTGGATAATCATCATCATACATCGTCATTTGTGTTTGTTATCCCTCATTTTAAACAGCTTCTGGATATTAAGTGGTAATTGTGGATTGCATGCTTTGTACATCATTTAAACTATGTTATAGTCTACTAAATCTTTGAATTTCTGTGTATTTAATTGAATAAATAATGGATTTACTGACTAGTCATAGAGTTTGTTATCATTCATATGGCTTTTTTTAGTAGTAAAAAGACTGCTCGCCTTGTGTTTCCCCACATTCCTACACAGTACGTCATATATAGAGCAATAAGTGAATCTTTTTTTTTTTTTTTAACATAAGTCTTTAAGTGTAAGGGAGCAGCCAGACAGCCGAGAGCTTTTTTTGTCTTGTGAATGCTGCTTGCTGAGGGTTTTGTAAGGGTGGGGTAGCATGTCAGCCCACATCTGGAAGATGATGCTCTTACAGTAAGTGTTGCTATACGTTAGCCTGCAATGAGTCAACACTGGGCTGTGAAGCATCAGGCAGAGTTGTGCTTGCCCTTTTCCCACTAAGAGCTAACCAACCTTTGGTAGAGGATCCCAAATGCACCTCTGTTAATCCGAGCTGCAGGTTGTAGAGGTTATGATCTCCAGAAAAACGGGTTAGGATGATATTAAGGGAGAAAAACCCTGTTAGACTGCGAGGAGTCTTTTCCTAAGACCTGAGAGATTGTTAACCCGCTACTTTAGAAAGAAAGTTTTCCTTTGGCATTTAGAAAGGGCATTATCTGCACCCAAGACAAAAGGCGACACTCGTCTATGGTGACCCCTTCTTCATTTCTTCTGTCCCTTCTTTTAGCTGTGGTTGCTGAAGAGGGAAAACACCAAACAGTGCTCCTCTTTTCTGAGATTTTTTAAGCGCCTCCACCGCCACCGAGCAGCTAGCTGCTGCACCAAGTCTCGTAAATGAAGCTAACTCAACTTTGTATTAGAAATGACAGACTGCCTGGAAAAGCAAGCTAATGCTATCAAACAGACTTTTACGAAGGTAGACGTGACTTATAAATACAGTATTACATCTTCTCCGGCTAACCGTCAAGTTACAGTTGGCTAATATTTTCTCCTGCCATTACTTTGACAGTGCTGTGACAGCCGACGTATGTCCTGACCCCGGGCAACATCACGGTACAAAACAGCGACCGCCGCTTAAATACGTTCATATTTCTGCATTGATTTTCGCCGTTGCACGTTTCAATTCAAATTCCACAGTGAAAATTTTCAGTAAAAGCAAATCTCACTCACCAGTGAACTCCGATCCGCAGGTTACAAGGTGTTAAAAAAAAGGCTGTTTTCCGGCTGAGTCACCCCACCCTCAAACGCCCATTCTCGTAAGACGGTGAACTGCGAGCGGAGAGCTGAATGGACAGCGTCTCATCGCTCTTTCTGCTGATTGGTGCGTCGCCGACCTCTGTCATGATATTGACCAATCGAGTTGTGATGCGTTGATCGTTCACAACAATCAGACAGCTTTCTGTCCTGTCGCCTCGTGTCACTTCACTTTTACTCCAGGAAAATGCAAATCGTCCATCTGAAGATGCACGCAGCTGAACACCACCGTTTATAAAATAAATATGTAAAATAATACGAATGAAAGACCTCAATGGTCACACCTACTGCACTCTATGTACATACATTTCGGTGTTTGTTTGTTTTGTTGTTGTTTTACAGTGTATAATGACCATTTGTATATAACATAGTGTTTTGGCATCTATGTACACTATTCTTGTTATTTATTTTTCGATTTTTATTTTTCTAATATAACTAATTCATTTTTCTTCCTGACCCTTGTAATAAATTAATGTTCCCAGTGTGGGATTAATAAAGTCTATGTTTATGTCTAAATCCTGGAAAACTTGTGTATATAGTCAGGCATACTGAGTGATACAATGATGGGGTTTTTTTCTCTTTTCTTTTTTTTTTTTTGCACTGAAGAAAATGGTATTGCTGCTGATATGAGACAGTGGATGCATTTGGCTGATTAATTAATTTCCAAATAATAACTACAGGGGTTTAATCAAGCAAAATTTCCATATATTGTCTGTTTTCAGCACTTGAAATGTAAGACTGGCTGAATTATTTAAACTGAGTATCTGCATATTCTGAGCTGTTGTTCCCTCTTGTACACGCTAGTGTATTGAAAAACCCAGAATGTGATTAAAGTGTAGACTTTCAGCTGTAATTCGAGGTACTTAACAAACATTTTGCATTTACTGTTTATGCTTTTTCAGTGGCTCATAAATAATTGGGCAACTGACTAGCAAGCAGTTTCATGACCAGGTGGGGCCTTATGTATATCTGTGTGAAAAATTCAAATAAACCTTTCACACAGTTGGCAAAAACTGTAGCAATGGCTAAATTTGATACATGTCTAAAAACAAGGAATGCACTGACTGACTGTCAGTAACACCAAAATGTCCCCCACAAAACACAAAGACAACCAAAAGGGATGATGGCAGAATTATTTCCATGAAAAACAGCTTCACAACACCTAAACAAGACAAGAACGCACTCTGTGGAGGCAGGTGTATTGTCCACGACCACAATGAATGGATGCATTCAAGAATGGAAATGCAAATGATTTACAGCAATGTGCAAACTACTGGTTACACTCACTTATCATAGAACATCCAAAAGAGCCTAAAGCTGAAAATCAGTTCATTATCTTGAGCATACCACATCATATATCAAATATGGTGGAGGAAGTGTTATGGTATGGGCATGTATAGCTGCCAGTGGAACAGGGTCACCAGCATTTATTGATGATAGAAGAAGTAGGATGAATTGTAAGGTTAACAGGGCTGTACTCCCTGGTCCAATTCAATCAAATGCTGCAAAACCAATTACACTGAGCTTAACAGCACAGATGGATAATGGCCCAGAGCATACTATAAAAGCAACCCAAGAGTAAAGGTAAATAAAAGGCATAGTCTTCAATGGACAAGTCAGTCACCTGAACTCCACCCAGCAGAGCACGCTTTTCACTTACTGAATGCAGAAAAGCAAATGAAAAGCAACTGAAGGCGGCTGCAGTCGAAGCCTAGCAGAGCATCTCACAGCATTTGGCGATGCCCATGGGTTCTAATCTTTAGGCAGTCACTGACTGCAAAGGATTTGCATCCTGGTGTTAAAAACAATCCTGATATTTAAAATTGTCATACATTTTCCCATTACTTCTGAAAATGTATGAATCTGTATAAAAACATCTGTAATTCCTTAACAGTTCATGCGAAACTGTTGCACTTCAATGTTTTCCTCCCCCAACCCGGATGACCAACCCTCCCCAAGCCTGGTTCTGCCAGAGGCTTCTTCCAGTTGAAAGGGAGATTTTCCTTCCCGCTGTCACCAGGTGCCTGCTCATAGGGGGTTGTCTGTTTGTTGGAGTTTTCTCTGTATAAAACACTTCGAGGCGACTGCTGTTGTCAGGTTCTTCTATAAATAAAATCTTTGTTGATTGAATTAAAATCCACTGTGGTGGTGTAAAGAAGCAAAAATACAAAAAATAAAAACGTGTCATTGTCCAAAAACTTATGGACCATAATACATCTTTAGTTTTTCAGAGACACAAAAAGTGAATGTTTCTGATTTATCGTTGAAGCTGCACTTCTCCGCGTTTACCACCAGGGTGCAGTGATGCACTTTTGAGACAGGACAAAAGTGCCTTGGACTATATTCTTTGTTGTATTGTTAGTTTTTGTTACATATTTTACCTGAGTACACACAACATGGAGCAGATGAAGGCAGAATATATTCTTTATATTGTGCTGTCATAAAGTGGTTAGTAGTCTGTAAAGAGTTGGAGATGAATGTTCAGTGTGTATCTATTTAAGCGGTCTTCAAACGATCAAATGATTGGCCTTCGTTTGTGTGTTTTTAAAAAACAACAACAAACAAACCTCGAACCCATATAACAATAATAAAGCCTAAAAATCAGTTAATTCATATGCTTTTGATGGCGCCTGAGCCAAGAGCAAAAATCTCCCTCCTAATATGCACATGACTATGAGATTCAGTGCCGGATGGCTGCTTTTATGTTACCTCAGATGGTGGGTCTCTGTGATGAATTATAGACAATAGGTTGAGGGCAGTCAACAGTGCATTTATGACAGATAATAAATGTGCACTGCCAAACCAAGCCAATTGAAGTGTGCCGTTCTGGAATGGAAAAAGAAAGAGAAAGGAGTTCATAGGCGAAAATTTTGATATTGTGTCAACACTTTATTATGCACCACCACCATGCAAAATCACTGCTATGAACTTGCTCAAAAATCAAACTAGATATTTCACACATTTATGATTTTAGATTGGCTCGCCACTTTTCCTAAAGTGACTGGGTAAAGTTTGGTGCACACTCAGAAAATACATCGAGTGTGTGTGTGTGTATATGTGTGTTTGTGTGCAAGTCACAAAGATTTGAGTGACTAGCAAAGGGAACAATGGCAGATTATCTATGATTTAACCTTAATTCATAAACCACTGATAGTAAATGCAGTTTCTTCGATGCCCTCATGGTTGTAAATCTTTAAGTTTGAGTGATTTGGATCCATTTGTGTCATCTCTGCTTCCACTTTAAACAAACATTCCAGACATCAGAACCAGTCATCTATATCTTATATTTAATTGACATTTAATAGACAGCATACATGATTGCAGACCAGTTCCCTCTGCAGACAAACAAACCCTACTAGTATCAGTATTATCATCTCCAGTGAAGACTTCCAGCATCGCTGCAGGTTTTGTTGAAAGCTACATGCTGCACTGACAGGTTGAGCAAACTCCATTGAGAGGTCATCCAATCAGCTAAGGCAGTGTGAGTTATTATTAACACTAATGTATCAAATAAAACAAACGCATCTGATTGGCCAGCTCAAAAAAAAAAAAAAAAAAAAAAAAAAAATGCCAAAGCAACTCAACAGCAGCTGTAAGAAATATACTAACATTTGTTCATGGTAACCTGGCCAGGGCAACACGTTTACAAAAGATTTCAGCTTTGATCATTTACATCATCATCATCATCAGCTCCAACGTAATCCCAGGCTCATTATCACAAATTATAAAGAAGATGACAACAATTTGACTTCAAAGAATCACGGTGTCCACCCTGTGCTAACAGTGCAGTTGTACATTTGCTAAACAACTGATATATAGAAAAAAAACAAAACAAAAAAAAAAAAACCCGATAAAAATTAAGAAATAATTTCCCAAAATTGTGTTCTTTCCTTTTTCTGTTTTCTTCCTTATGGCACCTGTGGTATAAGAGACAGCTCAGGAATTAATCTCTTTACATAAGCTCACAGAATTACCTTAAATATGTGCTTGGTTAAAAATATATATCTTTACATAAATGTATTTTATGGTTGGATTTAGCATAACTTAAATTCTTCATGTCCGCAGTGCTCTATACTGTCGGCCAAACGTCGTCTCGTCCAGTGTCTTCAGCTGTTTTTGCTTTTCATATTGCTCGCCTGTGAAGAATAAGGACAACGTTAGAAGGCGTGTGAGTGCGTTATTCAGACAAATCCCAGCTCTGACAAGTGTGCTGGATAAGCGGTAAACAAATTGGATTGATGGAAGGATGACTGTACTCCCATAGTAACATCAGTACTGTAGCTCGTTTGTGCTTCATCCGTCTGCCATGTGGGCAAACGATTCATACATTTCATGTAGAGATCAACTTAAACGTCTTAAAATAAGCCTGATACATCATCTGCTCTTCACTACATGACTGGTGAAAAGAATATATAGCAACATCTGTAGAAAAGTAGAAAGAAAAAAAGAACTTCAGACCAGCTCTTTATTGAAGGGACAAAGTTTTGCTCCCTAAATCATGCACACAGTTTTCAAACTAAGGTGCATTTATTTAAATTTTACTGGAGTATCATCGTAATCTGCTGCTTTAAGAACTTTACATAGATGGAGAGAGGTTTGGGCCCCAAGTCTACATTTGAGACTCTCACAGTGTGTGAATGCGAGATTGAATGAATAGTGGAATTGTAAAGCGCTTTAAGGGTCTTGAAAAGCGCTATATAAATGCAATCCATTATAACTTAAATAATAATAATAATAATAATAATAATAATAATAATAATAATAATAATAATAATAATAATAATAATAATAATAATAATAATAATGCTTATTTAACAGCTTGCTATGAAGCTGAAACGGTTCTTCAAACAATTAGATGTCCATCTAAATCCAACTTGGCTAAACAGGAAAATGCAGTTCTTATTTTTGAGATACAAATTACTGAGGTTTTGACACTTCATATCGATTTTAACTATTTCCCACCAAAATTGTTTTAAAGCACTTATTCTGAAAACTGGGAGACAAAACCAGAGATGCACATTTTTGCCAGTTTAGCTTAAAATACAACAAAGTCAGCGTGCTCAGAAGAGTTTGAGGCAATTGTTGAAATTGAGCATGTTACCACATGTTATTCACAAGCTCAGCATGATTCTCTGCTCTGCGATTGCCAAACCCCCCCAAAAAACTCCTGGACAACCTGCTTCATGGATTTCAGGATTGACAGAAACACCTTTTTAAATTTTGCCTTCACTTTTCTGTAGATCAAACGTATTTCTTAAATGCTGAAACTCAAGTCCAGTTAGTCTAGCTGTCCAGTTCTTGGACGATAATAAATTAAAAAGGAAACAAAGAAACAAGGGAAAAAAAACAACAGAAAAAGTAAAATGGTAAGATTGTAACTAAAAGATATCATAAAACATCCAAGTCCAGGCACTTAAGGTCAGCTTGGAAAAGTAATAAAATGTCTTTATTTTACTGGTAGATATTTTCAGATAAAATTTTTTTACCAGTGTATACTGGCTTGTGCCTTTTTTAGGGCTTAGAGATACAAAGATATCAACAGAGCAAGCCTCAGACACCACAGCTGTGCAGCAAGTACTTGCATCATTTTCTTTTGCCTCTAGGGGCAATGGTAAGCCCTTAAGGACATCACCTGACAGTTGTTGAATTATCCTTTGGCCAAGCACTGCACTGAAGAACATCATGGAAGTAATTCAACCCTGAGAGTGTCAGGTATTCAAACTGTTACTCTTGATTGGGTGAGGATAAAATCAAAGGTCTCAAAGAGAGGCAGTTAATTTCCCCCAGAGGCCAGATGAGAAACTGAGACTGTTGTGGAGGGCCACACCAACAATACAGAGACAGCATTAATATTGAACAGAACTGACTTCAGCCTATTGGGGTGAACCTGCACAACAGTCTCAGTTTCTCATGTGGCCCCTGGGGGAAATTACCTGTCCACTGCTGCCCTACGCCCATCAGTTACCCTAGTCTCACTTAGACTTCTCATATTTTTATAGGCAATATCATGGTTATAAATTATGGTTACCGTTTTCGCAATTGACCAGAATTAACCCGGGTTAATTGTTGTTGATCACCAACGACACTGTAAATTTCCTTTTGCGGTGGCTTCAGTGTATTTTTTCCCTTTTGTTGCATATTTTATTATGAATTTTAATTTATTGTACCCATAACATCTTTGGTTAGCCTATCACAGAGCCTTGTGTACCCTTACATTGGTATGATGCACTAGAAACTAGAGATCCAAAAAAAAAAAAAAAAAAAAAAAAAAAGATCTACAGCTGACAGGTAGAAATAACTTACCAGTCACCCGGACCTACGTGGTCACTGCTGCAGAGTCACCTGCGCCACATAATTAAAACCAGCACAGCAGGTCAGAGCAGGTACTGACAAGGGGCAATTTAATAATTCAGAACACACAATATGCCACCTTCTCCTGCTATTTCAGTCTTGGAAAGCTATAACTCACCATGCACGTTTTGTCCGTTTCCTGCCTGTGCTTTTTCAGTTCATCCAACTGGAGCTCATCCTCCAGCTGCCGCTCCAGATCCTTCTCAAAGCACTCCTCATCGGCAGCGCTTGCAGGCCTGTCATGAAAAAACAAAGCAGTTTAAAACTGGGAAAAAAAAGGGATGGATGCGACTGAATAGTTCTCTATAAAAGTCTAATATATGACCTATGTATAAAGTGCTTGGTGTACTCAAAACGGTGAACTGCCTGAATGCTTTATGAAATACAACTAAAGTTCTTGAATTTGCACCCACTCCACTGACATTTTAGCCAAATCAAAGAGAAAATCAGCAGCATTCATAACAAAATTCCACATTTTTATAACCCGTACTCAAGCATAATACTGTTCAAGATGATCACAAATAAGAAGAAGGTGCATGGACTTCCTCTCAGTAAGTAAAACAATCTCACTGCCCTAACTGTTCTCAGTCCCACAGACAGCTGAGCGAAGCAAAGGGCGTGCACGCCCAGAGCCCTGGAGCCAGTGCTATCACTTGGTCTTCAGCTTTTTTTCCCCAATCCATGCATCATTATTATGAAAACTGCAGTAATGGGATTTTAAAAACATACAGTAGTATAGTATGAAAGGGTTTGAAAGGTTAATATATGATCAGATTAAATCATGTCATAATAGTGTAGGTTGTAGCTGTGGGTTAAATGTCAACTATCCATTAACGTGAGGAAAGCATAAACAGTTTATGGGAGAAAGGCGCACTCAGCAGGTCAGCAAAGCATAAACTGTCAGCAACAGCTGTGGGAGTGCTTCAGTTCTGCCTCTTGTGCGGGGGGGGGGGGGGGGGGGGGGGAGGTCACGTGACGCTGCTAGCTGAAGCTCACAGGAGAACTGCAGCTTTGACATTGGATGATAGTGTTGGAGCAGGAGTGTCGGCGCTACCAGAGTAGGCTCAGACACATATTAGCTGCACCCTCTGACGTCTCCTGTGGGGGATAAGGGAGCTTGTTGTGGATTTCAATCATCATTTACCCACAGCTAAGGCTATCTGACGTTTCCTGTCGGCGCCTGCTGAGGTGAAAGGCTCTTTTTGCAAAGGACTGTTTAGGATTAGGATAACGTAAAGATGCCTGAAGAGGCCGTCACTTATCGCTGTTCAATCAAAGCTGTCAGGAACAACTTGAGCAATGACTCCCCCCCCCCCACCCACCCCAAACAGACAGAAGAAAATCTGTTTTCGGTGGGATAATCCACCAAAGTTTAAGTCCCTCACAAGTATATACTGCTTTTGCATGGGTACATATTATAAATGTAAATAATGTCCAAAGTAGTAATTTAACATGGCAAAACAGAAAAGTTCAAAGCACTACACGGTGCATTTATAAGCAGCCTTTGCTATTGTGTGATCAAACTCGACTCTTTGCATGAGTGGGTTAAGTCGGCTCGTGACAGGTTTGTGACCACGGCACAAAAAAAAAAAAAAAAAACCCGGTTGTGATAAACCGTCCACTGTGCCCCGATGCACACGGTCGCAGCCCAGAGGCGGCAGAAGCCAGAAGACACCTCTGTGTGAGTTCTTTAAAATTCTTAGATACTTTAATCTGAAGGGCTTGAAGCCCCCCAAAAATGTTCAGAAATAAACTAATATAAGAAAGAAGATTGAAAAAAATCTTTCTCGTTTATCTTTTGAACTGAGCTAAAATTTCAAACTGTTTGTACGGGCCTAAAATTAACCAGACTTTAACCCTCCACCTCTTCAGACTCTTCTCCACCTGCTCCATACTCTCGCTACAGATCACAATGTTGTCTGTAACATCATAACGCACAGAGACTCATGTCTGATCTCATCTGTCAGCGAATCCATCACCATGACAAACAGGAAGGCGCTCAGAGCCGATTCCTGATGTAGTCCCACCCTCACCTGAACCCATCTGTCACTCCAGGTGCACATCCCGCCTCTATCTCACTGCCCTGCGTGTCCTGCACCACCTTTACATACTTTCACTCGTGAATTCCTCATGCAGTACCACAGTTCCTCTCTCACCACCCTATCATATGTGTTCTCTAGATCCACAAAAACACAGTGAAGCTTCTTCTGACCTTCTCGATACTTCTCCATCGACACTCTTAAAACAAACCTCACATCTGTGGTGCTCAGCATGACTCCTGCTCAGTGCTCGTCACCTCTCTTATTAACCTAGCGTCAACATCTCTTTCTTATATCTTCATGGTATGGCTTGACAAAAAAAGACTGTGTACTTTTAATAACATGGCTGCTTTTGCAGTATCTTAAAAGTACCTTGGTTTGTAAGCGTAGAAAGGATCTGAGGAGTTTGTGGCCAGTAGTTCACGTCCAAAATCTGAATCCACAGTGCTCTCCGTTTCACTTCCACCCTCTGTTTATTAAAAAAAAAAGATAATAAAAACAGTTAATGTATAATAAGTCTGAATGTGACTACTGTTTTCCCTCCATTCATCTTTACCTGAATTGAGCTCCTTAACCAGTGATGACATTGTATTAGTGATGGAGTCAGCAGCAATGAGCAGGTCATTTCTCAGATTTCTCCTTGGACCTTTTGCGGTCAAACAAACAAACAAAAACAGTTTAAAGTGGGATCCTGTGCAGCTTCCAATAACAAGGACTCAGACCGCTGTAGTGTCGCTGTGTTACCCTGAGCGAAGGCCTCCTGAACGTCCCCGCCCACGCCCATGAGTGAGTCCTGAGGTGTGTGAGTCGGGGTCGTGCCGGCAGAATCCGAGTGGATTGGTGTGGGAATTGGCCGGTTGATGGTGTGGCTGGGTGAAGAGCGCGGCGAGCCGGGACCCTGAGTCTAAAGGATGTACACATTTAGTTTTTTGTGTAAGAAGAAAGCCTGAACGACTCCCATGCAGTATAAGGTAACATGCTGCTACAAACAGAATCACATTCTTAAAAACCACTTCAAGTATTTGCAGAGAACAAACCACAAGATGCTGAATTAATATTTATCAAAGTTTCAACTAATCCGGAACATCATTTGGCATGTAAAGAAATGGAAAATGTCCATTAGTAAACAATTAGGTTTCATATATGGTGACCAATGACACATTATATTGCCAGAAGTATTCTCTCACCCATCCAAATCATTGACTTCAGGTGTTCCAATCACTTCCATGACCAAAGATGTATAAAATCAAGCACCTAGGCATGCGGACTGCTTCAACAAACATTTAAGAAAGAATGGGTCGCTCCCAGGAGTTCAGTGAATTCCTGACAACCTGACAGAACACCTTTGGGATGAATCTGAGTGGAGACCGTGAGCTGGGCCTTCTCATCCAACAATAATGTCCGACCTCAAAAATAGTCAAAATTTCCCATAAACACTCCCAAATGGCATCGGAAGGTCTTCAAAGAAGAGTTCAAGCTATTATAGCTGCAAAGGGTGGGCTGACATCATATTAAACCCTATGCATTAAGAATGGGATGTCACTCAAGTTCATATGCCTGTGAAGGCAGATGAGAAAATACTTTTGGCAGTATAGTGTCTGCATCTGATACTGTGGTCACATTATTGTGAGTATAAGACATGTTGTTCTAAAGATATACACACAATGCATTTACAACAAAAACACTTTTCCAAAAGGGACATCTCACTGGTATTGTATGTACGGTATTTATTTCTTGCAGATGCCACACACCCACACCAAAGGTTTCATTTCGAACATGCATCCTGGTCTCTTTTTCCTCTCTTTCACACTTACAGCTTGATTCCGCTCCTCCTCCTCCTGCTAAAAAAAAAAAAAAGAAAAAAAGGAAAAAAGAAAGAATGTCTGACGGCTCATGAAACAGCAGCCATGTCTGTAAGATCGAATCGCACTTCCGCAAAGACCTGGTCAGCACGCGGCTTCCTCGTGCAAGTTTAGTGGATTAACATTGATCCTATTGGGCTAATTAGATTAATATCTTCCCCACTTAAGGCAGTACTGCAGGCAGGCTGTGCAGGCTTTGGGAAACTTGCATTATGTCGACTATAGATCAAGCTCACCCCCCATAGTAGAGGGTGGCAGACATGTCTTCTAAAGCATCCTCTGAATTAAGATCCCATTTAAGTCTGCAATCCGGCACCACTGAATGGCATTGGAAAATATGAAGGAGGGCACAAGTTTTGGATTTTAAACTGTATTTTCACAAGTTTTACAGCTTTTCCTAGTGATAAAGACCCACCTTTATCACTGTTCTCTTTTACAGCAGTTGAATTCACTTTTATTTATAAAGCGCCAAAAATCACAAAAACAGTCATCTAAGGTGCTTTATATTGTAGGACCCTAGAGTAATAAAGAGAAAACCCCAACAATCAAACAACTCCCTTTGAGCTAAAAACTGGCAACTGGGGGAAGGAAAAACTCCCATTTAACAGGAAGAAACCTTCTGCAGTCCAGGCTCAGGAAAGGTAGGCCATCTGCCATGACTGGTTGTGGGTGAAGGGAGGGAGACAGAATAAAAGACACACTGTGGGAAAGAGCCAGTTTGACATTCCCGAGCTATGATGAGTCCTCACAGCTAAGAGAAATAGTAATACAAGGAAAAATCCCTTATCGGAGCATATTGGTCACCACCTGCTGTAAAATAATAATAATAATAATAATAATAATAATAATAATAATAATTATTATTATTATTATGTATATATAAGCTCACTATAGCCCACATGTCCATGTTTTCTATGTAAACAGTCTGCGATGGATATGATTCAGTCCAAGAAACTCTGGAAAAAGGAAAAATAGCGTCTGCTCCTTCAGTGATCAGAAGGAATAAAACTAAACTGTTCACTATCTGACTGCACTGCGCTCAGAGATAAAAGGCACATCTGTAGTACCTTGAGAAGCATCATTAGTTGCTCCAGCTGCACCATGAGTTCCCTGCGACTCTCCTGCAGAGTAGACATTCTTTGTTCAAGCTCATCTTTGCGTTGCCTAACAGAAGAAACAAGTTGTACAGCATAATGAAGCCACAATGTCACGTCAGTGGCTCAAACAACCCCCCCAAAACATAATGAACATCTGCAGACTGAAAAACATAATATTCATTACGCATGTTCTTTAGCACCCTAAGCAAAGCTGTCTGTCATAACCCATTTGCATTTGGTAACGCGACGTAGGCGGAGCTACCTGAGGAGTCGTAGCTCAGCGAGCAGGGTGGGGTTTTGCTGGCCCCTGTCTGGTGGCGGCTGGGAAGCTTCCTCATGCTGAAGGCGCAGTCGCTGGATTTCCTGGAGGATTTCTCTGCGATGAGTACAAACATGTGCAAGTGCCACGTCAAACCGCATTTCTGACAGGAAGTCAACAAGATGATCTAAACCTGCAGTAACTGGTATTTCTGTCCACTATGAGGCAGCAGAAACAAGCTGCTCATCAGCTCAGTTATTTATAGCATCCAGCAGACACAGAACAATATAATTTTGTGACTATATCAGTTCAACTATCGCCTTCTCTCAGCTGTTTGGTTTCAACTTCTGTAGGAAACACCTCAGCAGCTAAATGCTCCAATACGAAACCCCTCTACCTTTTGAATACTGATACACCATTGTAGTGTCCACAGGCCAGTATCTGGTTAATAGTACACAAATATTTATTAGGGAAAATGAATAAACAGTTTGACTTATGGATGGCAAAATGTAATTTTTTTTTTTCCCAGTGGTGGAAACAAGAAAAGAAGTCATAGATCAAAAATACTGATTAGAGCTTCCTAGTTTTGTTACTTTTTACTCAATTAACTGATCCTAATCATATAAATACAATAAAAATATAATATTACTACACAGGTTGAAATAAAATTTAAATCTCTAACTTCAAACAAGCTTCCATAGGAGGAAGATAAATAGAGTCATTAATATTTTTTTAAGCTGATAAGTCCAAATGTCTTTGGTGCAGACACATCAGCTCAGGGAAAAAGGATATGATCCAAGGTCTAGCTAAAATGAATGATTACAGCCTTCTGGTTCACATGTTTTACTCACCTTTGCCTCCACCTCAATATAAATTTCCCTAATTTCATTAAACATAAATTTTTTCACAGCTACTTCTTTTATATTTCTTAATAGTCTTTGTAGAATCATATTTTATGTCTTTTTATTAGCAATTTTAAACCACTTCAAAAAATTATTCAAGAATAATATAACTGAAATGAAATAGGTTTTATTTCCTTAAATAATGACTTTCAGCTGCAGTGTTTAAGTTAGTATTTAATGGCAGCCTGGAGTAGTGAATGCTTTTTGAGGTCTGTTCAGAGATGCCTTCATTCTGAGAGGTAAATTTCAAAAGAAAGGAGGCGAGCAGTTTCTCGGACGCAGCCATGCCTAACCTGTTTTTGCTCTCGAGCTCGGCAATGAGCTGTCTCTGCTGTTTGTTGGCATCCAGAGAGCAGGGGAGGTCTGTGGGGACCCTCTGCTGTTGAGCCTGTTGGTGAAACCAAGCGAGAGACATCACGTGAACTGGCTTCACCTCTAGGTGATGTCATCCACCAGCTTATCACATATCTCACAGGAGGGAACAAAGCAGTTAAGTCACCAGCCATCCATCAAGACCTCCGATAAGAGCATGAGCAGGCACACGGCTCTGGTTAGCACAGGTGGCTAATGTCTCTTTAGCAGAAATACAGATTTAAAAAAAAGAAAAGAAAAAAAAAAGGTGTTTAAAAATACTCTAGTAAAAGCTGAAATACTGATTTGACTAATTTACTCAAGTATAGTGAAAAAGTACAGGGTGTGAAATGTAGTCATAGTATAGTAAGTGGCTCTTTGGAGGACATTTCGATCAACTATGTGTGTGCAAAAAAAAAAAAAAAAAAAAAAAAAAAAGGTTATTATAGTTGAAAAAACCAAAACCAGATGTTAAAAACCATTGTTGTTAAGTCAGATAAAATCATTTCCATTGTAATAGCTGTACTGATCTTCCCAACTCTTGCTAATGACTTACATACAATAATATTTAAAAAGTCTAAAGTCTAAATTAAATAAAACATTTTCCCACAACAAAACTGAATTTAAAAACTAAAATGTCAAAATTAAATAAAAACAAAAGCTAATCATAAAATACAATAATAACTGGTGCAAAACTAACTGATACTTGTCATGTTAATACAATGATAAAATAGTATTAGCACATGAGAAATCAAACTAACTTCTAATTCTAATAAAAGTTTTCAGCTTGAACGTCTGTTGCCCACGCTGTGGATGGGTCACTCTGCCTCCACATCTAAACCGGAAAATGAGCCTAGTCGGGGGTTACGGTGGGATTTGGCTGCTGTGGGAACAGATCAGTTGTAGTGGTGGCGTGTAGAGAAGAGAATCACTTAGAAATTAGTCACAATAATTTCTACTGTGAGCTCCAGTAGATTTTGTGTGCATGCTGCGAACACCTGACCTGTGAGTACTCTGCTGTGGCAAAGTTTAGAGTAATGAACTGTGTTGGACTATTGAGGAGTAGCTGTGGCGTTCATGGTCAGTGTACCAGGGCAACAAACAATTTGAGTTTGAGCCAATGATGCTAATTAGATTCACTCACTGAATTCCACCTTTACACTGTCTAAGGGTTAGAAATCAGCTGTTATAGTTCATGTAACATGAACTATCCAGAGTATAAATTTCTAGTAGTAATATTTCCCTCCTGTATTGGTTAAGAATGATAACAGAATGATCACCTTCTTGACTGTAAAAAACAAAAAAACGAATGAAAGCCTCTAACGTAGAGTAGCAGTAAATGTCAACTCGAGTTTATGTTGTTGTTTTTTTTTTTTTAACTGGACAGTGATGAAAGATGTTTGTGTGAAATGGATATCTTTTATCTCACCGCAGCATCAGCAGCCAGTCTAGCAGCATAGCGAGCAATGAGACTGTGCTCGTCATCTTGATGGTTACTGCTCTCCAGCAAACTGATCAAGAGGAAAACAGAGACGGGAGAAAAAATACACAGCACAATTAATTAAAAAAAAAAAAGTGTATGTGGACGCAACATGAGCACTCGAAATTTTAAAAAAGCAAATAACTTTTACTTTTCTGAGTCAGATTCGGCATGAAAGCTTCGACAGGAAGTAACACTAAGCTAGTCGCGTGAAACGCAAAACAATAAATTAAGAGGGGTTAAGTAAAAAAGTGGAGATACAAAGCAATCGATCGCTTTGTATTTGAAAGCTTATCTAATTACAAATACAGTAAAAACAACAAAAACAAAAAGCAAAGAAACCATACAGCCCTGTATTTACACATTTATGCACACACATGCGTACAGTAGGGTCAAAAGCTGCTACAATAACACAACATGTTATCTGGAAGTCATTCACCAATAAAACACACATATAGGCATTTTATCATAGGCCACACAACAATAACAGAAAATATGTCAAATCACCTGCAGTAAATTAAAATGATTAAAAGTCACAGGATTTACAGGATCAAACAAACAAAAGACTAATAATTTGATACCAGTTAACTAAACTAATCTGTATTGGAAGTTACACAAAATTAAAAAGCTGCCACTTTTAACTTGATAAATTTCACTCAAAGACAACACATGTACACTGCATGGAGTTATAGAGTCATAATGTTGGAAGAAATAGACCCTGTTACCCACTTTGGATACAAATCAGTCAGAAACACTGCCGGGGAATGCAGAAAGGGTCAAAGGTCAAAGCAACCAGCCTCTAAAACAATCTGACAGCATGCATCGTTAGGACTGTAACACACTCGGATTAGGTTAGGGGGAAAGGGGGAAAGGCGGCAGTTCAGCGGAGCACATAGTTTCCACTAGTGTTTGGCAAACACAGCGGCACACCCACTAACCATGTTTTGGGGTTGTTTTGGAGTAGGTTCACATAGAGGCCAATGAGTACATGTTCGTCAGCAAGTCTATCGGCAACATCGAGGTTGTAGTTCAACCTGGAACAGTGCAGGGTTTCACAAAACACAAGACATTACGTTACACAGGTGACAACGGGGTTGAGTGGGGACGGGAAAGAGTGAGGGAGGAAGGGAGAGGACACGACAAAAGAAAAGAGGAGGAGAACAGCTGAAAAGCAGCCATTCATGGGTGACCAGAGCGAAACAAGGCCATATTATGTTTGGGAGAGACACTGCCGATGAAGGCTAAGAGTAGACTGAGGGCATGCCAAGCAAAAAACAAAAACAAAAAACAATTAGATAAATACTCTACAGGTACTTAGTCATCTATTAGTAAAACTATCAAAAGTCTATTTATTGCTTAAACATTCACGTTAAGTCAGGTGTGCATGGCCCCTTTATAGAGGCCACCCACCAGGATTGCACACATCTCTAATGTAGTGACCATGCGGTTTAAACAATATTTTCAATAGCAGCTTCTTTTATTAGCATTTACAAGTACATGTATGTTATAATGTCAGAAGAAAGCAGTGATTACAAGGGCAGCATCGTATGCAGGAATGCCCAGCCCTGTCCTTCAGCTCATCCCAAACCAGCAGAGAGATGTAAACTCTCACGTGGGTCTATCCTGGAGCCTCCCCCTCTATGGACACGTCCCATCTAGGAGGCACCCAGAAGGCATCTTATTTATATGCCCAAACCTCCACAGCCGTCTCCTTTCAATGTGGAGTAACATGGACTCTACTGTGAGTCCCTCCTGAATGATTGAGCCTTTCACCCCATCGCTAAAAGAGAGCCCAGACACCCTTGAAATGGAAAAAACAAAAAACCCAAAAACCCCAAAAACAACCCCAAACCCAAAGGCTACCACATAATTATCATGGATGTTCACTAGCCAGTACAGCATACTGACCAGACCTAGCTCGGACGTACGATATACTGTATGTGATGGAAATCAGCTGTTAATGTTTAGGACAGCTGACGTGATCTAAATAAAACACCATTCATTTATTGTTAAAAATAAAATCCTTTTATTTTTAAAATTACCTTTATTGGGCAATTTATAGTTAATTAGTGAAGTATTAAAAGAAAGAAAACCATGAGATCAAACAACGCTCCGAGTGAAGTTCCAGATATATGCATGGATATATTAAGAATTTATTAGCACAACCCTCGATGGCAATTGTTCCCAGTGGCCATGCATGGTACTGCAACAACAACACCACCACCACCTTTTTTGGAGATCAGAAATGAGACACCTCATACACTACCCTCCTTGCTCTTTAACATGCCATAACAACACACCTCCCTGAACTACAGGTACATTGTTCTCATTGTTGTGCCCCCACCCTGCCTCCCCCCTTTCTCATTTCTCACGCCTCTCATTAACACATGGGGGTCTGCCCGACGCTGCCAGTCCTCAACCGCAGCCTCAGATCTGTTCTTCTCCCAGGATGTGGCCCCTGCTAGTGAATTATTTATTATGACATTTCACCGTATACTGTCCATGCTTCTAAACCTGTAAAGTCATACATTTATTAACAATAATCCTTGCTGTCTTTAGTTGTAGTCAGCTACCAAACTTCTAAACAGGCCCTGTAGCATATGGGATTATCAGCCTGTTCAACGGTGACTTCAGTGTCAGTTATGAAAGCGGGCAGTGTGCCCAAGAGGAATGCTTTCATCTCTCAAGTGCAGGTACAGAAGTGCACAAATTCCTCTCACTTGAAAAATCAACTAAACTACATCTCCTAAAACAACATTATTACCGACCGAGGAAGCGCCTTAATCCCACTTTGTCTAAAACGAATATACCTACTCACATACACCGTAAACAATGAACCTGGGAATATATAGCATAGCATATGAGCTGACTGATGGTAACATTCAAAGAAAATGGCAGTTAGTGTTTCCCATATCTGTGTGAATGAAGAGATTATAATAGGCACTCTAAACGAAGCGCCAATGATCTTCATGATGCATGCTTCATCTAGCGTCTTTGAAACAGCCCCTAGAGAATAACAGTGTACAGCCTTCTATAAGAAACCCGGCTTGCTAATAGTTTCCTCAGGATGATAAGCACTCTAGTTAATGCGTATGATTATTATCTATATTAGTTTGCGCATGCATTCGCGCTACAAAGGCATTCTCATATGCACACCTATGCCACTTACCCTCTCCCTTTCAGCAGATGTGGAGCAGCCCCAGTCAGGGGCTTTCTCTGCCCAACAACATTATTCTTGCTGTAAGGCAAGCCATTTACATTCAGCTCGAGAAAACACATTAAATGGTGATGCACAAATCTTCACACATGCACCCACACCATCAAAGACTTCAGGAAAATAAAGACCGCGTGGGTCATGGAGTTCACGGGGCGCAGGGTCTTTAGGGAGCACGACAGATTGAAAAGATCTGTTGTGAAATCCAGGGCACCCGTTGTCAGCTGGGATGTACTCACTTTTTGGTGGAGTAAGGGTTCCCTGATGTAGGCATGGAGTGGGAGAATGAGTAGTCATTGGTGATGTTCACTGGTCTTGGTGGCCTGGACAGTAAACACGTGTTAGATTTTAATTTGATCTGACAGAAAAGCTAAAGAGACAGAAAACACCAGTTAGTCTTTCATTCTTGAGGATTTTGCTCAACTGCATAATCTCTGAATTTCCACTTGAGTGGTTTATACAGTATGATATCATGCAAGAATGAATGAATGAATGAATGAATGAATGAATCTGGGAATTAACAAACAAAACAGTGTTTGGGACACGTCACAAGTGGGGAATGTGAGTGGATGAGTCTGACTGTACACGATTAGCACAATACAAAGGAATCAATCTACAGTAACAATCAAGTATGATTCATATTAATCAAAGCAAACTCACCACGTATCTCTATTGAGGAATGTAAAGAACAAAGAAAGGGATAAATACTTGATTACATTACAGCAGCACAGGAAGAGACTATAATACATCAAAAACAATGAAAAAAATAAGAATGAAAACTAAATTGGGCATCCACAGAAGACAGTGCCCCAAATCTACTGAGTTTATAGCATAATTCAGTGCAGTGAAGAAAGTGAAGAAAAAGTAAGTTTTTAAATAACTGAAAGTAGCGATGCCAAAGTACAGTGTACATATAAACCTGCTGGTTTGTAGATTAGATTATAGGTCAGGCTCATAAAATTGCATCCATGTACAGAATCCCATTTTGTTTCATGCATGCATGAAAATTTGCACACTTCCGGTCACCTCTACAAATTAAAAAACAAAAACAAAAACCCTCACACCTTATGTTAACGTCATTATTAGTGTTGTAAAATCTTTTTGATTTTACTTTTCTTTCTTCTTTTTCTGAGCCTGAATTAAAACTATACTCCGTTATTAATTATTGTCTCTTTAGACATGATGTGACTTATGTGCACCATTAAAACGACGGTAATGAACTTTTTTTGGTTGACATTTATTACCAAATTACAGTTTGTCTGATAAGTTAAAAGCAATTTTCTATTTACCTAGTTTGCTATATTAGATATTCATAAGTAAAACTATTAAAAAACTGTTTTTTCTAAAGAAAAACATGATCTTCCATTTAATATCGAGCAAAATCAAAGATCAAATTATATTTTAATCCTAGAATCTGTTTCTTAAACACCTTATGGCAGTCACACTATATATGTTGAAGGCTTTTACTGTGAAAGGAAGGGACAGGAAGAATTTATTTCTTCAATTCTAAAATATATTAATAATCAAACTTTCGGATCTCATGTTATCTTTACCTCTTAAACTAGCATTGAAATCTATTACCCATCTGATTTTCTGTAAAAATGTTGGCGGCATCATTCTGAAAATTTTGGGTCATTTGCAGGCTATAAAACTGGGACAATTAACATAACAATTAACTTTAATTGCAGGAATCATAAAAATGGAATAATCAGTGTGTTGTTTAGCTCTCAGCACCAGAAGTGACTTTATGTCTGTAAGATGGGCTTTAATAGGCAGCAGCAAAGTGCTTAAAAGTCTATGCTTTCATGCCTGATATTTGTTTCATTATTTATACGACGACACTAAACATCAAGGAAAAAGTAGCAGCAGCGCTGCAGATTACAAACAATCCCAAGGCTGTAATTAAGCCTGATTGATCAGTTGACCTAAGAGATTGACTGGAATCACTTCAGACCAAGGAAGCAGCTACAGGATCATTACCAGCTGAGGGATCAATTTAAAACATTTCAAGGTTTCAAACTGGCACTGAATGCTCTGAATGCACATTCCTCAGTTTCAGTGTTATAAAGGAAAAAAAAAAGGGAGCGAGAGCAGATGAACTTACACAATATGAGCTAGGTTGAGAGGTTTATCTGGCATTTCAGGAAACAAGGGGTGAAGAGGCTCTCTGCTGGATGCACAGCTCAATGACTTACTGAGGGCGTGGGATAACTTCTTAGCGGGGGATTTCTGGGTGATACACAGAAGCAAGGTGACGGTTGTGAGGATGAGAGGATGCTCATTTCTTTTTCAAAGCACACGGTAAATCACCACGGTAACACTGTCACCTGGACTGAATCTTCAGATTCCTCATGTTGTAGCGAAGCAGAACAAAAATAGCCACAATGACTGGTCCAGTGCAGACACACCTCCCCTAGCCTCCTCCCCCCTTTCCTCCCTTCCTTACCCATGACGTATACTCCTTCATTTGGTGCTGGTTGCTATGGGAACCGCTGGCATGCCCCCTCCAGAAGCAGTCCTGACAGAGCTGGTAATTATGACATTGCTGGCAGCGGTAGCGGAAGCCCATCATACTCTCAGTATGGCAGTAGGAGCACTCGACCGGGTGAAACACTGCAGGGAGGAGAGGAGGAGCCAGACACAGACACACACACACGAAGGCAGATGCATAAGCGCACACACACACACCAGATGTGACTGTAAACCCAGATATTTTGCACATTGCAGAGAGCTGATAATAAATTTTCATTAATTTAAGGACAGATGTGCTGGGATATCTTGCACCCCCCCCCCCCATTTTGAGCAAATAAACACAAAGCAGCACAGCATTGAGCTCTATATGTGCACATACACTAGTGTTTCTTCTGCTCGTGATGATGAGTGCATCACAGATATACACACTCATACACAGGGTGTAAGGTCCCAGTGGGTCATCTTTACTGGAGGTGTGTCTGTGATGGCGGTGACTGAAAGACCATGATGCAAAGCCGAACTTCCCCCGCTTGCGCTCCAGCTAAATATTCTTCAGCGCGCCTTACCGTTCTCCACGTTGGCGAGGCGGTGCATTAGCGGCAGCCACACCAGACACTGAGGGGGCGGGTCTGACATCAACGTATCGAGGAATGTGTTGAGGGAGACCTTTTTCTATTGACGTGCAGCGCAGAGAAGAGTGAGATTCACCCACACCGTCAATGCTAAAGCAATCACACACTTACTGACATCAAAATGCTGCGGGCGCCAAACCCTCACCTGCTGCGCAAAGCACGTTCTCGCAGCTTGCTCGGTGTAACCAAACGAGGGTCCCTCGAAAACCGCCATGGGCAATTTAAGAGCCTCCCTCAGAAACTGGTCAAATTGCGAGTGCACCATTATTCCAGCAGAATCTGATATGAGTGAAAAAATATCTGGAAACAACGCAGAGGCATTACACAAATTAATCAAACTAATTGTTGGCTGCCACCACAGTCGGCTAATTATAGCATTACACAATACAATTATCCCACTTATTTGTGAAAACAAATCAAAGTGCAGCAGTTATACAGATCCATTCTAACTATACACCAACCCTCCTTTTTACCCCCCCTTTTTTTTTTTTACAAGCTGCTGCCCCCAGAGATTTGTACATTGTGTAATAAACCCTATCCTTCACATACAGTAATGAATAATGACTGCTCCCGGCCATGAAGAGCCAGGGCAGTGCTAGTGCTGCTGCTACTTGTTTTAAAACCAGAGCAGACAGAAAAAAAAACAGGTCCTAATAATTTTACATTACTTAGAATAGGAGGAATTCGCTGATTTATTACTGGCAACATAGGCAATTATAATTTCATTTTTCACGATTAAAAGTAAGATAAAGATTTGTTGTGTTTCTTACATCTTAATTTATCCAGAATTTTCCCACCACAGATGGTTGCGAGGGCCATTTTCACAACAAAGATAGATGTCTTGCCGTGGCCCTCCCTAAAAGACAAAAGAAAAAAACGAAAACATTAAGCTCATGTATTCTTTTAAAAGGAGCTGTGAAGATGTAGGCTGCGTAGTGTTCCTGCTATAATCGCATGAAATCAGCTGTGTTTGTAAAAAGCATGTGCATGAGTCAGCCTACAAACTTATCCGCTCTACATCCGCGTGTTGTGACATTAGAAGGGGAAAAGAGTCTGGATTTTCACGGTCACATTTCAAGCCGCATCAACTCACGTCAAAACCTCCGAGGTGAAAGTACACAACCAGCAGCCGGCTCGTCACGTGACGCGTTTACTCACGGGTCATAGGCTGCCAGCAGGAAGTTGAGCAGCAGGCTGATGGACTGTTCCACGTTTATCTGATGCGTGGTGGGCATGCGCTTGTTCAGCTGGTAGAAGATAGTGGACAGCACAACTTCTAGACGAGCCACGGAAAGCTCAGCGTTGAGGTCTATGGCGTTGAGGCCGTTCTCCCGGAAAGCCTCGATGACGTTCCAAATGTCGACCAAATGCACTGAAAACAGGAAGACGTCAACGTAAGCCTTTTTGGCTCGGCCACGTGCAACATCTCAAAAAATCAATACATAAAAATTCATACGCACAGTTGCATTTCTTCTGCACAAATCTGAGTTTGCAGGCTGTTCTGTACGTCGACAGTCGTATAGAATCCAAATCCTGAGCCCCTGTAGGAACATCACTCTTTAGTCCTCAAATGACCAAATATGTGCCACTGATACAAGTGATAGTGATTTTTATTTTATTTTTTACTAAATTACAGTTTTAGGCTTTATTGTAATTTCCCACTTCTTATCACTGCATTTTAAAGTTCTGCAGTGAACCGTAGCTTAGATACTTAGTGCCTAAAATGACTATGAAAACAGCTCAAGTTATAGAGATGAGTCGGGGTAACTCCTTTTTACATGAAAATGACTGAACACCATAATTACCTTTGAACATTTTGTCAATAAAAGAAAGAGCACATGCATGATAGACACAAATGGAGCCATTAAAAAAAAAGTATTCCTGTACAAATTATAACAGGGGGGGAAAAGGAACAGGAAAACTTGTTCAGTCATTTCAGTTGTTAAAACAGGTTGGTCACTTGAGAGTTAATACTGAAAATGGAATACAAACTGTTAAATATTATATATTTAAATATGCCATTGAGAAAACAAGATATGACTAAAAAGAAAGTACTCTCTGTCAACCAGGCTATCATAAAATTGATCTAGTCCTTAAAAGCTTAATTTTTAGTATAAACGAACCACCTCTAGCAGCAACAACATGAAGCAGTCATTTTCTGCATGGCTTTATCAGTCTCTCACATCGCTATGAAGAGATTTTGATGTCTGGGCAAAGACAGATGCCTTACATTTGACTCTTTACACAGAGGATTTCATGGTCGACTCAATGACTACAAGGTGTCCCGGTCCTGTGGGTGTAAAACAAGCCCAAATCGTCACCCCTGCAACACCGTGCCTGACAGCAGGTATGAGGTGTTTGTGCTGACATGCTGTGTTTGGTTTCTACCAAATATGATTCTGTACATTCTGGCCACACATTGCCACTTTGCTAATTGCATTTAACATGCTAACTGAGGCCTGCAGAGTTGAGATGTAGCCCTTGGGTTCTTTGGATTCTCTTATCATTGCAGTCTTACCTTGGGGGTGAATTTGTTAGGCTGTCCACTGTCTTGAATATTTTCCACTTCTGAATAATATTTCAAAATGTGGAAAGATGATTTGAAAGCTGGTTGGAAAAAGCCTTATAACCCTTCCCTGAATGATGGGCACCAACATTTGCTTGTATATCATCATCGCTGATGTCTTCCCTCCTTGCCATTGTGTAACACACACCTGAACGCTCCAGCGCAACAAGCTGCCAAAACTTATGATTAATAGAGGTGCTCACATTTGCTGATGATCAATTAATCAAATGCATTTGATTAGCAGCACCTGGCTCCTACTTAATTCTACAATCCTCTTAATTCCTATGAAAGCAGTAAAGATGTATTTAGGTTTTCTGCTTCTGCATTTTGGCTTTTTTTTTTGCTAAATAAATAATGACACAGTGTAATATATCATGTTTTGTAGTTTATCTCACGTTGCATTTACCTAGTTTCAAGACCTAAGAGCCAGATTATTTTTTATTATGTCCGGTGTGTCTCACAGTGAGAAAGTTCTGGGTTTAAACTGCAACTCTAAACTGGTTTGAGCTGCGAATGTGGATATTTTCACTTTTAAGGACAAGATAAACCCCACCATTCATCCAATGTCCACAAAGCAGCTCTAAACACGATGAATGGGAATACTTACCGGATGAAAGGATGGAACTAATCAAAAACTTGAACAATAAATGTTTTTTGTGAAAATATTTTATATGAAACAGTGTTATATTAATGAGCTGTATTTCAATAAATTCAAATTAGCGCCTTCACACTGTGTGAACAGACAGCATGAGGTCATATTGCAGGCCTGTGTGTATAAAAATCAATGTGGTTGACACTTGATCTTTATGATATTTGCTGTACATGAAACTTACAGAGAGACAGGGAGAGAGAGAGAAAGAAATTGCCAGTTTTACGGTCATTGAGTTAAACAGTCCAGCAAAGATCACAGTGAGCTGCGGCCCTGAGCACTTACTCATCTCCACCAACAGTTGCCTTCTATCTGCCATGGTGTCAACGCTCTGCCCGCAGTCTTCAATCATTCTGATCAAGAGGAGAGAAAACAACGTCAGAACCCGAGTGCCTCAGCATTAGCAGTCGCAACCTCAGGGTGCTCTTCCTTAAGCTTAACATCAACATTAGACACACATCGTTATGACTCAGCGATAATGGGAGTAGATTAAACTCTTGACTTTTAAAGCAATGACTCCTAACCTTGATACAAACTCAGCTTCTCTGTTCTGGTTATCCAAAGTTTAATCAGTTGTGGATATCCTGATAATTCAGCTAAAAGTTGGCTAAGTCTTTCCCCTGACTTTTTCCAAACAAGGGGACAGATTTACTAAATGAGCACATGAGCACAATTCTTTGCAAGGAATCGCTTGATATCATTAATTTTGATAACAAGCATGTCTTATTTCTTGCACTTTTTTCAGCATTAAATATCGATGCAATTAGCAGAAAACTGCATATCCCAAATATTAATAAATGTTTGCACACCCAGTTTTAATATTCTCCTCCCAGAAATGCATATGCACCAAGGTCAGTAGCAAAAATCCCACCTCTTTCAACTTAAAATATCCAAAAAAGTCTGCTTTAGATTGCAGGAAGGATGACAGAGATGCAACAAAATTAAACTTTCACCCGTGACATGAAGGTTTTGGCGCTTTCTCAAGGTTAAGCACATGTTATAATTCTTGAGTTTGCTAGCTTACTACGACAGCAGAAGATTTCTCGTGCACTTCACCATAAAACTGCTAAGCATTGCCTCCAATTTACCAGAGATAATAACAGCATTAAGACGGCTACTTTATTTTGGTATATTAAGGACAGACAGCAACTGACAGGAGCTCATCAACCTGTTGATGACATCCAAATTTGGTACAGGACATTAATATTATTAATATTTAGTCTGGTGAAGTTTTAACGTGGTTAGCCAGTTATTCACTTCAGATATGCCAACAGCAACACAGATCAACAGTGTTTAGTGTATTTATCACAGTTCCCTCATTTTTTGTGTTTGGAAAGGCTAGTAAAAGGTCACTGCTCTTTAATTTCCCTACATAAAGAGAAATTAACAGATAAAAATGATGCCATGCAAAACTCACAAGAGCTGTCGGTGTGTAAACTTCTTAAAAAACAAAACAAAACAAAACATCAAAGGGAGCCAAAAGGGGCCCACGGCTTATTGTGCCCCATCATCCCACTGCAGGACAATCCGGCCGTGATAACATCATACTATGCTCCAAATTTGAGAGTATTCATATTTGGTAAACTGCAACCTGAATGCAGCGCAGTGCGGTGGTTATCAAAATATTTTTAAGTTGGACAAGGAGAGGAGTTTGAAAGGGGCAGAGCTGCAGAGAGAGAATGCTCACAGCATGCCTCGCTGCACACTGTCCGAGGCAATCTAATACACCTAGTCATGTGGTTTTGTTGCTATGGCAGCAAAGATCCTAGCCGCTTCACTCGTTAAAACACACACTCATACACACACACACGCACATATAACACCTCCCACTGCAGACGAGCAAAGTTTGTAGAGAAAAGTTTTTCACCAGTAAATATCTTTTATGAGATAACGGTCGGCGGGCTGATACTTGAGCGCACAGTGACACTTCTTGGGCGAGTGGCTTGAAGACGCTTTTTCTGTGAGACAGTCATTCAGGCATGCTTTTTCAAATTACTCTGACAGTAATTGGTAGACCCAAATATTATGCTGCAGATATGCGTGGTGCAGAAATTAGAATTCACCTAGTGTTAAAAAGCAGACAACACCACAGTTTTCTGGCCCCCCACCTCCTGCTTGCCTTCCTCCGATTCTTGCCAGTGCAGTCAGTCAGTTATGGAGCACTAGGAATGTTTGAAATCCACTTCAAGAGGGGAGAGATTAAGCTAATAAGTTAACTTGGAATTATAGGATAAAGTGCAGTATTTCAGTAAATTACTTCACAATAGAGCACAGATCAAAACGGCCACAGAGGAATTTCAACGCTGCCCTCTAATAAGACAAATAATAAATCTCATCAGTTTAAAGAGAATGATGAATACAACCACAGCGCTTTTAGATGCAATTTAATGTCAGGCCACTGCCAGCAGCCACAAGTCCAATGTCATCATGAAAGCAATGGATATTGAATCCCATTTATCACTTCCAGACTAAGCAAATATAAAAGTGTACAAATATACAGCATTGTCTAGATTAAAACTGATACCCTTTGCCACATCACATTCAAACACATCCAGAGTGCCAGCTACGTGACCTTCTGCGGTCTGTTTTCATCCTTGGAAATAACTGAGATTGATACAATCTATTGCCAGAGCTGATATTAAACCAGTGCAGGGGAAGGGAATGACATGATCAACCTTACCTTTCATAAAGCACCATGTTTGTATCCCTTTCCCCCCCCCTTTCCTGAGCAGAGTTATTACAAAGCCAGGTCGCCCTTTCTCCTAAAACAACAGTCCATGACACAAACTCCTTTCAGACAAAATGGGCCCATACGGGCGGGCCTATCCGAACACATCTGAAACTAGAAACTGTGACTCCGAATAGAGCATGTGCTGTCACTATCTTTAACTACAAATGAGAAGGTGCAACATTCTTCTACAGCTTTGCCGGCTCTCTAGTTGCAGACCCCCACAAAACATGGTGCCCGACATCTGGCCCTGGCAAACATTACTCACTCTCTGTGGCACTGCCACACTGGAAGTATTAGAAAATAACTGCCCTTAAAAGAGCAAATCATCTTTTACCACTAACAGTCCAGAGTTAGCGTGACTCATTCCTGCAAGACTCTTGGCCGCGTTTAGCCCTGCCACTCTCTATCCCCCACCCCCTTCCTTTTTTACACTGCACAGCATTTCTGCTGGACAAATATCAGACCAAAACAAGCCTTATTAGTAAGTTATTTACATTTTTGATTCTATTTCTGCAGCAGCTCGATTAAGAAAAAAACCAAAAAAAAACCTGAGGAGAGTGCTGTTAATTTATGTCCTCCGTGTACTTGGACCAGGCTGACAAGCAACAATTCCAAACACAAGCACTTACTAGAGTTACAGTCCAATCTGTGTCGCTGGCTCGGGACAGTACATCGCAGCTGTTACCACTGATTGGCCAGAGTTATTTTTATATCACGAGACTGAACTACATTGGCATCCAAATCCCATCTCCAGACAGGAATTAAAAAATAAAACAAGAGGGAAAAGCTGCACTGCTGACTAAAGGTAATCAGCTGTTCTGCTCTGGTGTAGTAAAGGTAGTGAGACGAGTTCTCCTCATGCCTGGTACCAGCTGGTGATGTCTGCCGGTAGGGCTCTCTGTCACCTGCTGATGATCACCATGGTTTCAGCTGTAAAAAGGGGAAGAACTTTGCTACCCCGACGTTAAAAGAGTGCAGACACTGATTTATGGGTAGCAAGTGTCCCAGTGAGTTCTTTGCATGAATTAAGAAGCTTGAATTCTGTAATGTCACAAGAAAACAAACAAGTGGAATAAGTTTGCATGGTTGCCTGTCTAACTATGCAATGTGAAAGCCAACATGGAAACACAAATTTGCACCGAGGAGAAATGCACCTCTGGGTATGGACTCAGTGCCCTGTGGAAGTTAGGGCAGCATTACTAAAATCCTACAAAAGGTAGCAGGACATTGGGGGGTGGGGTGGCAACAGGCACCCTGTGGTACACGCTCAGCCCTCATGCATCACCTGTCATACTCGAAACACCTGTGTGGACATGAGACAAAAGGTCTCACTATTGTAGGAACATCTACCCCCACCCCTTCCTTCCCATTATCCGCGTTTCACTACCTGCACATCTCCCGTTTTAAATCACCAAAAACTTGCCAAACTAATTTCACCCGGTGGGGCAAAGTGGGTTAAGCTCGCTCCTCTCGTTGCCCGTCAGCCTCCCTCCTCCAGCGACTGCAGCAGCAGCACTTTGCACAACACTTACCAGAATTTATTTCGAGGCATGCCATGCAACATCACTGTTTTTCCATCCGCGAATCCGTCGTCGTGTCCCGGGGCGCGATCACGGTTTCTTTGGTGTAGGCTGGTGCATCGCTGCACGTAAGCGGCCGTGCTCGAGCCGCTCTCCGGCACCTCCGAAAAAAAGCTTGTGTTGTGGAAGAAAATGTTTTTCAGGCAGCGCACACTGGCTGATCGGAACAAGGCAGCTTCTGCCTCCAATATGTGGCCTCCGCGATGACGTAATGCGGAATCTCTTCACTTGCGTCAGCGTGGCAGCAAAAATGTTAAAGTTTGATACAACAAAATGTTTTAAAAAGATGCTAAAAACAAAAAGGAGCAGCTTATGGTGCATATTAACGTGGTGTTATATACACGCATACATTAAGTCGTTTGCAAGTTGCGGCATCATGTGGCTTAAAGAAGATGACGTCATGCAGATGAAACAAGTGCAAAGCTAATAAAACCAAGAGTGGACAAATAGTTGCGTTAATGGTGACCGAAGTGCAATAATATATCTATAGGTAGAACACCTTTGACTATTATTTTTAATCTGTTTTTGTAACATGCCTTCTTTTCATCATTTGTTTGTTGTTTACTTTAGCGTTTATCTTTTCAGTTGTTCTGATTGTACTGATTGTGTCGCACTCTAGTTTTTAATGTTTATATGCGCTTTCATGTTAAATTTCTTTAAATGTAAATGGAAGAAGATTGTGAGCTATTCAGGGCAGAGATTATGTGAATCATAACGAAAACCTCATTATAAAATATTAACAAAAGGAAAACCTAAATAAAGACACTACCCTGCCATTACCACACACACACACACACACACACACACACACACACACACACAATAAAAAAAAAAACGATTAAAAAAACAACAATAAAATATTACACTGTTAAAGATTACATTTTTGAACATAAGTGTAGAGTTTTAGAAAGTCCAAAAATGTTTATTCATCGTTAAAACAACCGAACACATTTTAAGAGAGACATGATATGGTAACAGCATAGCAGCAGTGATGCTAATTCAGTGCGTTTCAGTTTTACTTTTATATAGTACAATATTACATACATGGCTTCACAGGCATAACAAACGTTATCAGATTTGATATCATCTTTGAACAGTTTCTTTTAAAACAGATTTGCCTGTTAGTTTATAAATTCAGTGGCTTATGTTTTAATGGTCACATATTTTATATGAAATTTCAAAATAACTCTCCAAAGTGCGTTCCAAGATGGCTGCTGAGTGGTGTTTAAAAGTATCGCTTTCGGTGGGATTCTTGGAAAATAGGTTACTGAAGTAGGGTTGCTGTGTCTATAACCGCCTAAAAACATAAAAAATACAATTTGAATTTTAAATTAATCCCACCTTTGAGAAAAATAATGTGTTTTAAAAAAGTAAAAAAGTACCTAATTTCACATGCAGCTAAACAGCTGCTGCTCTTGAATGTAACTCGCCCTTCCCGTGCGTACAGGCCCCCTTGTTGCTAAGCAACCTTCGAAGAAGATTGACAGCAACTTTAGTTGATTCATTCGAAGAAAACTTTAAAGAAGGGTCAAGTTGTATTTGTTGCTGGTCAGCTGCGAGGTGTTTAATTCAGAAGAGCAGTATCACAGTTTAAGACAGTTCTCTGATGGCTGCCAGCCAGAAGCGTATTAATACAAGTAAGTTGATAGCCATTCATTTTTCCGCTTTCACTTTGTGCCATGACAACGACCTCCCCTAGCTCATTAATTTGTCATTAGCTCAGTTAATTAAACGTTAACTTAACGTTAGCTAAAAGAGCGGCATCCGGAGATGAGTGAAGGTATCAACTTGCAGTTAGCGCAACTTTGACCCAAAGTTCAACGACAGGAATTAAATCTATTATAACAGAAATATTTAGCTACCAATTATATTTTTTTGTTTTTTGGAGCTAAAGATCCAGGTTTAGATTAGACAATGAAGGTTAACTGATGTCTCTCCCGCTTTTACAGTGCGCTGAAAAGTTGCTTTAGAGTCAGCGATGTGTTCTTTTTAATACATTTTGGGGAAGTTGCAGCAATGCCGGACGTGGAACCCCTCAGATTCCCATCCAGGGAAGGACGACCAAGTCAACAAGGTGAGAAGAGAAGCGATGCACCTGCAAATAAATCCACTTTAACTCTACACATTCTCTGTTACAACAAGCAGTCTAAATTAATAACGTTGTGGATGTGTTTTTTTTTAGGCTAACACCTTGTTTAAATGTAGAGGCTTGTTATGTGTTAGGCAGTCTTCCAGGCAGTGCTTAAGCATCTGCACCACTCAGAGCTATTTAAATGCTGAGTAAATGTAATGATATTTAATGATGTTGAAGAAATGTCACTATCTAACATCATTGGCAAAAATGGCACTGCAAGTGAGGCTCACATGGGCCTCCTCTATGGCTATAATACACCCTGCCAGTATGATTTAGAGCTAATTCAGCCCACCACTGACATATTGCCTTAGCACCTTCCTACCCAACTTCAGAGTGTATTATTCATCTCAGCTGTTCAGCAGCAGATGGTCTTCTTTTTAGTTTTTCCCTTTTTTCCCCCAGTCTCTTTACTTAGTCTGAGCTACTTCACTCAGAAGCTGTTCTGGAAGCATCATGATAAGATAACTGGTCTCAGTCACGTGGAAAAGGTTGCAGATGTCACTGTCTCAGTCTTTTTGTTGCTGAGACGAGTTTGCAAACCCCTCGAGGGCATACACTTTCTCCTGTGAAGCATAGGTAAGGTTGGTCAGTGTCCGTGTTACCTTACTTAATAGACGTCTTTGGATTTTCTTGCTGTTTTTGGCTTTTAATAACAAAAATGTATTTTATGCTTGACTAAATTAAACCCCAATTAAAAAAATATTTCCTCTGGTGGACGGCTAATACTGTCAGGGTTTGGCTTTGTTGTGCTTTGGATTCTTGTTTAGTATTTATTGAGATTTTGGTTCTTGTTTTGATTAGACCCTTGTTTTTGTAATATGTTTATTCGCTCTCTGTGTTCTATTGTTTTTCCTCTCACTCCTCATTGTTATTATTATCATTATCATTATTTTTGATTACTATTGAAGGTTTGCCTTTTCACTGGGTCTTACATCATGCTTTTGGGTCTTCTCTACACCATACAACCTGACTGAAGCCAATTTTCTCTTTATACATAGGAAAAACCCTGGGGGCATTTGTTGTTGCATATGGGCTTCACCTGTTTATCACATCTAAAGGACTGGAACCACAATCCAGCTATGACTTTCAGCCTACATTGGTGCTTGTGTACCCCGAAGGTTAACAAGAAAAGGTCTGCTATAGCTCACCTGTTTGACTGGGTGACCCACGTGCTAAAAGCCTGCAGGGGCCTGGGTTTAAGTCTGCCCTGCACCACTCCCCCTTGCTCTCAACCCTACTTTCCTGTTTGAGCTTTACTAACATTAAAAAAAATTAAAGGATAAGAAGAAAAGATCTAACAGGTTCTCTCAGATCAAGGAGAGCTCAGAAGATGTCTTGGTCTGCTCAGACTTGACCTAAGTGATACAAACTAATGGATGAGACCAACCAGTGGAGATTTTAACTCCTCCCCCAAAAGTGGGACCCTGTGAGTTTTTGTCCATGGCATCACTGTACTCCCCTTTTCCCCCTCTTCTCTTTCCACTCTTTACTCACTGACTGGTCACAGCATCTTCCTAAGAATGGTTATCCTTGGAATCTCATCCCGTTAAAAGCGAGTTCTTACTCCCCCCTGTCACCAAGTGCTTGCTGATAGGGGATCATCTGATCACTCTAATTGGCTCTAAAGCCATTTTACACAACCGTTGCTATGAACTGGTGCTATATAAATAAAGTTGGACTGAATAACATGTGCTCATTGTTGCATAATTACAGAGTCAAAGAGCCTTGGGCAGTAAACCAGTTGTTGTGGTCATGAAAAATGTTTTGTGCTGAGAAAATGCTTTAGGTTTTAAAAGTAAAGAGAGCGTGCTTTCAAAAAAGGCTAACGAATACTTTTCACTTCAAAGTGCAGTAAATGGGATGACTGCCTTTAATACAACACACAGGTTGCACACAGTTGGCCTTTACTGAGATCAAGATTATTTAATACAAATACTCACAGACTCTGAAAGAATAGTGTATTCAATAGGCTTAAAAAAGAAAAGAAACTTTCACTTTTATTTAAGCAGATTTGTTTGAAATGTTTTTCAGATTAAAAATAAGTAAATAATTGTGAACTAAACTGGGACAGTCTGGAATTGGAAGTGAATTTGGACTTCTGTGGAGATGTAAAGGAAAAGTAAAGGGAAAAGGCTGTGCAGAAAACCAAAGCAGCAGACATCACAGTCACTGTTTTATTTCAGTTATATTGTTTTAAAAATGGGATGAACTGGTGCCACAGTTCTTTGAATTAAGGGCATCTTGTTGTCTATTGTCTCTTCATATAATCCTAGACTAACTTGATAATGTTAAAGTTTGGTATCTTACTGGCTCTTTGGTCTTCTAATGCCTTCTGCTGATGCACTGAACTCAGCCAGGAGAAAATAAGATATAAATAAGAATATAAACGTTTACAACTCAATGCACGGTATACCAAAAATGAATGAATGTTTCCTAGAAAGTGTAACTCGTTTTTTTTCTGTGACTGCTAATTAATCACTGATTAAAACTAAGTCCCAGCGTCACAGAAACATTCGAGCCTACACTGTACTGTTGTAATAGACACCAGGATACATTTTTACATATAGTGTAGTCAAGTGAATTTACTGTATGTTTGGAATGAATTTGTAGTAACGCTGCATGTTAAGAGGCAGTGTGCAGGCTAATTTTTTAAAAACAGCATCACTTTAGTCTTTATTCATCTGAACTAGCTTATCAAAAGACTTTCTTTAATACTTGTGCAGGTTCGTAAACTGCACCGCTTTGTGACAGCCAGATGGCGTCCTTTCACCACCAAGATTTGCACCCTTTGGTTTGTGTTGAGACACTGAAAGGACTTCTCTGTTCTCTCACTGATGCTCCCAGTATTTTGCAGTCTGTAAAACCAGAATCAAAGTGCAAGTAAAGAAGCACACAACAGCTTTCACAGCCAAATAAATTTTATTAATTACTTTTCCAAAATTAATTCATTCATTTGAGCGAGTGTTTGCTTCAAATAAACAGAGTCTATTCATAAAGAAAAAGAGATAAACTGTGTTGTAGCTATTTAATATTTAATATATAGTGTATGGATTGTAGATGTGGTTGGCCTTTTACTGACCGTATGCTGTTTTATCTGTCTCAAGATCAAGTAGATCTTCAAGCTGTTTGCTCTGGTAGACGTCGCACCTGTGCTTTGCTCAACAGTCCTTCACCATGGGTCAACAGCATTATCTACCATATCCAAGAGATTAAGATGACAGTGGAAAACAGGTGTCAGCAGGTAAAATAATGGCATTGAGTGGTCCAACAGATGGGAGATTGTAACACAAATATCCTGATAGGTGTTAAAAGAAACTGAAAGACGCATTTTCCCTTTTAATTTGTGGCAGTCTGGAAGATATCAATCACAAGCTAAATACAGCAAAACTTTAAGGTGAAGTATTTCATTATTTTTTAATATGAAATGAAATATGAAATGAAATGAAGTATGAAATGTGACATGAGGTTAACTTGTTTTGTCAGATTTCAATCCAGAGACTCAGATTCTGACTCTGTGATGTCTACAGATTTGTATGTTGAAGGCTTTGCAATTTGTGCAAGAGGTAAACGTGTAGATTAGATAGCTTTGGGAATCTGACTTTACAAATTTATTGTTGTATTGTTTGTGTAGTTGAAATATAAGTTTCCTATCCCATAGAAAGTTGTCCATTATCTCCACTACTGAAGAAAATAAATGATGTCCTCAGCGAGGTTGTGTATCTGATTGAGCGGCTGGAGGCTGATCGGCAGCATGCAGAGGAAGCCCTGCTTAAAGAGAAAAAAAGGAAGAGGTTTTTGGAGAGCAAAGTGGACAGTATTTCACTGTGGAGGCAAAAAGAGCATGCTTATGTTGTGCAGAAAGGTCAGTGACCATGAGGTGTCACATCCTCATCGAACTGCTTGCTGCTTCTTGTGATGTAGCCGATTTTTTTTTTCTTCTTAAACTCACTGAGTAAGCTTTTTAATTAATTTTTGACTATTACACTTTTAGAACATGAGGCTTGCATTAGAGATATCACTGAATTAAAGTGGCAGCTGAAAGTGGAAAGAGAGGAACTTGACCAAGCCCGAGAGAAACTGTCACACACCGAGGGGTTGAATCAGCGCCTACACAAGGACATCAGTTTTGCCAAAAAACAAGTTCCAATTGTGAAGGAAAAAATCGACCTCCAGAAAGACCTCGTAAATGAGATTGACGCTAAACAAGCGGAGGTAGGCTGTAATAGGATTTATTTGTAATTTCAAACAAATATCTGCACATTTTCAATATGCAATATTGGTAGAAGATTAAGATTCGTGGAGTTATTTCCCAAGAATTCTACAAACGTGTTGTTAACACAGCACAAATATGTGAAAGTACAAAATCCAAGCAAGATTAATGTGCTTTTATGTTACACTTCAGAATGAAAAATAACAACTGAGTTGCATTTTGGGTGATTTTATTGATCGTGTTTAGTCACTGGAACTTGGGTTTGCAACTGTAGTTTACAGGTGTGGAAGGGTAAAGTTTTTTTCATTCATTTTGACTACTACAGTATAAGAGCACTTGTCATATTCTGGGTGTTCATGTAAAATCTAAAAAGTTGCACCATGATTCTAGTTTTTGTAGCTCACTTTCAGTAGCCTGTGAGTTCTTCTGTATTTCTATTTGTGATTCACAAATAGGGAAACGCTCTGGGTTGCATGCTTGTTGATGTATTTATCCACTTTCTATATAAAATGAAATTTTAATTTGTTAGTGATATTCATGATCCTCAAAGAGTGAATCGTGTTCATTTACATTTTCCACTTGCCACTTTCTATAGTTTATGATTGAATTAAACAGTGCGACCAAATTCAACCTAATCTGTGCTTAAAGCCTAGTGCTTATGTGCAGATGTGCTTTTACTTTGTGCAGAAAGGAAATGATTGGATGACAAAAAGTTTCAATATGTAAACGCCCTTCTAAGCGTGCAGTCAGGCTTTTAGCAGTGGATCCTGTTGGTAAAAGACTCACAGTATGATTTCATAACAGTTTCATGTTTTCTTTTATTGTATATAAATGTGTGAAATTCGTCATGAAACATATTTCTGAAAAATACTAATCCCATGACTCACGCTCTTCTTTAGGCTAATGACGTTCGCTCAAAAATACAGCATGATCTCCTGTTAGCCCAGAATAGGTTTAAAAACATGGAGCTGGCTGCTAAAAAAGAGAAGATATCAGCAGACCAAGAGCTACTGGCACTGAAGAATACTCTGGCAAAAAAACTGTGAGTATCCACTGAAACACACTAGAAACACATTAGAATAGATCTTCAATTAAGTCTTCATTTCAAAGTCACTTTTATTCTTGTAGTTTTAACCTTTTTCATAGAATGTAATTATCTTTCTATGATTTTATTATTATTTTTTTAATGTTTATTATGGGCGTCTGTCTGAGAAGTTGAGAATACTTTATGGGATACCCCAGGGTTCTGTTTGGTCCTAAATGTTTTCTCCCAGGGCTATTTGCTGATGATACCAAACTTTCCAGCTAAATATTTAAATGACTATAAATAATATATAAATATTTAAAAAATATCTTCGATTTGAGGCTAAAAGATCTTCATCTTTGTTTTGTACATACATAAATTCTTTTCATGGGAAAATAATATTGATGTCCTGATACACTAAAATAATTATATAATACTTATACACATATATAGAATCATATATAACTGATTTCTTTGAATGAGGGCATATTCCTAGACAAAATAGTGTTTTATTTTTTTTCCAGGGAAAGTTTAAATCAGTTGAAGATGATGGATGATGGTCTACATGATGAAATAAAGGATGCTGAAAAGACCATTGCTCTTGCAGAAGAGAAGTGTGCACTTATAACTCAGTGTATCCCTGAGATGATGGAGCTAGAGAAAACTGAAACCGACACAGTAAGTCACACAGTCCATATTTATACTAATTATTAGCACTTAGGAGTAATGATATTAATGTTTTTCCCCCTGTTGTTTGTTGAACCTTTTTTATAGATTGCACAGTTAAATGTTCAAATTGAGGGTGAAATACATACGAATAAGAAGTTACAAGAAAAACTAATTTCCCTGCAAGAAGATATTGCGAAAACTGTAAGTAGAACCACAAAAATGTTACAAAGTCACGAATACTCTGCAGATCTCCTCATCATTTAAGAGGCCCTATTGCTACCTATGTTTGTCACAATGGCTCACTTGGTAAGACTGTATGCAGTGTTAGCCACAGAATTATCTGCGTTGTCCCCAAACCCTAGCATAAAAAATGAATCTAAAAACTGAAATCAGTGAAAGTGGAAGAAAATGGACAGTGCAAAGTTTATAGTCTAAGAAGTTTGAAATCGGTTAAAATTCTGAGTTCCCCAAGCTTTTGAGGCTCTACCAGTAAGGAAGGTGCATGATTTTCCTTTTTACAGTATAAGCTAATATCACCAAACCTAAAAAAAGCCACCAGCTCCTTTATAGCCATTCCTATAGAAGTTATGTGCATGTTTTTCCATAAATGTAATTATCCTTCAGAGTCAATGAGCAATGACTGTTACAGAGTGATACATCTTATATATTCCCAGTAGAAAAGCAGGAAAAGCAGTTTCCTTTAACACATTCAGACAAACTCTTCCAGAATCTTTGTCGCTTTGTACTCTGCCATTAAAAATGAGTAGTGTGCTCCTTTTTTTCTCTGTAATTGAAACAAATATCAAGAACATTTCACTTAAAACCATGAGTATAAAATAAGTTTGCGTTAACACTGGTCCATGAAGTTCGTCTTTCCATGTTATCCACAGAAACTGAATGGGGAAGCAGAAGTCTCCCGCATAGAAGAACAACTTGAATCAAAACGCAAAACTTTTGCAGCTCTCCGTAAAGAAAACATGCAGTATGAACAGAGTGTGGAAAACTACAAGACAAAAATTTTGGAGAGGTACCATGGAAAAGCCAGAACATGCATCACCTTTTCATAAATATCATTACTGTGTACAGTAGTCCTTGTGTGTGTATGACGTTACTTCACTGGGTGATTTTTGTTAGCGAGAAAGCAGTGAAGCAGATGTGTGAGGAGAGGAAACAGATGCTCCAGAAAATCAGTGACAATGACGAGAAGTGGGAAAGGGCCGAGGAAGAAGTGACCCAAGTTGTATCCCGGCACAGTGTCATTCAGGCTGAGCTCGAAGAACAAGAGCAGCTAACCTTCGCAGAGAAAGAGAGGGCCAGGGTCAGTGGCAACATATGTATAATGCTCATGGGTTACAGTGTAAAATGTGAGACCACATCCTCTTTGTATGCTCTTTCTGTGCTCTACAGACAGAGATTGAAAACCTGAGGAAAGACCTGACAGGTCAGAGGACTACCCTGGAACAACTTAAGGTATATTTATGAGGTGTTTCAGAAGTAAAGTTTAGTCAGTTTGATCGACTTTGTGCATTCCCATTTCCTGGTGTTGTTTACACCTGTTGAGGTCAGTGTGATGACATTCTGGCTTTCATGTTTCTATTCCATCAGACTCAGTGTGCAGATCTCGATGAGCAACTTAAACAACAGCAAAGGAAATCAATGCTGACGAATCAGCAACTTCAGAAAGAATTTGAAGATGCATCCTCAGTGACAAAAGCCCTGGAGACAAAAATGGAGGTAGCAGAATAACTTTATAATAGTTGAGGAACATTTCAAAAGTTTAAGCAGGTACATTTGTAACTATTCTTTTTTTAAAATAGGAAATTAAAAAAATGATAGACAATTTGGAAAGGATTTCATGTGAACACAGGAAGACATTAATCAACCTTAAGAATGAGAAAGACCTCCAATGCGATCATCTGAAAGCTGCTCAGGTAAGAAGGACAAAGGTGCATGATGCAGGTTGCTAAGTCAGGTTTACTCTGTAAAGCTCATTGAGGCCAAAGCTAGTCATGGCTATGTATCAAAACATTCTCTTTCTTTCAACAAAATAGGGTTTAGACTTTTGTAAATTCATGCACCTCTTTGTTTACAGGATTTACACAGCGCTGCTGTACAGAAATATGATGACACCGTGGGAAGGATCAGTGACCTTATGAATAAAAGTGAGGAATACCGGGATGCTTCAGATAAAATGGAAAAAATAGCTGAAAACATCCCAGAAGTCATAGCAGAACTTCAGTAAGTTGTGCTAGGTGTAATAGCTTAGAGTGAGGAAAGGAAGAAAAAAGGCTAATATACAACCTCCTTAGTACTTTGACTTAAATGCTCAAAAATTGTGCCACCTTTAAAAAAAAAAAACATAATTATTGCAATTATTTAGCTTTATGTGATTTGATGTGTTTGATTTCTCCTTCCAGGAGTGTTTTTGATGTGCTGGAGTTCAGAAACAAATCAGCTGCTCTCATTATGAGCACCTTGCAGTTTGATATTAATAACTGCCAACAACGAACACAGCGATCCATGCAGACACACACCGCTCATGTTACAGCAAGAAAAAAGCAAATGGAAGACACCAAGGTAAAAAAAAAAAAGAAAAAAGAAAAATGTTTTTCTCAATAACTCTCTGTTAATACATGACTTTTGTGTCAAATACTGTGAAATCAGAGACAAGCTGTAGAAAACATCTCATTGCTTATTTGTTTATGGATTAGTGTCAGCACATTGCTTGTCACAATACTTCCCTTAAGATACAGAGAAAAGAGCTGTGTGCAATTAAAATTACAAGCCACGGTCAATCTCGTTTAAGTGCTTTTTCCGCAAATGACAACTCACTGTTGTTATAGTCTTTTGTCTGGACGAATTTGATGATGCATGTCGTGGTGAGATGCGGTGTTCTTTTTTTGTTACCTGTAGGCCAACATTTTCAAGAGCAGTTTGAATGTAAGCCTGCAGTTCACTACATCAAATAAGCATATAATCTGGACCTTGCTATATTTATGTCTGAAAATAAAATGTGACTCTGCTGTGCACAAAATGGCAAGCATTTGAACACTCCTTTGTAAGAGAAACCCCTATTTATTGTAAGGTTTTCATCTGCAGGATTATCAGCCCCAGCCAGAGCCTCTTTGCTGATGGGGGTTTCACATGGCTTATCTAATGTGAAATCGCCATGTGGTATATAGTTTCATTAAACGGTGATCAAGAATGCATTAGTTCAAAACAAGAAAAGGCAATGGAGCTTAAGCCGCCATGCATCCAAGTGCAGCAACTTTAAAGAAGTTGTTGGCGTGAGACAATTTAAGAATTAGAAGTCTTCCTCATAGACACAACTCCCATTAGCCAGATAAAAGTTAGTCATGCAAAAAAGGGTTTAGTCTTTTTCACTTGACAAAATAAGATGATATAACAACAATACTTCTCACTAAATAAAAAGATCAGAGACAAGACTGAGGTTCTAAGGAAATTGGTCACTAATCATTGGGACCAATATGAAACATGCATAATGTGTACAGTGTCAAAACATCACGGGGCGCGTGTGCATTCAGAAATCACAGTGCATGAAGCAGAATGATAGAAACCTTTATAAATGAGATTTTATTTAAAAATATGTGACCCCATCTCCCCCCTGTTCTTCAGAAACCGATGCAGGTTAGTATAACTAAAAGCTGCTGGAAGCATATGTGGTTGTTTTTCAGTATGTGGTTGTTGCACACGCAGGGTACATCAAGCTGAAATAGGTTAACTGGTTAGAAATCTGTGGTGATCTCTATTCAAAGCACACTGCACACACATGGAAGGCACCTATTTTTTTGATTTGATCAGGGCTTGTCGTCTGTCGAGGATAAAGTAAACAATGCAAACTGCCGACGCTATCAGTTTCTTATGGGCAATGAAGTGTAATTTGTTCCATTTACACTTCACAACAGCATCAGATGGGCTTTGTCAGTGCTGCATGGAGTAATTAAACCTGAAATCAATAGCAGGCATTTGTCATGTTTACAGCCCCTCTTTCTGCTGGGTTAAACTCATCACTTTAGTGCTGTTCTGTTTTACTGCAGAGACACACTTCATTATGTCTGCAGGTAGAGTTGAGATATTCACACCCTTATCCAGTACTCAGGAAACATTGTTCAAATGAAAAAGGGACATGCAGAGAGACGCATCCTCACTGTGATTTATTTGCTTGATTTCCCAGAAAAGCGTACGGCGCTGTATGGCCACTGTTTATGTCGCCTTATTTAACAACACAATTACAAACTGCCTATCGTACTATATACACACACACACGAAGCAGGTCAGTGGTGCAGCTTCTAAATGGTCAGCAGGGGCTTACTGTACAGCACTCAAAGTGCTCTATATTATATCTTGCTTCACTATATTTATATATAATCTTTTTTTCTGTAGAGCTATGAGAGTCTCTTAAACAAGAATCAGTGTAATTATTCAGTATCTATTTTGTATATGTAATGATGCTGCCAGTTCTCCTACAAGCAATCTGATGAACTAGCCCTACCGATACTTTGCATTTTTGTAAATTATTGTCAACAGTTGGAGGTGAAACACCATATTGGTGTCGGTGTTGATACCACCCTTATGAGTCAGTATAAGTATCACCCACTATGTAACTGCTAAAGTTTTATTGGTTAGTTTCACTATAATCTGTGGTTAAGTTGTTACATCAAAATAATTCCTGACTCCCACTGGAGTAAGGTATGCAGACTTAAGAAAACAAACAAACAAAGAAACTAGTATTGGGCAAGTATCCAATACTGACACACTTAATCTGAATCAATGTTTTAGATGGCAAAATGTTGACGATGTAGTGCAGGTATGTCACAGTAGTTATAATACTGGTCTGCAGTATACTGTATGCTAATTTTGGGTGATTTTACATAGTTACTGTAAACACTTAATATTTGATCCTAAACTTATTTCCTCATGCTCTTTCAGGAAGCACTTAAAATTGCGCTAAAGGAAAACAAACAGCTGGCAAGCCGGTATGAAGACCTTAGGAAGATTCTCATGGAGGCCAAACAGGAGTCTGTGTCTGCACTGAGTGAGAAAAACAGCGCACATAAATCTTTTCATTACTCCACACAGGTACATTTTATATAACCTTGCTATCTGTTCCCCTCCTTCTTCTGTTATTGTTGTTTCATGACCTAAGACCTTTGCCTTATGTTCCTTCATGTTTTATTTGGTGGTATTCTACTTTGCACCAGACACCACTTCTTTGCATATAGGCAGTCATTTTAAGGTTTTAGTTTGGCAACCAGTAAGGAGGTTACTGCAGCAGTCTAATAATGAGATAACTCGAGTGGAGGAGGATGATGGATGTGACATAATGTAATGATAGTTTTTCCAGCAAGGGGAGTAAAGCAAGAGGTTGATGGTACATGTAAATACTATAACTTCAACATTTCCCTGATTATAGTTTTGTAAGGTGGCCAGAGGTGAAAAATCTTATCATCGTCGTGTTACAAATTTGCCCTGCTCACCGCAGTAATTGGTGAAGGATCAGCAGCAAACACGGGTCAGGATCAGACAGTGCTAAAATAGCACTGGAGGTCTGACTAGTTGAGGGAGACAACTCAGCAGCATTTTACTGTTTAATCTTTATAGATTTTGACACTATTTAACTAGAATAGAATTACACATGACAAGCATAACACCAGGGAGAAGCCACACTGTTCCTGCAATGAAAAATACATATTATTTGTTCCAAAAATGACTAATACCTTTACTTGAGCAATTCCTCATCTAACTGCATGAATGTTATCAAGTGAAAAATGCATGCAAAAATAAAATCCTGTGGACAGGATTTTCCACGCTCATGATCAAAGCCTGATTTTCTTTTACTCCGGATTCAGCCTTCACCATTTTTGTTTGTTTCAACTCCACACTTGTACAACAGCAGCCTCTCGGCTAGTGTTTTATGGCTAAATTTAGTTGTTTTTCTTTGTTATTATTTTGGTATAACAAGCTCATAATCAGCAATGTTTCTGAAATGTAGATGTCGGCCTAACACATTTAATCATTTAATCTGATTTATACAGACACATTCAAATGCATTTCCTTCCTGTTTTAAATTTCCAATTATCTGTATAATGCTTGCATATTGTGTCCCAGTTAGTACATATGTTACACAATGTGAGTGCTCTTAATTGATTCGTTTATAACTGGAGGCAACAAGGTAAATGCATTTAACATTGTCAGGATCATTTGAGAGATCAGTACATTAGTGCAAGTGAGTGAGATGCCAGTCATTTGTGTTTTTCAGAGTCCATAATCTCTTTTATTAAATTTAACTGAGGGGCACAATGAAACTCATCTCTAAGGTATCACTGAAATATAGTTAGGTATGGAAACTGTGGGCAGTGACACGGTTTTCATCATTTTCAAACCCTAACCCTAAGCATAAATACTACTTTAACTGTCATGGAGGAATTTATATACAACGTTTCACCTTTCAGTACTTTTAAAGTAATTGAATAGATGTGCAATATTCTTTGGTTATTTCTTCACAAATTAAGCAGATAAAGGTTTTGGGTAGCCTGTGAAGCAACAATATGTAGTCAAAGGTCTCTTTGTCTCTGAGTACAAGTAAAACAGCCCACTCTTAGGTTGCAAAATAAATTGATCACAGTGTTACTGAGAACACTGAGATTGGCCAGATAAACTGGTTTGGTAAATTCTGAGGAAAAGAAAATACCGTTTAGGAAAAAACGAACGAAGAAAAACAACAGAAGAACATTCATCAGGAGGTAGTTATATCGTTTTCCAAGTCTACCATAAAGAGAAGGGCAAGGGCAAATAAAGACTGTTCACCACAAGGTGAAAGCTATTAATCAGCCTCAAGAATACAAAAGGCTATATTATACTTAGCCAAAATAAATAAATAAAAGCCAGAGCAGTTCTGCAGCAACATTCACTGGACAGATGAAACCAAGATTAACCTGTATCAGAATATTGTAATGGAACGCTTGGGATAGTTTGTGATCCAGTCATAAAATATCACCTGTAAAACACACTGGAGGCAGTGTGACATATGTGCATGCACGATTTCCAGTAGCACTGGGTCACCAGTGTTTGCTGATGACGTCACTGAAACTAAAAGTATCTGGATTCATTCTAAAGTGGACAGAGCTAAATCCCCCTCAGATTTAGCCAAGTACTGCAGAGCTGGCTTTACAGTGCTTCACAGTAGAGACAGACAGTGATCCAAAGTATACTAAGAAAGCAGCCCAGCAGCTTCTGAAGGTAACTCACTTGACCTCTACTTTGTGGAGCTGCATGTTACTCCCTGAAAACAAAGTAAAAATTTGAAGCCTGGCAAAAAAAAAAAAAAAGAAAGAAAAGAAAAAAGTCAGAGTTCAGGCAGTTAATTCATACCAAAGGAGATAAATGTTATTAACAATTATTGAAACCAAAATGTATTTATGTTGATTTGTTAAATTGCAATTAGCCCTTAAAATATGGGACTATATATATATATATAAAAGGACATTTCTCAGCCTTTAAGGTAGAACTTGAACCTTGAAGTAAAGCTTAGAGTCTGTGTTTTATTGAGTCATTTTTAGTCTACTGCGGTGGTGTATTTGGGCAAAATAGTGAAAATTGTGCCACTATCCAAACATTTTGGGATCTAGCAGTATAATGCTGACAGCAGGCATCACTTGAAGTAGTTCAAGTGGCAAACCTAAAACAATCTTCACTTGGTGTTCAGGACAGCTGCTACATAGCAGAACATGTCTTAATATGCTGAGATATGCGGACAAATATAAAAGATTACCGCTAATATGAAGTTATTCCCCACGACATTGTCCATCCAAAGCCATACATGTAAAAACAGCTAAAACAAAGAAAGTTAAAGTGCAAAATATTGTAATTTTTCACTTTCCCCCCTCCGCAGTCACATGGTAAAATGCAGGTTTATAATCATTATTAAGCTCATAAGCTGCTTTTTACTATATTTCATTGGACAAAGCACTTAGTGTTAATCTTATTTCTGTATATAGAGTGAATTGGTAACAACTACCTGCCTTTAATAGTAGTCAGCAGTGGAATATAAGTTACTATTCCATTTTATTTTACTTATATATATATATGTATATATGTATGTGTGTGTATATATATATATATATATATATATATATATATATATATATATATATATATATATATATATATATACACCTAATAATTTATAGTCGTTTAATACTACAGGGCCATTACCTAGATGAGCACTTTGTCCTAAGAGTTAGACCTGGCCTTTGTTTGTAATGAATTATGGATTGAATTTGTTTTCCTTAACTAAATGATCACCGTTCTTTTAGCGTAATGTTGATTCTTTCTTTTTTTATTATTGAATTAATAATATAACAATAATAAAAGAGTCTGTATTCATTAAATTTATTGCCATTGTCAATCAAGACAGGTCAAAGCCTAAATTGGAGAAATTATTAGGCATATAAACGTGTAACTTTCTGAGCTAAATAATCATATTGCTTTAACACCAGTACAGATGCAAAAATATTCTAGATTTTAACTATTACAGTCAGTCTCACAACACAAAACAAAGCACATATGTGGTATGAAAAGTGAATTATATTTATTAACTGACTAATGAAGACTCATTTAATTAATCTAATATTAGAGTTGGTAGTTTTTCTTTTAAAGACAGAAATTTCGTCATGTCAAATGTATTTACATCAGAATGCTCATGAAAAAGTGTAAAGACATTCAAGTATTCCTAATTTGCAGTTGTATATTAAAAGATACATGATTAATTAACATCTTATAGCATGTCCCAGCATCTCTGTTATCAATATCCTTTTGAATCTACTGTACAAGTAAGCACAGCGTTGTTTATGTAGAGGCTTTCAGCTCCTGGGTTTTAACAGGGTACACCATAAAGAGCATTCTTGTTATTGTCTTTTCTTCAGGAGCTGATGACTGAGCTAATTCGCTTTAGTTTTCAATGCACTGGGGAACACATTGCCAAGCAATGATAAGCTTTGTAGGAAGAGTAGAGAGATGGAGGGGGAAGAAAAGCAATGGCATCTATCAGAATTTAAACCTCTTTGCTTGAAACTGTGTTCAAATAATAAAGCAAGCAGCATGTCTTTCCAAGAGACTAGGAATAATTTCTGGTTTCAGTGGGGGGTTCATGACTCTGTGTGTATGTGTAAAATATGTCTTGAGGGGATTGGTATAAAGTTAAACTGGGTGAAGTAGAAATATTTTACTCATCAGCTTTGCAGTCACAGAGTTTGCCTCGGCTAGAACAAAACTGCTGAAGCATTTAGAGAAAATTAACCCCCCATCCTGGCAGCCAGATGTGACTGGATTCTGATGAGTGCACACGAGTGGGCAGAGAAACCAAGAGACTGTGAAATTCCTGTCAGGCCCGTGTACTGCAGAATGGGCTATTGACTGCTTTCTCTATTCCCCTCCATCATTCTTCTTGAACACTGCCATTAATTTCCTCTCCTGCCTTACCAATTCCTTTTCTCTGCCTTCTCTCCCCCTAGCTCTCTTTGTTGCAGAAGAGGATGCACAAAGCTTTGGTGAAATACTTCAAACAACGCAGCCTCTACAGCCAGGCTGAACTGGACCGGTGCCAGGCTCTTTCTCAAGAGACCGACTGGAAAATAAAAACAGCCCAGGTATTTGTACATATACATGTAAAACAGGCTGGAAAACTGCACCGACTGTCACCATTCATTTAAATGGCAAATCCTTTTATTCAACTTTCATCCCGGTCTAGGTATTCTACCGGATGGCAGCATATTCTTTTGCATACTACAGTAACTCCATGTTATGCTTGGCATTGTTTGAGCCTCATCCGGCTAGTCAGTTGCCTTGTGTCTTCTTTGACAAGCAAGAGCAGCCAGGCAAACATCCACCAAGGCTTTGTGCGTCACTGCTATGGCGGAGTTTAAGACACCACTCTTACAATGCAGTCTGTACATTTACTTATCAGATCACAGACTGATGTGATGGATGATGTGCGTGTGCTACGGTGCCTTCTGGGTGACCCTGTGTCTAAGGCTAGCTCTGCCTCTCTTTTTTGTCTGTATACATGTGTTGTCACATTGCATTAAGATTCGAGCCCGTTTTTGTTTTTTCTTTCTTTTTCTTTTTTTACACTTTGCATCTAATTCAGAGTTCATTACAACACATGGAAGATGTCCATGCCTTACAGCTTTTTTGTGAATAGTATAACCTTCTGTCTGTCTCGCCGAAGAGTTGGAGCATATTCTGCAAGGTTGAAAAGTAAGGATCTTCAATTAGAGGATAATCGGTGTCTAATCTGTGCTGTGATGTGCGATGAGGTCAAAGCGGACAGAGGGACAGTGATGAATCTTTATGAAATGTCCTGTCCAGTATTACTGCAGAGCCAGGTGGCATGCAACCATAGTATGAACTACTTCCACTTTTTCACTTCCTTTTTACTTAGGCAGTAGGATATCCTAAATCCCTCGACAGCCATATTTGGCAGTTGCAAGCTGTTGTTTTTGTGTAAAATTCTTATTTTGTTTTTGTCGCTTAATTTGATCCAACAACAAATTTAGCAGATACGCTGCAGGCAAAATACGCTCTGATTTTGATTGGAGGCTTTCCAGGAGGATACCTAGTAAAGTGCTATCAGGTGGTTTCCTTCTCAGTTTCTCCTCCTCTGACTGCTTGGCATATATATTTTTTTTCTTTTCGATGGGTTCTGGTCCAGACATTACTGGAAGCAGCCATGTCTCAGCGGCCCAGCCTCAAAAGGCCCCAGCAGATCACAGCTCAAGGCAGGGAGGAATGGGGCACAGGGGGAGGAGCTATCAGAGAGCTGCAGAGTGTGAAGGACAAAAGAGCTGGTGTATTCAAGCGCACCACACCGTCACCCGTCACAGCTCAGCACAGGGTCCATCAGAGCAGGCAGCACTCACTTTAAACAGGCTCCTGATGAAGAGTCCAGATCAGGCTCTATCCTCCAAAAAGTACACATGGAACAAAAAAACAAAATAAAGCCCTTTTGAGCTCAACTTTAAATGCCTTATGAGATTACGAGCAGGCATAATCACTTCACCTATCCAAATATTAAAACCTTCACAATTCCTATAACACAATTAGTATTTCTGACAGGGTCAAAGTTTATCAATATCAACTGGCAGTTTAATAGAAATAAAGGAATCAATAAAACTGACATTGGTTGTAACTGCAGTGAAACCAGGCTGAATCCTGATGAGGCCTGTGCTAATCCATCATGTCCACTTAACCCCACGAGCAGAACATAAGAGAGGTCAGGTTAACGCTTTCACAGTTATAGTGCTGGAATAAGAAGCCAAATGGCAGTTTGTTCAAAAGTAGCTTGAGGGAAGGGAGGCCAAGGAACCCTAGGGTGGGTGTGTAGGAGTGGGTGGGGGAGGGGGGTGTTGTAGGAGTAGGGAGGGTGGGGTGGCGGGCTGTCATCCTGTTACACTCCTGCCAGAACTGGCAGTTCAGCTTTGTGTTCTGCGAGTTTACACTGGGGATGGCATAATTGACAATGGCTAACAGCGGAGAGCAGTGCAGAGCCTTGTTGAATGGCCAGTAATGATTGGAGCAGACGCCCACTGCCCCAGTCCCAGGGGACAGTAATCCAAGATCCTGTTTCTGATATAATTGTTAGTCAGAGAATTTCTGCATGGCTAGGCTGGTTCAGATTCCCAAGCTGGTTGACAGTGCCAGGCAGTTTAATAGAAAAACTGGATGCTGAGGTTTTTAAAACAGAAGAGCACTGAACCTGGACGCGGTTCACCAGGAGCCTCTTGTTCTCCTTCCTGACGAAAAATAAGAACAAGACGGTAACTTTACTCTCGCAGCTGCAGACACGTCAACTGTGTGCGCAGGAGACACATGAAACGAAGATGCTTTATTGGTGCCTTTCTACAAAAGCAGCATTTTCCTAATTAGCCTGTTTTCATTTATTCTGTTTGTGCCTTATTTCAACAGGAGGAGATGTCAGAGGAAAGCGAACTTATCTCAGCCTTCCTACAATCCTTGACAGATGACTCTACTACTGCTGATGATGCTACGGGGTGAACAAACAAGCCAATCCAGATGCCGCTGGATCCAATGAGTAGATGCCTTCAGTTCAAATAGCAGTGTAATTGGACATTCACCTGTACCAGACAACTTACTTACCCTAGCACGCTTCACTATTCCCCCCTCTTTACTTGCAGCAAATCCATAACAATGAAACAGGTGACTTTCATGCTGCTGTCAGGACTGATCTAATTTTAGCTGGGTGAATGATTGCAATTGGCTTTGCCTCATCAGATAATTAATCTATGTCACCATTAATTGGAAAAGAGAATAATTACAGGCAGTGTTGACAGAAATTCTACGCTTCTCCAGATCCCAAGATCTAATTACAACTAGTGAAACCCCATGACCTTAACTAGCACTTAGTACACCTTGGCCACCTTGACCATGCCCATGCGAAGCCTGTCGTCTCTCCAAAGAATCTATTTTTTGTTATTGCAGCCCACACTCTTCTGCTCTCTTCACTCACTGAAAGCTGTCTCCCTCAATCACTTTTCAATATTCAATCTTAATTTTGTGGAAGTTTAGCATTTTCAATGAGCTGGAGATGAATGATTAATGAATAAATTTAAATGCTTCATTTTGTCCATGGATCATTAGTTAAGTCCTTTGTGGGAAGGACCTGAGAAAGGAGTGAAAATTATTGAGACATTAGCCTGGAGCAATCCAGGGGTAAATAGTGTGCACAAAAGGATGTTGTGTGTGCACTATCCACTGGCTTTCTAAAGAACCCTGGGGAAACACTGTTTTCAATTTGGAATCTTAACTGAATCACATTTAGTACTTGTAGAAAATTGATTTTTCTTTCATCATGTTTAAACAATGTCATACTAGTGGTAAACAACACAAAGTCTGCTCTGTATAAATGCTAAAGTGCGAAATCCCTAGATATTTATCATTTCCACAAGAATGAAAAGAAGTTAAAAAACAAACAATGTTTATATATTAATCTAAATTGTACAAATTATGCTTATGCTCATTAGAATTTTAGTAGCGTCAAGGTTAATGCTGTTAGACTACTCCTTGGAAAATATGTTACCCTTTCCTTCTGAGTTGATAGAGATGCTGTTGTTTTGTTGATAACAACAGATGCCTTCCATACTAGAGGAGACAGAAGGGGGCAGTATGGACACAACAACCTTAGCAAATAACTGACTGAAACATGTCTCAGTATCATGTTATAACACTAAGCATAACATCTCAAACTAAGACGGCTTGAAAAAAACAAAATAAAACAAGTAAAAATATATATATTTAAATCAAACTGACACATTATCTCTCATGTGGGGAAAAAAGAAGATTTTTTCAGATATTTGGTAAAGTTTCTTTACATAGGTTTTTGGGCCAACTGTATACTATAGAACAAACATTCAGCATGACACTAACTTGGTCGACTGCTCGCAAAGCCACGACGCCACTAGCTCCCTAAAAGCATCTTGAGGAGAAAAATGTTCAGTCCGTCTCATATTCTGTACTGACTATATGGCAATTTCTCAAATGAAGGTGCCTCTCCAGCACATTTATCTGCTCTCCTTGCATCTAATCAATCCCTTAAATAAATGAAAGTGAGCCACAACTAGATGTCATCACATCTATCTGCGGGCGTGCCTCAAAGTGCACACACCTTAATGCTGCTACTCTAAAGAGGATGGACTGTGGAAATACTAATGGGGGGGTGTACTTGACAGCTGAGGGGCATTACATGCTTGTTTCAGTATGATGAGGATAAAACATACAGCACATGCCTCACTGTGCTGTTGCATACTCTGATACCTCAAAGCTGGTTTGGAATATTTTTTTGTACTTTTGTATCAAGGCATATTTTGCAAGAGGCATGTTGAGAAAATCTGATTTACAGGCAGCATGATTCTCAATTTCTGCCTGGCGCCACCGTGCAGACGATGGGCCCGTTTCATTTGGATTCACTTCAGTAATCACTTCTGATCACTGGAGTGAAGCCGAGTGAATCAGAGCAATGTTCTGTCTTCTTAAGCTAACCAAAATTCTGCTCTGAGATCTTTTTAAAACCAGGAAAACTGAGGCGTCCTCTCAAACCGTCCTCTCTTTGTTCATGAGAAAGTGGAGAGTTGAGCCATGGAGCCGATGGAGTCGAGGAAAGAATGTGAGTTGAGAAAGGTGCTACTGTGTCTAAAATATCAATGAGGGAGATGCTGCCAAGTTTTGGAGCACACGAGAGGAAATAGGTTTTCGGTAGTATAACATGAAGTGCACCCTGGTACACCCTATTTGGTCAGTGCTGATAACACTGTAATCTGGGAAGATTTTCTTTTATATTACTATATAATTGTCTGATTTTTATTCATCTGACTTGAGTGTGTGTTCCTTTAAAGTTTAGGTAACTACAGCATCTGTCATTCAGTCATACAGTACCGCTTAACAATACACTGGAACAGTGTGATTGCCCAGGTGAGTCTTTAATGTGGAGCTCAGCAGAAAAACATGACAAACAAATTCATCAGTATAACAATACATGTTCCTCGCGTTTCCACACTCATTTGATTTCAAAGATATTTATCTTAAGAGGATAATAATTTGTGAAAGTCTCTGACATTTGTGGCTAGCTAGCATGATAATAAATCCATGGCTTGGAACATTTTTTAGTTAATTAGAGTCAATCAATCCAAACTTTGCTCACTTACCGGTGTGAAACCGGAGTATAATGAGCAGAAATCAGCATGGTGATTGGAAAACACAAATTACAGCTGTTAAAGAGAAACTCATCCACTTTTCTTCTGTTGATGCAAATGCCTGCTGCGAGGATTTAAAATTAGCACGGCATTCCTTTAATGGATGTTGAGGCAAAGTGCTCCTCTATAATTAAAAAACCTGTTAATATCCTCGTAGGCTAAAATAAGAGGGGTTAGTATGATTGTGTGACACCTCTTTAAAAGGACACATTGGTCAGTTGGCTATTACACAAAACAAAACTGTATCTGCTTTTATTTAGTTTTATTTAAATCATGGAACCAGTTTGCCTAACACTACTTAGATTCACTGTATGCTGTGTATATATTAAGGTGCTTTTTCCTCCCATGTTTATCCGCATTATGAGCAAATGAAGTAACCCTACATAATGGTGTGTGACCATACCAGTGAGATGGTCAGCACTGCTGCCTCAGTAAGATCATGTAGCATGTTAATGAACTTCGCTGACATATGGGACAGTCTTTGCTATTAAAGGCTGTGTATATCTCTATGTTCAGGGCTACATTCATATATTCCTGACATATTCCACGCACCTTTCATTCATGGTGTAATGATGTGAATAATGACCTGCTGATATTAACAGTACCATCTGATCTAGGGTCCCAGACAGTAACATGACATAACCTCCCGGCTGCTTGTGTCCACGATATATATATATGACCTCACCGCTGGATGTAATTTCTTTTCAAGAGCTCTTGGAAAGGGAGAGCTTATGTTGTTGAGCTCATGTCGTCAAGGCTGGTAACAGCAGCTTGCCATTGTATTAATTATTGTCAGGGAATCCAAGGGGTGTAGATAATACAGAATGCACTGGTTGGTCCCATTTGTTTCACTTGTCAGTGGAGTGAATAATTGGGAGTGCTGACCATATTAGACACAGAGAATTTCTAAAAGATACGACTCAAACTGTTGCAACACAAAAGTACTGCTTGGAAATTAAAAAGCTTAATGTGTGAGAATTTCAAATCAGTATGGAATAATTTACCAGCTTCTCATTGCCAAAGGAATTTACTGAAGTTTAACTCTGACAGCAGTCATTCTGATACACAATGAAACGGCTCCGATTGTGAGAGAAACTGTTTACTCCGTCCTACTTTTTTTTTTGTTTTGTTTGTCCAAGAATTAAGTTTCTTTTGGTGAACGGCAAAAAACGTTAAGTGTCAGATATTTTGCACCCTGACTTCATTCTTCAAAGGTTTGAGAACATTGATACAATTCTAGTAGAAGAGGGGTTGCTAATACAATGGGGCTCATCTTGCAATTCTCCCAAGGAATAACTATCAGTCCTGCTACAGCAGCTTCAGCGTCCCTAGGTGACCGCGCCACTGAGCCCGTGTTCGCTCCATCGCACCCCACTCCACGCCTGCTGCCACCCTGAAGGTAGATGCATCACGCTGGGGAGACTGCACAACAGCAGCCCCCTCTCCTCCAGCCCCCAAACCTTCTCCACGGCACAGTGGCCTCCTGCGGCCCCTATACACAACTTTGGGTCTCCATTACAGCCCCGGTCCCAGCAGCCCAGACTCTCCCTCAGGTGAGTCTCCATACCACCTCCGTGTGTCGTCCCACCTGAACTGCACAACTGGTATCCTTTTGTCATTTGAGAATGCCACAACACACACACATATTGTGCACACGCGCACACACACACACACACACACACACACACACACACACACACACACACACACACACTCTCTCTCCTGTGCTCACTCTGGAGGGGACACCGCCTGTTCCTTTCTGCTCACCTCCCGGCTGCCGACTGACTCTCTGAGCCGTGTCTGTGGTGGCTACGCCATGTGTGGGGATCTAGGGGTTTAAAACAGCAGGCCTCCCAATACTCCCTGAATGGCAAATATAAGTGCTTCCAATTTATTACACAGTGGACGTTTTATGAATCATCTCTGACTAACTTTGATCTGAAATGACAAGCATGTGCTAATCAGTCCTGATATCCAAAAAAAGTGCTAAAAAAAACAGGAAACAGAAAACTGGATGGGTTGAGATTTTACAATTAATCGAAATAAACTGAACCTGCTAGTACAAATATTGCACTTTTGATGACCCTTTCTTCAATTTGTACAATTATAACAACTACCTCTGATTAAGCAGCCTGTTCCTTTAATGCCAATGCTACATTTTTTTTTAGAACTAATCTCTCTATAGTATAGTATACGGTTTGGTTTCCAAATCCAAAAATGGTGCAAAATAATTCCACACAACTGTAAACTCTTCCAAGATTGGAGAGGGAGGCATAAAGAGAGCCCTGCTTGTGTTCATACATACAGTTAACTGGAACTAAGGGGGGATCTTTAAATGTAACTTCTAAGAGCCTTGTAATGAGTATTTACTGTAACATGCAGTTTGCATTAATTTTGTCTCACCAAAGTGTTTCTGAAGAGGCTCCCCGCAGCATTTTCAGCTTTCCTCCTTTTAATATATTTTTTATCATTAAAAAGGGGCTTTAAACTGCAGCACTTTTGCTAAAACACAAATTACAACTTTCACTTTATAGGTTGCCATACCACACCACACTTAGTTAACAAAATATTTTACAAACAAGATGATATCACCCTCTCCATGATATTAATATGATATGTTCTCTGATCTGTAAACAGCTGGTTATCTTGCTTTTCCACGATAAGAGAAAGTGCTGAGGATTTACGCTTGGTGAGCACATTTGGGCTGAATCTTTCACACGTCACAAATTGCAGATGGGAAGCAGTGATCTTGAACAGCCGATCACATTTCCGTGACCATCTGACACCTTCCATTTAGGAAAATAATACTTTCTATCTTAGCATACCCCTCTGCAACAGCCAGCAAAAGGAATTATGCCTGGTAGACTTTGCTATTCACAACTTTGGAGCTTCTCCTGTTGTTTTGTTTCATTGCACTGATTAGATTAAATGTTCGCTCTTTAATCAGTTACCCAAGGCCACGATAATGCTGACAGTTTGTGTTTTGCTTCATTTTTATGTGTTGTAATGGGCACAAAATTATGCTGAAGAAAACAATAAGGAAGCATGATATAATGCAAGCATTACATATGAAGATGCGTAGTATCTGGGGGTAAAATCAGGGGCTTATTCACCGAACAGAGTAGATGGTCAGTGGCTGGGAGCTTTGTCTGCTCTTAAAAGCTTATATTATGAGTATACTGCAGTATTTAAATCTGATCTAACTGCGGTTATTTACACTAACACCCCTCCTTTTTTCATAACATTGAAGACAAAAAAAAAAGACTTTTTACCCATAGAGGTAGATATGCTATCTGAGTAATATGACAGAAAGAAATGAGTCGGGTTAACTGGTACAGAGAGTTGTAAATCACTGTAGTGTGATTCTTTGTCTCAAAGGGTTTAATTAGTCTAGAAATTCTTCTCTTATCTGATGACCCCCCCCCCCCCTCCTTCTGCACACTGCAACAACTTACAACCATAAACGCCCTGCAATCTGAAGACCAGTGGCCTCAGGAGACTGAGTTGCTACAAAGAGCTGAAAGAGTTGGAAATGGTCATTTTATTGCGTTAGAATAGCTCGCTCGAGACTTGGGTAATGTAGTGCTAACTGTGTGCTGGTAAAGATAACAATATGTGACTCCAAAGTGAAATACAGTGAATTACTGTAGTGCTGTGCAGTGTCAAGACCTCTGGAAATGAGGTAACGAAATAATCGTGGTAAACAGTAAAACAAAGTGCTTTCATAGTGGTTTCAAACCGCTAATTAATATTAGAGTAGTATAGTTTTCCTTCGGTGACGATGATTATTTGAGATGCAGCGCACAATCTAATCAGTCATCACCGCAGAGTTCATGTAGAATGAATTTCCTCGGCATAACTACAAGTTGGGGATTAGCAGGCTGTGTGCTTGTCAAACACTTGAACATCAAAACAGCATTGTGGTGCCTTCTTATTATAAATGCTACCAATGTATGGTCCGCTATTGCTTGACGGTAGCATGGCGGTGCTCTCTTTCATAGTATATGAACAAAGCCATTTATCCCTATCTGTCATTTCTTAAGTTGTGAAGTACCTGTCACTTCTGGTCCCATGGGAGTTCTACATGTAAGTGTATTTACTCTAATTGAGCTCTTTATGTAATTGACAGTTTATTCTGGCCTAATAAATCCTTTCTAACGGTTTCTGATTAGCTGTGTGAGCATTTTGTTTGCTTTTTGAGGTGATTATATCACCTTATATTCATGTGATGGGGGTAAATGAAGGAATCCTAATTTTGAGATGAGATGTTTCTGAGTTTTTGAAAGCTCTCGTTGTTGTTGAACTGTATGCAGCTATACCAAAGTGATTTGACAGATTAATAATTTAGCAATGGAACTACTTAGTGCCTCACAGCTGTTAGTTTGTTGTGGTGGTGACAGAGTGTTTGGTGCAATCCATAAGTTCATATGAGCATTCCCAACCAGGAGTTTTACTATGTGATTCATCAAGCCACTTCCTTTAGTGGATTCACTTTGATCTTATACTCTTGGAGGATCTCTGGGGGCAAAAATGCAGGTGTATGGATATAAATACTCCAGCAGAACTACTGTGCACTAATGGACACTGTATTAGGTTACAGCCCTTTGTGTTTTCAAGCCTTATGTTTTTAACAATGAACTGATCAGACATGGTAATAATGAATGAAAACAATATATATGTTCTTTATTTGTGCTTGTTGTTTTTTTTTTTAAACTTTATGTCCCTTCTGTACATGTGTGGCATTTCATAATGCTGCTTCAGTGTCGCACTAAAATGTAGAAAAAAGGAGGGTATTATCTGCTTTTAATTAAACATGATAAAAGTCTGCACAGTTGTCTGTACATTGAGGTGGGTGCTGTTTATTATACAGATGTATAACTTCAGTTTGTGTAGAGCACCTTCTTTTGAAGGACTAGTAGGAGCAGAATGAGATGAGGGGTTATTTTGGCGATGGAGATTAAGGCAGGGGCTTTTTGTCATTTGTGCGAGACAAGCCATTCATCCATCCAGTTCACAGCCAAAAAAAGGCTGGTCCCAGAAATTAGCAGTTTCAGCTCAGCAGCAAAGTCGTCGGGCTGTGAAGGCAGAGAGAAATTGACTAATTAGCAATGCGCACTAAAACTTGACGGTTCTCTCTATAACAGCGAGGGAAAGACTCGGTTTTTCTCCCCCTTTCTCTTTTCTTTCTTCCATAGATGTTTGAAATCGCAGTCATTTACGCTCGACAGTTTTTACAATAGCCTTGAGCCATAATTTTGCGAGTCTCTCCAGCATCCATACCCCTGCATGGTCTCTCTCCACCGGCCATGCACGACCGTTTCTCTCCCCAACCGTGGATTTCCTATTACTCTCGTTACGACTCACTGAGCCCCAGGCCCAAGGATAATGATGTGTTGTTTCTTGGTAGCATAATTTGTCACACGTATATTTCTTCTTCTTCTTCTCTTGCAGAAAGCACAGCTCCCTCTCACACACTCACACACTTCTTGTTAATTCAGAAGAACAAATGATCAACGTCAACAAATAACCCGAAATAGTGACTTTATGAGTTGGAATCAATGGTTATTTTGAGACGCCATAGACTTTAAAGGAAAAAGGACATTTCTTAAAAGGAGAACAAAGGAAAATTCAAGTGAGATTATTGGGAACCCGAAGCTTACTTTCCTTTTTTTTGGTCAAGAGCTGAAGTCAGGTAAGTTTGGCTCCTTCTCAGGCAAGCTGCTCACATCATTTAGTTGTGACAGGCGCTTTTAGAGAATCTGGCGACAACGGTTACGGCACGCTTGTGTCAAGTTTACACACATTACGCACATGGAAATAGCTTTTGTAACAGTCTAAGTATGAAAAAGATATGCACATCCCATTTAACTTTAGCGAAAGCTGCATTTCAGTGAATATTTTGTCGATACTCACGTCCGCTTAACTCAGGTAGGCTAAAAAAGCAAAACGCACCCGTACCGCTGCTGACGGCTCGGAGACAAACTAATTGCTTTTGTATGACTCCGTAAATCTGTGCGATGTGTAATGTCCTCATTGTGGGGGTGTGCAGCAAGGCAGGAGAAGGGATAAGTGTTGGCTGAATGCTGCATGTTATCCGTCCACCGTAGCGGCTGCCTCTTTTTTTCCTTATCCGACAACTTCAGCCGCGTTACCGAGGGGGGAAAGCGCCGCAGCATCTCCGTATCCTCCGATTTTTTTTCTTTTCTTTTTTTTTTTTGTTTTGACAGCGCCCTTCAAACATCAGCCTCCATTTAAAACCATCCGCTTCTTGAGTTAAGAATGAATAAGAGTGGCACGCTATGGGAACTACTACGTTTTTGTTTGTTGCTTTACGACCAGAGCTCAAAGTTGAAGGCGAATGAAGCCGTGCTGGATGTAGATTGTCGCCGGCTGGCGTGGCATGACGGCTCTTCCCCGCTGGATGGACGGGCGATCTGTTCAATAACTTATTCGAGAAATCGTTTTCTGCTGTAATAGTTGACTGATAGCGATGTATAGGCAACGTGTGTTGTGGAAATAAATGACCTGAGGTAAATGGCTTGCATGGTTTATTTGTTGCCTAGGTGGCGTTCACATTCAGGAAGTCATGTCCAGATCGGGTGATAGAACATCCACCTTTGACCCAACACACAGTGACACCCTGCTGCATGGGCTCAATCTCTTGTGGCGAAAGCAGCTTTTCTGTGATGTGACTCTGACAGCCCAGGGACAGCAGTTCCACTGCCACAAAGCTGTGTTGGCATCTTGCTCCCAGTATTTCAGATCCCTCTTTTCCTCCCATAATGTAATCAACAATGAAGGAAGCAAAGGGGACCAGGGCAGCAGTGGGACCCCTTCATCCTCTCCTGATGACAAGCTGGTGACCACCAGCACCAGGCCCATAAATAACCTAGTGCTCCAGGGCTGCTCCTCCATTGGACTACGATTAGTGCTGGAGTACCTGTATACTGCCAATGTTACTCTTTCCCTGGACACAGTGGAAGAGGTGCTGTCAGTCAGCAAGATCCTCAATATCCCCCAGATTACCAAGCTTAGTGTGCAGTTCCTTAATGACCAGATCTCTGTGCAGAACTACAAGCAGATCTGCAAGATTGCTGCACTCCATGGACTGGATGAGACCAAGAAGCTGGCCAACAAGTACCTGGTGGAGGATGTGCTGCTGTTGAACTTTGAGGAGATGTGTGCCATGCTAGATGCTCTGCCACCCCCAGTGGAGTCAGAGCTGGCTCTCTTCCAGATGTCAGTCCTCTGGCTGGAGCATGACCGGGAGACTCGCATGCACTATGCACCGGACCTTATGAAGAGGCTACGCTTTGCCCTTATACCTGCCCCAGAGTTGGTGGAGAGAGTTCAGTCTGTTGACTTCATGAGGAGTGACCCTGTGTGCCAGAAACTACTCCTGGATGCCATGAACTACCACCTGATGCCCTTCAGGCAGCACTGCAGGCAGACCATGGCCAGCAGGTGAGAACGAGACAGATAAACACTCAGACATAAATTCACACAATCACACCACAGAGCTGTTTGAGACTGGGCAGTGGGTAATTAAATGCCTCCCACTTGTTAAATTTGAACAAATTACAGACACAAGCATTATGCACTTGCTCATGTATTGATCCCACCGCCTGTTTAATGTAGAGCATGTAGGTGGTCGGTGTAGACCATGTAGGCAGTGTGGCATTTCAGGACTAGTTCATGAGGATTTTGGTGCTCCTGTAACATAATACCTGCTGCCAGAGGTCGTGATGCACTCTGTGCTCCACTGTATCCATCATTACAATGTTCCCTCCTGTTTTACAAAAGAAAACATGTCTTTATTTCCTCACACATCTGTGCAATTACTCTCTAATCAGTGTAGACAAGATTGCTACAATCTAGATAAAGGTTATGCATTTGATTTGTAGCAACTCTCTTGAATACAATTTGAAATGCTGTAATTGAATTGTGACCAGAATTAAATGGTAATTGCAAGATGCTTATGATCCAAGTACAGAGATGCCCTGTTACTGATATTAAAATGAAGACAAATATAATACATTCAAAATGTTTTGTTTTTTTTAAAATTTGATTTGATGTTTAGAATTCCTTTTCATGAATTGGACAATGCTGCTTACATTCGTGTTGCATGCACGTGTCTCACTCACACAAAAACATGGCTTACATGTTTGTCCTGATCTGCACTTTTAGGGCTGGTTAGTACATGGCTATTGTCTCTTATGGTGACAACTGATCACAGTCAGACAGCTGAGACTTTTTTTTTTTTAATCGATAGTATCAATATTCAGTTGTTGTTGTTGTTGTTGTTGTTTTATCACTACAGTTGTGAGCCTTGGGGAAAAACAACTAAAAAAAATTGTGACACAAGAGAATCTAAACTTTATGAAAACATTTGGAAATTACTGAAATAATCAGGACATAAAACCATTCTACAAGTACCTACTTGTACATTATCCCAATAATATATCTGATCCCACATATGGACCTAAACGAGCAAAGATTCAGGAATCCTCATAATTAGTTTCACATGCCACTGTTTCTCTCCCCTCAATTAATCACCATTATCTATGTCCAGGGGCTCATTTGCATATGAATAACCCTAAAACACTTCCGATTGGGCCAGCATGAGGGAGAATACACCGAGGCGACGGTGACTTACCCAAGCATAAAAAAGTAAAATATGGAAAAGGGAAAAAGGTGAATGTGTCTGAATCTAAAGGCCAGCTACTCTTAATGTTTTAGTGCATATTGTGATAAATTGGTAGATTTGTGTTGAAATCCATTAGGAGCCAGATAATGGTCATTGATGTGCAGTAAAGTGCACGGCTTTGAGGTTATATATCATATACAAACAGCAGGAAATTTCCAACAATTGGCTAAGGCATGTCACATGAATCACTGTAGCCAATGAAATGGAGACATTGTATAGGCAGGTTTATGTTCTCAATTGTGCTTTTAGCCTCCAGCATGGCACCCTACAGGACTGTCCTCGCTTCACAGCTAATTGAAAAGATATCTTTAGAGTGCAATAACGATCCAATAACACATCAAAACGATTGAGCAATTTTTATTAATCACAATAAATGTGGTCGCATATTTCCTGATTAGCAATCTTGAGTTTAGTAGAAGTACTTGGATAAGAAGCAGTTATTCATCTAGCTGTGCATTTATTCTTTATTTTATTCACAGATTAATTCATTCATACAATCAGCATCAGCAAAGTGAAAAATAAAAATACTCCAGGGAAGCTCTGTTAATATCGTCGTAGTAAATCAAGGAATTAAAGGTGTCAGGTTGAAGCTGTGCTTGTGTTTTTGTGTTTGCATGTTTTATTCCAGGCCTTAATATGTCTTTTATTGCATGTTATTGAACACTTGTCCGCACACCCACACTTTTGACATTGCAGAATCCGTTCCAATAAGAGGATGCTGTTACTGGTGGGTGGTTTGCCTCCTGGACCTGATCGTCTCCCCAGTAATTTGGTCCAGTACTATGACGATGAGAAAAAGACATGGAAGATCCTCACAAGTGAGTAGAAAGGCTGCGATTTAAAAAAATTTATATATTTTTTTACATTTATTTATTTATTTATTACCTGAGGCATCCCGTGTTACTGGCTTTTATGATGAGAAATAGTTGTTCCTTTGGATGACTTTAACACTGGTTAATTTTCACCAAAAATGAGGGACAAGAGTTCCCTAAATCCTTCAGGTAATAATGTGTCACTATCACTTTTAATATAAGTTTTTAATCAGAGCGTGACTTCACAGCACTGTGGAGCGTCATGCATGCTTTCCCTTGTTTTTTTGCTGATATGTGCTGGCAGGATGCACGATGAGATTTACTTGAATCTAATGATCTATTGTGGCTGAGACAGAACGTTAAGGAGTGACATCTTTTCCCAATTACTTTTAAATGCAGCGTGATTACTCGTTCATATTGATCAACTCATAACACTGAATTAACCCACACATGGTAATACACGACGTGGCAGTTTAGCCTGTTGACCTGGTGTCGCTGTTGATATTGGGTTTACTTAAGGTGAATAAATAGCACAGAGGGGTTAGTGGAACACTGCAGCTTAAATGTTGATGTCAACCATTCTTAGGTAACAGGGACAACAATGGAAACAAAAGCAAAAATTGATTTTATCTCATTTTATCTTATTTTTTAATATTATAATGAAGGCAAATTGTGATAATTTCCTAGAAAACCTTTGTGAGATTTCAAACACATCCCTGCTGCACTCTCCGCTGTAGAGTGCACTATGCTCTTCTCTCTCTCTCTCTCTGTCTTCCCTGACCTTTTTAAGGCTCACTACTTTAATGTTGCCATATTGCAAAGGTCAAAAAAAGAGCTAATGAGAGACCGCGTTTCTCCTTTGCCCCATCATTGCTGGACATATTGAGTTTTTGTCCTGTGTTTTGGTTGCAGTCATATCTCAGGATCACCTATCCATTCATATATATTAGCTATAGGTCTGCTTTCTGTCAGCTCGGCCCTGTGCAGTTTATGTTCTCCCTTTATGGTTCAAATTTGAATAAATCTGGTTTTATGCTTTTGCTGTCGGGTCTTAAAATCACCAGCAGTCTCCGACATGGTTTCTTCCTCTGCTCAAATCATAACATTTCCTGGCAGCAGTGTGATGTTTTAGCTCATGTTTGTCCAAACCTATTAGAGCTTTTTTTTTTTTTTTTTTTTTTTTTTTTAAACTGAAGGAGCCTTGCATACACAACAGCCTGAAGCTCGCTGTTTATGTTGTTGTTGTTGTTGTTGTTGTTGTTGTTGTTTTTGTCATTAAACTCTCACTCACTGGTACAAACTGCACCAGGCAAAAGGTCAATAGGGATTTCCATCACTCAGAACTAAAAAAGTTAACACTCAAATGGTCCGTGGCCAAGTGGAAGGACAAAACTGCAAAATCATCCCCTTAACACATCAGTGACCACCTGATGTAGCCTCCTCACAATGGATGTGGAATAGAAGATTATTAACATTCAATCATAACTTTTCAATGAGCCGAAACCTGAGAGGGACAGCCTTTGATTAAGACATTCATCAACACAATTTGGGAAGAATCTGATCTCTTTCAGTGTATCTGATGTACACACTGCTCGGTGATTCCAGTGTAAAGTTTGCCATCTAGTGTACCCACAGCAGCGTGGACCAATGCAAGACAAAGGCAGGCACAGATTCAGCCACAATGCTAGGTTGTTCTTTTCTTCTTCTTTAAACCAACCTAATATTAAAATCTGGATCTCCATGCTGCATGTATGGTGTCCATGCAGCATGGCCTAGAACAAAGGAATTCAGCTCAGTGGGATGCAATTGTAGCGGTGTTAAAGGCACATCAGAGATGGAGCAGCAGTGGTGCATTAGCTGTGGAGTCATTCAACCGACCCTGACTGTGCCTCTATGCAGAGGTTTCTGACTCCCTCTAGTGAGCCCTAGAGCTCACTGTAGACCGGAGTGATGGCGTCCATCTCATAGAGGACGTGCTCATCCTGCCCTCCTATGGCTTTTCACACTCTTGGGTTAGTGGACAATTTGGGTTAAAAGGGCACAAATAGGTTAATCGGATTCACTTTCTCAGGTATAAATACTTTAGAAGGAAAAATAATTAATGCATTTATTTTTCAGTGCACAAGATTAGCATAGTAATTCCAGTTATTATACCCTGCTACTGTAATTATCTCACCGTTCACCTACAGTATATCCCAAATGTCCCAAAACCCACCGCAGTACTCTAGATACTGTGGTCTGTGACATATTGTAAAGCAATAATCTTCTTCTCACATGGGTACGAGATGATTTTTAGTATGAGTACAAGTCACTAGACATCAAATAAAAAGCCGCCCATCCATGTCCTATATACTGCTGACTGAATGATAATGTAAATAGCATGTAAGGGAATTTGGCAGTCGTATGGCACTCGTCTTTGAGGTGCACTGGAGGCAGGCAACCTAATCCCCTCGTTTGAGATAAAGCTGTGTTTAGTGTATGTAGTATTAGTTCCTATCTGAGACTTCCCTCCCATAGAGGACCGGCACATGTCAGCCAGCTAGAGTGAGATTGCAGAGAGAGGCCAATTGGAAAGAAATGAGATTCAAGGCTGTCTAATTTTGCAGCAACTGTGATCCATCAGACGGTGGGGAGGTGACAGTGGAAATGACTGATGGAGACAGACAGGTGGGCTTTAACATTTCACTGATTTGTGCTCAAAAAGCACCGGGCCTGAGATTTATTGAGTGAACATGATCATGTTCATTATGACTGTCACCTAAGACCATTTCTCTACATCTCAATGGGGTCACTTTAGCAAAAGAAGATGAAGGAGAGAAAGGGAGCACGAAAACATACACAAAAGAAAATCCTCCATGAGGGGTCCTGCTTCAGCTCTGGGATGTTTATGCTATACTGCGCTAACACACGACAAGGGGTATCATCCACCCAACATTTTACTTATTGGACAGTGTTGCTAAGCTAGTTTCTAAGAGTCGAATTCCCAAAATAGAAATTGGTGACCTATCCAGTTAAATAAATGCAAGGTTACAAGTAATAATTATCTGATTATTAAGCAATCTGTCAATTACTTTCTCAATCAACTAAATAATTATTTTATCTACAGAATGTTAAAAAATGTCCATCACATTTCCAAACCAATGATATTCAGTTTACTACCACTAAATACTTTTTTTCCTGTCCTTTAAAGTGCTGGAGGTTTTTATGGCATCGTTATTCGAAATAGCTGAAGTCACATTCCTGTGACTGGATGGTCCAGAGAATACAAAACAAAAAGAGCAGAAAAACCTCCGATTATTTATATATATATATATATGAGTTTTATGATATAATTTAACATTTTGCCTCATGTGAAGAGAAAATAGCAAGAGCACATTCTCCGTCACAACCGGTGCATTATACTGCAACTGAAGCCTGACTGATTTATGAGCAGGTCAGTATTATCCACCAGTATTAACTATTGGCAGTTCTCCTAATAGTTGCATTTATAATGGCCAATAAATGGAAATTATAGAAAAAGGTAAAGAAGAGAAGGGAGAAACATCCTGTGGGCAACACCTGTTTGGAAAGTGAGAAACACAACAACTAGCTGATCTGAAGACAGCTGGGCAAAGCATGAAAGAGTAAATAAAGACCCACACTAAAAAATATGTTAGGGAAATCTGTTTAGGTTTCATATGTCTGAAAAAAAATGCCGGTCAATATATCAGTATATTGGATTTTTAAAATCACTAAATATCAGTATTGGTATCAATCGTAAAATCATATATTAGTCTGTCTGTAATCGCAAGTTTATAGAAAGTAATCCAGTGCAACTTTCTTTGCTCACCAGCTCTCCATCCAGACTTTTTTTTAAACTTCTGTTTGTGTTTTTTGTATCTTGCTCCAAACAAAGAACAAACAGTCTGTGTGAAATTTACTCTGACCACTCCTGTCAAATTACAGAACATTTAGCACTTTCATTATTTCCTATTCAAAAGTTAATATAATACTTCTTAGATGTTCAATAAACCTCTTTGGTCAGTGTCTCGGACAGTAATTGGTAGTAAGGCTTGACCTGTGGGTGTGGTGGAAACATTTAAGAATTAATTGAATTTATTTAAGGAGAGTGTAGATGCCATTTACTTTCCCCCTTTGAGTATAAGAGCGCAAACAGTTACACCAGATGTGTTGATCAAATTGAGGGTTGTGTTTGGGCTGGAGCCTATCCCAGCTGTTCCTGTTCAAGAAGCGGTGTACAGCTTGAACAGGTCGCCAGTCAATTGATGGCTGTGTTGATTCTGATTAAAAAACAAAAGTTGCACGTCAATCTATTTTCTATATGATTTTGAGACAAAAGAGGTTAAAAAGTTATCCAGATGCTACAAAGAGTGGCTTTTTTTGTTCGTGGTTCAATGGCATAACTTTTACTGTTACATGGTTCTTATTTTAAATGACCTGACAGTTTTATTAAATGTGAGACTTATGGTAGTGCTTTCTAGACTGCAATGTGTCCTGAACAGAAAAGTATTGGCCTGTTTTTAATTCTCATATTTAATGATACAAAGTAATTGCTAACCACAGTGGATTTTTGAAACCACCAGCACAGTACACCTATAACAGCCAGGGCACACTCACAGGGTACTGTTTATATACAAATTTCTCTCCACATGTTTTTAAAACTGACTTTTTGACTTTTTGTCTGTCACCTAGTAATGCCTTACAACAGCGCACATCACTGCGTGGTGGAGGTGGAGAACTTCCTGCTGCTGCTAGGCGGAGAGGACCAGTGGAACCCCAATGGTACAGTCGCTGCTTTCCACTGATTTCACGCAGCAAATTTTTCATGTTCACTTAAACTGGAGTTTATGTAAGTTCAAGCCCATCAAGTTAATGTAACACTTTCAGATGGTTTGAAACACTCATCCTGCAGCCAGATCAGCTCTGAGTGGACAAACAACACTCCAATCAACACTTGTCAATAATTGGCACAGAAAAATTACTGTTGTTTATGATGAAATATTTGCAATGTAGAAGTGTTAAGAGGGCTTTTTGCAAAAAGGTGGCAACACAGTGCCATAGTAAGAAACAAAGACTGTAAATGATCAAAGATTCTTACTCTGCCTTTTTGTTCTTTCACCAGCTATCACAGTAATACAACAGCCAGGCAGATGTACACTGCACTTAGTGAAATTAGTTGTTTATTCAGTTTTGAGAGTAGGAATCAGCTTACTACAAATGCACATCATGAGAGATGATTTGCAGTCTTTTGAATACAACATTACCAAGAGGTGATCTCTCTGTGCTTAGAAAACATGACTTCAGTCAGCTCTTGTTAGCTCAAACAGCAGCAAAAAGGCAAATCATCACGTGTGGGCGGTGATTAATGAAGACTGGGGAGAGTTGCATTTGTGAATTTTATTGGTACACAACAAACAACATTAGAAAAGATGTGGCCAATAAGAACTGATCATTACATTAGCATGTCTAAACTGTACAAAAAGAAGCTTTATTTTGAGCTAAGTTATTTGTATTCTACTGTTCTGTTTTGCAGGAAAGCACAGCACTAATTTTGTCAGCCGCTACGATCCCAGATTCAACAGTTGGATACAGTTGCCTCCAATGCAGGAGAGGTGAGCCTTTTTTTGTCCTCAGAAATGTTGACATCAGTACTAGCTTCTGTTTACTCAGCTTCAGTAACCCATTTTCTCTCATCCATCTCTCATTACCGTGTTTTGTATATTTCTCAGAATCTCACCACTCATTGCATCACCTAATAAGAAACGGAAACCTTTATGACCTTAGTGAAGTTCACAAGTTTTGGCATTCATGAAGATGCTACTTGGATTCTAGTTGTAATTTGTGAGATCCAACAACTTCACAAGTCTTCTGTTCAGCTGTGATAGCAGATGTGTAGTTCTCTTGGGAAATGGTGTTTAGAAAACCTAAAAATATAAACATCCACATAAGATTAAAAAAAAATGCTACTACTCTTACCTAGGTGTACAAAACCAGCCAACAGAAGAATAAAGTAATGCTCATTGGGCTGTAAACAGACCTATGTGCTGTTTTTTTTTTTTTTGGTTCAAAATCCTTTTACAAGGTATTACATCATGCAGAAGTAAGCAAGCCCATTACACAGGCATGAAAACAGATGCTCACAGCCTAGAAGCTTGTACATGCTTAACTTATCTCTCGTCTTATGATGTTTTTTTTGTTTTTTTAAGAATGATTTGCACCTTAGACAGAAGCTGGAAAAAACTAAAAAACAACAGTAGTGATTCTCATCATCGGTTTAATGATGTTGTCTGGTTAATGCGTCCTCCTCAGGAGAGCCAGCTTCTTTGCCTGTCGCCTGGATAAGCACCTGTACGTGATTGGTGGCAGGAACGAGGCGGGCTACCTCTCCAGCGTGGAATCCTACAACCTGGAGACAAATGAGTGGAACTACGTGTCGTCTCTGCCACAGCCTCTGGCTGCCCATGCAGGAGCGGTGCACAATGGCAAGATCTACATATCAGGTCAGTTACAGGAGCTGTACACGAGTCGCATGTATTATTATTATTACGCCTTATTATTATGCAAAAAGGGGCGCTACATGGAGGGAACTGTACAAAAAGACACATTGTGTTTATGGCACATAGAGGTAAACACATCCATTTAATTACACCACAAAGAAAAACCAACTCCACTCCACAAAAATGATTAAAATCAATGCATCAGGACTGATTGTTCATCTTTGTCAAAACTGCCAGCAGTTCAGTTGGAGCTTGAGGTGAGCTTATAGAGACTAAAGTAGGCTTGAGTTTTAAAAAAAAGAGAGAGAAAGAGAGAGTGAACCTCTTCTTAGTAACAGCACAGCCCCAGATTACCATCCAATATTACCTCAGACTCCCTCAAGAGATATGTTCATGTAAGTAGCAGAGTTTCTGAAGCCCTGTAAAGAGGCTTGAATGTATACATCAGTTCTTCTTCAAAGAAATGGCCACAGAAATAGTTCAAATTTGTAATGCTTTTTATTAGATATATTTCAATATAACTTTGGTTTGTATAATTCTTCTACTTGCTGACACCAGAAAGTCATATATTAGATTTTAGTGATACGTCAGTGAACCACTCATCACCTCCCTGCAGGAAAATCCGGAAGTGAAACCCTCCTCTTTTACAAACTGACTCTAACCAAAGTTTTCTTGAAGAGCCAAAAACGTTTTTCTTTTCCAGTTATTTACTGTATATCTGGGGATAGTACTACATTTGGATCCAGTATGTCCACGTGCCGCGTGCTGTAGCTCCACAGAGTATTAATGACACACTGCTGTGTTTACCTGCTGCAGGAGGCGTGCACAATGGCGAGTATGTCTCCTGGCTTTACTGCTACGACCCTATAATGGATGTGTGGGCGAGGAAACAAGATATGAACACAAAGCGTGCCATTCATGCTCTGGCTGGGATGAATGACCGCCTGTATGCTATTGGTGGAAACCATTTGAAAGGTAAGCACTCGAGCTTTTCAGACAACGAACAGAAAGCAGGTCAAGATTGATACTTTTTTGAAAAGTACGTGTGAAAATCATGTTGCCATTGTGAGCAGGCAGTGACCTTAATTACCCTGTGCAACACTGTAGCCTCCATTTCTCGCACTCTTTAGTATTCATAGTACAAAATGTGAAAAAGAACAAAAACGTGTGCTGTTCATTTGCATTTTTTCAGGAAAACTGAATGTGGTCATGGGAATTATGACAAGCTCAGCTTGTCTCTCTTTGAATCCTCTCTTTAGCTACGCTCTTTCGTTAAAACACTGTTAAACAGATGTGTTCAGTTGGCTCTTCATTGCTGCAAATTCAGCTCATAAAAAACCTGCACGTGCCTCTGAGTATGACTGTGTCCATATCCAAACTCGTGTTTCCTCACGCTCACCGTAGGAGCGAATCTGTGCACATCGATGGCTGTCTTGCTGGTTTGTGTCTGTGAGTTGGTGGTGAAGGAAGAAACCTTGAGATGTAGTGAAACTGTGAGGGAGGTGGAACCAAATGCGGCAGATGGAGGAACAACAAAAATTTGTCTCTATCAGCAAATAGACAAAAAAAAAAGTAACATGTCTGCAAAAGTTTAACTAAAGGGGAAACCCATCAACTGGACACAAGGAACATACTGGACACACTGGCGAGAACAGAATAAAGATTCAAACCATGAGAAGCAAAATAAAGCCTAACGCCTAAAGCATTATGTTGAGAAAGAGAACGGCTGTGGTCAAATATCAAATTGCGCAAATTCTTTACTAAATATAAATGCTTCAAAGCTTCCTTTATTACCTCCTTTAGCACAGGATAAACTGAACCATCCTTTAGTAAAGGAAAGAACGTAATGCCATATAGTGCCACATAGTGAAGGACTGTAATAAAATTTGCTTTTTGTCAAGGCGTCGCTTTAAATCAAAACTTTAACTATATTAACGTTTTTTTTTAAAAGATTATTATAGTTCTGTTTGCCTTAGTTATGCTCACTGTTGTATTGACAGGCTTTAGGAGTCATTCATTTTTTTTTTGGGTCAGCTGGGATAGGCTAAGTGAAGGATAGAATGAATTGACTGAATGAATAGTTTCAAGAAAAAGGAGGAAAGGAGTTACACTGGACCATCTCCCCAGCAGGAAAAAATAAGAAAAGATTTCTCTCATTTCGTAGGATATAGAGCGTGCTCTTTTTTTCTTTAAAATTCATATCTTTTTAGTGAAATAATATTTTTTCAGCGGTGATTCCTGTAAGAGCACAATGGGGTCGTTTCAATATGGCACACATCTGCCGTCATGTTGTTAACCAGCCTTGTGTCAGTGCATTCACGTGGTGGTTTGTGTGGATTTCATTTACAGTGGTACTGTAGCGCAAGCACATGAAACCAAAACTGTCTGAAACCTGATTGGTCCACAGGAATGTTTGACTTTAGTGTTTTCGGTCTAGTTTTCTTTTTGTGATGTGATGGTGAGTTCAGGTTTTATGCTATTGTTAAGGGTACTGAGTTTTTTTAGTTCATTTAATAAAAAAATAATGGTATACTCATAAATTAGATTATGAGTACAACATTATTATTACACACCAATTAGATAGATTAGTAATTAATTAATACAACAAACTCATGCATTTTAAGAAACTTAGAAAATAATCTCTTAGAAGTACACAGGAGCCAGCACCAGTTTGTGGAATCCGCCATGTTGCTTCGCCATCTTGAATGCATTTATTCCTGATATTGTCGCAATTATTTACTGCCTACAGATTAGACATGCGATTCTAAAACTTAAAATTCAGTTTAATTCAACTGAATCCGCTAAGTGTAGAGCAATGTTACACAAATTTCAAAGACAATTTCACTTGACAGCTGCTAACAGTGGGTAACAGAGGCTAATGGCAGCTAATAGCGGCAAAAAACAGAACTTACTGACAAGAGCAGTCCAGGATATCCTCAGCAGCTCACCTCACAATCACTGTCTTCGGTCAAAAGTGAGCTTCACTGACTCATCGGCTTGTATCGGACTCCTTTCACAAAGCTTTACAGTCAAGGTTAATATCAGACTGATAGCCTACCCAGATAGCTAAAAGAATTACTTTGCTAGCTGGGTGAATGGTAACTAAAATATCCCAAAACATTTAATGTAAGTATTGATATTATTAAAATATATTAAAATATAGTGTGTGCAAAACTGGTAATACAAACATGGTGGCCAGCCACAGCTGTTATGGGGTATAGTCCAAATTTAATGTTTTTGATCTCTCCTGTCTAAAACATGTTTGTCCTAAAGCGGCCACCGTAGCTGCCTGTCTTTGCTTCCTGCTGTCTTGTGTTGAGTGCCTTCTGTGTTCCTCTGCCTCTGTTATCACATTCAGTGTGAGTCTTCTTGTGTTGGCGTTAGTTATTTGTCTTTTGGGTTATTTCCTGTATTTCTTTGATATATTGTTTTCTTTCTTTGTTGGATTGCTAGTTGGATCGGGGTGATTGTGGCTCAGGAGGTGGAGTGGGTTGTCTTTTAATCAAATGGTTGGTTGTTTAATCTCCGGCTCCTGCAGTCTGCGTGCCAGAGTGTCTTTGGGCAAGACACTTGCACCTGATGAATCCATTGGATTGTGATTCTGTGTGATAGATAGAAAGTCCTTAAGGGCGTGGAATAAGTTATGCTCCCATGTTCACCACGTGTCCTGCCCTCTGTGTCACTGTGGATTTGTGCTTTTCTTTGGGTTTCTGTTCCTTTTAGATTTTGTTTAACTTTTGGGAAAAATAAACACTTGCCTTTTATTTCTAACATCTGCACACCTTTTTCACCCTACCTCTACTGTAACCTAAACCTACGATGACAGGGTATCTTATCTTATCTTATCTTATCTTATCTTATCTTATCTTATCTTATCTTATCTTATCTCTGTCATGTAGGTTTCTCCCATCTAGATGTAATGTTGGTTGAGTGTTATGACCCAAAAGCTGACCAGTGGAATATCCTCCAGACACCCATCCTGGAGGGTCGCAGCGGTCCAGGCTGTGCCGTTTTGGATGACAGCATTTATCTTGTGGGAGGCTACAGCTGGAGCATGGTATTTAATGTAGTACATATATGTCTTTATCTATCTATCTATCTATCTATCTATCTATATATATATATATATATATATATATATATATATATATATATATTTATATTAGGGGTGCAACGATACTCGTATCGATATTGAACCGTTCGATACAGTGCTTTCGGTTCGGTACGCATATGTATGAACAATACAAAATTTTTAATTTATTTTATCAACTTTCCTTCTGACGATGCTGTCTGTGTTGAGCGCTCAATGAATCTGTGCTCGACAGTGCAGCCTAGGCGGAGTAGTCGAACGCAGATTCACTGAGCGCAGGGCAAGCTAGCGAGACAGAAGTTAAGCTCTCCTTGCAACATGGCAAATTGAACCTCCCCCACCCTCATTGAGATCTGGCATTTGGAACTATTTTGGTTTTTATGTGAAGTATGACCCTGAAGGTAAGCGCGTCATGGACAAAAGTAAAACAGTATGTCGGATGTGCCACGCAATGCTCAATTTGTGGGAACTAGTGCGTTAGCACAGTTAGCTTGTTAAGGTGTTGACGCTGTCAAGCCCCATGCACGGGGCAATCCGTGGTAACTCGTTAACGGAGATTTGCCCCGTTATGGCGTTAATGTCATTTTAACAAGATTAACGCTGACAGCACTAGTGGGAACACAACAAATATGACTGCACATTTACGCGGACATCATCCTGGTGCAAAGACAAGTGGAAGCAGGCAAAAACAACAAGCACGCATGCTACAAACTTTACCCGAGTCATTTAGACAGCCGTTAGCACATGATTCTCCTTATGGGACCTGATATGTTTAATATGCTGCTGAGAAAATACCCCAGAAGAAGCGTATAGTATAGCTTTTATTTTGGAAAGAGCCATTTCTCTGTAATAAAGTCTCTTTTCCAAAGATGAGTGATTTCTCTATCAGATAGATTTTTTTTTATCATTATTTTGTTGTTTCAGCGACATTAAGTTTAAAAACTGCACTTTTGAGTTAAAAAAAAAAAAATAAATAAAAAAATAAAAAAATAAATAAATATATATATATATATATATATAATAAATGACAAATTAAAAAGGTATGAAAATTTTTTTTGTATCGAAAAAAATATCGAACCATGACACCAAAGTATCGTTGCACCCCTAATAAATATATATATATGTATATGTGTGTGTGTGTGTGTGTGTGTGTGTGTGTGTGTGTGTGTGTGTGTGTGTGTGTGTATATATATTAGGGGTGCAACGATACACAAAATTCACGGTTCGGTTCGGTTCGATACTTTGGTGTCACGGTTCGATATTTTTTCGATACAAAAAAAATGTTCATGCCTTTTTAATTTGTCATTTATTAAAGTTATAAACATATATTTTAACTCAAAAGTACAGTTTTTAAATTTAACCCTAACCCTTGTGCGTGTTTTTTATTTTGACAGCGAATGCGCACCTGCGGACCACTTATGTGCAGCCCTGGTTATTTAGCTCGTCATATTGCAGCCACAGAAATTCTTTTGTCCATGAAACCATAAAGCTGCACTTTCTTTTTGCCTTATAGTCTGATTTGTCATAACTTCTCCGTTTTGTGGTAAGCTTTTCTTTGGCTGTCACTTCTTCACCCTGACCTGTCTTATTTGGCTCAGCAGAACTAAAATATATATATCCTGCTGCTTTTACACACGCACTCACATAAGCTCAGCGATTCTCTGCGCAATCAACCTCTCACATGTTTAAGCTTGCTGCGGGAGATTTCACTTGTCATGTTTGCATAGTAAGCTAACGATTAATAAGACGATGTCAGAGGAATTGGTGCACAAATTATCATCACTCACAGATCAGTGCTGTCGCTCTCTATACACAGTTCGCACGATTGCAAAGTGAAAGCAAAAAAACAAGCGCAAATTCAAACGCGATTTCAATATGTCACATATTGACAGTGGCTCACCGATGCCAATGACATAATTACCCAGCTACATTTCTGAAAGAATGCAAAAGCATTGACATATATTTTTCCTTCCTACAATAGCCCGACGGGCAGGGCAGAGATAGATTTTGGTAGCCCGACTGAAAAAAATCGCTAGCTCCAGGACGTCGGGCTAGCGATATTGCGAGCCCTGTATCTGATTGAGGAATCACTCATCTTTGGAAAAGAGAGTTTATTACAGAGAAATGTCTCTTTCCAAAATAAAAGCTATACTATCCGCTTCAACGAGCTATATTCGGGCTATATTCTCAGCAGCATAAGGAGAATCACGTGCTAACAGCTGTCTAAATGACTCGGCTAAAGTTAGTAGCATGCTTGTTGTTTTGGTCTTTGCACTAGGATGATGTCGGCGTAAATGTGCAGTCATATTCGTTGTGTTCCCACTAGTGCTTTCAGGTTAATCTCGTTGAAATGACCTTAACGCCACAACACGGCAAATCTCCGTTAACGAGCTACCGCCGATCGCCCCGTGTGTGGGGCTAGACGGCCAACACGTTAACGAGCTAACTGCGCTAACACACTAGTTCCCACCCATGTAATTGAGCATTGCATGGCACATCCAACATACTGTTTTACTTTAGTCCATGACTTGCTTACCTTCAGGGTCATACGTCACATGAAAACCAAAATAATTCCAAACGCCAGATCTGAATGAGGGTGGGGGAGGTCCATGTGTCTCGCTAGCTTGCCCTGCGCTCTTCCTTCTGACTATGCTGTCTGTGTTGAGCGCTCAGTGGATCTGCGCTCGACAGTGCAGCCTAGGCGGAGTAGTCGAACGCAGATTCACTGAGCGCTCAACACAGACAGCATCGTCGGAAGGAAAGTTGATAAAATAAATTACAAATGTTGTATTGTTCGATACATATGCGTACCGAACCGAAAGCACTGTATCGAACGGTTCAATATCGATACGAATATCGTTGCACCCCTAATATATATGTATGTGTATGTATGTATGTGTGTGTATGTATACACATATATATATATATATATATATATATATATATATATATGTGTGTGTGTGTGTGTGTGTGTGTGTGTGTGTGTGTGTGTGTGTATATATATATATGTATATGTATGTGTGTGTATAAAACTGTGTTTTCAGTACAAGTTAGAATAAAGCTCAGTATTTTTGGGGCACTTTAACTTTTTAGAAAGGGTTGCTCAGGCAAGAAGAAACTCTGGATTAATACATATATAGTTTAGTAATTCCCCACAGAAATCCAAACAGCACTAAGAGGCCTAAAGAAAATCAGTTGATTTTCTTGTTTTTCTTTTTCCCTCAGGGGGCGTATAAGTCTTCGACCATCTGCTACAGCCCAGAGAAAGGAACATGGACAGAGTTGGAAGGAGAGGTGGCAGAGCCTCTAGCGGGCCCAGCCTGCTCCACCGTCATACTGCCCGCCTGCCTGCCTTTTAACAAATGACAACTAATCCAGCCGACGGGTGTCGAGGGTGATGGGCAGCAGAGTGATTGGGGGGAGGACCATCAATAAGCAAAACAGTTGTCAACAATTTCATGACAGATTTTCCAGTCATACACTGGGGGTGTGTATAAATTATTTTTTTACAAGTTTGACCAGAGCACTTTCGTTATTCTCTCTACTGAAGGATCGAAGAAAAAAAAAAAAAGATAATTGTGTGAGTCATGTATTTAAACTCATCTGTGTTCTGAGAAATGGTTGGTTCCATATTCGATTTTTTTTATTTAAGCGGATAGTAAGTGTTTTTGGCTTCTCTTCTATAGCACGCATAGTGTTGAGCTGAATTATAGCTTTCAAATCCATTGTATCTTGTATTCAGTAGCGGCATAACTCCAGCTAAATGCAGTGTTGTTTCAAATTACATCGGGACATGAAGTTACACTAGGACTGGGTGAGTAACATGACCTGTGATGATCAAAATGTATAAATAGTCTTCATCCGTTATGTTATTGCTCATTGTTCTATGGCTGGGTACGCTCACTTATTACCTGGTTAGAGAATTATACAACAGTTTTGTTGTCTGTCTCTGAAAATGAACATATTTGCGCAATCAAAAGGGGACATTTTCAGAAAACCCTAACAGCTGTCACTATTTAACTGTCACGGTATGTGCAGAAATGTTCAATTAGACATGGAATTAGACATGAAAGTAGATAAACAACCAGGAAGACACTTTAAAAAAGACACAAATATACTCATTGATCTTTTTGAGCATGTGTCCACATGACCCAGCCATATTTTTTGATCTTAAAGGGGGTCTATTATGTTCTTCCTTTTCCTCTATCATGTATATACTGTGAAAATGGTGTTTTCCTTCATTAAATATGGTCAAAGTCTAAATAGTGTATGTGCAAATAATCCCCACAATCACTTTCAAACAGTTTTTCTACTTTTGGCTCTGTATGATGTCATAGAAAGTGGATTTTTTTCAATATGATCATCTCAGGCATGCATTTGAGCACCGAAGCCCCACCCACAAACCTTCTGCTTATGAGGAACAGCCAATCAAAAGGAAGTATGCTTAAAGAGCATGGGAACTGGAATTAAAACAGCAGAAGATTAAGTGAGGGGCAACATCAAGACCCAGTATAAGTTAAATAAGGTTTTTTTTTTAAACTATAAATCACACAAAGCTGTGCAGGACTCAAAATTTGACGCTGGAAATGAACATAACAGATCCCCTTTAATGATTTAACTTGTTGAACGACGCAAAACTCTAACCAATGTCATGCTGCAGGCAAGACAATTTAAGGATCATTATTGATTCCTAATATTCACATGAATAACTTATAATTAACTAATGTTAATTAAACAATGATGGTACAATCAAATTGTAACTATTAGCCAACGTGTTTCTGGGTAGCACATTGGGCTAAACTGATGCAGAGGACACTTGTGTAGCTTGTTCTCCTGTACAGCTTAATTTTAACAGGCCTGTTTGTGAGGCCACATAGCATTACCTTGATGAGATTTTAATCTTTAATGTATAAAAGACTAAATTAAACAAACATACAGTGGGCTTTAATGCACTAATAGTGAACTTTTATTTCAGCAAAGTTCACTAAAATGTAAAATGTAAATTACTGAATGTGCTGTGTTTAAAAAAAGTATCTTCAGTACAAATGAAGTCCAGTCTTGTCTACGTTATGAGGTTCAAAAACCTGACTCTAATTATTGATGCAGTACCTGTTGAATTCTTTAAAGAAAAAATGAAAAAAGAAAAGAAACGTTGATTTCATTCTTGTAAATAATCGCCTGCAGTGAAACATTTTTGTGCACTCAACCTTGGATTTATTCTCAAATCCTGTTATGTCCTTTGCATTTTAGAATATGAAAATAAAATGACTCTTGATGATTAAAATGTGTCTGAGTTTGTGACATTTGTTCAAGTCCAGCGACGAGATGTGAACAATCCCACAAGGGGAACTACCTTTAAACAGAAACGTTTCTCAAAATCACGTCACAAAAATCTGCTTAAAACTTTATTTAATAACAATAACTTTATTAGACCGCAGATACTCAAAGAAAAGCTAACCCATCAAAACGAACCCGATTCCTCCAGAGTTAAGGAGCTACAACCTCAAAACCACGATCACCTGTAGTTTTCAAATAAGAAAATTTTAGCAAATCAGATCAGAAATCTGAGAAGTCAGCTGCAGTGATCAGGTCTCAGTAGTTCTGCTGTATATATGTAGAAACCGGTCAATGTAGCGTTTTATATATTATTAATAAAATCCTAAAATAAATTCAGAATTTTTCTAGAAGCCAGTGAAGGGCAGCAAGAATGGGAACGATGTGCAAGTGTCAGTAGTGAATACAAAGGGTGACCTGGTGCAAGGGTGGATTACAAAGTGGTTTGCAGGGGTGCAGTCACTGTGGGCAGGTTAGAGCAACATAAATTGAAGCCCTACTGGATGCCTAGAAAGCCGAGGTGCTCTGACCTTTGAGGTCAGCCTGCCTGAACTAATGCTAAAGAAAAGAGGAGGAAAACAAAAACACCTTGATAAAGCAAAGGAAGGAACGTTTAGTAAATTAAGGGAGTGCGGTCATCAGTTCATGAAGCTCAGGCATGCTTGGGTTATGCAGCAGGACAATGATCTGAAACAAGTCCACCTCTGAATGGCTCAAGAAGCAACACAATGACTGTTTTGGAGTGACTCAGTCAAACAGTGGACTCAAATCCTACTGAGATGCTTTGACCTGACCTTAAACAGGCCGTGATCGAACACACCAGTGTGGCTGAATTCAAACAATTCTCCAAAGAAGAGTGGGCCAAACACAATCACAGTCGCTTGATTGCAGTTCTTGCTTCCAATGGGGCAATAAAAAGCCCCATTATAGTTTACACAGGAATCTTTTTAATAGTTCAATTTGTGTTTATCATAACTGCACACTTTCCTTTATATTTATGTTCTAAAACATTCAAATTGAATTAATTATGGGTTTGAGTCACTTTTATAGAAAAATAAGTTAACCGAACTCATTGCCCCCAACTGTATCTGCCTTAAGGCCTCTGCTGCAGTAAATATTACTAGTCTAGGTTTGCTTGGTTCCCTGTAAAAATGTGAATGTGGGTGCCAGTGTTAAAGCACTCAGTAGAGGCACGAAAGCACAAATAAAAAGTAGTTTAAGTTTAAGCAGTGATTAGTGTGAAATTACAGTAAAATTAGATATAGTGCTTAGAAACAAATACCCACTCACCACACCCACTGCATGAGTTGATTCCTGGAAAAAGCTGGAGGAGAAGTGGCTAATTTCCAGTAGGAATGATTTTTACTGATAGAAATACAAGTATAAATCTAAATCTGGGGTCATGCTGACCCTACTCGGTCACTCGACGATTAAAGAGACGCCTGTTAAACCTCTCAGACTGACTGTTGTACATAATACCAGTAAAGACTTGTCCTCATACTCTGAAACAAGCTCTTCCAACAAAAGGCGAGACTGTTAATACATTTAAGCTTTTGGCACCTTAGGATACCAAAAAAAAAAAAAAAAAATCACACCCTGCAAGAATCTCCAAAACGTGAAGCAGCAAGCATACATACCAAACCTGATGTTTACCCCGAGGGCGGCCTCTCATGCCAGACCAGATTTGATTTTCCAACCATTTATTACCAGCTGTCTCGTGCACAAAACGGCACGCATGTCTCCCTGCACATACACCTGATGTTTCCCGTTTCAGTGGAGGCAGTTTGTCTGCTTGGCGTCTCCATTTCACGCATCCACTTGGCCACGTGCCCAGAGGATAAGACGGCAATTATTTCCTCACAGAGATGATTCTGTTAGATTACATAAATCCATGTCTAATTCTCTCAATATGGCGTCAGGACACTAGAAAATACTGAGCGTGCTCCATGTCAGAGTCCTTAGAGACATGTCTGACAACAACTACAAAGATACTGCAGTCTGTGAGCTCGTTCTTTGGCCACTGGTGGCTAGACATTATCGCTATCACTTGAGGAGACTTTGGGTAATGAAAGAATAGCAGAGTCTTGATTAAGACAAACACATGGAGTGGCGTCCAAGGAGGAAAATTAAGAGGTTTAGAGGGAGAAATGCAGCTTTAACTCTGAGTGTGTAGCATGCGTGGACTTGAAGTCTTCATTTACCCTTCAGTGTTGGTGGCAGCAGATGGTTTCTGCAGTGCTCTCAGTCCCACCGCTAACACTTCTCCTCCTCAGCGCAGGGAATACTGGGATTGCTTAAAATGAACATGGCTGACCTTTTAATTAACTACGTGGACCATCATGCTCTGTTTTAATTAAAGGGAGAGTATTCTCTGTCCTCGGCTCTAGTTTAATAATTATACAGGAGCGTATACAGTAAAAGGGCTTATAAAAATACAACCTCAGATGATCAACACATGATTGCAGTATTTCAGTATTCATTTAACAAAAATTAAGCCAGAAGCACCGTGTGAAAATCTTCAGCTCCAATAGGAATTAATAGGGTAAGTAGCGGTCACCTGCTGCTACACATATGCACTCAGTTAACTGATCATTAGGAAATGTGAGCACCTCTATAGAAGAAGTAGTTTGTCTGGAGCACGGGGGTGTTGATAGGTCAGTGCCAACGAGGAAAGCATCAGTAATGGTCTCAGAGAAAAAAAGTATGGCTGCCCTTCAATCTGGGATGGGTTATAAGGTCATTTCCAAACAATCTAGAGTCCATCAGTTTACAATGATGAAGATTATTCAGAAGACGATGCCAATACAACTGCTGATTTTCTCGGGAGTGGACGTCCCAGCAAATTCACCCCAAAGTCAGACAGGACAAAGCTCAGAGAAACTGCAAAAAACCCAAGAACGGCGTCTCACACTCCACAGACATCAGTTAGCATGTTAGATGTAAAAGTTCATGACGGCACGATTAAAAAAGCCTGAACATGTTTGGCTTTTTTTAGAAGGGTTTCCAGGGGAAAACGTCTTCTGTCCAAAAAGCACATTGCAGCACGACTTAAGTTTGCAAGGTACATCTGAACAAGCCACAAGACTTGGTGGTGGTGGAACGGGGATGATTTGGGCTAATTTTGGAGCCACAGGACATGGGTACCTTGTAGTCACTGAGTCAATGCCTAATTATTCTAGAGCAAACTGTCCAACAGCTAAAGCATGCAGCAGGACAAAGATCCCAAACACAGCAGCAAATCTACAAGAGAATGTGCAATGAAACCTCAATCCACTGAAGGAATGTTGTAAAGAAACATCTTCTACAATGATACAAGGGGCTAAAAGTTGCACAAAAGACAAAAGAAAAGGTGATTCTACAAGCTACTGAATCAAGGTGTGGACTTAGTTTTTCACATGCTGCTTCTGCAGTTTTGCACTATTATTGTTAAATAAATACTGACACAGTGCTACTTGTTATGTATTGTTGTTCATCTCAGGTTGTATTTGCCTAATTTTAAGAGCTTCTGAGGACCAGATTTTTTAAATATATATACGTTTATATCCTGATATGTAAAAACTCTGAATGAACAGAGGCTGAGATGAGTTTTTAAAAGAACGGTTAAGAGACCAAACTGCAAAATTTGAAAGATAGCATCACGGTCAGTGAGACTGATGCTTAAACATTTGTATCTTTTCATTTAAGCACTATATATTCAGATCTTCTACCTCTGTGTCGCTACTGTTTTGAATGGATATAATTAAGTAATTTCACCATCAATCTATCCTCAGTATCTCATAATGATAAATTATTGTCTTAAAAAAAATGATAATCTTTCATTTACGAGACTATTCAGACTCTGCTGTGGTACTTCAGACTGCACCCTGTTTTCTTTAATTAAGATGTGGTCGAAAGTCTGAGCCACCTGAGGCAAATTTTATTGGACATAGTTTAGAAAGCCACACTGTGTACATAAAGATCCCACGTTCCTGAAGGCACCGCCGGCACAAAAACTAAATCACGAAGTCTAAGAAATTCACTTATGGTGAGGCATCAATCAGGTCAGGGGCAAAAAAAGGTACTTCTAAAAGCATTCAGTGTCCTCAAGGGCACCGTGGCCTCGATAACTGAGATGGAGGAAGTTTTGAAGCACCTGGACCCTACAGAGAGAAGGCTTCAATCAGAGGAGGTGACCAAGAAAGCCCTTCTAACAGAGTTTGAGAAGTCTGCTGCACAGAGGAAAGTACCTGCTGGACAAAGACTCCATCGTCTCCATCAACTTTTATGGTGGAGAAGATCAGAATCAGAATCAGAATCAGAATACTTTATTGATCCCTGGGGGAAATTATTTTTTGTTACAGTGCTCCATTTTAAACCAACATTAAGACAAGACAGACAATACGCTAACTAAGAATAGTACAATATATACATATATATACATACATACATACATAAGTCACTTATAAATAAATATTTGGAAAAGAAACATGTGTAGTTGTAGCAGCAAACAGTGTGTTAAGTGGATGCGTTGTACAGGGAGATGGCCACAGGCAGGAATGATTTCCTGTGTCGTTCAGTGGTGCTTTTCGGTAATCTCAGTCTCTCACTGAACGAGCTCCTGTGACTGACCAACATGTCATGGAGTGGGTGGGAGGTGTTATCCAACATTGTCTTTATCTTGGACAGCATCCGCCTCTCCGACACCACCTTGAGGGAGTCCAGCTCCATCCCCACAACATTGCTGGCCTTACGGATCAGTTTATTAAGTCTGTTGGCATCTGCGACCCTCAGCCTGCTCCCCCAGCATGCAACAGCATAGAGGATCGCACTGGCCACAACAGACTCATAGAAAATCCTCAGCATTTTCTGGCAGATGTTGAAGGACCTCAGTCGCCTCAAAAAATAGAGACGACTCTGGCCCTTCCTGTAAAGTGCTGTGGTGTTTTTAGCCCAGTCCAGTTTATTGTCAATGTGTACTCCAAGGTATTTATAGTCCTCCACAATGTCAACACTGACCCCCTGGATTGAAACAGGGGTCAAGTGTTTCCTGGTCTTCCTGAAGTCCACGATCAGTTCCTTGGTCTTTGCCACGTTGAGCTGCAGATGATTCTGCTCACACCACGTGACAAAGGAGTCGACCACAGCCCGGTACTCTGTCTCATCGAGTCGAGTCGAGTTACAGAGAGTTACAAAGAGACGACAGCCGGCGTGGAGTCTGTCAAAAAGCAGCTCAAAGGGCGAAGAACAACAAATCTAATGAGTTAAAATGCTGATCAGCCTCCTGAACTAAGCACAATCAGTCAGTTCCAAACAATATCAATCAATGTCCTTAAACATTTGTTGTTTATATTGAATGCACCTTATCAGCATTTTTGAGCCATGATAACTGATGACTAATAGATGCAGCTACATTAAATTTTCATGGCTGAAAAACACATTAAAGCTCTTTTAAAAAGTGCACACAATTTAAAATTCACTCCAAATGTCAATCTAGACTAAAAAATGACATAGCTTAACATAAGTAAATCAGTCGTCTCCTATAAAACAAATCTATATCTCTATCTTTTCTCATGATTCAATTATTGAATTATGTTTCATATAATTCTGTACACACGTGAGTAACACTTTAGTAGCACGTGTGCCTGTTTATGTCTGTCTGTAAGAAATCATCTTACTTCTATCGCATGATTAACGATTCAAAATATTGATTCGTGTTTTATGTGCCTATTTTTTCCCTGTGAAGTTTCCTGATTCTAATTTTTTACTTTAAACAAAACAAAACTTGCCCAGGGACTACAGATGGAAATTAGCTAGCAGCTAAATCTAGTACAAGGCATTGTTTCCCTTTGTGTGATTAATATTAAGAAATAAACAAAAAACAAACAAACAAACTCTTTCTAACTGAATTATCGTCAGAAAGGTATCAACTAATATATAATATTACTAATTACAATAATTGTGTGATTATCTAGTATTTGTTCATAAGCTTTGTATGCAGCTAACCCAATTTGTGACTGAATTTTTGACATCACTTTTTGTTTCTGGTGGAGTTTTATTCTGACCCGTGTGCTTACAGGTAAAATAAGATAAGATAAGATGTACTTTATTTGTCCCAGAAGGCGGGAAATTACTTTTACAGTAGCCAAAACATAAAAAAAACAACTTAGCTCCATAAATAAACACAATATCACAGAAAGATGAAAAAAGAATAAAGTAGGAGTTCAGTTAAAAAAAAAAGAGATAAAGTAAAGCATTCAGTGAATCTAAATGTAAATATGACATCAGAGGGAACTTTAATCTAAAAAGACTTCAGGTATTGTGGTATGAGTTGGTAAAGATCTTTCTGTATCTGTATATTGCACTGATGATGATTATAATAGTGTCCCATAATCTGTAGCAGTGTCGTAACGAACAAGGGATTTATTTGTGTGGATTTTAATGTTTACAAAGGTGCCCAGAAAGTCTGGGGATGACGCTGCGTGTGCAGAAGCAGATGCACTTTGAGGACAGACGTGCACTGCTCGGACTGTGGTGGCTTGTATGGTCGTCTCCCAGAGGTACCTGCGCATGTGTCAGGTATGCGGCTTTAGTCCACCATCTAGCGGTTGATCGGTTACATGCGAATACCTGGGTGCTTGGGCTCACATCACCTGAGCGCAGTTTCAGATGAAGACCTGTTGCATTTCTCTCCCTCTCGCCAGACCTCCTGTGATCTCGGCACAGGTGAATCAGCTTCCTGCGCTGAAAAAGAAAAGAAAAAGAAAAGCCCTCAAACAGCACAACTCAAGACAGTCCAGCCTAAATTTAGTTTGAAGACGCCGCCATTAATTGTAAACCACATAAAGTGACTCATATGAGGCAGCCAGCTCGTGAAAGATGACTGGGATTACTCCCATGTCTCCTCGCTCCTGTCCCCGTGCCTGTTTACGTTCATCCGCGTTACGCTCCTCTGGCTCCCAGCCACCTCGCGGTATTTATAGCCATACAGAGGTAATCATCATCACTCAAGGAATCCTCGCGAAATCATCCTCAAACCACCAAACTTGGACTGAGTGAAAGGGCTGAATTTAGCATCCACCTGATCGGGGCTCGCCGACGATGAAGGCGCGCGCCTCACCTCAAGGTAAAGCTGTCAAATTCATCAATCAATCCGTGACTTAATTGATGTTTGCATTTCCCGCAGCACCGATCCTCCTTTATGCAGTGAATATTTTTAGCACGCTGTGCCTCTAAGTGTAGTTACTGTGACTGCTGCTTTGCTTTTCTCCTGTCTTGCTCGTGCGTCAAAAACACTTAACTTCACGAGGATAACGAAGGAGCAGGAGCATGAGTTTAATTAGCGATACCTGTTAACTGGCTGGTTAACGCACATCTAAAGCGACTGTCGACCTGCAGCTGATTAGAGGAGAGCGGTCGCCTTGTTCCGGCAGGCTTTGCACTGGTTGCACTAATTAAAGCGTAGGAGATCTCAGCCAGGAGCTGGAATCTTGAATTTATAATAGAAGAGCATCGTCTCCACACAAGTGTTTGAACTTGAGTGAATAATGCAGATAAGGTGTGAAGCTTGCTTTGGTATAATCATTGTGCAGGCTTCTGATCTACCTCCACCTTATCAGTGCTGCAATTTATGTTTGTTTTATGTGTTTTTGTCCAGATTTCACGGACCCACCCTGCCAGTTAGGTGTGCCTCTCCATACAAGTGCCGTGACATTTAATTTCCACACAGCCCTGCCTGCAAGCAAAAAACAACAAAAAAACAACCTTCCTGACTAATAATAAAAGCTATCAGATTTCTTTTGAACTTGAATGGCTGCGCTAAAATCAGAGACAGCCCACCCATGAGCGGCACAAAGCTGCGAGCGAGCCACCCGTGTAAATGTGCGCGCTGACCTTGTAGCCTCTCCCGGCTTTCAGGCGGGCGCTGCGCTCTGTTCGAGGGCAGAGCTCAACTCAGACTGTGTCCAGTTCACGTCTGAGGAGCCCTGCTGCTGATGAGTGAGTCACCGAGCCTTTGCTTCTGCTCCTCCACACTCAGTCATCTTCCTTTCAGCTCCGGCTCAGTGGAAACAGCCTTGTTTCGTCTGTCTCTGACTGGCTTCGCCACAAACTTGCTGTTTTCCAGCCTTGCCACCTCATCACCCCCATATTTCTCTGTCTCAGTCACACACACACGCACACGCTTAACTGGACAATAGCAGCAACAGAATGAGGGTTTAAGTAGTTCTTTATGGTGTGCTCAGCTACTAAAAAAGATGACCAAATCTCTCTTTATGTCATTACTTTTACTACACCCACTTTCTGTGCAGTCTTGTTCCGCCCACCAGTATGATTGCTGGTACTATTTCTGTATGGCTGCTGGTTCAAAGCTTCTGTTCATCCAATCATATGCACCGCTAGTATCAAAGCTCCCCATGACAGTGCAGTTGAATGGTGGCATCCATTCTGAGGTTAATTGACCCTGTTTGGTTGGAAATAACTGAGGTCAACAGGAAGTAAATCCTGAATCTTTTCTATCTTCATTTCAATTCGGTTTCATAAAATGTTAAATTCTGAAGTTTCTTTTCTTTCACTTGCAGTCAATAAAGTTAACCTACCAATCAAGCTGGGCAGGTGGAGAGTTCTTGGATTTCAAATGGCTCAGTGTTTTAACCCCCTAATGCCCAGTTTATCATACTTGAGTTTTTATCAGTTTTTGACAACTCTACATCATCAGTGCCCCCCCCCCCCAAAATAAAAAAAACCAAATAAATAAAAAATAATAAAATAAAAAATTAAGTGAAATAAAATAAATAAATTGCAAAAAAAAAACCAATTACAAAAAAACAGATGTAGCAAATATATGCAAATTAAATATTTAATGTTTGTCTGTTTTTTTTAATGTCAGAAGGTTCAATAAACAGTCTGTTTTCAACAAAAAAATATTCGAATTTTCTGGAAATTGTTTCATGGTTAAGTCTTAAAGATTTAATACCAGGCAAGAAAAAAAACTAAATCGCGTTGAAGCAGCTTATCCTGTTATAAGAGAGCTAAATGGCACTCAAAAAAATCCTGATTGAAATTTGCAGCATCTGCAGATGTTGCAGGGATGTTTGTGGTAAAAGTAACTCCACCACCATTGGGGTAGGAAAAAACATCTTGTTTTAGCAGAAGACTTTTTAAGCAGACCCGTGTCTGACTGGTGGTTTTATTTGTGCAGTTTTTATGTCTGAGTGACGACTGAAGACAAGGTTAATTCAGACAATGCCTTCAAATATCTGCCAGAGTAAGTGCCAGGATGCAGTTTGAGATGGTGCGTGTCGAGATTTGTTTTTAGAATGTTAGTTTTTTGGTTTATAAAGACAAATATGCTAGGCTTCATGCTAGCAGCAGTTTGAGGCTGTGCTCAGGTACAGAGATGCATTTTGCACAGCTGATGGAAACTGAAGATGTATTTGGTCATAAAAACAAACAAATGAACTGGATATTAAGATTTTTGGCCCGGTGGTGACAGTAAATGAAAAACACTGTGTGGTAACCAGAAATGTCCATTTAGAGTAATAGTCTGACTTCCTGGTTGTGTTGAAAAGTCTCAGTGATATCTTCAGTCACCCACTGAGCTCCATGAATACGATCTGAACTTTCATCCCTTTGATAGATGGTGAGATGGTTGAGTTTGGGTCAGAGTGACAGCCTGGGCAAAGGACATTATCATCCTCAGTGTCACATTGTTTGATGCTCATAATGAAAGACAAACAAGAAGGGGACAGGGAGGATGTGCTTGAGCAACGTTTATGAAATATTATTGCAGTGTTTTTCACCCATCATCCTCTGCCTCTCTCTCCTTTTTCTCCATTTGCAGCATTATGCTGAAACTGCCACAGACCGACCTCTGTGGAGATGTTCACCAGTTCAGAAAAGTCCCTCTCCCTCTCCCTTACACCCAGCTCTCCAACCATCGGCGGTCGGCGTGGACAGACACACGTCCAGTCCTCCCTGTCCCTCCCTGAGCCCGAAGCCTGGAGGCGGTCTAGCCCCACTGCCCGGCCTGGGCTGGCGCAGGGAGCTCGCTCTTGCTCCCTGCAGGTCCCTCACGCGGTCCCCGAGTGTCTGGGGCTGCCCCCTCGAGCGGCCAGCTTCGATGTGCCATGCGGACAGGAGGATGGCTCGTCCGATCAGGGCTCGGGGTCTCTGAGCCCTCACGGCATGCTGCGGCGGCGCGGGGGACTCGTGGAGCAGAAGGACATCATCATGGCCCACCAGGCTCATAAAATACAGAGCACGCCGCAAGCCCGCAGGAAGGAGTGGGAGTAAGTATAAAAGAGATTCAGAGTCAAAGGATTCCTTTTAAACTGTACGTGTAAAGATGATAAATCTCCATGGAGGAGGATGAAAGTGCCAACGTGAAAGAACCTAGATTCTGGATATGAAGTGTAACTTTTCAAACTGCACATCATTAGGTCCCTCAAGGTTTACAGGATAAGGATGAGGATACAGATTTGATTTCAATATTTCAGTAAACATGTCTTTTTAAAAATTTTAGAGCAGCATATACTTGTCAAGGCAAGACAAGCCCAGGCGTAATTAAGAGCCTTAAATCATGGCCTCATTTCATTCAAGGATCCAAAAAAGCCGTGCGTGAGAGGAAGCATGCATAATTGCATGGCTGTTGAACTGGAAGTGGAATGTAGCTGACACTGATGGTAGTAATTACACCTGGTGCTTTTCCTGTTGAGATGCATCAAAGTCTGTGTGACAGCGAGACATACTGTAGCTTCAACGAGCGAACACACGGGCTAAAGAAAAAGAAAATCCAATTTTCCTTGTGATTATCAAAGAGTGTTTTAGCTGTTCCATAGTTTAGCTTCATTTTCAGCATTTCTAGTTCAGAGCTACAACAGGCAGCATGAAAGACACCAACAGAGGATTTAGCAGTTTAGGAGATGGTGAAGGCAAACATGGAGCTTCATCAGGTGGTCATAAATACAAATACGACTGCAAATGCATGATATCGTCAAAATTGATGGTTTGTGTTGTTTTACAAGGCGATAGTCTTTATATTCAGCTAGCCCCTTTGCCGTGGAGTGACAAAAAATCTATTGGGCAAAGGGGAAAGTAGTAACCATCATGAAAATCCAGAAAATTTGACGTAAACAAGTGGTTGGTGGGGATGGTTGGACATTATGCAAGCCACACACCTTCAGATCTGCTCTTTTGTATATGTACAGTTTAAACAAAGAATACTGAGTCTTTGTATTTAGTCATAATAACTGATTAATCTGTAATAGTCAGACTTAAAGTTTGTATTCCTCCTGCTCACTAAAAGCTGCATAATTCAACCTCAAGGGAACATTTAGAGTTAACCCATGGTATTAACTGTTAACAGGAAGGTGTTTTGTTTGTTGGCGATTTCCGATGAAGGACTGAAATTCATTCCCTGATCATGTAAAAGATCCTCCGCCTGAGACCGGGAGGAGATACAAACCCAGCCTCAGGAGGTCACGAGCTAGTGTACTCCCAGTGCCGGCCCCAAGCCCAGATAAATGGGAGGGATGCATCATGAAGGGCATCTGGTATGAAATCTGTGCCAAATCAAATATGTGGATCCATCCGCTGTGGCGAACCCTCTGGGAAATAAAGGAGCGAAAGAACCAGCACCAGATTAAATGCAACGAAAATTGATATCAAAAACAGCAGGCCAAGCCTGGAATGCCATATGCACACTTACTTTGTAGTACATTTGCACAAAAACTGTAAACACTCCTGCCTGATGGTATTTTCAGCAAATCAGTTTTCTATTGATCTTCTGGCTGGATGCAAACCGTCTCTGTGGTGAGACTGGTGCAGATAAACCAGCAGGCAAAAAGCTGACCCCGTGACACACTTTAAGGACAGCTCATGTTTGTAAAATGAAGCAAAAATTCATAAAGAGACAGATAGATAGATAGACAAGCTTGGGAAAATACACAGGGAACATACAGAGAGAAAAATGAAAAACACAAATATGAACTTAAATGAGATTTTTTTTTGAATTAATGAGAGCTACACTTATTTGCAGACCTTTATTTGTTGAGTTATTTAGCTGTATTTTTAATTTCATTTTTATTTTCTGGCAGTTTTTGCTCTCCATGCTTTCACTAAAATGTGCTATGTGGATTATTGAGGCTTAATAACGACGAGAAAGAAAATTTTCAAGCCAAATCGTGAAAGACCTTGTAACCAGCAGCCTTCTTCTTCTTTGCCTTTGTTTGCACGTTGCTTCAGCAGTGAAATGATGTAATACCATCAGCAGGGCAGTGTAGTCACAGCAAATATTCCACAGGACATCTTGCAGGGTAAATACCAAAAACATAGAGTGGAAATTATTAACCATTAGAGTATAAAGTGCAATGCTTCTTATTGTTACCACTTATCCTTGTTTTGTTGCTCAGATACAAAGTGCTCCTTTCAAAAGGTGCTCCATTGCTGCACTACATACAGCGCGCAGACGCCTTTGTTGTGCATTGTTCCACCAATGAATCACTCGATCAGTTTCCACCTCTTTCCTCAGCTGATTTGATTTTTTTTCTCCTCCTGCCTGTGCAGCACGGCCGGCTGCGGTTTACTGTAATCAGATGCGGTACAGTGTTATTAATGGCAGGGCTCAGGGTACTTGCTTGTGAACTTCTGAACTCTGGAGCCACATCGCTCTGATTATCCGCTTCCAGCCACTTGAATGTGGAGTGCCACTCCATCAGCATGACCTCTAACCTTACAGTGAGTCCCCTCTCCCCTCCACCTCCTCCTCCTCCCTCCATCCTCTGATGTACCCTTACAACCCACTGCATGCCCACTTCACAGGTGTGCTGTCATGTTCTCTCTTTTGTTTCTTCTTCCATTTTCTCTCTCTCACATGTACAGACACAAAAACAAATTAATGCTTTTGATCACAGGCATTAACATTTTCTATCTATGTTACCTGCAACTTCAGGATATTTCCATCCATCCATGCTCTTTAACCCTTATCCATTCAAGCCTATTTATCATTCATGCTCACATCTGCTCAGTCAGACTCAGGGAAAACATACAAACACCACACAGAACCTACCTCCCCCCCAAGCGGGTTCAAACCCAGCATTAACCCCTGCACCAAGAAGCAGGACCTAATATTAGGGATGGACTGCTGCTGTATGTGTATTGTGCATATTTGTCCATTAGGGGATGCTAGGGAATCAAAGTAGAGAAGCAGCAGGGACGCAGCACATGATGCCTTCTAAGTTTATCAGTAGAGTTTGGACATTATGGAGCTTAACCTCGAAGTGCTGACAGCTTTTCTGAAGACAAAATTAACATTAATGACATACATTGAATGATTTGGCATTTCAGTGCAACTTCTGTCTTCTTGTGAAACTTTTATTTATTCATTTTTGTATAGATGACCAACACACCTCTTTTTTTTTTTTAGCTGTTTTAGGGGTTAATGTAAACATCTGTACCATTGTTCTGAACCCACAGGTGCGATTTAAATATGCTTCAGCATCACCAAATCTGCGGTGATACGAGAAGCAGTTATTGGTCGACTCAAACTGACACAACTCAGTACTAGAGGATGTCTGTTGCTAGGGAACAGAGAGAAAAATAAAATGCTATAACCACTCCAGTCAATGTTGGGTGAAAGCCTGTCTGCAATTATATAAAAGCTCTTCAGAGTTCTGGCACAAAGTACCTCCCATTAACATTTTCACTCTCGGTGCATGTCACCTGCAGGCTCACTTCATCTGTCTTCCCCTCTATGTGGTTCCTGTCACGTGTGCTTCAAGCATCTTGTAAAACGAGGCCCGTTTCTGTT